>NC_060213.1:43395833-44032500 GCF_021130785.1 Homalodisca vitripennis
TACAACCGTAAGTTAAAATATGCTAAGGGTCCCAGTTTTTAAGTCCGTAATTGAGGGACCGTCTCTTTTAAAACGGTTTTTACAAATTTGAGATTCACTTAAAATTTTAAAATGGACACATATACGATCCGTGAGAAGCTTTGACAAAATCTATACACATTTTATAGTGTATAGAGAGGGAGGCAATAATACAGGAAATATAAATCCACCCACCCATCCCACCAATTGCAGAAAAAAAAGAAATTGAGTAGAATTTTACTCAGTAATGGCTTCAATGTCGCTCCGCCCATTTTCAAGGCTGGCCAAGTACCGCCATAAAATTCAATCTTGTCTATATTGAAATTATGTTTCAACACCACGAACTATCTTGGTAAAATATTAGTCAGTAAAAGAGCGTTTTTTTACTTTAGTATTTATTAACACTAGACAAAATTAAGGGAAACAACTCAGATTTATAAATGATAAATTTTGATAGTCAATTAATTTATTGGTATTGGAAGATCTCTGGCTATTAACGTTACAAAAAGACCTAGGTGATCTAGAAGTGATTTACTTGTATTACTACTACTATTATTTAAATGTAAATGTTAACTGTTTTTAAATGTGCTGATTTTAATGTACCTACATTGGAATACCTAAGTAGTTCAATGTAGAAATAGAATGTTGTTACAATCCGTATCCATTGGATGAACTTGAAAGGCCTTTGAATCTAGTTCATATTTTCAAGAGTTTATTTATCCTCTGGGTCTTTAATTAGCGTTTCCTAACCTCTAAACGATATGAAAAATTAAGTATAAGCATAGGGTGCTTATTTTTTTATAAATTTTATTTTATGAAGGTAATTATTTTAAACTCGTATTTAACTATACCCCAGCTGCGTTTTTTTGCACAAATATTAAAAATATCTTTCTTGGAACTGAAATAAAGCGTGAAGATTTCTAAGTATCATTCGGCTGGAAAGAGCTGCATATAAAGCTTGCATTAACTGTTAGATGACTTGTTTTATTCAATGTTTTAGTTCAAAAATTAAAACATTTAAGTGGATCAGGGCGGTGATCATAAGTTATGGCTGATAATTCTCAAACTTTATTTTCATTAAAATAAGTTAATAAATATTTTATTATTATAAGAAAAATTGAAAAACAGTATAACAAAATATTATAAGTTAAATGTAATTTGTATCTCTAATTGAGTCGACCATCAAGAAATAATTCGTTTTAAATGCTTTTCAAAATCCAATTTACATACGTATTACAGGTGAACAATTTTAATAATTTAACAATGACTGTATCGGAGAAGACTGGTTTTGTTGTTCTACACGGTAAACAGAAGTACGTTGCCCTAGGTTGTTATATATTTATCAGTTGGTTTAGATAAGGATAAAAGAATCATGTAAAAAATACCTAGACCTCACTTTCAATTTTTGCCTTTTGCTATAGACGCACGGAAATGTCCCTTCTGTGCTTCTGTTTGAAGTAAGGCAATGTGTTAAGCGTTATTTACTGAAAGTACAGAATACCTATATGAGCCTAATATTTGAGAAAGCCTAAGGTACTAGAAAGCAAAATAAATTACACCAAAAGGCATTTCGGATAAAGCAGAATACTTAGTCATCATTCATCAACTTTGACCTCCCAATTTGTTTCCGCTACTTACAAGCGCCCGCAACCAATTTGGCTTTCTCATTTGTTCCCTCTGTTACCATTTTCAGAAAAATAGCAAGCTCTTTTAAAATTATAACACATAGATAATAATTTATCGCGAAATTAAAATGTATTTTCAGCCCTATGTAGTACATTTTTCCATGGTATGCACTTGTTTATAACACAAGTAAATTGCCACACATTTTTGTTTAGTATTGTCTTAACCATACAAATTACAAATTCTTATTATTAAGAACAATAATTAAATAACCGATGTAACAATCAATAAATAAAAAAGAAGTATGAAAGCAACAAATGTGTTTCGAGCTCTTTTTACACTTAAAAGAACCGAATTTATTGTAAACCCACCTCTTAAAACATTTAAGAAACTGTATGAGTTCTCGTAATGATTACAAAATTGAAAATGTAATGCCAAGTTAAAGATTTCTGTAAACGCAAATTTTTAGTATTAATACTCAACCCTGTGTTATCAAGTGGAAAAGGTAAGGTAAATTATTATGTGATATTATTATAGTTACATATTTTCCTTTAGATATATGTTCATATAGTGGTTTTCCACCATTAGTTCCATAGGTTATATTTATTTTATTTAGTTTTGTTACATAGATGTTTTGAATTTTCTGTGATAAAAACCACCATGAAAATAAAATTATTTATTTATAGTGTTATGAATTTTACTTCGATCATAAAACTTAAATTAATTAGTTTTATACAACTGGTAAGCTTAGAAAATTAAGACATGTACTCAATGAACTCAATGTTACACGTTAACGTTGAGTTTATAGAAGAGTATATTCTTACAAACAATCTATAACTGATCATAAATCTTGATTAAAGATTCACATCTGGCTGGTTTAACCTGTCCAGTTCAACAAATCTGTGTACAGCAAAAAGTGCTACTTATATGTAGACAAACCTATAGATGTCCAGTAGTGGTAAATCACTACTATCAAATATTTCGAGATATTGGGATGGATGAATGGATCAATATGTCTTGCCCACTAGGGAGGAAGACTTTAGGAATGGACGGAATTCCCTTACAACTAAAGGCCGCTGCTGGCCTAACATGAGGGTGTGCTGTTTGCTGCCCGCTTTGACTAGTGAGCCTGGAACAGAGCTGGACTTCCCTTCTTCTAGGATGACATAACTGACAGTAGCTCTCTATCATTCTACATGGAGTTTTAACAGAAGGTGACCCCGTATTAACATTAATGAATGAAAAAGAAGCTTATTTTAACCAAAGAAAGATATAACTGTTTATATTTTTTTATAGTTTCGAGGTTTAGTGGCACAGTTTCTAAATTATTGAACGCAGTAAAATTTCATGAAATTCCTGTAATTTGAGACAGAATACAATAATGATATATATTCGTAAAAAATATTTGGATTATCAGTTTCATTTGTTTAAGATAATGACCTCAAACGAAATCTGCCTTTCTTAAAATGCAAACGACGAGTTATACATGAAATTATACAAAATTATATGTCTTTATAAAAATATTATCTAAACTATACAGTATTGTACGTCATCATTTATGTGTTACTTATAAGTTTCCTTTGTTATCGTTGTTTTCCTTTTGAAAGCCACTTCATACACATTAAGTGCAAACATGTTAAATAAGTGATATAAACTAGAAGCAGACCTCACAATTCACTAGTTTTCACTAAGACTATCTAACAAACACAAGAATGAAACTCCAAAACCCAGCAATATAGTTAATTGTACCTTAAGGCGTTTAGTATAATCTCCACATACACAAAGTATATGCTACTGGGTATAAATCAGTTCCATGCTAAGACGTGACATTTATAATTTTGAACCTAGATGGAGATAAAACTAAAGAAATGTACAACATGGGACTTAGATTCTCACACACTTTCTCTCTCAGGCGGGAGTTGTAATTAACATTCTCAATGGTTCTCTGAAGAGAGCTCAAACCCTTTAGTTAAAACCCTTTTGGAACGTGAAGTAACTTTCGTGCTCTTTTACTTGGTGAGAGTGTTTATTTGTCACAATTTAGATTTAAGTACTTTATTTGTAATTATAAACCAGAATTTGAGTGAAATCTATCTGACTACATTTCGTTTCTGTTTAATTTTAAACCGTTCTCGAGGTGTTTCATAGCCGGCTACTGTACTCCCCCCCCCCAACAACAATGTTGAATCTCAAGCACGTTTAATCCCTTGTCCTAGGTTATAAGAGGTGTCTCATTTTAAAGATCCTTGAGGTTTTTTCTAAATAACTTAACATTTTGGAAAAAAACTTATAGTATTTTGTATGCGAATATTGTAACTATAAATTGAAAAATACGTAATTTTCAAGTAATGCTTATTATGAACATTAGGTCCTGTTATATGAATTCATAAATTTACCATAATACTAACTTTCTCATATATGTTTTTGTTTTCATGTTAAGTTGTTCCTTTGTATAACGTAAGAAACAATATAGATTATTAGACTAAAATTATCATCTTTCTGGGGCTCCAATGTAGACTACATCTATTAGCATATTTTTATACCAATTCATTACTGGACAAATATTCCATGGATACAGATATAGCGAGCACTATTAAAACTTCACTTACTTGGTATGAACAAGAACTCAACGTTATAATACCTTCACAATCTAAATAGAATTTATGGAGCAGCTTTGGTAGGGAAAATGTTTTCTAAAGAAAACTAATTTTCTTTTGCTATCCGGATGTTGTAAGTTTTTATCCAGATTTTTTCGTAAATATAACTATAATACTATTAATAATTGAAATATAAAATTCGGATGTAGTTTTTTTTTAATTAAAAACAACTATTTTTACCAGACACCATTTTTTGAAAGTTCAGATTTTTGTTTGTTTAATTTAGCTGAATTTGAATTCACTTGAAAAACGGAATCTTATTTTGAATAATAAAATATACCGCCGAGAGGTATTATAATGCTTTAGATTCATTATAATTTTGTAACATTATTTAATAAAATCTCAAGACCCGAGCTTGATGCAATGTAGAAAATTAAGAAAATTTCACTTATTAGAAGTATTTTAATAAAAAACTGGGCCGTGTTAGTTGGTATGACGCACCTCGGGTCGGTAAATGGTTTGAGGTGGTAAAATACGTGAACAATAAATAATTGAACATAGAAAGAACGATGAAACACAGCACAGTGTAGCCGAAAGCGTGAAATTGGCTTCCTCAGTGGTCACACATCATGTAAACTTACAACTCATAACTCTGAGTTTTCTTAGCCTCAGTTTGAACTCGCAGTTACAATTTAATTTAAACGGATGGAATATGTCATCATACAATTCAAAAATACGAATATGTACTGAGCATACTTGTTTCTTTAGGAATAATTACGGGATATGTATTTTTCTTCCAACACAAAACTACCTAGGATATTTTCATAGTTCGGGAGTAAAGTAAATAATCGCGAGTATTTATGTACGCGTGTGTATATAATATAAATAAATATATACATAATTCATATTTATTTATAATTTATAGAAATATTGAATAACAAAAGGTACTAAAGAAAGAACAGGATCAATATAAATATACTTAATAGTATGTAAGTAGCACTTTTACGCTATCGCTATAAACGTAATATTACTACAAAACCCGTAAAGGGAACTCCCTCGTAATTTAGTAATTAGACATGTACTGTGGAGTAGTCTCCACAGTACATGTCTAGAAAATCAGTAATATGGTGTCAGAAAAAGTTGACTTATCCAACGTTACTACAATATTGTTTAGTTCAGGAAAGCAATGCTTCATTTATGTTACGAATCTCGGTTAAATCAAGCTAATAGCAATGCATTGAATTTTATTTTTCCTTGCCAATCTAAGTTATACTTTTCCAATCTTTTTCGTAAATATACGAATACACTATATAAGAATATGAATAATTTATTCACACTATAAAACTTGGTTTTCTGTGCAAGTCAAAACATCAGTATCAAAAGTAATTTACAAAAAGCAACAGTACAACTATGTACAATAGAGCACATGCAATTTAAAGGTAAACACAATAAATTCTTGCAATAATTTTAAGTTAATCGTACTACTAAAAAATCGGTCTAATCAAGACATGGGTATCACGAGAACCTCGTGGAGACTGTAGAAAGTCTTCTCGATCAAGTAAGATTTTAAATAATTTTTGAGTCTGTTTACATTTCTACACTTTAAGGACATCAGGAGTTAAACTGAATAATGAGAAGTAGTTATTATTATACAGTTTAACTACTAAAATAAATACTGTAAATACGTATAAGCTGAAACATTACTATCTATAATGCAAGTAGTAAAGTTAGTACGTTGGTTCGTATTAAATCTATCTTAAAGTGAAACAATGTAGTTGTATATTGTTATGTTGTAAATTGTTTACAAGAATATCAGTTAGAGATCACCTAGAAATTATAAATATTAATGGGACTAGGTAGCCCATTGACTAGCTCACTTTTTTATTGTATTAGATACATCATACTGACTGTAACTACTCTCAGAAATTTCACACATTTATTCTATAGTGCAAAGAAAAACAGTTAATGTTGGATATAATGAGCAGAATTTGATACACAATTTACATAGTACATACATAGAGAAGAACCGATCTGAAGAATGCCCAAAGGATAAATTAAAGGGTTTTGCAGCTGTAGAATCCTTTGAATATTTCCTACCACGAACAGCCAAAGTAGAACTAATTACCTATGTACCGTTTTATGAAAGGGAACATTATTTAATGAAATAAAACTGAAATGTAATTAAATATGGCAAAAGCATGTTTCGATACAGGGATCGGCTAAATGACTATAACTAAGTTACTAATGAAGCTGCTCTATTTGTACATTAATGATGATCCAATGAAGATTTTAAATTCAGAAATAAATTAGGGGCAATTAGTTAGGAAGTTTAATGAGATCATAAATTTGAGATTGAATGGGATCTCTAAATAATAATAATAACTCCTTTATTTTATAGTAGGACATATTCCAATACATATTTATTTTAACTTTACCATCTATGAAAGAATATCTTAATAATTATTTCAAGATAATAATCCTGTAGTACTTTGGAATATAATAACCTCTCTTTATTCATAATATTGTTTAAAACATATACAAGGGTTAGTATATTACTCTGTAGTATCTTATCTGGAAAAGATGTTTTAGCGGTAAAATATTGTAATACTCAAATATTACGTATTTATTTATACTCACGGCAATACCATTATTACATTCCAATATTTCATTTATACATAATATAATACCATTTAAATATGTATTGATATACATTATTCCACAACATGGCTTGGATAAAAAACATGAAATATTAATATAAACATTAATAATGTATAGTTTGGTTACTATGTGTGATGTTTATTGATCGAAGCATTTTATAAATAAGTAAATATAATTAGTTGAATGTTTTCGATATGAAAATTTAGAAGTTCTTAGAACCGCCTTACAGTTCTGGGCTTTTTCATTCATACAACAGTTTTATTTAAATTATAACACCATATACAGCAAAAAATTAAGGTCTGTTTTGGATGTCCTGGTTTCACCGTACATGAACTGGAAATGCTTTAATATGCCCAGTAACTGTAGCAGCATATATGCAAAAGTTTGCAATACTTATTCAGACTCAAACATTTAAACATTTATCTCATTCAAAAATCGGTTAAGTTAAAACAAATAAAATCGGAATTCCAACGCTACTACGGTTAAATAACGCACATACATTTAAGAGAAATGTTTATAAGAAGTTATGGAAACGAAAAAAGTATTAGTTGAATAGATTAACCAATAATTTATTACGCACAAGCATATCTGTATAAATTCAACTTTATAATCCCAGTTATTTTCTATATTTATCAAAGAGTATAATAGTACCAACTTTAATACATTTGCCGGTTAGAAAATTTTTTAACGTAATCTAACGTAACGTCATTTAGTCCCACCCAAACTAAGAAATTCCTAACTTTAACTCTTAGTTATACAAAGTATAAATTCGTATAGATTACAGATGGAAAGCCACATTTTTAGCATATTCTCCTCTTTTATGACTAATTACGAAGAGGTCTTTCAGTAAAGTAAGTTATTGACGATTTGTGATTTGAAAGGACGAAAGGATTACGGATGGAAAATTTTTAACGATCGTTTCGGACAGAATACCGGGAAATCATGTTTTTTGAGTGGTTCGCTTAATTAACCACGTTCAATCAGTGTATTCGAGCAATACATGAATGTTTGGCTTTTCAAAATTAAAATTAAAAAAAAAATGTTAAAAGGCGTATCAAGGTGTAAAGGGTAATGGTATAATAATTGTTTATGAAAATTGAGTGCAAACTATTTTAGTTGTAAAGGTAATATATATATAAAATATTTAAGATAATTTTTACTCATAAATGGATATACAGCATATGCATGTATCTCTATTTTAAAATGACATCAATACTAGCTATCCTACCAATAATTTTAAATTAATCAACGCTAAATAACATTTTTGTTCCTAACTTTTCATTAATTACTTCATCGAAGAAGCACTACCAAAAGTACTACTAACATTGAAAGTCTCAAATTATAACTATCCGATAGTTAATTTTATTGCCCAGTGTTATCGAGATGTATGAATGTATTATTTGATTTCTATAATTTATTATTAAATGTGTTTCAGTAAATATTGAGATCTAAAACAAGACATTGTACGTCACACATATTTTTTTTACTTTTTTGACTAGTTAGAAGTAATTGCTAGTTACTAAATGTTTCTTTTACTTTTAATAAATAGTCCACGGAATAGTACTTAGCCGTATCTCTCATGACACATACAAATTTGATGTGAACATAGGTAGACTTTATTATAAAATTAGTTTTATTTAGTTTTTACAAATGTAATGTTCAAAATCATATCTAGGTCCAATAATAAAACAAATTTGATATTATAAAAGCTCTACATTTATATTTGATGGGTTATGAAATTAAATGTGCTGTTTTAAAACTTAAATATGTACTTTAATATAGTTATAAAAATAGTACCCTTTGTGATCTACATATATATCCTATTTTAAAACATACTCTATTCGTAAAAACACATTTCTGTAATTTTAAAACTTTTCAAGTATTAGTATAGTATGTAAAAATATATTTTAACGTTTCAACATAACATTTTCATAGTTTTAGAAGTTTTAAAAACTCCTAAAACTATTATTTTCAAAATTTTTAAAACTATGTAAAATTTAACAAAACTAAAACTAAAACACTACGTTTTAATTATAGGAATATACCATAAGTATATCTAATCGTGCATAAGTAAGTTTAAACTAGAAACTGTGGCTATTAACTTTAGACATAACAACAAAATTTAACAACTAGGTTTGTTGTGCATTCTAGGACCTAGGAGGTATCGATAATGGTACAACAATAATATGAAGTTGCAACCAGTGAGAATAATACCAAGATATTTCACTATGCAGAAGCAAGAGTATTACACAAAACATGTCGCACGAAACAGAGAAGGTCGAAGACTGGGGACAAACTCAATAGAAGTATATCCTATAGCATTACGACACCACCTGAAACAAAAACATGAAGGCTATGGTGAGGAAGGGCTTGTAAAAACATACGTCTAAATGTCATGGTGTGTACAAATTTTATAGGCTGAGGTTTGCTCGATTGTTGCATTTTTAAAACTGAGAAAGAAGGTAGGTTTTGTTTCTGGAAATGGAGAGCTCTGATTTTGTTACACGAGATGGTTGTAATTATTCGAAATTCCATTATTTTTTTAAATCATTCATCGTGAATAAAAAACTTTAAACGAAGCTTTTAAGATCGTTATACATAAATATTATTGGTACTTTCTTGGCGATTATAAAAATGTCAATTTTCTATTTTCATATATACTAAAAACATTTTAAATAAAAATGGAACTTACAAAGAAAATCAGCTTCCTTTTGCTATAACGGTATCACAAAATAAAAATTAGAACTAACGATACCTATACTAAGCATATTACTATAAGTCTTCATAGCATCTACTACTGTATGCTTACAACTAAAAGCAATAATATTTCACTTATTTGTAATGTTCTAGGGATTTTATTATAAAATGATTAGTTCTCTATTGATTGCATATACAAGCAACATAATTTTAAGACATAAATTTCCATATTTTTAAATAATTCAAAAATTAAAATGAGCTAGGCAATTACTTTAAATTTTTTTTTTCAAACATTCAAACTCAGGATCGTCAATTAAATCACTGTATTCATTTTTAATATTCGCGAACTCATTTTTGGAATTATTTAGGTACTAGACATATCCAGTCCAACCAGTACTGTAATGCTATATGTATGAAAAACATTTAGATCAAACCTTACTGATAACTGCAGTTGTGATACCGACAGAAGGACATATGTAGAGTGGGCTCAAATGACAGGAGTGATGGATGGACAGGGTTTATGTTGCTAATCCAGGTATTCTGATTCCATGTACTCTGTGTGAACTGAGAATAAACACTATCATCACTAGATATGCTTGTATGTGTACTTTTAAGCAGTACTGAATTTAACCTAGTCTTTAATTTAACTGTCCTTTATAAAAAATAGTTTAAGAAAATATGAATTTTGCTAATAGCTATTGATAACTAAGATAAAAATAACTAAACTTAGGTTTTGAAGTTTTATTTATATCCTATCCCAAACCCAAATAAAAAAACAATTATATTATTTTCTTTTTTCAATAAAGCAAATACGAAATCTTTATTTGCTATATTTTAGCAGTTATTTTTTAATAAATAATCATAAGCCAGGCAATATATATATATATATATATATATATATATATATATATATATATATATATATATATATATATATATATATATATATATATATATATATATAAACAAGGATCGAAGATATTTAATATATACTTAAATACCATAAAAACCAAAAGTTAAAAAAATAATAATAATAACATAAACTACCAACATTACAAGCAACATAATATAATAAGCATAAAATTGTTAAGAGCATTGCTTTTTATTGTTTTTTTTTATACTTTTCTCCGTTATTTGTAGGTGTGTTGATATATATATTCAAACAGTGCACTTTGTTAGTTATTTAATTAACTATTAAGAAATAATAGTATTGATTCAAACTCCGAATCGCTTAGAAAAAAAATCCTGAGAAAATTAAATAATTGAAACTCGCACAGAAGAAAATAAACAAAATTAAATGGTCATCACCTTAAAATAAGGCAAATGTTCCTTAATTATTGTATACTGTTTAAAGAGTATTAAATGTCATATTTTAACATATTCAAACTTTTTATTGCTAACCTAATCAGCTTGTAGGATCTTTTTTGATAATGTACATATAATCATCATTTTACTAGTGCCAAACAGCAGGATAACATTATGAAGCTCACTGCAAAGGTACCACGTTCAACTTTGTTATAGTGTGTCAATGAGGATTTTACGTATATTCAGTTTGTGTAGTTGGCAACCATGGAAATTGGAGTTGAAAATATACATGGAAAGATAAACCAGAAACCAGTAACGTATCTAGAAGAACTTTAGAAGCCGCAATGGATAGGGGAGTACAATATTTTATGTTTAATAAGTCTGTGTTTTATTTGATTTTAAGTGCTGTTGGACTGTTTCCAGGAAGAGATTTTAATTGCAGAATCATGAAAGTTAGATACAGAATAAGAATACCAATACAGTGTGCATAAAAAGAGTAAAATTCAGGAAGCATTATTATGTTACCAATGCCGTTGGTTTTGCTCCTTAAAAATATAAAGAGAATCAGAGTTAATGTTCATGGTTTTTTATTTGAGCTTTGAATATTAAGCATATTGCTTGAAATATTTATTTCTACTGTAATTAAGGAGGAATTAATTGACGTTGCTAAATTCCAAATTGTTATTATTTCAATAGAAATGAGTTATTTTTTATTTACACAGGACAACAAGATGTACTTGTATTTATTTATAAATAAAATCCAAATACATATTCAGCTAATTTGAAATTAAACCATGTTTTGAATTTAATGCATATTTATATCATAATAATATAAGCTCTACACATCCACTCAATTAATAGTATTACGCTTAGTAAACATTATTTCTGTAAATTTATCCAACAGATGTCAAGGACTGGAGTTTTTAAATGCTGTCTTAAAAATTGCAGTAAGGATAATATTTATCAATCTTGTGTTAGGTCTCGTGCAGCTTTTATTACTATAATTCAACCTAATAATATAATTTTCAACCTTGTTATATATGATAACAGGAAATATACTTTAAAACAGGTCTTTGAATACGTTTAATGTTCTTATTGCCAACACTGATGTAGTCACTAAAATTCAAAAGATACATTACTCGGCACCCCACAACCACTCACTAGACGTACCTGGACTATCAAAATTCAATCTCTATTCATGATCTCCCCCTTCTCCTCCCTCCTTCCATAAAATATTATTGGTCCAGCTGTAATTCATTTGTCGTTTCCTTTTGTGAAGTGCTAACCATAAGTCTTCCTTTTCCTTTTTCATTAAAACATGCATATTTATAAACATTTACGTGATACGGATTATTTTAACGGACTTAATTATTGTTCAAATAACATATACAGCAATGCTAAATTATAAAGTCCTAAATACACAATGTCTATTATTTATAAATTTTAAGTTAAATAATTAAAAACAATATAATAGAGGAGCACACAATAGCTAAGTAGCAGGTCACATTTCTATACGGGTAAGACCCAACAAGCTTTTAGAGTAGAAGTGCCTTTGGTTTCTTACAATAATTTTGGACAGTTTACACTTAGCTAGTCCACTTTAATAAACTATTCATATCTCAATAAAAACATCTAGGTTCCTGCAGCTATAAATCTAACATTATACATACGAATAGGTTTCAAGGAAATTAATACAAGTATAAATTGATACTTTCGAGTGTATGTATGATCATTTAAACCAATTTTTAAAAATGATAAGGAATAAAAGTATGTTCAGTTCAATTCCATAATCTCTCTTCAATAAAATTGTTGAAGAAAGAAATATTGTTTTGTTTTGTGAAAGAAAATTATTGCCAGTGAGGAAACAGTTAGTGATTCTTTAACAAAATCTTTTCATGTTTTTTTCGACATGACATTTATTTATGAAACTACGTAAATTGAAAAAAGATTAAAACAAGAAATAGAATTCCTACTACACTGGAATATTTTTACGGGCCTTTTACAAATTTTAAATAAACTTCAGCAAAGCCAGCAAACGCTTGAACAAGTAATGACTTAATGTGTTGAATAAAGTATTTGTATTATAATATTCTTTCAGAGTGAATTTCCTACAAAGGTTTTCACATAAGTGTTCTCAGGATAGAAAAGAGAACAAGATTTTAGTTGAAGGCTTGGTTCTATATAAGCCTTTATTAGGAACTCAAATACTTGCCTGGAACATAAACGTGAAAGTTTGACCGATAAGGTAGGAGCATTATTAAATAAATGGTAGTTTCGTATTTTGTCTTTGTGTTAGAGACAAGATTGCCTCAGGTGTGACGTTAACTTGGTTAGGCTTACGAACTTGGGGAATGGTTTGGTATACTTACAATGATCCAATGAAAACTACTATTTTTGATATTTATTCCACAATAGAATCTTGATAAACGATTAGATTGACGGTTTATACAGAACAAACCTCGGTTATACTTAGAGTTTATATATCTAAGCCTATTGTTATATGTACATATTATGTATCACTCGAAAGCTTTAAAACCCTAAACGTGCCATTTGCGGACGTAAAATACATCCGACTAAGGTTTCTACCTTACGCAATTTCAAAATGACGTATTGCTAAATGACGAGTTGTTTAGGTAGGCATTATTTAGTTAGTGCGAGTATCCTAACCGAATTATACTAGCTGATTGGTTGTGAGATCTAAAAAACAACATATTATTAACGTATTAAATTTTGCTGGTTTACACTTGTATTAATAAAGCAAAAACATTTAAGAACGTTAAAATAAATCATATCAACCTAGTCTGTGTTTGTTGTGTTATCCCTTACTTATGCTTTAGAGTTTTAAATAGAGGGTTGAGTGAATCTTAAAACAGTCAGTACTAAAAGGTTACCCTCGAAATTGTTTCAGCATAAGATTAGCTGAGCATTGCTGAAATGTTTTATTCTTTCTAAATAACAAGACTGGTTAATGTTACAATATATGGATTATTGTCATTACTTTTAGTATTTTATCAAAGGTTGTTCAGTGGTAGTGCTACTTAATAAAGTGGGCATATGCATAAGCATAAGACATAAGTCAGGTCATCCTCGGAACATTTTGGAATTTCTTGGCAACTGAATCCTATGGGCATTTTTCAAGAGACAATATTTGTTGTTTATTATTGGAAAAATAATTTTTTGTGTTATATTCCATATTTCCTATTTTTAGGGAATAATTTGTTTAATCAACTGTTCAATTGAACAGACAGTGTTTACCAGTTCAGTTACGCAATTGTTTCATTTGGAAACAAGGTATTTTTTCATCCGAACTATATTTTGACTTCTCATTGTTTGGCATACACTATTCAATAATTATAGCAACGTATTGATTAGTAAATATTCCCCTACTAACAAATATTGTTTAAAGCATATACTCATCAATATTTATTCCATTACAGATTTCTTTTAACAAATACACTTTTTAAACAATATTTTTCCACGATTGTTTTCCAAAGCAATTACGACATAAAAAGCAAGTTTAAATTTTGAAGACATACTTCAGATTACAGTGAATGTTCGGGGAAGGTAAAAAGTCAAGTTTGTGTGATAAGTGAAATCCTACTTCTTGCAAAAATAATTGAACTCAGTACAGAACGAATTTGTACGTCCGGGTATGACAACTTCGTACATGAAATATACATGAAAATATTCTCTATTCCTAATTGAAGTCTAATTAGACTGATAATGGCATAATAAACGAAGGCATTATTGGTTAAATTTTACAATAGAAATCAACTCAATTACGATTATATATAACAGTTTAATTAGTGGATTGAGTCACAAATTATTAGTTTAATAGCATTCTAAATAGTCAAAGTAGTACATCATTCATACTGCACAGGCTTCCATTTCCGGATAACTTCCATCCTTCTACCGCTATAACGGTTATTGGCTGACTACATTTAAGATTTTTAAGCTAAATCATGCAATTATTCTATTTAACTCTATTAATCTTCAGTATCTCTGCACTCAAACCACAATTGAAATTGTTACTTTACGATTGTCTCATCCTTTTATCAGCTTGTCCATTTTTTAATATTTTATTCATTTCCTTGCTAGGTAAATTTAAAAGCTTTTAGTTTATAGAAGCAAAAAACCTGAGTTTTTCAGATAATTTTTTGCCCATTGTTATGAAATAAAATATTCTGTTTAGGTCTTTTGCGACTGTTGTGTCTTTTAGTTACGTAGTTGTGGAATAGTTATCACCATTAAAAATATCAAACGTATCTTCAAACAAAAATATTTTTATGAAAACAGGTAAATACGTAACTTCACATAAAACAATGCTTAAGCTTGTCAACTAACGAAATAAAGGAACAAAACGTGAAGTAATAAAGTATAAGTCGTCATCAAGAGTACAATATTTCTATTTATTTTTGCCTCAGCAACCTTAACACCTATATTGATATATACATTAAGCTGGATATGTGGCTGAGGTACCTTACGTAGAAAAATTAAATTGAGTTACGTTGTTTAACCAGTGTTTTGGGAAAATAGAATTATAGTAGGAAAATAGTAGGAATGTAAGAATTTTGAGTTTCGTATAACTTTGGGGTTTTAAAAGATACTTTTCAGATTACAAATTAGAGGGACATATATATTAAGCACTGTAACCCTTAGATAAATTAAATAGGGTAATGCTTATTAAGCAAGTTATTAAAATAAAGCCACTGGGTAAAGTTTATTGTCTTAGGCATATTTAGCTTTTGCCTTTATTGTATGTTTAAAAACCTCTTTTGCCGTGACTATTTTTGTAGACAAGTTTTTAGAGTGAGTTAGAATATATCTTTAAAGAATACACACTTGTACAATTCTGCAACTAACTTGTTATTTATGAAATATTTTCTATCAGGATTACAATAGTTTTCAAGCAAACCTGTTACACTTGTCTTAGAAATACACATTGAAAACTTGGTTGGCTTGGTGTCACTTAGATGGATGAATACGTTCTGTCTGTCTGTCTGTCTGAATCTCTGTTTGTCTGTCTATCAATCTGTTTCGAGATCAAACTATCATACGGACTAGACATTTGGTGTGAAGGTTCATATTTTGGGTATTATTGAGTTCGGTGATGGTGCTTGTCACTCATGGCATGTTAGCGTACAATTTAACATTGATTTTCGGGGTAAGTGAGATGCCAAATATAAAATCAAAGAATAAATTCTGTCTTTCAAACTGAATACAATAGTTTGACATTTTTATATCCGATAGATTGATAACATTACCTATAGACTTGAATTTTTTCATGTGTAACAACAGCAAAGCCTATTACGCGGCATATAGTGAGGCGTACTATATACTAACTGTGGTATTTAGATAATAAAACATGTTTTGATATAAATTATTTCTAAGTAAAACACATGGGCTTTTTGGGTATCACGGGATTTAAACAATCTTGTAAAGCACTAACCTCCTGCGCGATAACATATTAAAAACTTGGTAAATATTAAAAAATTAGGAATTAATAAATAATTCATATTATTTGTTATTTTAGTAACTAAATTAAGCAGATATTATATTATAGGTATATATATATATATATATATATATATATATATATATATATATATATATATATATATATATATACATTAAATTGTATAAGTGCCAATAGCCTTATTTAATTTCAATAAACACTGAATCGCAAAAAGTACTTGCTCCGCCGGGAGTCGAACCCGGATCTCTCACTTGCCGGGTGAATGTGCTACCATTACACCACAGAGCGCTTACTTTTTCCGATTCAATTATTTAGTATTTGGCCGTATCTGTCACATATGAGTTTAAATAAGCAAACTAACATATGATTGGAAGACCAAATACCTGTCAAACGACTTTTTTTATTTACATTAAATTGTATAAATGGCAATAGCCTTATTTAATTTCAATAAACACTGAATCGCAAAAAGTACTTGCTCCGCCGGGAGTCGAACCCGGATCTCTCACTTGCCGGGTGAATGTGCTACCATTACACCACAGAGCGCTTACTTTTTCCGATTCAATTATTTTGTATTTGGCCGTATCTGTCACATATGAGTTTAAATAAGCAAACTAACATATGATCGGAAGACCAAATACCTGTCAAACGACTTTTTTTATTTACATTAAATTGTATAAATGGCAATAGCCTTATTTAATTTCAATAAACACTGAATCGCAAAAAGTACTTGCTCCGCCGGGAGTCGAACCCGGATCTCTCACTTGCCGGGTGAATGTGCTACCATTACACCACAGAGCGCTTACTTTTTCCGATTCAATTATTTTGTATTTGGCCGTATCTGTCACATATGAGTTTAAATAAGCAAACTAACATATAATCGGAAGACCAAATACCTGTCAAACGACTTTTTTTATTTACATTAAATTGTATAAATGGCAATAGCCTTATTTAATTTCAATAAACACTGAATCGCAAAAAGTACTTGCTCCGCCGGGAGTCGAACCCGGATCTCTCACTTGCCGGGTGAATGTGCTACCATTACACCACAGAGCGCTTACTTTTTCCGATTCAATTATTTTGTATTTGGCCGTATCTGTCACATATGAGTTTAAATAAGCAAACTAACATATGATCGGAAGACCAAATACCTGTCAAACGACTTTTTTTATTTACATTAAATTGTATAAATGGCAATAGCCTTATTTAATTTCAATAAACACTGAATCCGCCGGGAGTCGAACCCGGAAAAAGTAAGCGCTCTGTGGTGTAATGGTAGCACATTCACCCGGCAAGTGAGAGAACCGGGTTCGACTCCCGGCGGAGCAAGTACTTTTTGCGATTCAGTGTTTATTGAAATTAAATAAGGCTATTGCCATTTATACAATTTAATGTAAATAAAAAAAGTCGTTTGACAGGTATTTGGTCTTCCGATCATATGTTAGTTTGCTTATTTAAACTCATATGTGACAGATACGGCCAAATACAAAATAATTGAATCGGAAAAAGTAAGCGCTCTGTGGTGTAATGGTAGCACATTCACCCGGCAAGTGAGAGATCCGGGTTCGACTCCCGGCGGAGCAAGTACTTTTTGCGATTCAGTGTTTATTGAAATTAAATAAGGCTATTGCCATTTATACAATTTAATGTAAATAAAAAAAGTCGTTTGACAGTTATTTGGTCTTCCGATCATATGTTAGTTTGCTTATTTAAACTCATATGTGACAGATACGGCCAAATACAAAATAATTATATATATATATATATATATATCAATTATTAGACTTCTTGATATAAATTTCCTTTAATATTTCGGCTTTGCCGTTTTCAAAAAGGTATAATAAGGTATAATAAAAAATTATATATATATATATATATATATTATAGGCATCAGTTTGAAATAGGTAAATTTTGTGAAACATGAAATATAATTAATTAATTTACATAAGATTTACTATATAAACATCTCTAGTACTCTATCTTTATAGAAGCTATAAAGAAAGACATTTCATAAGAAAAATGTTTAGGAAATACAAAAGGAATTAGGTCATCATAATTGGATTAAATCGCGTAAAAAGCTAGTCAACGAACTTAGCCAAATGATGTAATAGGTAAATATTTTACCGAGTTTGAAAATGTTTCAGTAATTCTATCTCCAATATTGTTGGTAACAAAAAATATTTTATAAGTCTTAAATACAATCAATTTCCAGAATACGGTTCGAAATACTGTTGCTCATTACAAATATGTTGGTAAACCTTAAACATTTCTGGAACACTTTATATGTTTTCCCTTCGTACATAAATAAAGGTGTGAGTCTTTTGACAGATTAAACTGCTGTCATACAGAAATGAAATTGCGTAACAAACCGACCAAAAAACTTAGCCAAGATATTTAAAACTTTTTGGATTGTTTGTGTCAGTTATCACTTCCAAAAGTCGCTTTATTCAGTAGAATCACATTTTATATGGTAGGTGTCTTTGGGAAAGAAAACTCGAGAAGCATGTTTTCAAGAAAAAAAAACTTGTGTGAATGTACAATGATGGAGCTCTAAACTTGATACACTTCATTGCTCTATACACAGCACAAACACTTACATGGAGCTTAAACAGGATGCAAGTTTAATGACTAAAGTTGAAGTAGTTTAAATGTCCTGTTTGTGATAGAAAGGAGTTTCTGAAAGGTATAAAAGCCTTTCAATCATATTTCTATATTTTATCTACGATAAATCTTTTCTTTAAAGTTTAATTTAACATTTTATCGTTATTGATATTGGGAATTATTATCTATTGTACAACAATGAGTAAAAAATATAAATACATGAATACTGAGAGCACATGTATATCTGCCTGATGACTATATATTCTATTAGTTAATAAGTGCATTTACAAGGTTGGTACATTGTTTTACTTATTTTATACGCTTTTCACCAGCGCCATTGAATAGTTGATGGTAATGTTAAAATAAAAATTAAGCCTTCAGGCAATTTATTGAGCAACAAGTTTCTTTAGGCTCGAACAAATTTGTGGGCCGTCCATTTATAATCATATTTCCAATACAAAGAAAATTAACTGTCCAAATATTCATGGAAAAAACTGTACCGGAAATATTCATAACCAAATATTATATTTCGTTTCATAGCCTGTTTCCAATAGCAACTTATTGTTTATAGCGTTATATACTTCCATGTGGCAAGAAGTAAGTTAAGTCCAACACCAAGTAATTACAGTATACTGTCGTTTTGATTATAATAATCTGTTAGACACCGTTCTTAGACTACAAAATATTTTTTATATTGCTTATTTGAAAAAATATATAATTGAAACAAAAGTATAAAAGAATAACCATTTCATCATGTTAAAAACGACATGTTTTCTCATGTACGCTACTAACTCATGTTTATCTACAGCTATATATATATATATATATATATATATATATATATACATATATATATAGTATGTTAAAAATATTGTACCCTTTTGGGCACTTGAAAATATATTTTAAAGAAGAGTTTCAGTTTCATTTATTACATATCAATAGACACAGAATTGTAATTAAGGGTGTAATAATGGTATGACATTTACGTGGATCCGAAACTCATTTAATCCAGTTTATGCTGTGTTGATAGATTCCCAAGTATCAGTAGTTGTGTTTATCAAATTCTATAATTAAATTAACTACGGTAAAACTTAAATATGTGATGATTCGTCAAACAGTATAATTTATAATTAAATGTTGTGGCCTTATTCTCGATTATCAGCACTTTACAAACAACTTTAATAATGTCGTGGCCGTAGCAGACGACGTTACAGCTCTGGTAAGAGCGCAATAAAACACCAAGAGTTGCCGTCTTCATTATACAGCGTAAGTGCTTTAACTCGTGGGAGTTTTAGTGGTTCATTCTGTGTGCGTGTAGGATGTGAAGTTACTGTTAGGCAAGTGTGACAAATGTAGGTAATTATTTTACAGACGTAGCAACTTTTCTTGTTGCTTTTGCAACATTTCTCAATCTTAGAAATGCTTGGTATACGACAGTAATTATAATAACATTTTGTAATTAAAAATAAAGATTGTGTCTACATAATCTAGGAAAATCCTATGAGAGAGTAGTTTTTTTACGTTTAAATATATCCATATATGTTCCAATTTTAGCTATCGATCTACTAATCCAAGTATAATGTTCTTAGCTTACTTAAAATATAGCAATACTGTACCATACACTGTTACTTTGTTTTATAGTCCGTTAGAGTATTTTTCATTTACTTTGGTTGCTAGCCAACAGTTAAAATATGTTAAGTGATAAACAATTATTTTCCTAAAAGAAAACTAGTTACCACATAACTAGGTAAGTGCTTTCAGTTATTATACCTATTGTATAAGATAACACATATACTGGGTAAGTCGCAGCTATCTGTCCACCGCGGTTTATGTTGAAATAAATATTTTCGTATTTCCCTCGATGGAGTTCGTTTTACTCTCAAAGCAGAAGTAAGGCTAGGGGAATATAATCAAGCAACACCCTAAACCACTCCATCTTTTCTCTTGCCCTAACTTCTTACTTTCTTGAGTTGAATCTCATATGGTGCATTTATAGAACTCAGGAGTTTTATGGTGGAGGTAATAACCCTCCACCAAAAACCCTACGCGTAAACAGAGCCCAGTAACCTCATTAATACTGCCTCCAGTAGTCGAAGAAGAGCTCGAAATGATGTGCATTCATATGCACAGTATCTCCGTGCTAAAAAATTAAGCGATATTAATTTGATGTGGCTTAATGTACATTATGAGAACATTATCAAATTTAGTCAATTTATCTTTTGGTCGAGGAGTTTCCCTTCCTTATAAACATCGCGCAAGCAATTCTATTATTATTAAAGAATATCCTTGCTCTACAAATAATTATAGGCCAGTCTCAATTTAGTCCATCCCGAGGAAAGTATAAGCAAAATTATTTTTTATTAGAAAGCTCCTATTTTTTAACAAGCACAATGTTCTTTCTGTAGATCAATTTGTTTTCAGAAAGAGCAAGTCAACCCTAGATGCAGTCGGAAGTCTATTCGAAATGGTTTTTGCGGGGTTAGAAAGTCGAGATTGTACATTAATTATTTTTCTTGGTTTTCTTGTATAAATAGCATTTAACTATGTAAACCACCCTAATTTGTGCGAAATATTTATTTTATAGTATCGGTATTGTGATTCATTGATGGCTTAGTTCAATCCTTAACCATAGAAGACAAATGGTCCAAATTTCAATCAAATTCTGTGAACCTGTTCCCACAAGCTATGGAATTCCTCAAGGATCATCTTATCTATCATTATTTCTATGGAAAATCATTCTTATTTGTGTCAATGACATAGACAATCACTACGATATGGAAAACTCATATTGTATACTGGAGACAAAACGCTTTCTTTCAGTAACAAATCCAAAATGTTTTTTGAGCAGCAAATTTTGTATACACACGCAATAGCGTACAGAAATTCAACAGTCTCCATCTAAAAACAATCTTCTCAAACTCAAACATCCTGACTTTCACAACACGACTAGTAGATTCCAAAGATCTTTAATGAATGACTCTATGCTGGAAGAAATCGATTGCTCAAAATTCCTATGAATATTCCAAGACGGGAAATTTACATAGAATGTTCTCACAGATAATGTTTGCTCTATATTTTCATCGGGCATTTATGTCTTGAGATCCTTAGCCAAATACTGGCCTACTCAGGATTTGTACTAAAGATAACAAAGGTTAAGATCCTGACTGTTTCCATTCCAATGTTTTATCAGTATTTTCAACCTTGTACTGTCCAGACTCTCATAATTATTCGGTTTAGTAAGATCCTCGCACCAGGCCAATAAACACGGGGATGGACAGAGGATTATCACCTACTATTTACAAACAAAAATCACGTATGCAAGTCTTTATAGTGATAGTTTAACTAATTTACTAATTTATTAGTTTAATTTTAGTTTAGTTTTTTATTGCTTGTGTCTATCATTAAAAAAGTTTAATGTTATAATAAAGGTTGACCACTTTGTTTTAATGCAATGCCAACAAGCAACGTACAAGTTCCAATTTAAATATTAAATCCCTATAAATAATTAATACGCTTTTTATACAGGTTGATTTCAAACGTTAATTTAAACTAATTTTGTGTAAATCGTAATTACATTAATGAAAAGCCTCAGACAAGCTTTCCTCTTGAATAAAGCAAATTACCAAAGTACTGTCTAATACATTTTCCTACTTTACCTTATTCAACTTTAACATTAATCAAGTCTCGAGACATGTTTGAGTTAAGAATCACCTTTTAAAACTGAAGTACACTGTACCCTTGATTTGCATTATCTAGGAGGTTCCTCACTAACACAAATCTGTAAGCAATTTGTTTGACGCACGTCTATTGTTCCACGAGGGCTAACTGATTTTGACTAAATCTCTTGATGTTTAGCATGAAAAATTTTCTTATGTTATATCTAAAAGTTAATTTTATATAGAATTTGTTTAAGGATAAGTAATAATGTATGGTTTTTCAATTTAAATATTATAAATACAGGAAATGACGGCGAAGCTATTTCCCGTACAGTTTATTGCTTAAGAAATACTTGTGGGATAATATATAATTATATATATATATAAATGGAAATTTGCATATTTAGAGTTAGTAGAGGTAAATAACTTATTCTAAATAACTAAAAGACTTATCCCGTACGTTATAAGTGTTCTATATAAGTATTTGCACATAGTTACCAATTCTGTATGTTGCTAATTGTATGGCCAAAAGTTTTTTTATAATGACTTAAATCACATTTTCTTCACCTTCGATAAAGTATGGAATGTTTACAACTCGAACCTTTCGAAAGTAAAAACTGATAAAACGACAGAGAATAATTGATTTGCATAAGAATTTCATTCCGCCATGTGTAATATCATGAATTGTAAAAAAACAATCATTTGGTATATCATCACGCAAGTTATTTTGTTAAATAAAAGTAGAACAAGAGGATTTTGAAACTTTCCATTTCACTTTGTCTTAGTAGCGGTTTTGATCTTGATGTTTCGGCCGAATGGTCTAGTGGTAATCCGTCTCCCTTATGTCTATCCTCTCCCCTTCTGTGCCATAACTGTTGATAAAGGTTTCAATCTATAACTGCGATTTATCTTAATTAAAAGTAGGCCCCTATCAATTGTGGTACAAATGTCAAAGGAAAGTACATCCGTATGTCCACATTTAAGATATATGGTACCTGGAGACATAAAATGTGGTACATTAGTTCCTCTTGGTACGAGGAAGAGTTTTATTGTTATTACCTATTTAAGATAAAAGAACATGCCGTCTATCTGTCTTTTCTTATATGTTGTAAATCGTTTTTACGTTCTGTACGGTCCTTCTAAACTGCCTTGCGCCGATATATTTTTACGCAATTAATCAAAACAAATTTCCGGAAAATAATTACGTCATCTCTCAGATTAAGATACCTGGTCCCAGACACGTTGTAAATCCGATGAGCGTATCCGTAGGTATTTAATAATTCTTAATTATAACGCAGAGAAGTTGTTGACACCATATATTATATGTTTCACCTAATCAATCACAAAACTTAAATGGCTTATACTTTATGTTTTGTCTGAATTACACGTAAAACAAGAAGTGTTTTAACATGCTTAACTCTTCTAGTTTAACAGTGGCTCCTTCATAGTTATGTTGGCTTAGGTCTAATTATATGCGATCTGTCTTGTGGGAGGGGGGGAAGAGGATCAGGGTATTTAGTAACATCACCGTCACTCTTTTATTTATTCCAATTCTTTGTTGAAGGATGTGTGTAACTAATTGTGGAACACAACTGTCTATTAAATCATCAACAGAGGATGTACTGTAACATCCCAAATAAGGAAAATCACCATTAAGATGTTGCGAAGAAGCATTCTGTGAGACCTAGAATTTACCATAGTTTATTTAGTGTTTAGCACTTGTGGAAGTCAGAAACGTACTTTTGTTTTGAGAAGTATTCGTACAGGGTATAGTTGTAAAATATATATTTGTTCAGTGCGATGCAACAAAACTCATTATACATTCTTAAAATAACACAATAATATACTTCTGTATAATGAGGTTAATCGGTGTTATCAAATAGAATAAAACTTGCAGAGTAAAGGACTCAAAGAATGTTTAATAAAATAAATATATCATATTTTCAATTAAAATTTAAAACTAATATAAAGTGTTTGGATATCGAGGTAATTCTGAACACTCAATTAGCCGCATCAAGCCAGCGTAGAGGCCGTGTTCCACTTACGAGTTACTTTATTACGTCTTTAACATGTACGTAGATGAATGACTTTAATAATTTGCATTGATAAAATTCCACTTGTTTTTCCACAAGTTTTTTTCCAGAATAGGCCTTATATTGGGTTTCTCTTTAATGTTTACTTTACTATTAATTATTTAATATTCTACACCCAAATGAGTAGTCTCTGAAAACATAATACGATTTTATTAATGGGCAACAATGGGGGAAACACATGGGCGTACTGGTGCTATAACTTGCCCTTTCCATTCTTACAAATTATAATTTGTCTTATAGTTCTATAAACACAGTTTTTTTAAAGCCAAGTATTGTTACCTCTTAACGTAAAGCAATTAATAATTAACTAAAGAAATATTTACTAAACGTTAATACTTGCTCATAAATATCATTAAATTCCATATAATTTATCAAAAACTAATGGATATGATTTCGTTTGATTTTTTTAGGAAATAAAATATTGAACTGCTTTCGTGTAGACGCATAACATTTTTACGACGCATATTTTAGACACTTTGATTTGGCTCACTCTTGTAAAAAAGTCTGATTGGTGATTCCTTTGCCAAGAACTTCTTCTACGACAGAGTCGTATAAATTGAGAGTAAAAACATGTAAATCTGATTTCCTGACGTAGCGACACAAGAGGTACGAGACATGAGTTGTCTGATTGGTGCCGGAGATGTTGACTTCTGGAGTTCCTCTCACTGCGAGTTGAAAATACGAATTGAATTCACATATTTTTACATTTATTGAAAACCTATTTTAAAGAGATTATGGTAATTTTGTAACGTGCTTGAAGAGTTTTTATATGCTCATAATAATTAAGTAAACACATCATACGTACATGTAACAGTAATGTTATATTACACTTATATACACAAGACTAATTTAGGATTATAGCAGTCATACCCTAAAGCATAATTAGCTGTAAAATCTTTATATTATAAAATAATCCTAGTAATTATATACCTAATGTTACTAATGAAATACATAAATATAGGTTAACTTTGCATTGAATAAATAATTTACGGTATATTACCCTAGATCAAATAAACAATTTTAAACTTGTTTTATTGACTAAAGGATGGATAATGCTATAGATTAGCAAATTATCGTTTATTAGATGGGCGTTGGAAAAACCTCGCAAAGACTAGGAGTATTTCTTGTCTGTCGGTATATCTGTATTTTCCTGTTAAAATTTCATAATTATTGATTCTTTATAAAGCGTGTAAAATATTACATAATATGTCAACTAATTAAATGAGCAAAAGCCTAAAAATCGAGCATTCAACCTGGGCAAAACTTGTTACGTAACATGTGGTGAGGCATACTCGTACTTTGTTATATTATTATGTTAAATTCAGTTACCGTGAACTTTCACAGTGCAATAGATTCTTAACTAAATTCAACTTATCATTTATTATTTATTGATCACTGTAGAGCCAATCCTGTAAGTAAAACAATATTGTGTAATTTCATTTTCTAAACCACGTGAATAAAATAAATGTACGTAAATTGTATGAAAACTCACGTAAATAGAATCGGAGAGCCCCTCTTCCCATTTTCTTGTCCAGGTTATGCTAAACTAAATTTAAAGGAATTGATATGATGGGATCGCCAAATGATTGTTACCATTAACGGTTACCTGAATTTTCCTACACATTTCATTAATCCCGCCTAAATATGTTTTGTTAGATATTAATGACTTTTAAGTTCTTTCCAAAGCCTTCATTTTATTTAGATCTTAAACGAACTTTATTTATCTTCATATCTTATAATTAAATTGATTTCCAAAGTATTAACGTATAATGAATTTTAATTTAATCCAATTAATTCAATTAATTAATATTAATTCTTTCACAACTATTTTATAAAAGTGCAATACAATTTTAAAATAACTTTTAAATATTGGTACTCTAAAATGTATTACGTTACGTCGTTAAAGTATTACTTTAAATATAGGCTTAATGAATATTATTGTCCATAAACTAATGGCATACAGTTACATTTTTGTAACTCAGATCTGCCTGTAAAGTACTAAAAGTCACATAACTAAATTCAGTGAATACACCATACTAATGTTTCCTATGTATTAACCAACAGAGTTATTTGGGTTTATATAACTTTAAATATAATGGATACCTGTACAGAATTTGCATTGTGTGAATTACCTTCATGTGTCATAAAAACATTAGGTAACGTACAACATCATATGTGTATGTATTTTTGTCACTAATTTTTCAATATAACCTCATTATAATCCGTTCTTATATTAACTATCAATACTGTTTGTTAAGAAAATATAATCACATTTTTACAACCATAACATGTTTACAAAGAGCTAATGAAGGTTTCACCCGAGAAATTTTTCAAGTGTATTTAATGAATACTATCATTGAAACATTATCTAAGATATTGGCAATTTTCTTGTTCAGTTACAGGGCTATATGGCAAACGATTGTATGATAATGGTTGTACTAGTTTAGTGCAAAAATTCGTTAAGGCTTTTGAATTCTCTTTTCGTACTGTGTGACAATATTATAGTTGGTATAATATTATATTTACCAGTGTTTTAATAGGAATTTGGTGTGTTATTTTTACCAAAAAGTTTACTTTCCTGATATTTTCAAAGGATTCACTGTTTTAAGTTGCTGGCCAGTGCAAGCTTTAATAAAATGGGAATTGGAAAAATATTATACTAATATTAAGCTAAAAAACATGTTTAACGAATTGTTCCCACCTTGAATTTTCTAGTATGCTTAGAGGATTTTTCAGTAAATTTAAGGATTCATGCATCATTTTTCTAATTTGGTGGTAACAGTTGCTACTTTAGGAGTTGTTTACTACAGTCACTTCGTGACGTGTTTGTCTTAGGGAAAAATTGGGACCAAGACGATTCTGAATGTCATAGTTGATTGTACAATTGAATTTTTTTTATTTGAATGAATGAAAAATCGCATCAAATTGAAAACTAATTGACGTAGAGGAGATTCCTAAAAATTTAACCTACATTTTGTTAGAGGTTTTCAAATTTCTTCATTGAATTCTGTTTAAAATGACTCTTTTCCTACTCAACAAAAGAAAAGTGAACTTTTTTTTCTTGATATGTTTTATAATAACCTGAATGTAGTCACTGTGGCAAATTAATTCAATCCTCACCTTGGTATGATACCACACAAGTATTATTATGATACCACTCAATATACGACACAAGTACTATTATGAAGAGTTATATTTTACAGATTGTTTTATTGTACCAATTAATGACTGTTATACAGTGATGTTTATTTATCTCTGATTGTTTTCATTTAAGTTTCAGAAATGGTTGAAATTTTAGATAACAGGAATAGTTGTAACATATGTAATAGAAATTATGGAGGTAAAACTATTGTAAAGATCCTAAGTACAAATAGCTGTTTGTTTTAAGAAGAACTTCAAAGTTACGTAATGTTTAAAGATTACAGAAAGCGTAATAGTACAACAATTATTAATCACATTCATCATTTCATAGCAGAAAACTCTCTTAAGATAAGTGTTGCTGCAAATATTTTATTAGCTTTATGTATTTTATAAAAATTAATTATATAAGCTAACCTAAACATTTACTTAGAAAGAAAATACACATTTTGTGTTTGTTACTTATTGATTCGGTTGTATTTTCCTCTTTGTATAGTTTTCAAAATGTTCCTGTTTTATATGTATAAAGGAGAGATATATACAATAAAGAAACTAATAAATAGTATAATCAAAAATAAAATAAAGTTCTAAGGTAAAAATTACAATTACTTTAATTTAGTTTGTTCAATGTAGAGAGTTATTTAATAAACAAGCAGATGACCTATTATACTGAGAAGAGTATTAAATATAATGATTTTGAATCATAATTATAGTTAAGATTTAAGTAAACAGTTTTTTCCAATTGTTGAAAAAACATCGGTTTATTGACAATTTTAATTCAAGCAATTAATACCTGAAAAGTTAGACAAAACAAAATAATTTTTTCAATATAAAAGTTGTTACCTTTTCCTAAAATTAACTGCAAACTCCGAACAAAGTTTTAATGGCCTAAACTTTGTATGCAAAGTCGATGAACCTTTCCCTCAATATCTCTTTCTCAATTCGTCCTTATTGATTGGATATTACACATCATATTCAGGATGATATTCGGTTAAATGTTTAAATATATTGCCAGCTGAATTTTTTAGTAAAACTTAAAATTCGTTTTTTTTCTAAGGAAACACAATATATTATAAGTCTTTATAATATTGTCACATCGTTTGTTTTTTTAGAAACTTTAAAACCTCTCATTTTAATTTAAATAAGCTAAGTAATTAAAATTACTAAATTAAATTGATCATGTAAAATTTATTTGCTTCGAATCCAGACATAGCTAGTGTTTGTAGGTTGATTACTATATTTTGATACAGACAGATTGGAGCTAAGTAACCCGTATATATTTCAGCCAAGAACGGATTAATAAGCTCGCGAATTTCTTTCCTATATAGTACATCCAGTTTATATGTACACATTAGAACTGGTAAAAAAGGATTTTACGAATAAATGTGATGGATAATTACATTATTAAAGCAAAAAAATCCATTGCAATGTCCTAGTTATTTCTTATTCCTCAATAAGAAATAAGTAGATTATTGTTAAGGAAAAAATCCAAAAATATGATGTCTTTTATGTTTGTAGTAGTTGCATTGTTTTTAACTTTTGTTATTAAGAGAAATCCTACAACTTATTTGTCGGGCCTATCTGTGCCATAACCCTAGATAGTAAGGTTTTAGAGACCTAAAAAGTTTGTAATAATTTGTACTTGTTTCCCTCTTGGTCCAAAGAAAATGCTAATGATTTTGAGTCAAAACTTCATGGACATTCCGTTCTACGCCTCTCTACGCGATAACTCTAAAATTATCTTTACTCCTATTAATTACTTCCAATAATTTCATGTATTTTTGTGTACTGGTATGAATTTTAAACAAAAGAATATATTTTGCAGATTACGAAAATTGTGCTTATAATATGTCCAGTGTCATGATGGAATCATATAAATTTTTTGAGAAGTTCTGTGTGTGAAAAATATAAATAATTTCAATTTACTAGTAGATAATGGAAACATTACCAGCGATTGCTTTACAATAATATGTATTCATAACAAAAACGCCTCTAAGAAGAATTACTAAAATACGAGAAATAAATAGATAAAAGAGATATAGACCAAAACAAATACTTGTTTACGAAACTTTTACACAATTAATATATACTAACTGTTATTTCACATATCTTTGTATCATTCACCTTACGGGTGAAAATGTTTTTTTTTATTACTAAAATAGTATTATCATGCACAATAACAACAGTAACGCAAATAAAAAAGTTACTAGGCGGATAACACAAAATGTCATACATTTTTATCTTCCTCATAAAATAACTAAATATAAACATTGAAGTGTGAATACACTAGTACAATTAAGTTAAGCACTCAATCCACAGCATATGTCACTTAACAGGATTAAGTTGCATTCAACATTTTAGATCTATAGCTCATTTAGTACAATGTCAAATGTAAAAAATTTCATTAGATTGTACTTAGTTTTTTTATAAATTGAAATCAATTCCTCGTTGCCATAATAGTTAACCTGAGAAAAATAGAAACGTGGCTACTAACAATCAGCCAAATACCATGGGGTGCCATCCATCATCATCATTGTACTTGATGTAATCGACATATAAATGATTTATACAAAATTTAAAGAATTTGTGTTAGTTCTTTCTCAAGATATCGACCAGACAGGCAGAGAAAAATTATTTTTCCAACTAGACTCTTCTAGATATCACTCTTGATATTCTTCGTTATTGCTTAGATATTTATGTTGTATCTAATTTTAATAGTTTTAATCGGTAAGAATAATAAACAAGCATCGGTTCGTTGACTGTTGTGATAAAGGTAAAAAATCCTCTCTCAGTTTTTTAAAATAAGATAATTGTAATAAAACAATTTTTAGCTTCTTCCAAAACCAACTTTACATCTTACCAATAGTTTCTGTGATGAAAATTATAAATGTAGAACCTGCGTTCTCTTCCCTCAATCATAATACTTCTCATATTAAATTGAACTTCTCCAACACATTTTTGTTCAATAGTGTTGGAAGTAGGTTTTTAAATATATTCAACCAGAGGCGGGGATAGAATTTGCATTTAATAAGACAAACAACTTAATTTTTGTTGGAATCCCCTGAGAAAGAAATACATCATTGGCCGCCTTGGTTTTGGTCAGGATCGGAATGGGATGGAATCAAAAGGGTTTAAAATATGTAACAATATATATATATATATTTTAATTCATTTATATAACTTTCAGATTTAATGCTAGTAAAATTATGACTCATGATATAATATCATTTGTCATTTGTAATACCACCCCCTTTTTTAACCGTCACAAAATTATTGCAGTTGATTAAAAATTTATTTCTTTCCATTAAGGAAATCCTCTATCGATTTCAAGAAAATCTGGATGGTGTTTTTATATATTGAAAATGGGATCTCCGCTCTGACTATAAACCACCAACTATTAAAATAATTCTAAAACTAAAATTATTTCTTAATCTTTTGAATACAGTAAAATCTTATTTGCAATAGTATAAAGTATTAAATTGCACATTTTAACGAAGTAGTAAAACATTTAATATTCAAGGATTATAAGGGGGGATAAAATATTCATTATATTTGAAGTAATAATATTAATTCAAACCCAGACAGACTAATATTCCTAGAGGATAGTAGTTTTTTGTGTATTTTGGACAAATCTCATTGGACTTTGTTCCAGAAGAACTCTTACGCTTGCTTCTAAACTGGATATTCAGGAATCTTCAAAGTTCGAATGTATTTTGGAAACACCTCATTGGACTTAGTTGTAGAAGAACTCTTACGCTTGCTTCTAAACTGGATATTCAGAAATCTTTAAAGTTCGAGGTATCGACATGTCGAGATCCCATTAGGAAGAGATTGCAGGCTCTCTATTTCAGTAATGTCACACAGGAAGAAGAGAGGTCATCTATGTCCAGGCTTCTCCAGTAAAGGCGGGTAGGGCTAAATCCTCCCTTGTGACTAGGCTAGGAACAGCCTTTAAAAGTAAAGGAGTTCCCAACAGTTACCTCTGCAGCAGGCTAGACCTATTGATCCATCCTTGCACCTCAATACCTTGACATTTGCTGTTAGGGAGGTTTCGTTCCCTAACATCCATATAGATTCAGCCTGAATGTAAGCAATTTCAGTAAGCAACCCCTTCAGAGGTATATTTCTTCTACGCGAGAATAGTGTTTGTGTAACCTATATATATATATATATATATATATATATATATATATATATATATATATATATAATAAAGAACAGAAGTAGTTAAAATAGGTTTTTACGTGTAAATAAAGGAACACAATGTGTTCAAAATTAGCATCTAGATGCGGCGAGTGATCGCATAGTCAACGTGGACAACTATTTAACACTAAAGGGAAGGTGGTTATCAACCTAGAGATAATTGTGGCCAAAGGCCACAAGGCTAATAAATGCTAATCTGAAGTTCTCCAATAGTTGGTAACACTGAAAATTAATCACTGACCCGCAAAACCACATGTATGTCACTGCTTCTTCTGTGCCTTTCGCTAACAATGTTTGCAAATTTTATGAAGAATTATTCCAGTCTAACGTATTTTACGGTATTAGATTTGAGTTTGCTTAATTTTGCCCATTCAAATTATATACATATGGAGGCCTCAGATAATTGTTATATATAAGAAAAGTACCACTCATAAAAATAACTTTTTTATTGAAAAATTTAGTGCACGATAAACTTAGATATTATAAAAATGTTTTGTAATAAGTACTAATCCGAGATTAATTGAATTAATCACATTATTATAACACTTTGTACTTTGTAAATAATGTATATGAAATTACCACTCGTATAAAAATAATTTTATTATTGAAAACTTTAGTAGATAATAATCTTAAACGTTATACACATCGTGCTGCAAACAGTACTAATTCGAGAGTAATTGAACTAATTACATTATTGTAAAGCCTGATACAGTCTTATATCTTGAACAAACGCCAAATACCAAAATAATTGGCTAATACATGTTACATATTTACCATGTGGAACCTTAACCGTAATCAAGTCCCAAGACGTGTTTGAGTTGAGAATTACGATCCAAAATTCAATCACACCATCGTCTCTTGCATCGTCTGAGAGTTTCCTTGTCTGTTGCCAAATTGTTTTATATGTGACAGCCGATTCAAACCGGTTAATTATTTTATACCCTTAATAATATTATACATGCAAAAAAAGCTGTTTGTTTGTTTTACTTTCACGCGTAAACAGTTCACTCCATGCGATAAGTTTCTTAAATTTTACATGGACATTTTAAGCGTCTCTGGTATGCATATAGGATTCGTCCCAATAGTGTCTAAGTTAGCGAAAATTCCCATCTTCGTCTTTAAATTCTAAAAATATTAATTGAAGGATCCTCTTAAGAATATTCAACTTTTTTGTGTATACATTGTTTTATGACAACACAACCATATGTTTAAAGGGATTCGCTACTGAAAATAGATAAAAATCATGATCAAATAAAAACTCTTTTTTGTACTTATTTATATTACACAAGATAAATATATTAATACTTTAATTAAAATTGGTTTTATGAAATAATACATATTTTACTTAATTGAAATTTTGAACATTGTGTCATAGCAAATAATAGCAAATATATCTTTCTATAGTACTATAACAACATGTTACATTTATTTATAAACATATTTACTATAAAAGTTCCTTATTTTAATAAGTGCTAATTGTTATAGTATATTTTTATTTACATTACATTTTTATTAAAAAAGGTGACATAACAAAATGTTTTGACAATATGCTGATTTGACTTAGTGGTGAAATAAGATGGTATACACCATTTTATGCTGCAGCTCGTGTGATTATTGTTTATCTATTTACAAAATAACTAGTTATTGGTAGAGTGGAGGAAAGTAGGCAATATTGCATTTCCAAAACATGTTAAAAATTGAAAACAGACACCGTATATATTTGAGTATTTATTTTATTTTATGAACTATTTATACTATATTGTGACGTGAACACCATATGTGCCATTTATTACGAACAAACTTCATTAATAAAATAAATAAATAAAGTAACAATATAGATTTATATACAAAGTTATTCTTTTTATTTCAGGTGGCAGATTATGTTCTCATTTTAACGATTTTTACCAAAAGTTCGGATGTTCATATTTTTTTATGAAGAAATTCTATATAAATCCAAAATCTGTTTAACAACATTATCCAAATTTTAGCCACTTATTCTGTAAATATTTAGGTACATTTAGACAGGAATGTAATTTTGGTGTGCAAAAAAATATTAAATAAGTATACAAATTTACTGTACAAAATGATTAAATTAAAGGAATCCGGTATAACCGAATGAAGTTATTTTATTACTTCTGTAACTCTACCTAAATGTGAAGTTTATTTTATTACCTATAAATTGATGCCAAACTTAAAAAATCTATTAAGTAGATTATACTTTTTGTATGATAAAAATTTAGAAACCTACTGAATTTATTAAAAAAATATTTCTATACCCACCAAAACTAAATGTGTGGGCTCTCTAATAGTTTTTTCTATTTTTAACACTATACCCTATCGATAAACCAAATTCCAACCATTTTTCTTACTTATTAAACAAGTCAACCTTTCCTTTATCGAATCCCCTTAACTACCATAACCATTATTTTACTAATAATATTCATGTTTCAAAAGCTGAATTTTACTGACATTAATCAGATTTCGACACTTTTCAACTTGCTTTGATGTTTCAGTGGAAGTACGTTAGAGAAACTGAATATTAGTTTACATTTTAATTTTATATGTGATTGAGGCCCTATAAATTTTATCTTAAACTAAGCCAGTGATGAATTTAAAACATACAAGACATTTTAAATACTTTATTTATCGTTTGCTTTTGGATATACTATTAAGACTCTATTTTAATAACCACCTTAATGAGGAAAATTGAAAGTGAATTTTTGTGCTAGAATGCATAGCTAGATACTCAAGACTGGTTGGCTTCCTTGACATTGTAATGTGATATTTTACACCAACGTGCTTCAATGAGCCATTTTGTCCAAGAAAAACGTGTGAAAAACAAGACTTCTAACTCAAAACCTATCAAAATGATTACTAAAATGTTGCAAAAACTTACTAAGGTTTTCCCCCCCCCATATCGGGAGGACACACTTTTTTAAGTATATGTGTACATTTTCTTCTTCGTGATCAAAACGCACACATAACTATAGGACTGGAAACATTTAAGACCAGAAAAGGTAGATTCCATAAGCCGTAAACAGACCATTTTAGAAAGTATCTGAGACCTACATACGTATGAATTTTCTTAGTCGGCATAATAAAGCGAAACTTAAATTTGACACTTAAAGTAACGCTTTGGGCCGAGTAGGATTCTCAGTCCTAGGTTGTAAAATATATTTCCTTGGTCAGGTCGGTGAGGCAAACTTTACTATAGCACTGTAAATATCTTGAACCGGACACCGATCACAAAAGATGGAAATAAGCGGTTTTTAACCATAGTGGGCAATATAGTATAGTAAGGCAAATTTAGCTGTGGCATCATAAATGCAATTCATTTGAACCAGAAATGGTCCTATACAACTCTACCTATCTGTGCAATAACCCTAGATAGTAAGGTTTTTACAGACCTAAAAAAATGTGTAAAATTTGTACTTGTTTCCCTCTTGGTCCAAAGAAAAATGCTAATGATTTTGAGTCAAAACTTCATGGACATTCCGTTCTACGCCTCTCTACGCGATAACTCTAAAATTATCTTTACTCCGATTAATTACCTATTCGTAACTAATGTAACCAGATTTACAAGCGTTATTATACGATACACAATATATACTTATGTTGTAATAAGCCTTGTTGATATTTTTATATGGTGTACCATATAATTTCCAAGCATAAAGACAAGATCGTATACAAAATACTCATCTTCGTCCATATATAGTCGATATAACAAATAATATATTAGCCAAATTAACTGGCACACTTATCTTGTCATGTCTAATTTTATTATTTAATAATATTAATTTAAGAATATAAAATTTACAGGTAGATAGTAGAAATGAGTAAAAGTATAATTTAATAAAGAATAACCTTCCGACTTACACATAACTACCGAAGCAGAATAACATTGTGCAAAGCACATTCTCTTTAAGCATTCCGTAGCGAGGCGATAGCGGGTCACTCTACAGGCAGTAATTGGAATATCGACAAAGCAGCATTACTATCATACTTGTACTGCCTATTGTTATACGAACCATTAAATAATATATGTGTTACTGTTATAGTATTTATGTAAATTTTATAATATAATAAATATTTTTTTAAATTTTTTAAGTATTTCTGTTGTTATCTGTAATCATTATAAGTATAAAAATGCTTTACTAAATAAATAAAGTATTGTTTTACCCCATTTCAGTATTCAATTATGTGTGTAGCAATAAGCAAAGATAGTTCAGTATATGTAACATGTTTTTTATAAATCGAGCAGCATTTAAATTTTTTTTGCACATTGAAACGTAGAACTTAAACACTTGCTCTTCCGAAACCGGATGTCTGTATTTTGAATTGTTATTGATACTTAAAACTCTCCACATTATACATGTATGATAATATGACTTCACATAAATATCCTTGTAATTGAATATTTAACAAGAATAGGAATAATAAATAATTTTTCCTCCATTAGTTTACAATTAAACTAATATAGGCATTTGCCTGGAATTACCACCCATAATTATTAATACCTATGGGTGCTTAAACATAATTATGTAACACCAAACATAATTACTTATGTATTTACAGTCGATAATTGTCAACTTAAACACTTCACACTGTAGCGTTCTTAATTCATTTAAATGTGAAAAATTTCAAATTCCCTTTTTTTTGACAAAACACATGCCAAACACATACAAACACAAAATTTCGCAAATTACTTACACTTAATTAATTAATTATTTTACGCACTTTACGTATATAAATTTATTTGGTATAAAAATACAACTTATAATATCACATAATTTTTTACGTTGCTATTATGTTATTAACTAATAAGAAACCGCTAATTTACATTTTAAAATATATTATTTATGAATGCGAACAGAAAACAATGGAATTATGCTATTTGTTCCTTTCTCGTTAGTACGCCGAATACTTTCTATTATATATTCATTTTATCGATTAAGACAAGTTACTTCAAGAAACTGACAGGTCTCTTTGTTCTACAGAGCCACGCGGCTAACGAATGTATAATAAGATCTGTATTAGTGTAGTGTAAATATTCCGTTAGGACTTTATAATCATTATTAGTCATATGCGTGACAGTGTTATAATTCATGTACATATTATTTTCACCGATGTTTTACTGCAATTTGATTGGGCTATTTTTCATTCCTAGACTTACTTGCTTTCAATTATATCTCAAAGTTTTCAGTAGCTAAAGTCTTTTTAATAATTGAGCCCGTACTTAAAAAAATGTTGTTGGAAAACTATAATACTACTATTAAGCAAAAAATAGTAATAGAGAAATTGTTTCCACCTTGGTTTTTTGTGGTACATAAATACATAGGAGTTTTGCCAGTAAATGTATGGAGCTCTGGACTCAAATTTTCTCCAGAATGTGCTATTATAGTGGGTAACAGTGGCTACCTTAGGACTTGGCTACTATGGCAACTTCGTAATGTCGTATGTCTTGCATAAAAAACTTAGAACCGAGGCAATTTTAAGCATCGCAAACGGAACGAATCTAGTATTTGGGACATATTTGATGATTTTGTCAACAATCATCAAGACCAAAAAGGGATATCTCAACTTGATTGTGTCAAAGCTAATGGAAATAGAGGAAAGGTTTATTAGGAAAAGGCTTTGCAATGCATATAGTAATAATACAATTAATTTGATTTCTTGTGTGACGTACGGCTTGTTATTTTGTGTGATAATGCCCATGACTTTCATAGTCAGAAAAGGTGTTTCTGCAATAACTGTAATGTTCTTCATGTGTCATTTGTATGGTCTCACTCAAGCGCTGATGTTTATAAGGATTTTCCTGTTCCTGTCTCGGGAGTTTACGATGCTGAACTCTCTTTTCAGGTCCTGCTGGTTCAGATTGAAACACCCCCCTGGAGGTAAGGCATGATTGGAATTACGTATTTGTTCTTATTGAGTTAATAAATTTGTCTCAACATTTACAATAAATATAGGAATGGTGATAATTATATAGTACACCTGAACACCCCTTTCACAATAATAGAGATACAACTGATATCTTGACTGCGGCACAGAATCAAAGTGAGAATACTCAATATCACTCAATTTAGAGAAGCAACGAAGGTTTCAATCATCAAAAATTAGACTTTGTGAAATGAATTTCAAATATGATGTAAAAGTCCGAGCATATATGTATAGTGGGAATAAATTTATATACCACTTAGCATAGTATTATCGCCAAAACACTCCATAAGACTAATTATATTTCAATAAATTCAGTACAATATAAAAGTTTCTAGAGGGATTTTTACTGAAATATATGAGTAAGTACCTTTTTTATATTCTTTTGCAAATAATTAAAATTAATAACTTAATATCAGTTGCAACCTGAGATCTCTTATATGTCTAATTCCTAGAACTAATGACCTACCCTGAAAGTATTGCTATTGTATAGTGTATAATATTGTATTACGGCAGCCATGTTGTGGATTACGAATAGTTCTAAGCTGGAACAGGATTTATAATCAATTCATTCCAATAGTAATCATATGTATATTTCCAGATATTTCATGTAAGAGATCCCTTCCCAATGACGTTTTTCCTGTCTTAATTATATGAATAATATGATATATATTTTACTAATACTCGGCTGTAATTTCTTTCAGGAGAAACTAGCGTAACACTCAAAGTAATCAGAGACACTCACAGTCTCCTACACAAAGCTATAGAGGACATAGTATCATATTTTGAGCCGCAACTGCTGTGTATGTTTACGCATTACTTTATGGGCATAGTGGTTTGTTTTCACCTGATCATCCAAGAGGCAGCCTAAGGTCAATAAGTCCTTTCTCTTATTGCCAACAAGAATATGTTGGTTTTGCTTCTCTTCGATGCTTTTGGTACTGATGGCATTGGGTCTGTAATCGAGTAGAATATCATGTAAGTCAATGTTTGTGTAAACTTATTATTTGGTATATTGTTGAAAATTTTTGTAAAATAAACTGCTTGTCATGTGAAGTCGAATAACTAAAATGTACTGAAATAACATGAAAACGCCTCATGCGAAAGGGGAATATGAGGTCTCTTACAAGTACCCAACCGCTCTTTGCTGGCAAATCGGATTAAAGGATTCTGCTGTCCTAAGAATTTCTGCTGCCAAAATTTACTTAACTCCGTTCCGTCAGTGATTCCAAACCTTAATAAATGTGTGTTATTCTAAATGTTTGCATCACATTTCACTATAACTGAAGTTTTGACCACACAATGCAGAAAAGTTGGCTATTATGCTTACGCAGAGATAATCTTTTCTAGAAATGTTTTGTCATACAAAAAATCTGTTTACGTCAATTCTCCATGGGATATATGGATAATACTAATTAAGGGTTATAAAAGGTGATTTTTAGGGCATTCGAGTGGAGGGGAACCTGCAATAAATCTATCATTTAAACGTCAGGTATTCAAAAACAGGCTTTAATTCAAGATCATCATGTGGTATTTTTCAAACTGCAAATTTTGAGATATCGCGGTGTTAATCAAACGCCAGCAAAGTAATTGAACCCCCAAAACTAATTATTTGTTTACAAAGATTTCTAGCCGCTACAGGACATACCAGGTCACGAAATAACTCTTTATTTTAAATGCAGCCACACTTGAATCGCTGAAGCCAATAGTTTATTTTAGCAACACACATTTTCCAGAAATACAACGGAAAAAAACTGCATCGTAATTATTTATGCATTTCTAATTTAAGTTTTCTATGATTATTTTTTTAAAGGTAGAGATTACCAAATAATACAAATATTAAAATGGCATATCTATATGTACCACAAATATCTTTTAACTAAATGTTATTATTTTAAAAAGAGAGCAGCCTTGAAACAGTTTTCTTTGAAAGATATGGTATAAGAAGAAAAGTAATATATATATATATATATATATATACATATATATATATATATATATATATATATATATATACGGCACCAGATAAGGAATAAGCAGAAATTGTAGATACATTCATTTTAAAAAGTTGCAACCGATAAAAAATGTGATGTGATATTGCATAAAAACAAACTACATCTGTAAAGAAAGAAAACCGTTTGCCCAATATTTCTCTTACAGTAAAGAGTGGCTTGGTCTAAAAGGCTTAGTCCTATAAGGTCTACCGTATATCCCCGAGGTACGAAATAGTGTTATAGCATTATGTTAAGATATCCTAAAAACGAAAATGTTTTCGTCGATATCTTCACCAGGAAACCTAATTTCCAGATGTAGCACGTCACATAATCATATACGTAACCGTCTAGTTGTAACGTAAGCTCTTAGGATACTAATATAATACTCTATAATACGGGGAAAATAATTATTATATTGGTTTATTAGAAGCAACTTATAGGTAATGGTTTATTTAATAACAGGCAAAGAGAAACAGGCTTCTATATGAGCAGTCAGTCAACTCAGTTTGGATCTCCCGCCCATATCTAGAAATTGGGTGAGTCACAAGAAACTTATTTTATATAAATAATGCAAAAATTACATCAATTTTAAAACGTTATGAAAATTACTTATAAGATTCCCATTTTTTACAGATAAGTTATTTAAGCAAACATATTCTAATAATTTTATATGTTTTAGGTAAAAAGATCTCATTTACTAATCAACAGCAGAGAAGTTGAGTTTTCTGTTTTTAATCTCTTTCATATTAACCTGAAAATGGTTACAGTGGTAAGTACTAATTACATCATACTTTCTAAACAAACTTTGCTTCGTATTTTATTGGCTTTATAATGGAAAAGTCTCCTTTAAATTTTTTGAGAATGTTATAAAGTGTTGTTAAACTGTATAAAATGTTCGGTTGATCTCCGATTGTTTGGGTGCATGTTTCAAAAAACTGTTTTTATTTTCAGATGGTAGGAATGGTGATGACATATTTAATAGTCATGATGCAGTTGGAGCAATTGTAAAAATGCTAGGATCACCACAAAAGAACTTAAAGATCACTTAGTGTTGAAGATTACAATAAGAATATAAATTGTAATACATGCATACCAAAAGTGACTTAAAACAACAATATATCTAAGTTAGTAATTTAAAAATGCATTTATTTTAATTCTGTTATACCAAAAGTACAGTGGTTGTAAGTCAGTAAATAAATCTTAGGCTATCTGAAACTCTAGCTGAAATTCATTGTAACAGTCTGATATTATGAACTGACACTTATGTGGGACGAATTGCTGGTTGAATTAATAATTACAAGGCCTTTAAAAATCAACATATTTTCGGATAGCCATTTATATTAAAGCGAAGTTCCAAAATCAATGTGCTAATAACAGTAATTCACTAATTTGTAAGTTTTATTTATACAAATCAATATAACACTGGTTCATACCATTGGATAATATTGTAATTCAGGCAAGATATAACTTTACAGTTGCATAACACAAAACGATCCTTGTAATATAAAGGTTGCTAGCTTTTTCAAAGGTAACTGCAAACTTCAAGCAAAGTTTTAATGACCAAAACTTGTGCAAAATCAATAAACTTTTCTTTCAGTTCTTCCTTCTTAAATTGACCTTCTTGATTGACTATACATATCCTGTAACAGATGATGATGGGATATATTTTTATACTATCCTCATCATCTAATCAGGTATACAATTCAGACAGAATAGAATCCAAATCCCAGGAGTCAAGTATGTGACAGGGTCAAATTTCAGACGCTGAAAAAATGGAGTTATAGTTTAAAATAGTTAACAAAGACATAACGTATTATATGGAATTAGAATGTATGTTTTGATATATGTTGCAGTTGAATAAACCGAGGCCAGCCACTAAATTTTAGACAACTTAAACATATCCGGTAATTAAGACCTGTAAATAATGTTTAAGAAAATTATAGACACACTCATTTTTTAATCCTATAAAAGTTTTTTCAAGATACATTACTCAAAGGATTCTTTTTTAACTTATTACTTAATATAAATTATTACAAAATGCTCTAGAATTATGTTACAGACAGTGTTATTTTTACGTATTTATTTTGTATGCAAAATCTTTCTATGCCCATCCAGACTGCGGGATGGATTGTTTTTATAATTCGTATTGAAGTAAATGTCTCCAATCACACTTATGCCTATTAGGTTTAACCAGTATTTACCCAATATTTACGAAACAATACTGTAGGTGCAGAGTCTAAATAATGTTTGGACTAAATTTGCTTGGTTGGTAATTGGTTAGTTTATATAACAGCTTTCTGTAAGTCGTTAATATGTTTCAGGTTTTACTTTTTGTTAGCCTTTTTTAAAAAAATAAGATGAATTATGTATATGTCTGTATGGGATATGCAATACAAACAGAGTTTTAGGCGTCGACACACCGAAGAAGATCAATTTAGCGTTGAAAGTTTGGAGCAATGATTGTGGCAGCTACGGAAGGTGCTTTAGTGTGTGTGATCAGTTATTTAGTTACAGGATCCAACTGTTGGAGAAACACAGAACATCTTAATAAGCTTGTTAACTTTTGCTCTCAAATATTTCTAGATTAACTACCACGTTAATTCTTGTGTTATGTGTTACGCTAATGTGAACACTAAAAGTTAATTTCTAAAAGTGCCTTTTAGCGTTTTTACGTATAACGATCACAGTCCCATACATAAGTATCCTTATACCAAAAAAATATCCTTATATCCCTAACATCTTGTCAACCACTCCTGAACTTCCCTTTACACATTAAACTAATTAATTTTCTGTTTATGTACGGTAGTACGTAAAAAAAACGCCTGTACTTTAAAAAGTCAGTTATGAAAATAAGTTTTTTCCGATTACTAATCTTTTTTTAAAAATGTGACCTGATGATCTTCTTATTTTATCTCCAACTAGTATTACATCACAACTGGTTGTAGGCTATCTCTATTTTGTAATTTTGTTTTATTACGACAAGGTAGAAGTGCACCAGAAAGGGGGATATGCCAGGAAGTTTCTAAAAACATGTAAGTTCAAGACAGCAACAAAACGTACACGTGAGTATAACCGTTATATATTTAATATAAAATATAATAAATAAACCATAATTATGGATGTCAACATAATTATAGGTTAGTAAAAAACAAGATTTTCAAGAATAACCGTAATACAAATAATAATTCACCACGTGAAATTAGAAAACAAATGAGAACAAAGTGAGGAAACCATCAAAAACAATACAGGAGAGACTAAGTTTATATTACGTCATGCACTATTTACCTGAGCCTTTTACATGTCTACCCAAGATAACATTTTATATACAAATGTAGGTCTTTAGTTAGTAGAGTCATAATATAGTACTTAACTTGGCAAATATTGGTACAAAACACTCATGGACTAATTATAATTACGAAGTATATAGTAATGTAGCACTAATATGGGTTATATTAAGTATTTTTGAATTTTATTTAGATTTACATTGTTACAATACAAATGAATTATAAGAAAAAAGCGTCACTTTTGTACTACGTTTGTAAACAGAACTATAAAATTACGTCATCATGTATCAACGTTAAAATAGTACGTGCCTGCCCTTAATCAATTCTAACGAATTCTAATTCTAAAATAAAATATGACTAGTTTTTTTGTGTAAAACAAGAAACAACATAATTATGCTGATATAATTACTCATGCACAAATTACAGTAAGCATAGTTTTCCAAATTTATAAAGAATTAACTCTACAAGCACATTAAAAAGCTAATCATATCTAATAACATTTTTATACAAACCGATGCGCAACATAGCTGTAGAATCGGTCGACACACAAATAGTCTTCGGCGGGAGGTATTTATTTACAAGTCTTGTGAAAACATAGAGTGTTTTGTTAATGTGTATCTTAAATGCACTAAAAGTTATATGTAATAAAGAAGATAAATATTTACCTGACATTTTTTTAAGCAAACTCTATTACTACGATTTAAGGATTCATTACATGATACTAATTATTTAGCCATTTAATAATTAATATTGCAAGAGCCCAGATATAGATTTTTTATAGCTTGTTGAGTAGGAGTATGTATTTTATGATCCAGCATTACCTGAATGTGTGGGAATATTCGATCGTGGGCAAATTTTCTGCTGATAATATGCCCTATAGCCTCGAAGTAATATACAATATTTGTAAAGGTTTTAGGACATATCAAACAAGTAATATGACTTATTAAGAGATAAAATATTTAAAATCACATTAAAATATTTATGACAATATCAATTTATCCATGATGACAGGTGAGTAACTTCCGTGTTTGAAAAAAACGTGAACGTGTTCACTTTAATATCATAAAAAACCTACTTAGTAACAAAATGTATAAAAAAATTGATTTGGATAAGCCTTTTACTATAATTACAATCTTAGATACAACTTAGAGTAATGTGAAAATATTTCCTATTTTATTTATGTCCAAATATAATACATTGTAAAATAATTTCAAACATTTCATGACTACCGGATATGACTTCAAATTTACAGCCTTCTTTTATTCTTTGTTTTACATTTGTTTTGAGGGTGGAATGATTGTGAAGATACATGATTTTTGGAGACATTTGCCATCGTTCTGTGATGCAAACTGAACGATGGCAAATGTCCTGGAAAGTCCTGTTTCCTTCTTCTTTTATTATTTTACGTTTTCATTTTAAACTTGCGAAATAAATTTATTGAAAAAAATTCTTTTTGTAGCTCAGTCAATCACATTTCCGAAAAGTGCTGGTCACTGGTATTTTATCTTGAGTATTGTAAATTCACAATCATTGATATAGTTTTAAATTACGTATACTAAAATGCAACAAGGAAACTGGGATTTTATATTTAACATTTTAATTATTTATATTTAAAAAAAATCTTGTTAATGGAATGTTAAAAGAAAAAACAGTTACTATCCATGTAAATAATTTAAAAAAAAGCATATTTCGTTCTATATTCCTTAAACTAGCTCCTAAGCTCTCCTAAGCTTTATCTATAATATGATTTGTAAGATACGTAATATAATACGTAAGATTAAACAATATTTGCAATACATATTTTTCAGTAAACAGTTAAATTACACAAAGAGTTTCCGGGAAATAGATATTCTCAGAAGTTACCAGTCACAGTAAGAGAATTTTATAAAGGAAATAATGCAACATTGGGCCAATTCAAAGCAAAGAGCTGGCTTGTTTCCTTGATTCCTTTGATGTCTTCGTCCCTAGAAAGCGTTTATTAAACAACACGTTTTGAATGCCTAATGTGTTGCATGCCACCCATTCCTGGTAATTCCTCTTTGCTCTGTATTTACTTCAATTGTTTTTCTCCCGCGATATTAAAATGTAAAAAGGAAGTACCCGTATTAATAAACTTGGAACGATGCCACTCACTGAATTTGTCTTTACCTGCCACACGGACAGCTGAGATGTGTCATCTTTCCAAAGACCCGTAACAGTGCCGACACAATGCCTATAGGCACATTTAAAGTTGGATCTAGAGTACCGCACATTTTCACAATCAGATTCCTCCGGTGTGAAAGTATAGGAATATCCAAGTTGCCGGGAATCCACATCCGTCGAGGGTCAGAAAAGACCAACTCCCACAAAATCTGAAGTGGATGATTGTAAAACTAGTCCAAAATTGTGTGAATTAAAATAAAATATTATTTAAAATAATAAAAGCAACACGAACATTTGCTTGGCTCAAAAATAGCACCAAATTAAGATTTAAAATACCACCACTCCCTGGTTTCACGTCCGACCCCCTCACGTGATGTCATTAAATTTAGAGGGCTATTTAACGGTTGTTAAGTGCCTCTATATATACGAATATGGAGCATTCATCCGATTGAACGTCATCGTCTATGTCTAGCCAGTGCAAGGCCGCCCCCTTGAGTCACATGGGTCAAAATACAAATGCATAAAAAGGCATCTACACGGTTTTCAATTAAATGTTATACCACAAGAAACATAGTTGAAAGTATTATAAAATGAGGTATCCCAGGAAATATATAAACACAAGCAGGTAGAGAGGCAGACATACCAGGAAATTTTGCGGAATGAGTAATCGTATCTCGATACGATGCAAATTGTCCTAGTTTAATTGTGATTGTAGCATAAAATTGACTCTTATGATAGTGAATTATTAAGTGCTCTCACATAAACGAGTACCTATATCCGAGCTTTGCGAGCACATATTTATTGACTGCTGAAGTATGTTATCTACTGCTGTCAATATCGTTCCAGCAAATATTTCGTCTGCGAGACGAAACAGTGTTTTTGATACGAATAAGTTGTTTCATATTGCCTTAAATACTTCTACGTGATAGTAAAATTATATGTTATGCTTATCAAACGTCATAAATTTATAAAGCAATTACATTGATTCTACAACGATTATGTCACGTTATTATAATTTTTAGGTAAATCTGATTAGGTAAGCTAACATCTCTTTAAACTCACTATGTTGCAGTACCAATAACCTTAATGTAAATGTGTATGCCAGGATGTAATTTTGAAGGCAGTAAGTTAAGAATACATCTGGTGTCGTGTTTATCTGAATGTATCCGATGATGAAGCTCAAAACGAACTCTACATCGATGATGATGATGGTCTTCGACGATAATGACGTTCAAAACGGACTCTACGTCAGTTCTACATGTAGAGACACCTTGACCATTAAGTATAGTATAATATAGTGTAAGAAGTATTCTTATTGTCCCATCATGTGTATTTATGGGAGACGAACTACTCCAGAGGTCATGAGAAAGGTCTGTGCCTTCGTCGGATTTTAGACGCAGCCACTTATAAAGGAAGGTGAACTATTGCTTGACTCAAAATTCGTAGCGCCCATTATTAAACAAGAAAAGGAGTTGCCTTTTTCAGCCGAAAATCGTTGGTTAATGCTGATTTAATTGTCTAACTGTCAGTAATATTCTATTGTTCATTTTTCCCATGTATAAATGTATAGTTTGATCTTTTTAGCTATTTAACTTTTATTTTATTGTCCACTATGATCACGGAACTCGCTATCAATTTCTTTCTTAGAGAAAACTTTCCTGTAGATTTTATGAAACATTGTTGTGTTTATTTGATAATATTATATATAGGCCCCCAATGTACTGCCAATGTAATTGTAAACAAATACCAAGGATTATGTAATTTCGTTATACGATCTCATTGGGATATAGTAGACTTAATCATAAAAATATATACATAATAATAATGTATACAGTTATAGTAGTTTTTAACATGCAAATGAATGCAGTGCAGTAAATAAATTAGAAATAAGAAAAGGATCTTCTGTATTATATTTTAAAACGTGATTTTATAATACCATAACTGTTTTAGTTTGAAAGCAAAGTACAATTTATTATAATACTCTTTTGGGAGTGATCCATGTAAAACATCGAAATATATCTCTTAGACGAGAAGCAGAAATAAACGAAACGCAGGATAAGCTTATAAACAAACAGGAGTCGGGCTTTGCGAATACTAAACATTTGCATACTGCAATGTTACCTCGGTGATATACTGTTTATTAGCATAAAATTAAAGTGGAAATAAGGTTTTTACCTTTGTAATAATGATACAATCTAAACTAATTCATTATTATAAAATTGTTATTTCATTAAAATAAAAAGTTAGTTAGGATATATCTATATGCTTCCTGTTTAAAATAAATTCCAGTTGATATTAGGAAATTACATTTGAAACAAATAGGCATTTTCTTTATTTCTACGTATAAAATAAATAATGGGTGAATTTTAGTTCCAATAATTGTTTTAGAGATAGCCTTTTATAAGGAAACAAAAAAATTTCAGTTCATTTTAACATAAAGATTGCGCTCGCCAACTGTTTATTTATTCACTTTAAGAGAGTTTACCTGAGTGGCGATATTAAAGTACTTGTTTTTAAAAACAATGCTCTTGGCAAAGTTTGTAATTAGTGATGTCTCAGTTTTCAGACGTGTATTGGCACGCTTTTTTAACGATAGGACAGTTACGGTTTGCATTTCTATATTTAAAGATGTACATTATTTAATGTAAAAAAACTAAATTTGTATTTATAGCCATCTTGAACTATATTTCATTGTATATACCAAGAAATATAAAAAATATCTTGTGCACCACTTTAGTTTTAAAGTTTCATTAAAGTACACTTCTTGTATCATAAAAGTATACTATAATACCACATTAAATAGTTCCAGTGTGGTTCCTGTACGTTGCAACCTTAGAAAGAAAACTAAAATATCGGTGGTGCATGTATATTATGAAAAGTATTTCTCGTTTGGAAATTTAGGGTATTTAAATAACTGTTTTTTTTATAATCGTGTTAAGTATAATTCAAAGACCCTTACAATACTGGCTGTGCACCACTGCAATCTAAATTTGAAACATATTTGTCTGTAAAACCAAGGCCGCACTATACACCAGGCCGGAGTCATCCCCTCCATTTAGCGCGCCACGTCATCGCAATGGCCGGCCCCGCATCAGCTGAGACAAGCCGCACGGCGCACTGGCTGAGTAGCTCAAGGCAACACCAAACATTCCACCCTGCGCTTGCACGTGATTAACTGAGTGTGGTTGTTTATTTGGATGATATGTGTAGTGTCGCACCTGTTGCATTATTTCGCTTATAAAAACCACATACACCTAGTGCTTATTAAGTTGACAGTGTGTAAGTATGAAGATAAAAAATGTATCAAAATATCTAAATTGATCGTATCGTTAGACTTTATTACACAACGGTGAATATTAAATATGCCCACTTCCTACTGTGTACCTGGCTGTGACAGAAATTGCAAAGATGACGGTAGGATTACCAGTTTTTAAATTCCCTAATGACGTTAAGTTTAGGCAACAATGGCTTCGTTCCATTCATAGAAAAGACTGTACCAAGTAAGAGCTTGGTAGTTTGCATCAAACACTTTTATGAACGTTATCTTGTAAGAGAAGACTCAGTAACTAGGCTGGACGGAAGTGTATTGTAATAATATTGTGATAAATACTCATCCTAAGGTTGCAGGAATTTTAGGTGGTTTAAATATTTTAAACTCTTGTGAAAAACTTACGTTTTTGTTGAATTGTGTATTTGAAGAAAATGTTGATTTTGTTACAGAAAATAGCACAACAGAAGAACACATGAAACACAGTTGATGTCTAAATTTTCTATCCCATACTGTGAGTCACAAAAATATATATACTCTTTTTGATCCAGTTCATTTATTTAAATGTATAAGGAAAAAATTGGCTGAATTTTTCTCTGAAAGTTCTCTATCCCACTTCGATAGAAAGGCAAAATGTTTTACTTTGTTGTAAATAATTTGACGAAAAAAATATTGCAGCTCTAAAAAATACCGATATAAACTATAGTACTGCTTATTTCATGGACATCATTTTAAAATGGTGGAAAGTTGTGGATGTAAAACAAGCTTATAAATGGGTAAGATATAATTATGAAATATTACAAGCCAATTAACTGAATGACAGACAAAAACCAGTTTATATTTAGAAAACTTTTGTTCGTGGTTTAGTTAAGTGGAATGAGTTAGAGATTCAAGGAGAAAAAGTAGGTAGTAGGAATGGTAAAATTATCTAAAGAAACTCAAAAAGCTTTGTTACATACGAACAAAAACTCTGTTATAAATAGTCGAATTCTTAACTAAGAACCTAAAATTGTCATACATATTATTAGGAAAATTTAAAACAGATAGTTTGGAAGCACGTTTTGGCCAATTTAGGCAAATGAGTGGGGCCTGTTTATAACATTTCAGTAAATCAGGTAATATACAATCTGAAAATATTGAATCTTGAAAATTTTAAGTCTCATTAAATTATACTCTGCAAAACATATTCTGAAATATGTATATCAGATATATTCTCTCAGAAATATGATTTAGAGAAATGCGAAAAAGAAATCGTTAATCCAGTTTTTGACGAGTTTCAAGTTGATCTGAATGAAGTTAACGTTACAGAGAATGATATGTTAAGTTTAGTATATATTGGTGGCTATGTAAGGCATATTATTTATCATGTAAATCGGGCAAGGAATTGTTAACCCTTGGTTCTGACTCAAATTGTTCTATCGGTCCTTTACGGAAGGATAATGTTTACTTTAAACTTAATTGATAAGGGTGCCTTGAAATACCCACTCTGACTTCATTATGCAGGTTATTGTTATATCTTTTAAAGTTTGATATGAAAGTAAATTTCTACTGAGAAATAATCAGAGAGCAGTATTAAAAACAGACTATCTTAGAATTTTGGCCTTAAATGAGAATGAAAAGTTGTAACAGTTGTAATGTAGAAAAAAGTAGACTTACAGTACAATTAATTTTTTTATTTTGTAATAATCTGAAAAGAATTGTAGTGTACAAACAAAATCTAACAAAAAGAGAAAAGTTTCTAAGTTAAGTTCAAACTAAAATGTATAAAACACTAAACAAAATTGAATTTGTAAAATTTTATTCTAACAAGTAATAAGTATTGTTTATGTTTATTTGGTATTTATAATTCTTTGTAATATCTGATGATAACTACATACACTGTTTTAGTAATATGTCATTTTTACCTTTGCAACTAATACTATGACTACCCTACTCCAAAATAAGCATACTGTTATAAATTAAAATAAGTTTTTGAACTCATTTTTAATCTTCATGTATACCCCAACTTTCAAATATTGAAACAAATTAATAAGTCTTTTGATAGTTTAAGCCATCAAGTAGCTTTATAAACAGCATGAAAGTGAAATGTTCTAATTTTAGTACGTGTCTTTCAAATCAATGTTATTATTTTTATACATGCCGAAATAAGACAATATTGCCACAGATTTAAAGAGGATGATGTAAGCTTTAATTTGATATAACATACATAATTTTATTCCAGATTTTAAGTTGTCAAATGACAGGTTGTAAGTTGCGTATTTTGCATTGAATGTAACGGCCGCTCCAGGCCGGTACGGCTGCTACTGTGACGTCACAGCTGGGTGGCTCCGGCCTGGTGTATAGTGCGGCCTTGGTAAAACCCTGCCCCACGGCCCTTAAAAGTTCCATCATCAATCCTATGAGGGTTTTTTGTATAGTGTTATAATTTTCTTGCTAGTATATAGTAATTATAAATAAATAAATATATATTTATATTTATTTATTTAATTAAGTATGTTCACTTCCAACAGTGATTCAGGTTGATAATTATTTTATACTATATTACATATATGATACTTATATACAGATTATAAAGATTATCATAATTTTACCAGATTTAACAACAATTATATCTATATAAAAAGGTTTTAAAAATTGTATAGAAAGTTCAATAAATTTGAGGAATCTAAGAATTGTTTTCTCATTGTTTACAATCATGTAAAGCAAGATAAAATATCTAACTTAAATAAAAAACTATATTATCTTATCCAATGATCTTTTATTTTATAACGTAAACACTCATTTTAATATTAGCAACGAAATAATATATTTATCTGAATTTTGAAATAGTATGTACATTGTTTGAGATTTATTTAGTTTGACTTAATAGATTTTTAATGCTGTACGCGAAATTCCGTTTCAGAATTAATTATTTCATGTGCTTATGTTTCATTTTCCTACAGAACGTAATGAGAAATGGTACCAAAAGAATGTAATCTCGTGTTTGTGAAATAAACCTCTGGGTGACGAGGGCTCGACAGCAGCAAGGCTACGTCATAGATCAGCTGTCAATAACTGTTTCGTCAAATGTCAATAGTAAACGACTTTGGGAGACTTCTGAAATAGGCGCACTTTGTGTAACAATGTCGAAAAACGATTTACTTTTAATATTACTTCCCACCAACTTATTATCAAATACTGTTGCCGTATGTTTTTCTAACAGCATGTTTCCTTTTACAATCAATAGACAGGAGTTACGTAAAAGGTTCATAGTAATAATATTTTGTTGAATGGATCATTAAAAACCCATAGTTCGTTTATTGTTCCATTGTCTGTCTACATATTTATCTGTCCGCTTGTAGTATAATTCGTTATATTTAACTTTATTAACATTTGCTTTTCAGGTTATGGTTCCTCAAACAGCGTAAAACTTCCCTTAAGTGGGCATAATATTCATATAAACCCTTAGAGTATACTATAATATCATCTAAGTATGTTTTAAACACATTTAAATTTTTAAGTGTCCAAGCACTGAATTTAAATAAGCAGTTAAAACGCCACTGCCCACAAGAAGTCCAAAATGGCAATTTTTACATTTATAACTACCGAATAGCACAGAGAACGTTGTTAAATTTTGGCTTTCATCAGCTAATCTAATTTGATGATAAGCTTTTGATATGTCTATGATACTGAAAAAGCGGGTGACCACTTAAATGCGTGTATAAAGAATGGAGATCCCCAATTGAAAAATTTACAGCCTCAATCTTATTATTTAATTCCGTATAATTTATCACCAACCTTTCTTTTCCCGGTTCCTTTCCCACCAAAAAGGCCGGACTGGAGTACTCACTTAGGCTTGGCTCGATAACATCGTGTTCTTGTAGCTCACCGATGATCTCCTTCATTCTCACCATCTTCAGAGGGTTAAGTGATAAGGCCGCTGTTTGAATATAGCATCATCCTTTAGTTGGATTTTGTACTCGAAATCAAGAGTTTTCTCCAGACGTTCAGAAAAAAACTCTTCAATGATTTGTAAAACTTGCTGTGTAGCTTCAGAACTCCCTATCTTATAATTATGATTTATATTTTACACATTAGAGCTAGTGTTTTGAATTAAATGCACTGACTTGTTCAAGTTACAATCGAATCTACACACATTTATTTTTAAATCAATTAACAATCCAGTTGATTTAATGAAGCTAGCCCTTAAAATTCCACATTGTGATAAGTTATTAATTACTACTAGATTAACCTTCCAGGATAAGTTGTCAATTTTAATTTTAAGATTTACTTCTCCTAGTACATTTAATTTTTGGTTTCCAGCACTAACACATTGTACCTTAGATTCCAACAGTTTGTTAAATAAATTAGCTTCCCTTAAATGATTATAAAGTTCGCACTGATTAAACTTAGTGTACTTCCAGTGTCTAACAAAAATTTCACATTAACTTTGTTTTATATATTTACTAGTACACTTGGCAAGGTACTTTGGCTTTCCTCATGGCGTTTCTGCCACATGTGGTTAATATGTCCGGAATTTTGTTGGTGACTATATTTAAAATCTTTTTGAGTGTCCAGTTTAAGGGAAGGGTTAGAATCTAAGCTACCTTTTTCTAAGCCCTCCCCCTTTACAAGTTTTTTTTGGAATATTGGAGAAACGAGGTGGCCTTTCAACAGGCAATGTAGGTTGATTACTAACCTCATTATCATGCCAAGTTCTACAGTCTCTAGCATAATGTCCTATTTTCTTACATCTAAAACATACAACTTGATTTTTATGGCCTAATTGAATATGATTAGCTATAGGCCTACTTTCCCTGCTTGAGGTGCCTTGTTGAACCATCCTCAAATTATCCGCATACTCAATATTTTGGCACTTTATGCAGATTTCATCCAACTCTTTGAGCGAAAGTAGGATTTCCCATAAATATCATTTTATTGCGGGTGTCTGGGTTTAAACCCGTTTTAATAATATCTACTGACATTCTATCAATCTCTTTGATCAAGTTATCCGTTAACTTGAATAAACCCTTCAGGTCGTTCATTCGCCTTATCCAATGAGCGATTTTAACCTGGCACCGTAAAATTTTCAAATTATTAGAACCCTTAATCACCTTTTCCACTCGAAGAACCAACACTTCATACATAGCAGCACATTGTTTATATTCCTAATTGCCACTTAATGTACTAGACAAATTTAGCTTATTTCCAATAATGTTGAGACCTACTACATGTCTCAATAACTTTCTAAGTTTATCTACAGTGCTATCAGTAATTTTTTTCCACACCACGGAAACCACAGTTCATAAAATTAATTCGTCCTTACTTAAAAAGTCCACTTTGAGAGCCATTTTCGGTTAAATAAATTTAACTTAACTATCACAACTTAACTAGACAACACAAGTTCTTGCCAAATTTTTCTATCAAAGTTTATAACAGTTTGTATAAGTTTATTGAAAATTCACTGGATACTTTACTAGCAGAGTGGCACAGTCAATATAACGGCTTGGATTGTAGATATCAATATTCCAGAGTATTAATATTTAAATTTTCAATGAGACATCCAAGACGATATAAAATATTTTTTGATTAGTAAGCTTCTAGTGAATATTCAGTACAATTTATTACTAAATTTGTTAACTATTAAATATTATTTTAATATCGAATAAGTACATTCTGTTTATTATTTTTAATCTGCTAAGTACCTAAACATGTAAAATTCAATTTAAATAAAGAATGTTACTATAAATTAGGTGATTGTATAATCTACGGGTTTGATCTTACAAACGAATTTACGTACGAGTATGTTAAATTAGCAACTATGAATTTTAATTGGCTGAGTGTTCACCGAACTTCACCTCTGATTGTGTCCATACATGGTAACTTAAAATAATAACTTCGAAAGAGGAAACTTAAACCTCCACGACCAATATATTGTAACTTAAATGGTAAACATCAGTCTATTGGAGGTTTCAGGATGTTTTCTGCTCTGGGGCTAAGCCACCCACACTGTCTAGAGAGTGTTTCACACTGTTTACTATTGTATTACTCTTGATAGGGTTTGTTTCCAGCCAAAAGGGATTTGTTTTTTATATTTATTTTATTTGTATCATATATTTAAGTGGTATATTTTTTAATCAAAATATTATTACTGATCTAAATAAAATAAATGTTATAAAAACTTTTCAGGACGACACATTTATAAACAACCCATGATGTGTGTAAGCAAATAAATGTGTAGCCTGGAAGCAACAAACAAAAGTTGATTACGTTATGAATAACTATTCTTTATAAAACCAGCGGGGCTTTATTGGATCAACATGGCAAACTTGATTGATTCAAGGTTTAAACTATAAAAACATGGTAAATAATTAAAGATTATAAAATACCATGTTTCTCCTTAATATACTGTGTAGTACATAATGCATATTAATTTCAATGTATTAAGCGTTTAATATTTTAATTCATTCACCATTTGACACCTAAAAGGAAGACTGATTATTGTTTGAATTAAAGTTATACTGAGCTCCGATATTTTATCATGCGTATTTAGTTGTATGTATAACAAATGACATTAAACTAACTGCAAAGAAATATTTAATTGCCAATATACTTATATTATTTGAACTATTAACCATAAGTATAACTGAAATCACCATAACACGCAATAAAATATAATGTCAGTTTTATATCAGTTTTCACCTCATTATGTATTATGCATTATCAATAACATTACGACCCTTGTCAGGAAAGAAACATTGTTATAACAGGTTTGATTGTGAATTAAAATCTTTATTGAAAATATTATAAATGCCTATGACAAAACGAGATTCCTGTTTTTAAAGCAAACATTTATATATTAATTGGATATAACTCTGCTTAGCAAAAGACTAATAACAGGTATCAATTAAGGACGCAACAGAACACAAAAAAAGCGTATTGCACAGACAGACGAAAGTACTTCTCTTTGACCTCTAGACTGCGAAATCTTTTATATCAGGAACCAAGGAAAGCTACGCACGAGATTTCAAGTCTCAAGAAATATTCCATCAGGACTTGGTCTGCCTATGGAATTTTGTCGCAGAGGTAATGGGATTTTCCATGGACCAAAAGGAACCTTCTCTCCAAGTTTCAAGTTTCGGATATTTTTATCAAGAATTGTCATCGCACACACAGGCAGATGGTCTGTGCTTTACACATAACCAATACCATCCTTTTTCAACCAAGACGATCTTATGTACTGAGTTCTAAGTTTTTAGGCTCTTTTCATCAAGAATTTGTTGCACAAAGGGACAACGACACAATCTAAGAAGGCCCTGTTGGGTTTATAATAAATCTAAGTAAGCAGTTCCATGCCAGTGTTAAATTTTTTATCTTTCCTTCATTTTTCCTTCACAAATATGCTAATAAAATATATGTTATTAATTACTACATTCTTTGTTTGAAGTTTGTTTTTGACGATGGAAAGATTGTGAAGGAGACAGCATTTGTTCGTACACTTGTTATCGTTCAGTGATCAGTGCTACTGATTTTTTTGTGTCACTAAACAATGATAAATTTCTGTAAATATTGTCTTTCCTTCACAATTACTATATTGTCGGAGCTTACGTGCAGCCAGATTGGATTAATTAATCCACTTTATGTTTATACTGACAGTAATGTTAATTAACCAACTATTTCAAGATTTACAACGTTTTGAATAAAAGGTCTTTAACAAAATTAAACTGTTAACGTTACAGCTACGAGCAATAACAGTGAGGATTATAAACGTTCATTAGTTAATATACTTCACATAGAAATGTCATATAACGGCCGAAAACACACTGTAACTTATTTCATTAACCCTATTTAAAACGCATTAGCTGCCATAATTACACCAATAAAACTACATTACACCACAAACCTTAATAAAGAACGCTATAAACAGTAGACTAGGGTATTATGCTGGAATGTGTGGTTACTCATCATATCCCATATTTTACATATCATTACTGTTGGTAAAATAGTTCTGACTATTCCCAGGTAAATATTTTTTATGTACAGGTTCAGTTTTAATGCTTTACACGTTTTGACATTAACTTACATAATAGTTCTTTTGGCTTTATGCGTTGCAAGGTATATTGTTTCCACAAAAAATACATTAAAATACAGCGGCGAGAACTGAAGCAGGAGATACCGCTGGTAATAAACTGTCAGACACATGTAAACCTTGTAAATGCAACAGAGTAGATGTTTCTCTGGTGTTTGGGTGAGTTCACAACATTCATTACAACCATTCATATTTCTAATATGAAATTACGTCATAACATCCTAGTCTTATATAAAATTGGAAAACAGTCTAAAAATAATAACATCATTATACTGATAGCCGTGTAATTATTTTAAAATTATAATTGAATTTAAGGAATAACTTTAAACTTTACTACGGGGCAGGACGTTACTAAACGTGACAGCGTAATTACCCGAAATCACTAGTATTCGATTTTTCTCAGTTAAATTCCCAACAGTTGTTATTCCAAAAATCTAACATTAAGTTATTGTCGTCTGCTTAAAAAGATAGATAAGTGGCACATTTCTGTGTTGTTTATATGTTTCTGAAAATGTCTTTGAAAATTAATTATGTTCCAAATACTTCATCATCCATCACGTATTCTGTTTCGAACCAAATCTGATCCTGTGTCAATAATACGTTCAAAGTAATATTTTCTAATGCAAAATGGCGTCTTAAGACCTTATCGTTTGTTACATAACGGACCTTATCGTTGAAACTCACCATTATAGAGCAACGAATAAAATTACCCATTACCTAGAGTGTTAGGTCTTCATCCAGTAGTGGATGTTCTAAAATCAGCTTCCTAGTTGCTATTGTTTAAAACCACCACTATCCAAATTTAAAACTTATTAGTGTCCTGCCAAATTGTATAATACTTTATAGCGCTTTTTTTAGAAATCTAAAGTTGTTATATAATTCCAACTGTATAAAATTCTTTACAAATTTCTTTGATGTACACACATTATTTTTGAATAAGAATAATTTGGAATCTAATGGCTTATTGAAAAATACAAAATAAACTATGCGGGTGAGGGAAAGAAAGAAAGAAACACTTCTTTATTGAGGTAAAATTAGGACTATATGGTAATTTATTACATTTAATCTCTTTAAAAAAGTTAATCTTAGTAAGGGCTGCTTGACTTGGAACCATCCTGATCACCACCGGATCAATGCAAAACTTTCTTACGCCCTTATTTCTAGTCGTCGAATCAATTCTTTTTAGTTTGATCAATATTTTAATTGGTTATTTAGACAAAATAATTAATGTTTTGAACTACACCGTTTAAGTATCATAAGATATAATTTTAAATAAAAATTTAAAACGTATTTTTATACTTATATGTACTTTTATTCATTTTTAATTCATAGCTTTTTAAGTTGACTCCTAAAAACAGATGAAGAAATATTTTTGATTACTCGAGGCTTTAAAGGACTAATTTCAGGCTATTTCAGAATCAATGAAGTAAAATCTGCTCTGGAAAATTATGAAAAGTTTACATTATGTATAGCTTCAGGAAGTGAAAGGATTAATGAATTACTCATTTATTAAATAAAGAAAAAAATTTAGATGTCTAATAATGAATAATTATTTCTACTATGTATAGAGTTGATAATTTTCTAGTAACTCATTTTCAAATTGACTTATGTTTTGAAATTTGTACATAACTCAAAACTTGATAACAGTGCAATAGTTTTCAGATATACTGCTTTTCATATCAAGCACTCGTATATACTTATGCAAATATTTTAAATAATGTAGTTCTGATTTAGTTTAATACCGAATATGTGCATTGTGTATATAATTTTTAATCTACTACGTACCTAAATATGATTATTCAATCTAAATAACAAACGTTACTATAAATGTATTCATTGTATAATCTACAGTATAATGCAATAAACTAATTTACATATTTAAAATTAGAAACTATGCGTTTTAATTGGCCGAGAGTTCAGCATATTTTTTCTTCTATGCATACGAGTGTGCCCGTTTGTTTATATGGTAACTTATAAAATTAAGTTCAAAAGAGGAAACTGCACCTCTACGAACTATATATCGAAACTGAGAATGGTGAACATCGGTTTATTGGGAGTTACACTCCGTACCAGGACAATGTCCGCCCTGGAGCTAAGCCTCCCATACTGTCTAGAAGTCTGGAGAGCGTTTAACACTGTTACTTTTGTATTAATCTTAACAAAGTAGTTTCATGTCCAGAGGGATTTGATTTTGTATTTATATTATCTGTAAGATATATTTTAGTTGTATGTATTTGATCAAAATATTATTATTGATCTAAATAAAATAACTTATTGTTATATAACGTTTTCAGTACGACACTTTTGCAAACACCGCGTGATGTGTGTAAGCAAATAAAAGTGTAGCCTGGACGCAAACAAGTAAACGTTGATTACTTTACGAATAACGATTCTTTATAAACCAACGAGGCTTTATTGAATTAACAGGGCAAACTTGATTGATTCAAGGTTTAAGCTACAAAAACAAGGTCAATAATACAAAGGTAGAACAAATTATAATATACTAAGTTCTCTTAAATACACTGTGTAGTACATAATGCATATTAATTTCAATGTAATACGCGTTTAATATTTTAATTCATTCACCATATAACATCTAAAAGGAAAGATGGATTGTTGTTCAAATGAAATTTCTATTTGAGTTCCGGTGTATTGGTATTAATATATATATATATATATATAATATATATATATATATATATATATATATATATATAAGTAGATAGTAATATGGGGTTCCTGGCGCACTTTCGGAGCCGACCGAAAAGCAATGTAAAATACTGTTCAATGTACCATAAAGGAAGCTGAGAAATAACACAGCAAATCTCAATGAAAAATTAACCGAATCTACAGTCGTTCGTCTCCAAAAGCGATCGGTACATTACTATCTACTCTGTGGAATGAAAAATTAACCAAATCTACAGCTGTTTGCTTCTACTTTCTTAAGCTGTGCTTTGTAAAATGTTGTCAAATCTGCTACGAATAAAGGAAAAATCTTCGAAATCTTAATAAAATTTAATCAATTTAAAACATTTTTACTAAAAACATACTGTACTTTAATAAAAAACTTTTCTACTAAATAAACAACATGAACTCACCAAGCTCTCTTCAGTTTCTAGCATTTCAAAAACTTACAAAGAAAGACAATTTTAACGAGTTCAACGAATTACCAAAACATTTTAAAGAACAGTTGATACTTTCCTTAAATGATACAGAATTCAAAGAACTTGTAAAGTCTTTTGCAGAAAAAACGTCTAATGGAGTGTTTTACTATCGGCAAAAAACTAAAAAAGTAAGGGATTACATATTTAATATAATTACGAAAGATATTGAAAAGAAAGTAAAAAATAAACAAACAGAGAGTTTTCATCGTTTTTTTATGACATTTTCCCCATATTATACGTTCTTTCAAGATAATCAAGACTTAATTGATGAATTTCTTAGGAATTTTTGTGAGTATCAAGATTTATCAACACAATTCATTAAAGAGCATTATAGAATTTTTCTTATAGAATATAGCCACATTTTGTGTGAAACAAAAGGTATTACTGTAGATAATATTCCATGTGATTCCTATGAAGAAAGACACCAACTATGGTTATCAAAACAGTACTATGACGTGGGGAGGGACTGCAAGTTTTAGAGTTAAGACTTTATTCTACAAAGTTAATTGTTATAATTTCTTTATCTTTGAACTCCATTTAAATAGAAAAAATTCAAAGTCAAAAAGTGCAAAACCATTTCTCGGTCGACCTTTTCTCCTCCCTCTGTCTCTTTCTCTCTCCCTCTCTTTTTATGCCTATGACACGATCACTTCTGCCGTTTATAGGCTAGGATCTATATTCAGGCTAGAGAGAGAGAGAAGAGCGAGATACGGATAGAGAAATGGTTCCGGAATACGATCTGAATACTTCTGAACTTGGTGTTTTCTCCGCTATGGCCACTCGCATTGAAACAGTTCAGAAGTAAACTTCCTAACCGACCAAACCGAATTCGTGGACATATATACTCAGCAACACAATACAACAGCCCATCGAGAAGTAAAAATTTAAGAAATTAATTTAAAATATAATTTGAAAATTACAAGTAACAAAATGTACGCATATTTAAAATAGGTAAAATTATCTAACATTTTGAAAAAGAAAATGTTATAATAGTAAACGGGAACACAATTTTTATTCTTAAAAGCAAATCTGCATTACCGACATTTTAGTTCCGAAAGATTGCGCTGTGTGTATCAATGACAGTCGAGGTGTGCTACTACAGACCGACCATCACGATAATCGCTTCGCCTGCGTCATATCCGTAGTGATATCACGCCGTGAGAGGCGCAATCGTTGGTTTACAAGCACCATTTAGTTAAATAATTTTTTCTATCTAAATGGAGCGCGATAAAATATCATGTCCGTTCTGCAAAATAGAAATTTTAAGAAAAAACTATGATCGCCATTATAATTCTAAAAGTCATGAAAAAAACAAGCAAATTTACAATAATGAACTAAATTATTTAAGACAGTGGGCTAGAGAAAATAAAATTGCCGATCACGAAAACATGTTTAATATTGAGAAATTACGTGAATTAAAGAGAAATTTCAAAGTTGAAAAGAAAAATCTCGACCTATTTAATGATGAAAAACTTCATTCAATAGCTGAAAAGTTGGCTATCGGTACTAACGATAAAACCAAGTCTGAAATGATCGAAGAAATTGATAAAACTCTTAAAGTAAAATCCGAAAATATCATTGATGTAGAAGTTTTATCCTCAATACACGGTCTTTTCAAGCAATACATTTTAACAAACTTGAACGACAATTCCATGTCAATTTACAAATATCTTTCAATTATGCGGTCAGAAATTAAAAGTTTAATCGAGAAATTTCAAGAAAATGTTAAAAATATGAAGGGCTATCTCTCTTTGGAATGTGAATACGAACGAACTTTAGTGAATGGTGAACCGCAAACATGTCTAATGTATTTTACTATCAAAGCAGACGAAATCTTTGACGTAAACGACTTTATTACTAAGCAATTTAATAAATTAACACATCGAGAACAAACGAATAATCCAAATAAAGGTTCCGGATGGACATTTAAAAGTTGTAAACAACTAGTTTTGAGCCTTAACAAACACGAAATGATGAATGCAGGATCATACATCGATTTACCAAAGAATATCAAAGATAAAAAAGCTTGTATAAATATAAAAAATAGAGATGATTTTTGCTTTATTTACTCAATAAGATGTGCTATTGAAAAACCAGAAAGAGACTGTGAACGTGTAAAGCAATACGAAAAATTTGTGAATGACGAAATATTTTCAGGTTTTGAGTATCCAATGTCTCTGAAAGATATACAAACATTTGAAAAACGAAGCTACAATTCCAAGTATAAGTATCCAACAATGTCTATCAATGTCTACAGTTTTGATGAAAATATTAACATTGTTCCGTTACAAATTTCTGAAAAATATGACGCTGAAACAAACATTGATTTATTGTATGTTAAACAAGATGATAAATCTCTTTATGTTTTGATAACCGATTTAAATAAGCTTGTTTCTTCGCAGTTGTCTAAACATAAAGAAAGAAAATTTTTGTGTAGAAGATGTTTAAGCCATTTTTACAAATCTGGAGATTTAACAGATCACTTAGAAATTTGTAAAAATCATGAAGTTTGTAAGCCAATTATGCCATTTCCAGGTCAAACAACTAAATTTACTAATTATCAAAAGAAATTTTAACCATCCGTACGTAATTTATATGGACTTTGAGAGCATATTAGAAAAAATTCCGACATGCAAGAACAATCCACAAAGATCGACTACAACCAAGATTCAGAGGCACATTCCTTATGGTTTTACTCTATATTTAGTGTCGAATGTGACCAATCGCATGTACAAACCGATATGTTATCGTGCCAAAAATGAAGAAGATTTGAAAAACGTCCCGACAAAATTGTTTGAAGAACTCAATAAATTATCGAAATACATAGCGAAAAAATATAATTCTAAGAACATGAAACCTATGAAATTGACAGAAGAAGAAGAAATTTCGTATCAAAATTCAAACGTTTGTCATATCTGTGAATGGTCTGCTTATGATGTTGGGTCAATTCAGTATGGTTTTACTCCTAATAGTTGGAAAGATAAGAGTTATAATAAAGTGAGAGATCATTGTCATTTAACCGGCAAGTTTCGAGGCGCAGCTCATGCATGTTGCAATCTAAATTTGAAATTTCCTCAGAATATTCCCGTTTTCTGCCACAATATGTCAAATTACGATACTCATTTGTACATAAAACAATTGGCTAAACAATATGGAAATGTTGATTTGATTGCAAACACCGATGAAAAATATATAAATTATTCTGTAAATTCTGGATATGGCTATGAATTCGAAGGTGATAAGCCAAGAAAATTCATCAAGTTTTCGTTTGTAGACACGTTCAGATTCATGGCCTCGTCTATAGAAAAGTTAGCTAAAAATCTAAAGAGAGAAGACTTCAAACATACAAATCATTTTATACAAGATGGACTGAATGAGATAATAGAAAGACAGCCAAATGACGACGACGAGATTTTTAAAATTCTATCTGGAAAAGGAATATTTCCCTATGAATTTATCGACAGTATTGAAAAACTTGATTACACAGAAGAATTGAGAATTCAAGATTTCTATTCACTTTTGACAGATGAGAGCATATCTGAGAAAGATTTTCAACACTACTTAAATGTTTGGAACAAATTAAAAGAGAAAAATCTAGGAAATTACTCTGATCTCTATAACATTCAAGATGTTCTATTGCTCGCTGATATCTTTGAAAATTTTAGGAATATTTGTTTGAATTGCTATAAACTCGATCCGGCACACTATCTAACAGCTCCCAGTCTCGCATGGGACGCAATGTTAAAATTAACGAAGATAGAATTACAATTAATTAGTGATTATAATATGTATTTGATGATCGAAAAAGGTATTCGCGGAGGCATTTCTCAGTGTATTAAACGATATGTGAAAGCAAATAACAAATATTTAAAAGATTTTGATAAGACAAAGCCCGAAAACTATTTACTCTATCTCGATGCAAACAACCTTTATGGGTATGGTCTTATGCAAAAACTGCCGTTTAGTGATATCAAGTGGATGGATCCTAAAACGTATACAAAAGAAGAGTGGCAAGAAACAATTTTAGAACTCACCGGCGACGAAGATTATGGCTATATTCTTGAAGTCGATCTTGGATATCCAACAAATTTACACGAACATCACAAGGATTTACCTCTTGCTCCAGAACATTTTAAAAACAAACTTTGCACAACTCTACTGGATAAAACTGAATACGTTGTTCATTCGAGAAATTTGAAGTTCTATTTGGAACAAGGTATGATTTTGAAACATGTGAATAGAGTTATTGCATTCGATCAGAAGCCTTTTATGAAAGAGTACATTGATTTTAAACACAAACATGAGAACCAAAGCTACAAGCGACTTTGAAAAGGACTTTTATAAGCTGATGAACAACTCAGTTTTTGGAAAATCTATGGAAAATGTGAGAAACAGATGTGATATCAAACTCGGTAATGAAGAATTTTCAATGAAACAGGCCAAGAAAACGAACTTCAAAAGCTTCACTATCTTTGACGACAACTGTATAGCGAGTCACATGTACAAACAAAAGGTTAAATTTAACAAACCGATTTACATAGGATTTTCAGTTCTCGACCTCTCAAAATTGCTAATGTACGAGTTTTATTACAACAAATTAAAGAAGTTTGATCCAGATTTGAATCTGTGTTACATGGATACAGACAGTTATTTTCTAGAATTGAAACGAGATCCTTTTAAAATTATTAAAGAAAATATAGATGACTTTGATACAAGTGATTATCCAAAAGATCATGAATGTTTCACTACTAAAAATAAGAAAGTCATAGGAAAATTCAAAGACGAACTAAATAGCGAAGTTTTAGAAGAATTTTGTGGTTTTAAGATCAAAGATGTACTCGTACAAATATCTAGACAAAAATCCAGTTAGGTGTAAAGGAATTAAGAGAAGCGTTGTAAATAAAACAATAAATATCGAAAACTTGAAGAGATGTTTGTTCGAAGATAAAGAAGAATTTAGGGAGATGACTGTAATCAAAAGCTACAAACATGAGTTTGTACACTGTTACCATAAACAAGCTGGCACTGAACGCTAAAGATGATAAGAGAATTGTCCTAGAAAATAAGATCGATACAGTACCGTATGGCTATAAAAATGAAGCAAAATCTGATATATTAGACGAATTAAATAAACTTGGAAACTTTGATATGTAAATGGAAGATGATTTAATTCACTGTCACAAGTGTAAAAAGAAAACGAAAAATATAGATTCAAAAATCGTTCAAACTCAAAACGGATTGTATAGAATTGCAGCAAAATGTTCAAAATGTAAGACAAATAAGAGTAAATTTATAAAGAATCCTTATGAAAAACAAGTAAAGAAAGAATCTAAGAATAAGGAAGAAATCGAGATTGAAGCTCGAGAAATTCATGCACCAGTACGAAAAAAGTTTAAAAAGAGAAAAATTATAACATTAGGAATTGACGATTTATGGGCAGCAGATTTAGTTATAATGTCTAACTATTCAGATCAAAATGATGGATTTAAGTATATGTTAAATGTTATTGATACTTTCTCAAAATATGCTTGGTCAAGAGCTATCAAAAGAAAAAAACGGCAAGGATATTTCAAAAGCTTTCGAAGATATAGTAAAAGATGCCATAAGGATCAATCACAAACCTCCTAACCTACTTCATACAGATAAGGGTTTAGAGTTTAAAAATAAAGAATTTAACGATGTTTTGAGGAAATACAACATTAAGATTTATCATACTGAAAACGAAGAGAAATCAAGTATTGTAGAGAGATATAACAGAACTCAAAATGAAAGAATGAAGGTTCTTTTTGAGATTAATAAAAACTTTAAATGGATCGATATTCTTCAAAAAATCGTAAACAATTATAACGATACAGTTCACAGCACAATCAAAATGAAACCGAAAGACGTAGATAAGGATGCAGAAAAGGAGTTATTAGAGACCGTTTTCAAGTATGTTCCACCTGAAATTCACACGAAAACTAAATTTAAAGTCAATGATCATGTAAGAATTGTTAGTAAAAAACAAACATTTTCGAACAAATATAAGAACAATTGGTCAAGAGAAATCTTTGTGATTTATCAAATTAATAACACAGATCCTGTAACTTATAGTATAAAAGATTTAAATAATGAAGAAATAACCGGAAAGTTTTATGAATATGAATTGAAGAAGTCAAAACTGTAATATAAATTTTCTATATATAAATGGCGCATCAAAAGAAATGTACAAAGTGCAAAGAATTTAAAGATTTAAAATGAATTTTATAAAGATAAAAATAGGAAAGATGGAATGCATTATAATTGCAAAGATTGTGAAAGGGAATATCATAAAGAATTATATGATAAAATAGAAAAATTAACTTTGGAAGATAAAGAATGTCTTAAATGTAAAGAAACTAAAAAAATTTCAGAGTTTAATAGTGATCACTATAGTAGAGATAAGAAAGACTCATATTGTAAAGATTGTGTAAAGAAGAATCACCATAGATTATATTATGAAGATACTCAATGTGAATGTGGAAGAACTATAAAATGGTTAAATAATTATCAAAAACATTTACAAACAAAATATCATAATTCAAGAGTTTAACATTTTCATCGTGTAATAATTTTTTTTCTATATAAATGGAGTCTCAAAAGAAATGTACAAAGTGTCAAGAAGAGAATAGAAAAGACTGTTATTGTAAGGAATTATACGTTAAAATGGACAAATTAACTTTAGAAGAAAAAAAATTGTTACTTTTGTAAAGAAATTAAAAATATTTCTGAATTTAATAACTGGCAGTATAGTAAAGATAGAAAAGATGCTTTTTGCAAAGATTGTGCTAAAAAAAATTTTCAGCGAAAGTTATAAAAACGAAATGCCTTGTGAATATGAAAAAAAGATTTTACAATGGTTACCTAGTTATGCTAAACATTTACAAACAAAATATAATAAATCGAGAGTTTTTAGTAAAATTTAGAAACATTTTCATCGTGTAATTTAGATATTCTATAAATCAGTCGAGATTCTGCCATATTTGTAGTAAAATGATTTCCGTTGTATAAAATATTCAAAGATTCTTTCATTTGGTTATACAGATTGATAGAATTTGGTTCGTCATCAATGAACAAAATCTCTAATTCAGGATAATTTATTTTTAGATGTTTTAATCGGTTTGGTATTTCTCGTTTCTGAGCTCTGATAACGTAATAAGGCCATTCCCACATGTGATTCTTCTTAATTAACACAAAAACATGGTGTTTTTTCTTATCAAAATCTTTACATACCATATCTCTCTTCATTAATTCCATTCGCAATTCTTGATTCTCTATTTTCAATGATTTCATTTCATCTTTAATTTGTAACTTTTTTATTTCATCTTTTAACTGCTTATTTTCGTTTTTGAGTTTGTACTCACCATATTTTCTAATGGAAGGTAATACTTCTTTCGTAACCCAATTTTTAAACAATTTCGCTTCTGATTTATGCGATCTCAAAATTAAAGAATAAAGTCCAGATTCATTAACGAAAACAGTGTTGTTTTGAAAGTTTGAAGGTAAGCTATTCAATAGCTCCCCTTGATTCATGTCTTTAAACGTTAATTTATCATCTTCGTCAACGTTTAATCTGATCGTTTGCATAGTATTTTCATATTCTAGAATTTTTTGCAACATCTTTAGCCTTAAACCAGATCATATTGTTTTCGTCTACAATCGTTAAGATATTTGTGTTATTGAATTTGAGTTGATTATTGAGTAGGCCTACAAGTGACTCCATTTAGATAGAAACATTTTTAACTAATAATTTTTATTTCAGTATAAAGACCAGATTCATTAATGAAAACAGTGTTTTTTTTGAAAGTTTGAAGGCGGGGGCGAATCACCCCTACCTTCAGAATGTATGCTTTCGAAGCTTTTTTTTTATATTTTTCTTTAATATGTTCTTTAATTGCTTTCTTCGTATCTTTATATTCTAACACCTCTGCAACATCTTTCGCCTTAAACCAAAATTCATTATTTTGAGTGTAAAGTCCAGATTCATTGATAAAAACAGTGTTTTTTTTAAAGTTTGAAGGTAAGAACGATTCGTTCCCCCCCCCCCTTGATTCATCATTCTTTCGACAATCTTAAATATATTGTTGTTTTACTCTCATTATTTAATAAATTTCCCACAGAGTCTTGTATAGTTAGAACGATTTTTTGAATTCTTTTAATATTTTTTCTAATTGGAATATAATCGATTTCATTCGGTTTTTCACTGATTTTTGATCCATAAGCAACATTTGGGAAAAAAGTGTACAAAATTTCAGATTCTTTGTGTAAATGTTCGGTATGATTTTCAAAACTAGGTTCAACGAGATTGCAGTGCACTTCAATTACATCGAACGGTCTAAATTTTGGCGTTTTATTTCCTAAATATACCTGATTTGGCTCAATAGTTTCTTGAACAAACCCTAACAATTCTACAATAATTGCTGAAAACATTATTCTTACTGGTGATTTTATTTGAATTTTATTAGAGAGATAATTTTTTTTGCATTTCAAACTTGTTTTCGTCAAAGTTTAAAGATTTATCTGATTGTTTGAATGTTTTCAGATAATTTTTAAGGGAATTTTTTATTTGATCGAAAGTATAATATCCTTTGTTTAAACCATAATATTTTGTTATGTTCTTCTCACTAAATCCTATACAATAAGGAGAACTTTCACTAATATTTATTACAAAATTGTCAGAATAAAATCCGCTTAAACCGATAAAATAATTTGATTCTTCCTCTAAATGAATAGGATGTTCCAAGTTTAAAACTAATTTAGAGCTTTCTGAAGTCAACTTGAACAGCTTCATTTTCGCAAGCGTTGCTTCAAGATGAAAATCTTCTATTTAAATGGAGAAATTTTTAAAGCAAAAAGATCAGATAAAACTTCAAACGTTTGAAGAAAATAAGAAAGATCAACCAATCAGATTGTTAATTGTTGGTTCAAGTGGATGTGGAAAAAACAACTTTACTATTGAATTTTATCTACAATAGGTTGATTCCTTATTCCAATTTGTATGTTTTTAGTAAATCTTTAGAACAAGACGCCTATAAAAAATTACAAGAAAGATTTGAAAATATTGAGAAAAACTTAAACAAAAAAATATCACATTTTTATAATGCTTCTGAGGACATAGTTCCGTTAAGCGAATGTAAACCCAATTCTTTAATCGTTTTCGATGATTGTATTTTAGAAAATCAAGACGTTATTAAGGAATATTTCGTAATGTCTCGTCACAAAAACATATCTTGTATCTATCTTTCCCAATGCTTTTCAAAGGTTGATAAACAAGTTATTAGAAATAATTTGAATATGTTGTGTGTTTTTAAGCAAGACGATCACTATTCGAGAAAGATTTACAACAATTATGTGGGATCTGATATGAGTTTTAACCACTTTAATGAATTATGTGATAAAATTTGGAAAGAAGACTATGGATTTTTAACTATTAATCTAACTTTGAAGCCTAAAAATGGTAAATATTTGAATAAATTTTCTAATATAAATGCTGCTCAGTGGTCTGACAAATCTACTTGATAAAATATTTGTTACAATTATTTTTACATTATCTTTACTTTTTATTTACATTATGAAAATAACAGAAAAACGGTAAATCTGTTCACGTTCCACGTTCACGTTCATGTTTCACATTCGTGTTTACGTTTCACGTTCATGTTTTACGTTCGTGTTTACGTTTCACGTTCGTGTTTCACGTTCATGTTTTACGTTTCGTGTTCACGTTTTTACGTTCCACGTTCGTGTTTCACGTTCCACGTTCACGTTTTACGTTCCGTGTTCACGTTTCGTGTTCACGTTTCCACGTTCCACGTTTACGTTTCAAAAATTTTCCTAAATAAATGGCGAACGTAACTTCAGAAGAAGCAAAAAAACTTGATCAAATAGAAAAGAAATTAATCAAAGAATTTAAAGAACAGATTCGAATTGATGAAAAAGAACAAGAATTTATTCAAAAAATCAATCAACCTGTAACTTCTGCAATAAAAAACGTTGAGGGCAAAATTGAAAATGTTTTAAGTGATAATCAAAATTTGATGAATTTGGTTCCAGTTGTACGACAATTTGCCGATATTTCAATTCCAGAATCTGAAGAGTTTGAATTGCCAAAATTACCATCTTCAACACCATTTAGACCTCGAATCATTGAAGACTCTACCATAGTTGAACCAATAAGTCCTGGAACAACGGATATAATAATTGGTGAAATTGGTAAAAAATTTCTTCCTAGAGCAAAGGATGATAAATTTGGTTTGTATTGGGACAGAAAAAAGAAAAGTTTTATGATTGGAAATTTGCCCGTGAATTTTGAGCATAATGATATCATTATTAATGAAAAAACATATGAAGGAACTCAAGGTTTATGGAGATTATTAACAGGCACTGATGTTCCAAAAGACGGTTTATATTCTGAAGAAGACTTGAAAAAGTATACTGAAATTTTATGGAAATCTGATTCAATTTACAAAATTAATGATCCATCAACTAAGAAACCAAAGTCAAGTAAAGGTAAAAAATATCTCAATTTGATTAAACCAATTTGGGAAAAAAGAATCGAAGGATCAGGTGTGAGAAAATACAGTGATAATAAGATTGAATACAGATATATCGACGATTTGACAAAACTCGATGGAATTATTAATTATATTTATGCTCAAGAAAAGGCTGGAAACAACAATTTTTTGAACGAAAAGAAAGCGATTAAAGATTTTATTTCGAACAAACTTGATGAAATGATTGAAAAACCTGATGGAATTAAATATTTAAAACGAGTTTTGCCGGCAATAAGTTCATCTATGATTGAAGGTAGCGGACTTTTGAATGATTTTATCAACAATTTACCTTTTGAATTACACGTACCAACTTATCAGTATCTGGGGCCTGGCACAAAACTCGAAAAAAGACAAAAAGAGGAGATCCTGGTATAAATAAATTAGATCAAGCTGCTATGGAACACGATATTTTTTATGCAAAACATAGAGACACAAATTCCAGACATATCGCAGATAAAGTTTTGCAAGATAAGGCAATGGATAGATTTTTTATCAAAAGATGCTAGTTTAGGTGAAAGATTTGTTGCGCTTCCAACAGCTGGAGCAATGTTTTTGAAGAGAAAACTAGGAATGGGAATCGAAGAGAACTTGAAATTTTAACTATATAAATGGAGGTGAACGTAAACTTCAGCAAAAATCAGAAAGAAAAAATAAAATCCGCTTTTAAGAAGAAAATACCCGTTAGTATTCAATTTAAAATAGATCAACTAAAAAATGGCGAAGATAAGATATTTTTAACAAATAGACAATACAATAAACTCGAAAAACATAAGAAAAACAATAAAGGAACCAGAATAGAATTTTCTTATAATCAGTTGAAAGAACTTAAAAATGGTGGACTTTTGAAAGATTTATTAGATTTTGGAGAAAATATTCCAGTTGTTAAAAATGTTGTTCCTTATGTTCGTAAAGCTGCTCCAATCGTTAAAAAGGATGTGATTCCTATTGTTCGAAACATTTTAAATTGGTTAGATAAAGAGTTGGAAGATGTTACAGGATCTGGATTAGATGAAAAAACTTTGAATTACGTGAAATCAAACATCGGAAAAAAAATTTGAACCCTTAACATTCGGAGAATTGGAAGAAATCTGCAAAAACATTAAACATTTTAGAGGAATTTTTATGCGCGATACATTACCTGAAAAAGTTAAGAAATTTGAATGTGGAATTGTGAATTTAGACTCGATTATGGGAAGTGGAACGCATTGGGTTTGTTATTATAAGAATGATAAGAATGCCTGTTATTTTGATTCGTATGGAAGAATTGAGGACAAACCGCCGATAGAATTGATCAAATATTTGAAAAAATCAAGCGTCTACTACAATGACTCTCAGATTCAAGACTATAACGATCCCCCAATTTGTGGACATTTGTGTATTTTTGTTTTGAATGAACTGAGTAATGGTAAAGATTTTAAAGAAGTTGTTAACAAATTATTGCTTAATAAATATGGATTCACAAAATATTTTTGACGTATTTGGAACACAAATTATTCAAAATGTAGATAATAGTTTGAATTTTGATAGTTTGAGAAATGAGTTTGATAACAAGTTAGAAAATTTATTACAAAACCTTCCAGATTCAGATATGTTTGCTGTCGAGATTGAAGATTTTAAAGCAGAATATGATAACAAACTTGCAAATTTCATGAGTTCAAATGAAGTTGCTGATAAAATAAAAACATTGGAAAAAGAAGTTGATGATGGTGTAAAAAAAATTATTTACCAATTTAATGTCTCATATCGAAAAAGCTGATAAAATTACTGAAGCGATCAAAGTTGAAAAGAATTATGTTAGTTTGGCTAATAAGAAAAGAATTGTCGGTGTTCGACCTGGTATTGACAAACATGATGTTGTTGTTAAAGAACAAATTTTAAAACCTCTAAAATTATCAGAAAACATCGATATTGTTGATTTACATGATCCGAATGTTAAAAATGCCTTAGATTTTAAAGGAAAAAGAATTAGTGGTGTTAGTAAAGGAATTAATCCATTTGATGTTGTTGTAATGATTCAATTAGAAGATCCTATTAAAATGTTTAATGAACTAAAACAAAATTATGAGAATCATAAACAGCATGTTAAAGATTTTACAACAGAAGTCTATGAAAAACTTGAAGCGAGAAGTAAAAGATCTATAGAAAATTGTGATGAAAAATTTACAAATTTTGAGGAAAATTTCAATCTATATAAAGGCGATCTTTATGGAAAAATAACAAACTTTTTGGAACATTTCGCTAAATTTCAAGAGGGTTTTAATGAAACCGATAGAAAAAATGGTGAAGTTTTTAAAAGAGTAGTTACTAATCAATCTTTACTTCATGATAAATTAATTGAACTAGAAGAAAACTTTGGCGAAATTAATGAAAAAGTTATAAAAAATAAGCAGTCTTTTGATAAGTTTAGTTTAGATGCCACAAAAACTTTTGAGAATATTGATCATAAACTCGTTGAATACAACGATTTATATCTCGATAAAGTAAATAAACTAGAAGAAAACTTTAATAAATTTAAAGAAGATGTTAATAAAACTTTTGAAAATATTGATAACAGATTTAATGGATTAGGCGGCTATGATGACTAATTTTCCTTATATAAATGGCGCTCATATATTGTGTGAGATGTAAAGAAAAAACTGCAACAAATGATATAAAATACTATGCAAACATCAATGGAGTTAAGAGAATTTCTGGAAAATGTGCTGAATGTAACGCAAAAAAAGAGCCAATTTATAAAAACTTGATTTTGAAATTTTTTCCTAATAAATAGAGATGGCGGGACATTACAGTGCTTTCGATCTTTTTATCATGCAACACGAAAGAGATTTGAAAAAAGAACATTGGGATGACATTTCTCAAAAATATGAATTATCCGAAGATATGATGAGATTATACGTAAACAAATTGAATTGGTATAACATTGCTAAATATCAAACTTTATCATCAGAGTTCATTCAAGAAAATATACATTATCAATTAAAAGATCATATGTCTGTTCTTTGTCTCTATCAACACTTGAGTATAAAGTTTTTGGATGAAAATAAAGATACAGTTGATTGGAACAATATTATAGATAGCGGTTACTATCCTGTGCAGATTTTATTGAAATATGTGACCGAGATCGCAAAATTTAAGGAAGAGAATCCTGAATATGACGAAGTAGATCATTAAAAATGACTCTAATCTTTTTAATTATTTTACTAAAATTTATATCTTTTCTTATAAAAACGTACATTAGATCGATGAAAAAATGATACACGATGTTTAAAATTTCTAAATTTTCTCTTATTAAATGGCGGACTACAGAAAATATGCTAGTGATATTGAAAGGGCGGAGTTTAAAAATTTCTATCCAATTAGTAAACAACATTTGAATGAACCGAATAAAAGAACTGAGTTTAATATTGATTTTGGAGATAACTTTTGCTCGTCTAACTTCCAGTTTTATATTTCTGGAACTTTAACAAAACAAGATGGTCAAGCATATCTTGGAACTGATAATGTTAGATTAATCGATAATTTTATACCGTTTTTATTTTCTAAGATTGAAGTAAGAAAACACAACAAATTGATAGAAGAAGTCGAAAACTGTGGCCAATTAAGCACAATTAAAGGAACTATTTCGTATTCAAAAAGTGATGTTATTTCTCAAACTTCTAATGGCTTTGAATCAGATTTTAAATTTGGTGTTTTTGAAGCAGCTGGAAATTTATCTCATTTTGGATTAGGATTTTTTGAAAATGTTACTATTCCGATCTATAAAGGAGGATTTTATCTAAGTTTTATAAGAGCAGAAGACGATGATGTGATTCTGAAGACTGCAACTGGAAATGTTATGCCTGTTGATGGAAAAATAACAATTACAGATTTTTTTATTAGAGTTCCAATGATTGATTATAAAATCACGAGTAAAATAAGGTTGATTGATGAAATTACAAAAAGTCAAAACATTATGTTTAATTTTCTAGATTGGCAATGTATTGAACAAAAAGGTATTTCCGGAACAACTTATTCGTTCGATATTACAAATATTTATAGAAATATCTTCAATCCCAAGTTCGTTATCATAGGTTTTCAAAACAGATAGACAGAATAATCAAGAAAAAAATCCTTCAAAGTTTGATAGTTTGGATGTAAAAAATATCAGAGTAAAATTGAACGGTTCTTATTATCCAGATGAATTACAAAATTTAAACATTTCCGGAGGTCTTTTCAGAATCATGTATCAGATGTATCAAGATTTTAAGAAAGTTTACTGTAATAATAAGGAAATGTATTACAATCCTAAAGAATCTTTAGCGAATAGACCTATTTGTGTCATTGATACAACAAAGAGTTTGACAAATATTTCTGGTTCAAAGAACGATATAATTATCAATATGGATTTTCAAAAAGCTGTTACAAACGCGATTTGTTATGTTGTTGTTGTCTCTGAGAAATTTTTAGCCTATGATGTGATTAAGAACGATATTAGAGAAATTCAGTAGTTAATGATGTTCATATTATTCTCTTTCATTCCCTCTAATACTTCAAAAATATACTCTTTCGCCACTGAAAAATCTCGATTTCTTCCGGAATAATCTTTGTAATCATAGACAAAATATCCTAAATAGTTTGTACAATAGAATGAAATTATTTCTATTTATCTCTGTTGTAGAAATGTAAACACAAACATTTGCGCTGAAAAATTTATATCTCGGCAGACTTAGTTCCATAATCTCCATTTAAACAAAAAATCTTTCTGTTTAAATGGAAGAGTATAATGCCAACTGTTACAAGTGTTCTAATAGAGGAGAAATTATCGATAAAAGATATTTAGTTTGTAGAGGTTGTAATTTAATTTTGTACGAAAGACCTAAACCTAAGAAATTTCGAAATAAACTAACACATTTGAATAATCTGCTTATGAAATTACAATACGGAGACAAGAAGCAAACAAAATTTGTTACAGAATTTAGAAAACAGAATAAAAATTTTTACTTATCTCTTGGAACCGTTGAAAAAATTATTTTCCTTTTCAAAGAATACATTAGGTTTGTAGGTATCGATACACACGTTTATTATGAAAAGATATTACCTGTATTTTTTCATTATCTGGATGTTGAATTTGTCTACGACTTTAAGCCAGAAATCCTCGATGATTTTATAGTACATTTGGAGAAATTAAACGTAGAACCTCGTGAAAAGAATGCGGTTTTACTCACATTCTCCCCGACTTCTCGAGTGATTGTTAGCAAATTTCATTTTTTCCGTCTTTAAATTTTTTCTATTTAAATGGAGTTCTTGAAAGAGTTAAATGATATTGGAGAATGTAAGTTTAAAGAGTATAAGAAGTTAAATGAATTGGAAGAAAGGAAGAAACATAGAATCTTGAATTTGGAGAAAATGAAAGATAAATTCGGGTTTACAATAATTGCCGAGTTGGAAGATTGTAAAGTACACTTGCCGAACAGATTTTTGACTGTTTTGGATGAAAAAAAGATTAAAGAATTAAACAAAAATGAAAAATTACACTTGATTGTTACTGGAAAGAAGACTATAAAAGATAAAGAAATTATAACAATTAACTTTGTAGAATAAAGTCTTAACTCTAAAACTTGCAGTCCCTCCCCACGTCATAGTACTGTTTTGATAACCATAGTTGGTGTCTTTCTTCATAGGAATCACATGGAATATTATCTACAGTAATACCTTTTGTTTCACACAAAATGTGGCTATATTCTATAAGAAAAATTCTATAATGCTCTTTAATGAATTGTGTTGATAAATCTTGATACTCACAAAAATTCCTAAGAAATTCATCAATTAAGTCTTGATTATCTTGAAAGAACGTATAATATGGGAAAAATGTCATAAAAAAACGATGAAAACTCTCTGTTTGTTTATTTTTTACTTTCTTTTCAATATCTTTCGTAATTATATTAAATATGTAATCCCTTACTTTTTTAGTTTTTTGCCGATAGTAAAACACTCCATTAGACGTTTTTTCTGCAAAAGACTTTACAAGTTCTTTGAATTCTGTATCATTTAAGGAAAGTATCAACTGTTCTTTAAAATGTTTTGGTAATTCGTTGAACTCGTTAAAATTGTCTTTCTTTGTAAGTTTTTGAAATGCTAGAAACTGAAGAGAGCTTGGTGAGTTCATGTTGTTTATTTAGTAGAAAAGTTTTTTATTAAAGTACAGTATGTTTTTAGTAAAAATGTTTTAAATTGATTAAATTTTATTAAGATTTCGAAGATTTTTCCTTTATTCGTAGCAGATTTGACAACATTTTACAAAGCACAGCTTAAGAAAGTAGAAGCAAACAGCTGTAGATTTGGTTAATTTTTCATTCCACAGAGTAGATAGTAATGTACCGATCGCTTTTGGAGACGAACGACTGTAGATTCGGTTAATTTTTTCATTGAGATTTGCTGTGTTATTTCTCAGCTTCCTTTATGGTACATTGAACAGTATTTTACATTGCTTTTCGGTCGGCTCCGAAAGTGCGCCAGGAACCCCATATTACTATCTACTTATATATATATATATATATATATATATATATATATATATATATATATATATATATATATATATATAATTATTATATATATATATATAACAATTTTCATTAAACTAGCTGCAAATAAATATTTAATTGCCAATATACTTATATAATTTGATGTATTAAACATAAGTATAACTGAAATCGTCATAGCACGCAATAAAATATAATGTTAGTTTAATATTAGTTTTCACCTCATTATGTATTACGAATTATCAATAACATTATGACCCTTGTCAGGAAAAAACATTGTTATAACATGTTCGCCTGTGAACTAAAATCTTTATTTGAAAATATTATAAATGTCTGTGAAACAATGTGATTCTCTGTTTTAAATTTAGATATTTATGGTCTTATGGATCGTTTTAGATGTCGTAATCGGTAAATATGACATATTTTTCTGTAACGCTGTCTCATAAATAATAGCAACATTAGCATTGGCTTCATTTCAGTGATCTTGTATACGAATAAAAGTACCAACACGTAGTTATGAGTAATTAAACGTCAGATAAATTTGAGATCTGGACGTTTTTGTGCTATAAAATTGTCTCTTAAAATAATATAAAACAAACCTAATCATATATAAAATTTTACTACTGAAATAATTAGTACATACATACATGTATATTACATTTCTTAAGTATATCTACGGAAAATCTATACACAGTTTTGGATTGTGGTTGTTTTGGATTTGGAGATCATAATTGTAGACAATAAAAAAGTCATTAAAAATTCAATAATGTTTTTAGGTAATTGGCATATTTTTAGTAAATGGACCTAAAAACCGGAAAATACAATTAATTTTTATAAATCGTATAATAAAAATGTTTAATATGTTAACTAAGTTAATGATACATCTAGGGCAAATTATTCCCTTTTGTAAAAATACACCTAAAAATTATTTCATGCTCTTACTTTATTGCTTCCGCTTATCGTTCAACAACTTTTTGGAAAATACATTAATTAAATAAAGTACAAAAAATCCTTACGTTGCGTTTTAATATTACGGCTCTTTTAGTTTTAGAAAAAGACTGTATGATACGGGAACAATTATTTAATGTTGTGTTATCATAAAACTTGATTCTTAAAGTATTATAGCGAGACATTTATTTAATAATATTTTTTGTGGTGTTAGTAAATTTTTGTTCAAGGAATGTCAGTAAAATATGTGGTCGTAATAAAAACGTTAATAGACCGTGTAATGCGCTGTCTTGTAAATAAATCAGGTTAGAATGTATTAAACTGAGTCTGCCGCACCCTCTAAAGTGACGAGGAACAATGAATACAAAGTAACTTAATTTGTAACCACTTTCTCAAGCGCTCTCAAAAGTTACTTGATTACTTTACAAGATTTCATATGTAATATAATTAATATTTTAGCTATACACTATGGTTGTCTTATCTGCATAATAGTAAATCATCTAGTCATATAAACTGAACGTTCAGACTGCCCTCTGGGGAGTGAATGCTCATGTGGTAAATATTTGAACGGCAACAATGAATATTTCGTGGCGCAGCCTAGGCATCGGACCGAAACTATTTTAAATAATCTCCTACACCTCTTTATTGAATAATTCATCTCATCTGTTACTAATAAAAGAAAATGTACAACATGCGTAGAAAGACAGTAATAGGTTATGTTCTAAATGCATCTGAAACGTATATAAGTATTAAACATTATTCCAGGAAACTCAATGTATCCTTTTTAGATAACGGTACTAAACATGATTGGATATTACCAATAATACATACTATATACTTAATATTATGCATGTGTGTTCTTAAACGAGTTAAATTTTCATAATACCTAAAAATAAAAAGAACGACTCTTGGTTTAAAGGAATGTTACGAATAAAACCTCTCATAATTTAAAATTGAGTCCGTAAGCAACATTTGATATGAATACAAATCACAAACCTCAACATTTAATGACTATCTAATAGTTTTTGAAATTAAAGATGTAGTTAGGTTTCAGCTTTCGTTTAATTTCTAACCTGAAACACGCTCAAGTAAATAAAATATACACTATAATTGAAAATAATACGGCATGTTGGTCATGTATTTCATTACATTTAGAGTTTATATTGGTGAATAAAGATCTTTAATAACAATGCAACGTTTTTCATTCCGCAAAACATTCATTGAAGTCTTTAAAATTGTGTATAATGACGCTGAAGTCCAGCAAATAACAGTACGAAGCAATATAAAGGTCCGCACAGTCTGACTCCTTCCTGCTACATATTGACAATGTATGTTGCTGTCACACTCTCTACATCCTTCATTATTTTAGGCTGTTTGCTCAGTACATCTTGATTGTTTGTTATTTGTTTTATCATTATGACCTTACATTCACGTTTGTCCTTGTGACTAGTTTTTTGTCCGCTTGGTTACTGGCTGAGTGTTAGCAAAACCTACCACTAGAGTAGGAAGAAAGATCATTTATGTTTTGTTTGTCTTTGACTTTGTCTTTCTCCCTCTCTGACTGTCAGCAAGACCAATAACATAGACATGTAATTTTGTTTGATGCTTTGTTTTTATGTCGGCAACATCTAGTTTTATGATGTTGCATGGTATTCTATGAGATTTTTAGGAGGTAGGTTATACGTGCAAGCATAATTTCTACAAAAACTTCGATGATTAAATAAATCTGTAAAGTTACTGGTTGAAATCATATAAAATTTTAACATCGTAAATTAAGCCTAATTAAAGATTAAACATTTTACGTTGAACATTAACGATGCCTGTTTAGTGACACGTAACGTATACCTAATCACTATTCGTGGTTGAAATTTAAATTTTACTCAAACCTGTGATTTTTTTTAATTTTTCCTAACAAAAGTAACTTATTTATCACTTAATCCGTCCGATAATAAGGGTATTTTATATTAACGATATTCAAAATGGAATGAGTACCGAATTATATACGTACATAATAAAAAATAATTATATTTTTGAATTCAAAACTCTAAATATATATTCCTCTTAAATATTTGCAATGTAAGTGGGCGATCCTAGCCATTTACCTAGTTAAGTATATGTATATGTAAATCATAGAATGATATGGTTTCCTACTTCTTAATAAGACATTGTTTATAGTTTTAAACCAAAATCTTCCTCAATGTTCAGATAGCTTATCAAAAGAAATTCATTGTATAAATGAATACATACAATTCATTGCATGGACTTACAACATAAAAACATTTGAAATGGGTTTCTTTACAACTAATTCGTCAAGTAATCAATTATCGTGGTCTTTTTGAAGAGCGTGTGCAATAGTCTGTCTGTGTGCTATGTAATATTCAACAGATATAGTAGAATCTCGATGGCACTAACTAGAATTACTCAACAGTCCATAAATTACGTCTCTTAGTACAAATGAACCCCACATGCTGTTTTTTTACATTATATTCCAATGAGATAAACCGTATTGGCTGAGCGTAGCTAAAATACATCTCACCTGTATAATAAAATCATGATGATTTAATTCATTGTTTGAAGGTTATTTTTGACGATGGAAGAATTGTGAAGGAGACATTTGCCATCGTTCAGTTAAACAAGAAATCAGAAACACTACGTTTTGAGATTTGCAATTTGATCTCTTCTTCAGGTAAAGAATTTACAGTTTTAATTGTGTTGATAAAATTAAGCATATAAACTACAACTAATATATGATACTTTAAAGCAAATGAAAATAATTAAAACAAATACACTTTTATAAACTTCCACCAAGTTAAATATCCACAAAACCTGGTAAAATGTGCAAAACTACAGGTTGTTAGATCTAAAATACATTTACAACTAATATATTTATAGTATTTGTAACAATATATTTTTTAATTTTTGTCTTTATGTTATGTTTTGTCTTTTTTATTTTATGTGTTATAATATATAATTAAAACCAGTGCTAATATTTTTTGTTTTATTATTAAAAATGAAATAAAAAATTAAATTTCCGTGGAAGTGATTGTTGTCGCTTCAAAACCGAGAGCTAAATTTAACAGAAAATCAGTTAAAATTACCACAACGTAGTCTCCTGTTGAGTTAAAACTCTATACCATGCCCAAGTGGTAGCAGATTTATCGAGGTTAGGAATATTAATTATGATGTTGGTATATTAGGGCATAACGCCAGTGATACTGTTAGTGTGTCAGTGCAAGCAGAGGTTGCATGAGAGGAACCGCGAGATTGTCGTTGAAGCAGACGTTGCTAATGACTGTGTAATAAAATATCACTACTAGTGTTGATATTGTAAGACGCCTTGTCAGTGATAATGTGAGTGTTTCACTTGAAGCAGAGGTTGCTATAGGGGAGTTATAGAATATAGGAGAGGGATGGTCTTGGTATAGTAGGGCACCTCGTCAGTCAGTCTGTGAGGTAATTGAAGCAGAGGTTACTGATAGGTGAGTAATTAAATATCACTGATAGTGTTGATATAGTAAGACACTTCGTTAGTGTGACAGTGAGTGTGTCAGTAGAAGCAGGTAGTGATGTAATAAAAGAGACACCCCTGCGTATATATATAGAACTGGCATAACATAAAACAAACAATATCCTAAGGTTCTGAATGGTTATACTAACGTGATTCAATTTGTGGCGTTTTCCACTTTATTTTTGTTGGCCGATGGACGGGCCGGCAGCAGTTTCCCTACATGCTGGTTGGGTTGTCTGCTTTTCCAGATGGTTAACCTCTTCTTCTAGATGTTTCTTTGGATTTCTGCCTGCTATGGTTTGTTCTAGTGCTCAGGCTTCTAGATTTTTGGATTTTAGGTTTTCTCGCTCTCTTCTCTTCAGGCTTCCGTAGTAGGGCGAGGACGTTCTATGAGTTACAGTGGTCGGAGTTCAAAATCAAAGCTGGCTGCCCACTCCCTCGACGAACCGGCACGGTGTTTTGGTGTTTAATATCGTTTCCTGCCTTCCAATCAACGTTCCACGACCTCATTTAATTAATTAGGGCCCAGCCATTCCGAATTCAGTGTACGTGACGAATATCAATTCGCCACAAATTTAGTTTGCAAAACTACAACATGTACCAAACTATATTCATGGTACTTTAAAAAGTGTTTCAAAAAGAGAGATGATGAATTAAAAACGTCCGATGCAAGTTTTATTTGAAATATGGAGATCTAGTTACAAAAACACTCAAAGAAAACAAAAAACACAATACAGTTATGAATCGTCCAAAACCATAGAAAAAGTGTATTATGTGCGAAAACTTTTAGCCGCCCCGCATTAACTTTCTGTATTCAACTCTTTCACTTGTGAAGCTTTATACAACACGAGTCTCTGTTTTGTTTGTCACCTGTCAACTGTACCATTCAGTTTTGTTTAATCTTGTATGAGTTTACACGATATAAAATCTGTATTTAAACTACTGTCATAATGATATTTATAAATGAATTTATAAATGAACTTACAAATGAATGACAAATATGCATGGTATACATTTGTATTTTTCTGACCAATTATCAAGAAAACGTTAATTTTAACTATAGATAAATTTAGAAAATAAGTAAAATTCATTTCCAAGATTTTTGCACATGTAGTAAACTTCGTTATTTGCCACTAAAATCACAAATATCACAATTTTATATCTCGAATTTCTATAAAGCCACAAGATGATTGTTTATTGTAGTGTTAACCTGCCTAAATACTTCACTATCTCTCAGTATTATGTATGATATTGTCATTCCGTAATGTACTACAAGTGCTAAATCATATTTACAACGCGAAAATACAAAGATATTTACTAATAATAAACTAGGAATACAAATAAATATAAGTAATTTTAAATGTATACTAGCATGCCTCTTAAATACTCGTTCATGCTACTTTAGATTGTTTAACGAGAGGCTGCTGAGTTATAAAATAATCTCTACAGACTTAATGTGATTGTTCCAATTCGTTGGTTCCTTCCCAATTATATCTGAGTTGAGTTTACTGTACAACCGTTATAATATCTTTTTAGTTGGATGATTTTATATCAAAATAGGCCTACATATTAAGTTGAACTAGTTATAACTAGTTTTTATTTGATTTAGGGTCATACCCATTTCCTACAAAATTCTGGACTTTTAAATTGATTTATTCTTAACTAAAATCATGATGCTAAAATTTAGAATATATAGTACTTTATAATAGTTGCTCAGAACTATTTTATTCAAGGACAGGCCTCTGGAGTCAAATAAAGCTTCATTAAACGTGTCTTTTGGTTTCCATAAGTGTTATCTAGTTTTGCATAACAGTTTTTAAACATAATAAAAACTAATTTATGATATTACATAGTTTGAGAACAAGTTTTCTTTTACAGTTTTTGGGAGACACATTTCCAAGCTATAAAGTACATCTTTGTACATGAAAAGCTTGAGTATGGTACTTTAGTTCATATGTAAATGCAGGCAGTAGGATGGATTTGTTGTTCGAGAGGACTAGCTAAAAGTTTGATAGTTTGAATTCGGATCGTGATGATAAAGATCAGAACGTTTAGTGTAATTAGGAGCATAAGAGAAATAAAATAGAAATAGTCTAAGTAATTCGGACGTTAATATGAAAAATGGGTTGAACTACAAAAATGTATAGAGTTGTGTTGATGAATTGAAGATACATCTGAGGTTTGACTCATGATATGACTCCGTGATTGCAGGTTTTGTATCAGTTCCAAAGGGGAGGGGAAATACCCGCCAACAGAGTAGGCTTTACCAGACACGGGTTGTAGAATAGTCATATAGCAGAATTATAGCATAGACAGCCTGTAGAAATACTAAAATTTCTGACATTAAACAGTTCCCCGTGGTAGAGAGAAACATGATCCAACACAGTAATTGTGTGAAGCTACCAGGCTTGCGGCAGCACCTAATTACCATGGCACAGGAAAGGGCAGGAAAGTGAAAGACATATACCTAGTGTAACAATACACTCTAAACCATTTTAAAATATGATTTCATGGAAAGTGAGGTGCTTCTAACTAAATGCAACCAATTTATTTTTTATTTCTTTTAGTTTAATGTATGTATACCTGAACGTGTTTAATAGTTTAATTTCTTATTCCAAAAACCAAAATAATATGAATTTGAAATTCTGTACGATTTTTTTATAGTTAACGATGCTATAAATATGTAAACCATGAAAATTTACCCATGTATCAACTGTTAAAGGTTTACTTCTACATTATTTCGTAGTTGACTTTAATACTGTATATTTTAAATTGATTATAATTATACTTATTACTACTTTAATTATCCAATAAAAAGTACCACAATATTTTTAGTTCTAGATTAATCCTTCAAAATATCTGCCTTTTCGAAATGCAATATTAAAATAATATGAATGTATTTTTTTAGGACTGCAGGGAAAATTATTTCTGCAAATTTGTTTTCAATCTTTACTGGTTAAAAATATTTAAAGAATAAGAAAAACATGTAGACAGACACCCATAAAACGAAATGAAAGAGTCCATTAGCTGCATTTTGTTTTTAGCTCCTCTTAGTTGATCGAACATTATTCTAAAATTTGTGTAGGTATAGTACTTACACTTTGTGCAGGGAATTACTCTGCTATAAATAAACAAAACCCGAATAAAAATGAAATAAATCAATTAAGTATAAACAGATATTACATTAGTTAGGCACTAATGAAAACAATAAAAATGTGTAGTAAGTTAATTAAATTGTAATTTACATTATTATTATTATAAAATATATATCTACTGAGTGTGTTTTAACGTATAAAACCCAATACCAACATCAAGCTAACAACCGTGACTGTGTTTGAGTTTATACGTTTATTATTCACACAGCTCCCTTTGGGACTTTCGCACAATTGATGCAAGGTAGACCAACGCAAATTAAGTTTGCGTTTAACTTAATCTCAGCTGTTGAATTGCAAACACAAAATACTTTCCCTTTATCAAATTAAAACTTCTTTTCTCATTATTTCACTGCTCATCTTACAGCAACACAATCTAAGACAGTTGTATATCAGTTGGCAATCTCTGGAGACATATATAATTCTTTCACGAATGGCCAATGTTTCCAAGTTTAAAATAATCTTAGCTTTTGTCTGTCCTCAGCGTAAGAAAACTGAACCACTCTCGATGAATACTTATTTTAATGTCCAAGCTGTTACAACAGCTTATAGATGTTACAATTCAGAGTTTATATCTTAGTTAATAATTATGATTTTGGTTTTTGTATGAAATTGTTTTGGCTTACTGAAAGGGAGAGTTAGAGTTAATTTGTTAATACTTAGAGTTAGGAATTTGAAGACCTGGTCCCAAGGGGCTGGTAAATACTGATTTTTTTAGCGCTGCAAAACGGCCTTGTGCAAAGGGTTTGAATACCTAACTTTTGGTGGTCATCCAAACTAACCATCGTAGCCGGCGCCAGCAGCTAATAAATCACATTTTTTTAGTAGCCTGCGAGTTTCATTTATATGTGTATCTCCTACGTGTAATAAAATTAACTTAAATGAAATGAAATATGCCTTTATGCAAGAGGCGGAGTTAGGGCTATTTAGCCTCTCTACCACTCAACCTCGCATCATATACAGATATATATATATATATATATATATATAAATATTTACATTTAATGACCTTAAAACTATAACAAATTACATTTTAGATTAAAATGTTAAATTAACCAAAATATACAATACTATGTAATAATTAAAAATCAAATTTATCAGCTTAATATGTAGAAAAATTTAATATGTAAAAGATAAATTTGAACTTAAATTAACAATTTACTTTTTAAAGGATTTCTTGTTATTGCTACATTTATTCTCTCAAACACACAGCCTGACCATAAGCACGCCACGAGCACCGCCACCCGTCACCCCTACAGACCGCCCAGCAACAAGTCCCTGACCCCCACCCCAAAACGAGCTCAACCTTCTATAATACGGATATTATCAGGAAGAGAGTTCCAGAGGCGACATGCCTGAACAGTGATCGACTTACTGAAGAAGTTCGATCGATGAACAGGAATTGAAAGTAACGTGGATCCCCTTCTCGTAGGTCATTTACTTATATCGGAAATAAATTTGAAATTTTCGGACAGGTGAACAAGTGACTTGTTTTTGATAACTGAATGTAGAGTTGAAAGAATGTGAAGTTGTTGAAGTTTCAGAAGCGATAGCTGTTTGAAAAATTGAGTCACATGCTTAGAACGTCTGAGATTGAAAATAAATCTGATACAATAGTTTTGAGCACATTGAAGCCTGTCCGAAGCTCAACAGTCATGTCACTGATCACAGCGTCACAGTAGTTGAAGTGTGGCAGTATGAGAGTTTTAACCAGCATAACCTTGACACTGAACGGTAGATATAAAGCAAAACGCTTTAAACTGTGAATGCCAGCAAATACTCTATTACACGTTACCGTAACCTGGGCATTCCACTTAAGACTAGAGCTCATAGTAAGACCAAGATTTTTTAATTTGTTTTGAAAATTTAGTACGTGGTTATTGAGTTTAAGTTTTGGTGCAACGTTGAAGTCCAAACGGCCGTTCAATCTTGGGTTTCCCAATACCATTGCCTGCGTTTTGTCTTCATTTAATTTTAGCCCATGTTTATTTGCCCAACAAGCAATTGATTCAATGTCTTGATTGAGTAGAACCATAAATGTGCTCAATTCATCAGGCGAACAGTGTACGTAAATTTGTAAATAATCGGCATAAAGATGAAACTTAGAGTGCCTTATAATAGATGTGACGTCATTAATATAAACTGAGAACAATAAGGGTCCAAGAACAGAGCCCTGTGGAACACCCCGTGCTACGGTTTTCTTTTCAGATATTATTTTCCTTTCTTTGACACATTGCTGTCGCCCATTAAGATACGATTTGACCCAGTTAACACACCCATCAGAGAAACCATACTTCTTCAATTTGATGAGGAGAAGGGGTTAATAAACACAGTCGAAGGCGTTTGAAAAGTCAAAAAGCAGTAAAATGGTGATTAGTCTCTTGTCCATTGCCAATCTGATATCATCGGTGATTTTAATTAGGGTTGTGGTGGTGCTGTGATTAGGCCTGAATCCAGACTGGTATTTAGATAAGATGTTGTAGGTATTGAAATAAGATGAAATTTGTTGATGTACCACTCTTTCAAGGCATTTGGAGAGACAAGGGAGAATACTGATTGGACGTAGGTCAGAAGGGGATTACGGATTAGACACTTTTCTAAACGGACGAACTAGAGCACGCTTCCAGGTTAAGGGTAAGACGGAGGAATTTAAAGAATAATTGAAAATGACTACTAAAACAGGAAGGGTGATTGGCAATGTATCTTTCAGAAAGCGCAAAGGTATGTTGTCAGCCCCAACTGCGTTGCTGGTCATCCTCGTGAAAGTAGCAAGCACATCAGCCTCACTCACAGGTGTGAAAGAAAACTGGCGGCCAGCAGCTTCCCGAGGAGCAGCCTCCAGCTCAGCAAAATAATCGCTAGCTGCAGATATATTAACAGGGATATTAATAAAGTAATCATTTATAATATTAAGGTCAAACGGAACAGGTGGACTGACATTGGATTTACCTACACCAAGGTCTTTAATTTTACTCCACAGTGATTTAGTGGACTGAGGCTCTGAAAGTGTTGTGTGGTAAAATCTAACTTTGGCGTTACGGATTTGCTGCTGCGTGTGATTCCTAAGACGTTAATATGCCTCCCAATCTTGTGTGGATTTAGAACTAAACGCTTTTTTGAAGGCGGAATCCCGTTGCTTTTGCAAATTTCTTATGAAATTATTCATCCATTGAAGAGGGGGCTTTGGTTACTCTTTTAGTTATGATTGGGGCATGTTTATCAAATAAATTAGTAAGTAAAGCATTAAATTTGGTAACCATTTCGTATACATTATTGGCAGTGGTTACTTCATGCCAGGGTAAAGCAGCAGCATCTGTGAGAAGTGAAGCATGATCTATGTCCCTGTATCTGCGATATTTGATAATATTGGGCTTGTTTTGGGGGGTATGGAGTTTATAGGCACAAAAAATGAGATAATGCTTTGGAAGTCCAGGGGCAGGAAATTATCCGTGGTGTGCAACGTGGGTCGGGTCAGAAACAGCCATGATGACAAGCCACGTGTCGGTTGTAGCAGTGTGATGAGTGGCTCGAAGTGGTAACGGAGACATGTTACATGACTGAAAAGTTGTGGTCAAAAAGGTTTTTTCATATGTGGTAGGCCCTAACAAATCGGAGTTAAGATCGCCCATGACAATGACATGACTGTAACGAGCCATGAGATCTATGAGTGTGTGTTCAAATTCGGCAAGATAGCCTGTATTGGGGGCCCTGTAACATGCACCGACTAAAACATGCGTCCCATTAACACTGACATGCAAAAACATAAATTCAGACCGTCCCTCTTTAGATGTATCAGATGAGAATAAGATGGAAGTAGGAAATTGAGACTTGACATAAACTGCGACTCCACCACCACGTTTGTGTAGACGGTCGTTCCTGAAAATATTGTAGCCAGCTAAATTAATGCTCTTGTCGCTTGTGGTTGGTTTTAGCCAAGTCTCAGAGACCAAGACAACGTCGGTATGTAATGGCTCAAAAATGGAACGAAATTCGTCAATATGACTAAACGTGATTGTGCGTTAACGTGTGCTGCCTTGAGGAAGTTGTTGTAGGGAGCGAGAGAGAGCGGCAAAAAAGCAGGGCAGGGACGGCGGAGAGGCGCGCCCGCTCGGGGCGGGGCTGTCAGAGCCGTACACGGCGGCGAGCAGGGGCGCGATAATGCAGGCAGTGAGCGGCCGGCGGTACACGCGACAGTGACATTGCGGTCAGGACATTTACACACACACGCATACCATAACAAAGAAAAAAGTAATACCTTATCATTTAATATAAACTTAAAATTAATTACAATTATTACTACTCTAATAGTATTCATAATAAATGTAAACATGGATGCAAGCTTGCAGGCTCTTATTTTAATAATAATAATAATCATTATTAAAAATGTAAGTAGAGAGAAAAAAAATAAAATAGTAGTGGTTTCAAATTTTGTTTAGTGCTACAATAACTCTAATAATAATTTTGAAAAGAATAAATTAATAGTAAAGTTATAATAATATAGCCAATTAAAATTCTTAAAACAAAATAATAATAATTTCGTAGAAATTCATTAGAAAATAAATATTGATGTACAGTGTAAAAGAACATAAATACAAGCTTATTTAGGAAGTAGAAAAACGGAAAAAATAGTTAGCTAAATTGAGGAACTGAAAATGGCAAAACAACGCTGTACTTAATCAGTTAGAAGCGGGTTGGAGGTCGGAAAGCCGGGTCGCCACTCCCTTGCTGCCGTCCCTGCCCAGCCACAGCACCTCGGTCCAGGTGTTGCGGACCCCTTGCTGCGCCGTCACCCTCTTCAGCACCTCCAGTCGCCGCGCCGTCAGGTCCTCCCGCACCGTGATGCCCGTGCCCTTCAGCTTCTTCTTCGAGTTGTAGATCGTCGGCCGTCTTGGTAACTGATGAAGAGGACGATTATAGGCCGATACCTCTCCCTACCGTCGGGCCCGGGCTTGGGCTGGCTGCCGACTCGGTGCGACCTGCAGATGGCGGAGGCAGGCAGGTTCACACCGAGCTTGTCCCTGCAGAGCTCCACCACGATGCGGTCGGTGTTCTCCCCTGTCGTTTCCTCCACCCCGAAGATGCGGAGGTTCTGGCGTCGCTAAACCGGTCCAGCTCGTCACTGCGCCCCTGCAGTCGGTCGTCCATCTCCTCTAGCCGCTGGGTCAAGGTTCCCACCTGCTCCCGGAGCCTCGCCACCTCATCGCCGACGGACGCAAGCGCCGCCCGCACAGCCTCCTCGACGACACCCTTCAGCTCGTGGGTGATGCGGGTCACGAGCTGGCCGAAGACGTTGCCAGAAGAAAGGTGCTTGCCGACGAGTTCGGCGATGACAGTCGCGTCAACACTGGCGGCCTTGTCGGTCCCGGTGGCAGGCATTGTTGATTTTGTAGAGCGGCCGGGGTCAGACGTTACAGATAAGGAGCGCTCGGACCGTTGCTTTTCAGCTCCGCCAGATAATGAGATAGGCTCACCTTTAGACCCAGACCTGAGCTGCGGCGGCGATCGGTACATGAAATATTGCACTGATAAGTGAATTACTCACTACACACGTTATAAAAAGTTTTGCTGATTCGATAACAAAATGCTTACTGTTTTTACGCGTGTAATGGCACCACTTTCTAAGAAAACTGTCAGAGCGTGTTAAACGTATAGCAATTATAAGACATGAATGATACAGGCTCTCTTTTATCAGCCAGGACTGATAAGGAAAAGAAAATAATAATATACCATTTTTAACTAAGGTTATTTTCTCAACGAATGATTTTCCCCAAACTCACCCTGTACTACCCCTCCCACAAAATCTGGATGTGTTTGACATTTCAATTTGCCTAAGAGCTTTCACAACGAAAATAAATTGGGATGTTGATGATGAAACAAGGAGAACCCACAGTGATTGGGTTCTAAAGGAAACCTATACAAACAAATAGGCAAATGAAGGAATTATATTTTTGGAAAGGAGGATTAAATAAATAAACGGAAACGTCCTACGGTGGTATTTTCAGGCCCTTATCGTGATTTATTTAAAATTATTTGAGATACGGCTTGGACGGATTGCACTTTCGTATTGGCGCTTTCTTAAACTCTGAATCCAGCTAAAGATAATTCCTCTCCCTATCGTCTGAAAGGTTTTCGAGTCTACTCTTGGCGCAACTCGCCCATATACATCCTTAAATGTCATCTATGAAGAATATCTGCCACATAAATCTATCTCACCTCTGGTGTGCTTGTTTATTGCTGGCAGTTTAAGCAAGGTATCTCTTGTGTAAAGAATATAGTAATATCTTACACTTTCGTTTAGTGGAGAGGGCATGAAAGGATTGATACAGCCAGTTTTTTACATTTTTTATCTGCATTTCTACATATATGATGATTTATATAATGTGCTTATCAGAATAAATAAATGGGCTGAGAGTCATTAAAGCTTGTCACGTAATAGGCTGACAAAATATTTTTTTTTTCAGCCGCGGGTACGTAAAATTTTATTATCTCTATTATGTTAGTCTGCCTGACCACAGGACATCTGGAGAATATAATGAACCATAGGCAGTGTATTGAACCCTTATCTACTATAAGGTGTCCTCTCTGGTTTTCAATACACCTAGCTTGGAGCACGGTGAAAAGTATCCAATCCTATCGAGCCACGTAAGAGTGGGAATTAGATAACTTAAAAGTTTAATGTTAGCATTCTAAAAAATAATTTTGATTGTGGAAAAGATTTTAAAGACTACTCAACAGTAAATGTACTGTTCTGAAGAATGATATTGTCCAAAATGTAAGTCTAAATTTTGTTTCTTTATCGGGGAATTGAAGTTAATTCAAAATTGATACCTTAATTGTATTAAAGCGGCCAGACGTAGACACCTATTTACCGAAATGGGCTTATCTGTCCTACATATGAATAGTATATTCTATTACAAGACCGGAAATGTATTGCAAGACCTAAAACTGATTTAAGTAATTTTCGATATTTGTGTACTGTATTTTCTTTATCGCGGAAAAAAGGCAAACCCAGCAATGATGTAAAAAATACTGCATATTTGTTTAAAAACAAATAATGCTAATACGCGTGAAAAACATGAAATAAAAAGACATAAGAAAGCTCCGTCCTCTGTAAAATGTGATTGCAGAGGCTGAAAAAGTGCTAGCCTCTCCATCTTCAAAGACGAAGTGATATGTACCCGCTATCACTCCTCATAGGATTTTGAAAAGATGCGGTTCATACTTATCCATCCGGAATTTCTTGTCACAGCAGGGTCAAGTGTAAAAGTCCTTTGATACTAAGTTCAAAGAGTGGTCGCTCAGTTTCTTATCCTAAGTAAACAAAAACGTACTAGTCGTGTTGTATAGTATTTAAATACTAAAGTGTCAAGCAAACAAGGAAGTTAAATTATCTTTATTAATGGTACTCGAGTGTAGTACCTATTTCTTAGCTCTCTTTTTTTTCCTGTAAATATAAAGTGATATGTATTATTACGGTAATTTATGAAAACTAGCCGAAGAAACACTATACGTAAAACCGTTTGGAAGATATGAATTTTTTAGGTTCATTTTTACACACGAATCACGAATGGAGCATTAAAGCAAACAGTGGAAAGCCAACGTACAAACATTGGTAAACGTAGAGAAGTGAATAGTAAACCCTGTCTTTTTAAGCTCTTTACATAAATCACCTCCAATTTCTTGTTTAAATTCCCACTGAACGATTTTCTTCTTTAAAGTAATAGCGAAACTCCAATTGCTTGAATTTTTATAACAACACACGATCATTAGTTTTCTTTTCTTTAATAGTTTATTAGGCAATAAGAATTGTATTTCCGTCTCGGGTACAATATATTAAACATGAACTTACGATATCACACATCTTACTAACATTTTTAAAGGATTTATAATTAATTAATGAATAAACTATTTAATGTCATTTTTATAATATTTCGATTAACTCTACATACATTCATATATAATTAAGAAGTATTATTATCGTCTGTTTAAAGTTTCTATTGAATATAAATATAACAAAATTATATAATAGCATATAAAATAAATTTTCCACCGTTAATAAGAGGTTTTTTACTAGTCTTAATATGATAAAACTTTTTCAGATGTCTGTAGTCATAATAATGTGTTGTGTAACAAATATGAAACACAACGTTTCGGGTATTGGAATCTATTCTCTTCTTCATGTGTCACAAAACAATATACGAGATACCGTATAGTTATGCCATAGTTCTCTTTGATTGTAAGTAAAATTCTAAGCATGTACCTACTACGTTTAATTTTTGTTTTTTGTTTTGATGAATAGTATACAGACTATAACATTTTACAGGCAAGAAAAGAAATTATGCCAGACTCCTGAGTGATAGTGGTCAAAGATCTATTATTGCACACGCACCATTATATAACACATTCTTGTCTAAGTAGAAGTGAATGTTAAGTCTCGCAGGTGATCTTTATTGAACTATTTCGCACATAATACATTTTGTTTGTAAATGAATTACATTTCGTGACAGAATTTACGTTATAAATGTTTCTTTGGGTAAGGAAGGGACTACTTAGAAATAACTGCTTGTCGATAGCCTTTAACATTGACATTCACTCTTATAGTTTTTATTTTTACTGTGTAAATGATCTCCATGTGTTATTATGTAACATATTCAAAGGTCATAAGATTTTACTCAGCTGTAAGCCATTAAGGCTAATGTTAAAGTATTTGCTAACAGTCAGCGAAATTTCATGCAGTCACGAACACCAACAGATCCGTGTTTCTAATACATAAATGGAATTCATGCAAAAATTTTAGTCTATAGATGAGTTTATTTTAGAGATATTGTGCTGACAGACTGATAAATAGAGTGACAGAAAAAAATGTTCCATCCAACATAATTTACACTAAGCCAATGAATCAAACATACATTAATATATGACAGTGAACTCGCTGAAGTCCAGAAATTTAACCTTTATCTCTGATATTAGTGAACGACCTACAAGATGAGTAGCCACATTTACATAAATTCAAATTCATCTTTCAACAATTTTTATAGATCCTTAATGTTTAGGCTTGTCGTCTTTGTAACGCTCTCCCCGATAATATCCTATGTATTCATGATCGTGCTCGCTTCGATACGGGAGAGCCTGTCGGGGTGACGGGTGGTGCTGTTTTGTTACGGTCATGAGGTCAATCGGTGTGTTAGAGTGATTAATGTTTCTTGCTCTTAATTTAGAAAAATTTCTTGTATTGAACATAATCTTTATACAAGTTTTATTTTGTATTATAGGTATTGAATTAATTTACATATATATTTTTTTACTTTGAGTTTTTTTTATTTCGAATAGATTAAGCATCTTTGTTTTTTCTATTAAAAGAATAAGTTAATAATGTACCATAATTTTATAAAAGTATTTTAAATTTACTATATACAATATGAGGTTAAGTAGTAGAGAGGGCTTGATAGCCCTAACTCCGCTTCTTCAATAGAGACATGTTTCATTTCAAGTAAAAAAAATGTTCAAAATAAAATTCATACGCCAAAACAAACATACACTTTAGAGTTTATATATATATTACAAGAAACTCACTAAACGGCTGCAGAGTACAGAGTCATAACACATAATATGGTGTATTCAATAGCGAATGAGAGGGAATAAATAATAAACAATTTAAGAAAATTTTTATCCTTCTAAATTAATTATAATGTTAATTAAATAAATAGTTATGTATATCGTATAACTTGCTTAGTAAAGCATAGCACTTGATACTAATTTTAAAAAATCGTGTTTGAAAAAATAGATCTTATTATTATTTATTGTATCAACTCTATAGGTACTTCCAATAAACTAATAATATATTACTATGTAATATATGTTATGTTTGTGTGTATATGTGTGCTATGTATGTTGTTATGTAGCCATAGTAAGATTGAATATTTTAGTAAGAGCAAATTTAACAGGTAATGCATAAAGGAAAGTATTTTACAGTTAAATAATACTTACTATTACAATTATTACAAATTGGGACCATTATTTACCGTAGTATACCTGAGGATAGCAGTAATACAATAAATTTCCTAACTGTTATAACTACGTGGGTACTGAGAAAGTGAAATGTTTATTGTGAAATGTTTTAACTACAAAATTCAATTTCGTAAACTTACAGCTGCTTTTACAGGTAGTTTCGTAATTTAAGTGTGTGTCATGGTTCGTGTAAATGGCACTCTCCTGCTCTCATGTACTAAGTGCTACTGTTATTTGTTCATTTTTGTATGTAATATAGCGTATACATTAAATTTGTATTGAACAGTATATTTTTGCCACAACTTAATGACAAAAAGGATACAACACCCGAAATAGAACATATTTTTCCTTCAACGATAACTATGATAAAATATTTCTAAAATGTATTCTCTAAATTTGGTTATTTAAAGCTTTCAGACAATTATTAACAATTGTAGGCCCTGTTACTAGTGTTGGAGGGTTGAAGATTCATAACTGACCTTAGAGAAGCTTAGTTATTTATAGAGTTTAGTTATTTTACGACACTGGCGAAGGTGTAGAGCTTCAAGATCTGCGCTTATTTATTTATCAGGGCTTATTTATAACCTTCAGGGTTTATGCAATGTTGTAATGGATTGTGGGTATGGATTTTTATTCCCTATTCATCAATAATTGACTGAGATATTCATAGTAATATCTCACTACTTAGGTAAAGCCGTCCAGTTGTATTCTTTTTCCATTTAACAAACTTCCGACCCAAATACAATGATAAGTTAAGGAGTAGTTCTCTAAATGGAATTGTGTCACTAAACTCATGTATGGTGTGTACAATATATATTCTGTGAAAGAGTAAACGGTTACAATACATTTATAATTAGCAAATGCGATTTCGGTCCCTGATGTGAGTCTGTAAACACAGAAATTGGTTTTTTACTCAAGGAAGTATAGTTGAAAAGTATAAGTCAAAAAATAAACCTATTTATTTCCGCATTTGGACTATTTGGAACGAAATTTATTTTTAAGTTTCCCGTCCATATGGAGCACTGGCCTGTACCAGAATATTATCAAACAGAATAAACAAGTTAATCGATAAAGTATAATGTTGACGTTACTGATAAAATTTCCTATGATTAAAGACAGGATTTTTGCGATATAAAACTCAGATCCAAAGTCCTGACGTCTTAGACTGTGAGACAAGTGGCTCACTAACAAAATGGAGGTATACTGTTACAGGAATTCTTTATAAAAATACAAAATCAAGGAAATAAACTTGCTGCGGTATCCACCAAATCAAGGCTGTAACCAATAATGTTAAAGGTGGTTGTAGGGATAAGGTTAATGTAAGGTCATCTAGTAAAAGGATCAGTCAAGATATTTGCTGTTCGGAAACTATAGACAATGTAAGCGCTACTGGACCAGCAGCGTAATACCTGTATTGTGGACTGATATTCCTGTGTAGCCTAATAATTTTTATTTTCTACTTAGGCTCCAAGTTGTTTTCCTTGCTAGTATTTAATCTTAAATATTAAGTACAATATGTTCACATTAAATATAATATAAATATCATATATTTTATACATGTTTGTTAAGAAACAACTCAGTTAAAAATACTTTTTAAGATGGTATTCATTTGATTATATATAATCTATCGCATAATATCTTTAAACGCCCTTCTTAACAATAACTTGTTCTTAAAATATATTTATTTATTTATTTGTTTTAAATAAAATACTAAAAAGTAACCATCAAAGTAGTTCCATATACCCAATGTATAACAAGTTTTAGAGGATTGGTGAAAATAGAGAGCGTTAGGAATACATTTTATGCGAGAAACTCTTGGCTTCACTCTGGGACCTTTGCTTCAACCCAGCTATCCTGTTTATCATATTTTGCACGTAAACCTTTTTAGTTCTATCTGAGTAATTTATGGTGTTATTTTACACATCACGAATTTTACATAGTTTTCGTATTAGTCAGCAAAATTAAGTTATAGTTTATATGAACTTATATAAATTCTACTTAAAAAGTTAACTATAGTAATTAAATTGTCTTCATTTATAAATGAATTTTCATATGTCTTTAACCTTTAATACGATTCTAATATAATCGTGAAAATATTCATAAAAATAAAGGCGACATTTACAAAATAAGAAGGATATTTTAAACATAATTGCATTCACCACATAGTTTATAAAGAAATAAATTCCAATACTACTGAGTGTAAATATCTTACTTCAAAATTCCCGCCATGGTGAAATAATAACTAAACATAAAACCTACATCACTGATACATTTGGTACTGCGATAAAATCCATATTGTACTTATTTATTGAACTCTTTTGAAACTCATCAACTACTCGTAGACGAGTCATGTAATGGAGACATTGTAATTAGGAATGTCTACGTATCTAACCATTACTTTGAACTAGCTATATGGAATTCGTACTTACATTATAATGGTACTGAATTATTTTACTTGATATTAGTCTCTAGCACATTAATGCACAATAATAAATATGTTTAATAATTATGATGCATTTTATTACCGTTGAGTATAATTTTAGGACAAGTTACGTTCTAGTGAAATGGAATGCTATTATAAAGGGGGAATAAAATCAACGACAGTTAACCTAGTCTGCTGAGTAATGACCAGCTCATATTATTATAATGCTTTAACTAGAATATTGCACGCAAATGAATCACAGAAACTTTATTTATAATTAATATAACTAATGAAAGCATTAGAACAACAAGGCAGTCGTGGGGTTTGTTTTAAGTTAATCTTATCTAAATATATTATAATTTCCATCAGTATAACGGTATTTTTATAATAGGTTTGTATTATCTCCATTATTATCAACACAGCCTTAAAGTTCTATCGAATATAAAGTTTGAAAAGGGTAAAAGTAACCTGACCAACCGCTTAAGAGAGACTTTCGAACCATCTCCAATGGCCGGGAAGGCGCACTGCTTGCAGAGACAGGATAACATTCTTGATAAATAGTTGATCTATGTTACTTGCGACATAAAGAAATCTTAGCGGAAATAAGAATATTGTATATTCATAATTAACAAACACATAAATAGTTACATCTACTGAACTACCTGTACTATTAATTAATGCAGAAAAAGTAGCATTCGGCTTTTAAATTACAATTAAATCGGATTAGTATAATATAGTTCCCAGGGCTCTATGAAAGATCTAATTACACCACCCGTATTCACTGGAACTGACAGCTCGTATAAAGCTAGGTTGCAATTACTACATCTAATTTAACATATTTATATTGACGATATATTTTTGGATCTATTTCTAAAGATTCTTCTTGACTACTACTTGTTTGGATTGGTTTTAAAAGATTATCTGGTAAACTTGCAATAATAAAATGCACTTGTAACTTGCAAACATATAGAACAGTTTCTGGGATTCTTAAGGATTTTATAAACAGGTTATAAACAGTACTTGGACGGTAAAAAAATATAAAAGGTTTAATTAATCCAAAACATATTTTGGATAAACATTAAATAGGATGCTTTATGTTTGGAAAATGAGCATCTCTTCTACACAGGTACACAAGTTTCTTCCATTCAACTTTCTGGTAGTTTCTTACAGTTTCCTCGAGTTAAGTGTACATTGTTTACCAACGTATACACAATTTATACCATTTATGTATATGTAAAAATATATAACTTGTCTTATCTGAACAGATACATGATACGATCATATGGTACGATCTCCATTATATAGGATATTATGTATACGGTTTCGGATATAAGTATATTTTTAAAATTCTCTAAGGCTTTTGGAGGAGAGTCCCTTATCCTCATATCAGTTTTTCCTTTGTTTAAACACTACACAAGGTAGTACTAGGCTACACCACGTGAGTGTAACATGATTTCTTAAAACTGCTTGCAACATTTGAATTCAAGAACTCTATAATTTCAAAGTAAAAACGTTTGCTAATGCTATTTAACGTCCCACTGAATGTTTTTCATGCAGAAAGGAAGCTTCAAGAAAACGTTTAAGACCATAGGCCTGTTTGTTCCTAAGAAAGAAACAAAAATTGCAATTGTTACAGCCCTTCGTCTGACAAGTTCTTGTAACGTTCAGCAAATAATTTTTATTTTAGATTTATTCTCTCAAACCATATCCTGTATTACATTAAATATTTAATTTTTACAGTTTATAATAATAGTGTTTAAACCATATTTTCCTTGGGAGTTCAAGAACTATGTGTTTGTAATTTCACTTTGATCCAACGAGTGACTTTTCTGTGATACGGAACCGGTTGTGCAAGTATTATATCTACTTTCTTCAAATACTTTCCACGCCCTTCTATACCATCTCTCTCCTTTATTATTCTTATAAATAAAAACAAATTGAATAGAATTTTAAACAAACAGTTTTAATAAGTGAGTTGCCCTAAAAATTAGTGAGTTTTAATGAGTGAGTTGTATAAATGTTCCAAATCCTAATAATCTTTCACAGAACGGTGTGTATTACATGAATGCGTTCACCAAACTCAACAGTATATCCAAAATGAACTGTACTTGACATAACATAACACTCAATTCAAAGTTTCCGTCCCAATCACACAGCAGTTGCACGTCACTATCTCTGTCCCACTCCCTCGTGTCACTACGTCGGAAATCACATTTACATTTTTCACTTTCAGAACGAGGCACTCTCTCTCTAGCAGGCGGCATTTTTGATCAAATAGTAATTTATTCTCTTTTATAATTACTTGACGAACTAAATTAAAGATTATGTTGTTTATTTTCCCATTATCACAAACATCTTTTTTTATTTAATTTTATTGTACATTTCAGTTTGTGTATATCGAAAAGAAAATTCAGCAATAACACAAAAATATAACCTTAAAATATTGTTGTTGATAGCTGAATTTAAAATGTCTTTTAAGTTTAATGGAAAAATGTGTCTCTGGTTTTTTTTTATTGTTTGCTATACAAAATGGCCGAGTAGTTTTATTCGTAAGCATCAGATACTTTACAGCTTTCTCTATTCACACTTAGAATTATTTTATGTAGTAACGTAACTTGTAAGTATTTTATTCAGAGAAAAAAAGCATGATTCATTCTGTTTATTAAATGATGTGTATACCGGTATTCAAAGTAAAACTAATTACCAAATCGTAGGTTTTAGCGAAACCTGTCATTTTTATTATTATTTTTAAGTAAATTAATTATAGAGCAATATAGCAACAAGTAACAATCTTGTACTTAAAAACAATAAATATACAAACTTGACAGAAAATTAATAAAGAAAATGGCACATACAAGGTAAAAATCATCAAAGTCATGCACTGAAGCTCTAACATTGGTAAAATTATGCCATAGAACTACACGTCAGTTGGATTAAATTGTCTAGTGTTTACTTCATAAAAATTGCATGTCCAAGAGTTTCACTGTGGAATTTTCTAAAAGGAACAGCTGAAATATAAGTTTTCTAATCTTTTATAATAATTCCAAAAACATAGTGCAAATTTTGGTTATACTGTGTTACTAAATGAATTACCTCTGGCGACATAAATAAGGTAGAGTTGCCATTTTTGGTGTTTATATCCATCAAAGATTAACAGCCAGTATTGGATGAAACTTTTCTCAAACATATGCCTGTTAAGTTTCATTCTCACTCCATTATATGTAATATGTCACTTTTTATAAAGTGATATATTCAATAGAGAGGAGATGCTTCAGATAAAGTGCCGGTCAACCCTGAGATAAAAGCTGCTATTTATAACTCTGGAAAGAAGCCAATCTGGAAACAATATCTGCAACCTGTAACCCCACCTTTTAGTTACTTTGTTTAATGGAAATATTTTTTATGCTGATTCCTCGGATTGTTACTGGCAGTATTTTTATGTTAGTAAATTCATTATTTTGAATTATTTTTACAAAATAACGCCATTATATCAGCCAAGAAATACATCTTTATAGCTGTAAAAACTATTCTCTTAACAATTTTTTATTAGAATAGATTATCTTACATTTTGCTACATATTTATGACGGTATTAACTACAAGTAACTGCATATTGAGGAGTGCAGAACCTTCCAAATGTATACGTATATGTTTATGTATACGTGCTCAAGTATGCTATGTATGTGAATTTTCCAATATTTACGATTTACTTGAGAATATTTAGGCTTGAATTTGTTATTTTTTCAATGCTTTATCGAGCCAAGCTAAATTAACAAGAATATAATCGTAGCATTAGCATATCGGATAATTTATAAATATGATTACTAAAACCGTAAAGTTAAGGTTTGTTTATTTTCATAAACATTTCATGTAACCGTGAAATAAAAAATTATTATTATAAAGTGTAATAAAACTCACTTGAATTCAAGTATGAACACTGGCGCGCATGAGGGGGATGAGGATAACTAAAAAACTAAAAATAAAAAAGGATAACTAAAAAACTCAAAGTGGATGAGGGGCGCACATAATATTGGATGAGGGGTTTAATTTATCAATCTAACAATTTTGTAAATAATCCATAAAGGTTTCCTAAAAATTTAAAGAAATGTACTAACTGAACAAAATTGATGAACATCCTTACACTTTTTTCACCGAATTATAAATGTCCAATTTTATCAATACTACAAATAGGATTAATATACTAAAACATGATTTTAAACAAAAAATGTATTATATTTAATAAATATTGTTACCTTGTAAATTTTTATGTTAAATCCATTAAGTATTTTATTGCTAAATACATATAACATTTTTACTTCTCTTTAGTATATTCTCCGTAGCTAATAGAAGTAAATAAAGAAAGGAAAAGTAATGAACTTACATATAATATCAAGGTTTTATTTAATATTTATATTCTGCATTGTAAAATAGGCAGTTATATTGTTAAAGTAATATCTTACAATTTTTACTAAAGAGCAAACTTGACCAATATGATATTTCACAGGCAAGTAATACCCTTTAAGTTAAAAGAAACAAATATTTTGTTCTGATGGCACAATACTCGTAGGCTAGTTTTATAAGCACATGGATCAACATAACACGTAATTTAAACTTATAGGCTATATATATATATATATATATATATATATATATATATATATATATATATATATATATATATATATACTTTCAGAATCATGATTTTAGTATAAGTTTATTTAGATTGAGATATTTATTGAGGAATCCCAGAAAAATATTTTTTCGTTTTCCAGGATAAACTTTATACGTAATTTTAAATGTAGAGTTTGCTCCATTTCGCATCCTTCCAATTGTGCACTTCAGAAAATGTAAATACCTCTTCGCATAGACTACACTATATTTTAGTATATCTTTTGAGCCTCTTAATCATAAAATGTTGTTATATCTTGATGTACCAATCAAGCCTGTGACGGCGTCCGATTTTAAACGCTGCTGTAAGAAGAAGGTGAACTGAAGCAAACTGAAACTCACATTGAATCAACACTTCCAACTATAGCTACGTTAAATCGGATTGTATAGATCTTCGGGATTCTTTTATTAAATCTAAGAGTAAAATCATCTTCGAGTTTCTCCAAAACGTATAATCTCTGCTTATCCAAGGTCCTGTAAGGAATCCGAATTATAGTACAGTGAAAAATACCACATGAATATTTTTATAATTTTACTTTTACATTTCGTTCAATATTTCGAGGAAAATTAGTATCCATAACCCTGTAACTCTGAAAATAATGTGCAAGTACTAGTATATATTAATTAAAGTGACAGCACTATCTGCATAACGTATGTACTGTTTGCTTGTAACATTATAAAAAATATGTATATTACGTCCAACAAATATATTATGTTCTTCGCGAACTATGACAGGGATGTAATTCAGTGGGTATTCAAATATGTTACAATAATACTCGTTATATCTGGAATTCTTCAAATATGCCTTCAAACAACTTTCTCCTTTCGTGTTGAAATTGTGTCAAGCAAACGGTAGTTCTTGCAGCTTTGTTATTTTTACAAAAGCCATTTAAACTTAAAATTCATTTTTAGAACTAACTCATCGTTATAAATATTACTATACACTGACAAGTAAGAATAAAACATTTTCAACGGTGAATAATCGTTATTACAATGAAAAATCATTTTAGTGGAGAAACATCCAATGGAAGGGCCTTTTAAAGTTGAAACTTGTTCGTATAAGATAGATGGTAATTCTTAAAATATTATGACCTAATAGTAGTATTATTTTACATAATTGTAAAAAGATAAGTATTAATAATTTCTTATATATTTTTAAAAAAAATTTGGATCCTGTTTTCGCATGGAAGTTTGTAATAGCAATAATTTACATATTTTACCATGTTTTGTTAGATATTATGCGTGATGACTTATGGTAGAAAAGTACTAGAAACTGGAAACTTTATAAGTATGATTCCTTTGGTCCAAGGAAAAATAATGTTTTTGATTTTTTTGTGCCCAAATATCAAAAGAACCTTTCCGTCTGTCTGGCTCATTATGCAATAATTTTCAGAGAAAGGTCCTGGAGACTTGAAAGATCTATAGGTTCCAGCTGGTGAGAGAAAGGATTCTATTTATTTTACAATAAAATATTTAAAGAATAATCCATCTGTCTGACTGACTGTGCAGATCTCGAAACGTAGTGTTACCGATTGTATTGTATCACTGAACGATGGAACATGTCCGGAAAGTCCTGTTTCATTCACAGTCAGTTCATAGTAAAAAACAAACCTCAAACAAATAATATACAGATATATTGTTTATTCGTAGTTACAACTAAATCTTGCAGTTTACCTTTATTTTTAATATTAATGATGGGTATTGCGTAAGTAACAGGATAACACCGATACATCCAAAAAGCTTTTTATTAAAAGTTTTTTACCCATATCTGGCAGTTATAACCTGTCTTAAATCAGGATAAATATCGAAAACTTTTGGAACCAAGATGACAGAGTTTCACGGTAAATTTTCATTTTGAGCTCACTTTTCTGAAAATCTTTTGGTAGTAGGGGTAATCTTATGTAACTTAACATAATTATTCTCGGTTTTATAGTAATTTCCGTCACTTAAAGACATAGTGAGTGAAGCTCTATAATTGAAGTTTTACACCAATTTAGCATAGATATTCATTGTCAATGTTTACGTATAGGATGGATACTGAGCTCTTTTGAAATCCATAGGCAGGGCCTCTAGAGGCGTATAAGCTTTCAACTACACTTCTTGCATCATAATATATTCTTATAGTGATTTTATGTATTGATCCAAAATGTAAAAACCAGGTTTACATAAAATCCTGCAAAATGAATGTGGACATATAGAATATAAATAGAGCATATTGATAAATGTATGCCTTTTTAATTGTTCTTTTAATAAATCTGTAATGAATATGGTTGGAGCATTTTCGTATAGTGAAGCAATAATTGTTGGGGTTTATATCAAACGTAGTTTCATTCATTTTTACTGAGAACTATGTGGTTTAAAAATACAGTCTTAAATATTGGCGTGGATTAATAGCTCTGTTTCTAGTTTTCAGGACCTTAAGAGGAGTAATATAGCTCTACCTACGAATAGATACAATTACAATTTTACGTTATCCAATATGGCACAAACAGATAAGCGTAGCTTTCGTTACAAATCTTTTAAAATTTCATGAAAGAATGAGGAAAGTTTGAGATGTAAAACAAAGTTATTTGTTAGGATTAAAGCTGGATCTAAAGTAAGAGTGTGAAACAGGAGCAATAAATTATTTACAACGTCCAATATTGCCTTGTAGCGTTCCGCTCTGGAGGTATTTTATCAGTTAAGCGGTACAAGTGTTAAAATGAGATTCTTCTCTAAGCGTTGTTATTTATTTCCAAAGGCTAAAGAGAATAAAATAACAGTAAGTAATAAAAATCTTTCTATATTTACATCTAACATTCAACAGGAAGAAAACATTTGAAAAGTTTTCTCTCTTGAATATAGTTATTATGAAACGCTTTAAACGTTTGGTAACAAGCAATTTGTAAATAATATATACAAGACTTATATATCTATAAAATATAGGTATATATCTTTACTTTTCCCGCATAAATACCATAATATTCCCCAGAACAAAATATATTTAATAAACTCTATGATCGCATTTAAAATACTTAAATGATATTCGTATTGTTTTGTAAAATATATTTAAATACAAAATGCTGTTTTTAAACTTCATACGTAGTTGTACATATAAATATAAAAAAACGGAATATTTAAAGTTTAGATATTTCCCTATGTTACGCGCCCAATAGTTTAAAATGAAAAAAATAATTTTAATTTCACCTGTATTTTTAGTCTTACAATTTAATTTCTGTATAAGAGACAAGATTTCGGGTGGATTTAAATCTTAACTTAACCTAACGGGTCTAATTCATTACTGAAGGTAAGGAAACATATTCCTAGAGGATATTTCCTTACGGATGCAATTCTGAGTTATTTATTTCTGTTAGTACGACTATATACACCAAAATCCACATTTTATATGCATTTGGGAAATTCAATGGGTGTGAATGAGTAGCACACCACTAGCCTTAAATATTGAGATGTCGAGGTAAAGATTGATCAATTGATCTAATCTACTACGAAGAATGATTCTAGCATGGGGTTACTTACTGTACAGTAAAAGGTTTTCCTTTCAAAGCATGATAGATTGCTATATCAAGTCCACTTTAAGGGGTCAATGATTAAATAGAGAAAGCATTACTTCCTGCAAAGTAGCATGACTTTGTACTCTCAACAGAATAGACTTTATCCTTCCTGCAATATCCTGTCGCTCCAGCAATACAAAGGTCCTTAAAGGACCAAGTGCAAGGTTTCCTTAGTTTTTTCAAGTTAACTAAAGAAATAGTAGATTTCGTTATTAATCTCAAAAGTCACCTATTGCTGGCCAAGAGATTATCAAAAGATAATTTTCAGCACGATGCAAAAATGCACGCAAAATAAAAAAAATAGAAAAATACAATTTGATATTTCTTAGTATATTAAAAGTTTTTTCATAAGGAAACTTGATACTAATAAATAATTTATATTGCTGATAAAATCAGCTGTTAAAATACAAATATGCCAGAATAAAAACGGTCACACTCTAGAAAGTAATTTCTCTATATATGGAAAGAATGTTTATTTTGGAAAAGAAATGCTTTTAGAAGGAAAAACAGCTGTCAACAAGAAGGGAACGATGACTTTGGCAGATCTTAACTGTATTGTAAAGTAGCCCATACCATGCAGAGTGGTGAAACTCGTTTCAGTAAATCTCGTATAAGTTATAAGTACTACAGCTACTGTGTTGACAGTCTTATAAATGGCTCTCAGTAGATTATATCAAAGCCGTGAGTTATAGTTATCTGGTTAGGGGAAGGGGTCAATATAAACACTTTGACACGCGCAACTCGGGGTCATTTTGAGTATTCCTTTGGGGTTTAAATTTTGGTGGATTTAGATAAAATTATTTCCTCTCTAGATATGCACTGGATATTCCTCTTTATAGTCGACTTACGACTTCCACATAAGACATTTTTTCAACTAATGTTAGCTTTCTTTTAAAGTTTACAGTCTTCTACAGTCTTCAATTTTAATATAATTTTAAAGTTACTTGTAACAACCATTTGTAATACAACAGTCATTATAATTGTTAGAAATCAAGATAGATATAAAGATTTAGTAAATATTTTTGGCTGAAACATAGTTAAATAACAGTTTGAACTTAGAATCTTTACCAAAAGTAACAGGTTGTAACACACAAGGTACGAAGAATCTTTCAGGGATTTTATAAGAAATTTGAAAGTTGAAGTTAATTTTTATTTAATGTATTTTATTCGACAGAAGAAAACCTTTACAACACAAGCTGTGTGTAAGCATTTGCGAATGAAATCAAAATATCTAATACTTAATGTTCTTTTAAGTCCAATTTAATTTGAAATTACTGAACTGCTAATTATTTAACAAATTTTAAAGTAATTGAGTATTCTACTGTCTATCTAACCTAAAAAATATAATTAATAAGTTTTTAAACTAGATAGTTAAGTGCAGTCAAACTAATCAAAAGATTATTTAAAAAGAAATTGTAAAAATATTGCGGATCTCTCTACAGTTAACTCGGCGATATACCTTTTAAAATATCTAAGTATTTCTCTGAGACAGGAAGCAAAACAATGTAACACAGGATAAGCTTGAGAAAAAACAGTATTGCATGCTGTGCGAGACATAATAAACATTTGCATACTGCAATGATACCTGGGCGACATACTGTTTCTTTCTCATAAAGACACCTTTTCCTTAGCTTTATTTGTAAAAAAATATTATATCAATATATAATAGTACTTTTCCATGTTGAACATTTGGTTCTTGGCAATTGATATTTGGAAGTTAGAATGCAAAGAAATGTATTCTAACTTCATCTTTGTGCGCATTTTAGATCACGTAACTGTCTACAGATAGATGAAACAAAGATTAAATGAAACAAAAACATTTCTGTTCACATTAAAATAAATCCTCATGTCTCTTTCAAATTTTTTGCTTTATTTAACACTTACTTTGCAACTAGCGATGGGGTGCTCGCAGTTATAGAATAATCCCGCCTACTTTTTATTTATCCACTTTAATAGAGTTTTTACTCGGTTATTTTACAAACAGCGATATTTGGATGTTTTAATTAGTGATGTCTCAGTTTTCAGTAGTGTATTTGGACGTTTTGTGGCAAAAAGATACTTAATTTATACATTTAAAGTAATTCAACGTTCTAATTGTTTAAGTTTTGTATTATGTTCCATGTCTAAAACTAAATGTTTATTTATAAGCTTTTGAATTGTATTTCATTGTACATACAAGAAAATATGAAAAATATCCAGTACCTAAATTACTTTAGTTTTATTGTTTATAATATAACACACTTATTGCATCATACATTTCTATAATCCTACAGTAAAAAGTTCCAGCACAGTATTCAACGTTTACGCAATAAAGCAGTACTTTTAGAAGTTAAACTTAAATGTCGGTAGAGTATCTATTCTATTGAAGGTCTTTCTTGTGGTTAGAAACTTTAGGTATTTAAAACTATTGTTTTATATTTATATTTGGCATAATTAGAAACCCCATTCACTCTAGATGTGTACTTGTGGATTTATGTCAGAACTATAAATTATCTAGGATTCTACAGTTCCATTTCTTTATCTCGTAAGAGTTTTTTTCTTTTGATTATTTTTTTATTGTAGTAAATGTATTTACTATTCGAGATATTCTCTCTTTTAAAAATAAATATAAATATAAAATAATTATATACTTAAATCAAGATTTAACAGTTGCTGTATAGAACAAAAATACAAAGTTTTAGAAAACGTCAATAAATTGGAATAAAATAATTTTTTCTCATATTTTGGCAAATGGAAAGCAATATAAAATGTCTAGCCACTAAAATTATAAAACTTTTTCATCCTATCCAGTGGGATTTTACTTTTATAACGTATACATTCATATTAATATGTGCAAAGAAAGAATTAATTATCACAATTTAATTTTTATTTACCACCTACAACATATTCTGTTTAAGAAGTTATTTCACCTGTTGATGTCTATTTTTCCTGCACACCGGTATAAAAAATGGTACTAAAAGAATGCAATCTCGTGGTTGTAAAATAACCATCTCAGGGTGACGAGGGTTTGACAGCAGATAGGTTGTCATAGATCAGCTGTCAATAACAGTTTCGTCAATTGTCAATGGTAAATATCTCTGGAAGGCTGCTTAAATATGCATACTATGTGCAACAATGCTGTCAGTACTTTCTTTTAACTTTTACAATAGACTTAACATAATATACTTAATGGAACATATTGTTATTTTCCTCTTACAATTGATAGACGGTAGTTTCAGAAAAAGGTCAAAGTTACAATAATATTGCTTTTTACGAGTTATTATTATTCTATAGATCTTACTAAACCGTGCTGTTGACCGTTTGTCCGTCTTCTGTTTATCTGTCAGTCTTGGCAATCAATATTCTGTAGGTACAAATAGGTTACAAGGTAAGAAACATAGAACTTGGTATATACCAAGTTCTATGTTTCTTTCTAAGAGGAATGTATATACATTCCTCTTCGTCAGAGGAAGAAAGCTTTTTTTATGTTGGGATCAAAATGCTTAAGGGCTGTCCATTCGTCAATGTTTATTGTCATGTAATTTATCCAAACCTTTCAACCTTTACATAGTTTTGCAGGAAAAGTCTATTTTAAAACTAAATTACCATCGTAACAGATAAAACCAATGAAGAGGCGGATCATAAACTTAGCATAAGTTAAACTTCACATAAAAGTGTCATATAACGGCTAAAAACACATATACCAACTATGGCGCATCACATTAACCCTCGTTGAAACACATTAATTTTCTTAATGATAAAAATACTACATTAAGCCACCATAAACCGTAAAGAAAGCAATAACAGCGGACTAGGATACTATGCTGGAATGTTGGGTAATAAACCATATCGAGTAAAATATAATTTCTTCAGTTAAACCCTTATGAAATATAAATTATTCTCAGAAAATCATGAATTATTATTTAGGGTTAAGTAATTTTATAATACAGAGAAGATAATAATCACGAAAGTTATTCATATTTCCAGGAAAATATTTTTACTGTAGAGGTACAGTTTTAATGCTTTTTAGGTTTAAAGATGTACATACAAGTTACATTTTACTTTTCTATGTACAGAATGTTTTTTGTTTCCACAAGAAGAATATATTCAAATACAGCGGTGAGAACTGGAGCAGGAGATATTGCTGGCAATAAACTGCTAGTGTAACATACGTATGTTAACCTTGTATATGCAACATACACGTTGTTGTTTTTGGTTTGTAGCTTTTAAATACGAACATAAGTATTTCCTATTTGAAATTATGTAATTAATCCTAGTCCTATTGCAAATTGACAATAATCAGATAAAGTAAAATATTTTACTTAATTTTTGAGCATATAATTCTTACCAAAATATTATTAAATACTAATAAAGTTAAGGAGCAACTTACTGTCATGAGCTTTAATAGAAGGTATGAAAGTAAGAAAAATTAAGCATAATCATGAGAAAATTACTAGGATTTCGATTTCACTCCATTGCACGAATTTCAAACTGTTCTTTCTTAAAAAATAAAAACTGAGCTATTGGTATTTATTTATAAAAATAGATTAGCATGCATGCTGTTTATATGTCCTAAAAATATTTGAAATTTTTTGAATTGTGTTTAAGCCCCACATGATGTTCAGAATACTTCTTCATCCAGCACTGATTGTGTTCCAAATTAAATCTTATATTGTTTCAATTATTTATCTCTTAGTAATCTTCATACTATTATTATGAAATCACAACTACGATTATCAAAAATCGATCCTAATCGTTAAAAAAATCATTGCACAACTACGATTTAAATTACCTGGAGTTACCTAGAGTATTCAGAAAGAATCTTCATCCAGCAGTGAATGTTTGAAAACTAGCTTCTTAGTTGTTTTAGCTTTAAACCAACCTTATCCTAATTTAAAACATTATTGCGTCCAATAATGCTTTAAAAAACTGTATAGCTCTTTCCTAAGGGATGAATGATTAGTATCAGTCTTTTTAAAAAAAGAAGTATTTTATCCGATACCCAAATATGGTGTCCGCTCTGGGGAGACTCCATCCAGTCATACTGACAGAAGAGCGTTTGACAACTGTAACGTTTATGTACATTTATAGGCCAACACGTTAAGTATCAAGAGCATGTGATTTTGATATTCCAAAACTTGTCGTGTTCAACAAACACGAAAACATGACATTTTTGTTGGCTTATGAATAACAAGTTTTTGTAAAACTAATCAGGCATAACACTTATTGACCCCAGTTTTATCTATAAAAACAAAGTCTTTAAACAAAATACAATATAGTTAGTTTGAATAAACTGTGCACTATATAATGCATATAAATTTTCAATGTAATAAGAGTTGAATATTTTATAAAAAGCCAATATCTACTTTGGTTAATACATAAAAGGTCTGGCCTTCCTGGCCCTCTCCATAACTTTGTAGTATCACGTAAAGTCAAAGCTTTTCGTTTACTTGGCAAGGATTATAATATAGTGTTTTAGTTCTTCGGTTTTTTTATTTATTTGATTTTTTTAGCAATTTTTTGTATTTTAGCAAACACAAAGTTTATCGAAATATAACCGGAACAAGCAGGCGTAGAACATGCCTGATGCTTGAAAGGGTGATGCCTGAGGGATTCTGTCCTTAAAAGCAGCCCGGCCGGAAGTTATCTTTAAGCCGTTGATCTCAAGGTTAAGTATTAGAGAGGTTATCTTGGTGATTCAGAGCAACCTAAGTACACAACAGAAATAAGGGATCTTGCTATAACTTGCGTAGTAATGAACTACATTGATGACGTTTATTAAATTCTCTGTTTAAAATGTATGAGATTCGATGGTAATTTTTTATTTTAAAATCATTAAAACCGAGCAGAAAAATTTAATGCTTACAAATATTTATCAAAATTAAAATTAAGATATGTAGTTTAATGCTTAAATTCTGGTACTGTTACTTAATATTAGTTTAATTTTTAATCTTTCAGGTGAATTATTAATTCGGTACCATGGTTGGTCCATGGCATCTTTTACCTATTTACGCTTACGCATCGCAAACCTAATCTTCTCCAACAGCTTCATATTTTCATTCATAAAGTTAGAGACTACCATAAATGTAAAACTCTGGCTTTTCAACAGTTATAAACACCGAAACTAATTATTGATTATCAACAATGAAAGATAATTAATTTTGTTCACCCAAAAGGAACGAGTAGTAAATAATTTATCTTCAGTTTCCCATCTAAACTTTTAATTAAAGGAAGCGAACTTGGTTGGTGCATTATTAAAGTCATCTATCTAGTTCATTGAGGCATAATGGATGTTGTGAACTTCTCGTTAAAGGCAAACTGTTTTGGAAAGAGGCAGCTGTAAAATCTTCAGTTATTGCTTTGGTGTATCTGTGTAAGAACACTATTTTACGAAAGTTAGGTTTTGGTATAATTTTAATAAACATCTTATTATTTTTATACAAGTTAGATCCCATAAAGTCTTAAATTTCTAAAGTGACAACTATTAGAAGATAAACCAGCGTACATAAAAAAATTAATTTAAAATTGTTTCCTCCTACTTTACTTGTACTTCTGAACACTTTATAATGGTTTAGAGTTACATAGTGTGATTGACAGAAGCAATTGACGTATTTGACCTTATGTATGTGTCACTCTCAGACAACCATAGCTCTATGATTGGAATATAAATTCCAGTCATCTATATCTAATGATTTAGTATTTATGTATTATAAACCAGCGTAGAAGACACCAAACAGTGTGTAAGAAATGCTACCTACCATTACAATATATTTGTGTACTTCCCAGAAATCCTGTTGTATTATGTAATTCCTGTAGGTCTTTATTGTATAGAATAAATGTAATATAAGAAGTTTGTAAGATATTTTTGCTGGAATGAGAGAGGAATTCTCGTATTTCCGTAAAACTTTAAAAACACGTCAGTAATTCACGAAAAATGTTTACACTGCCATCTGTAATATTTAAACTCACATGTCCTAAGTTACCTTATTTTACTTTATAAATTTACGTTATTTACTTAACTAGTTGTTTTTTGTTAATTACATCTTACATGCATGATTTAAATCAAATTATTAGAATGCCCCTTTACAGTTACTGTAATTCAAGTTTTATGTACCAATATTTTTTATTGCATGATCATAACTTGAGTAACCTTACCAATAGTCCCAAATTTTTTTTCGATTATAATTTCATTTCTAAATTAAAGTGTTTGTCACATTAAAACTCTTTTGTTAGTTTTTTATTACTAGCAATAGTAAAAACCACATAAAAAAGTATGTCCTACCTTATTCACAGTAGCATTTTAGCACATTTTATAATTTCGTTTCCGTAAAGTTTTTGAGCATTCATTCAACAGGTAAATGGTTAAGTTAATATCTATTGATATAGCAATATTTTTTTAACCTTAAAATCTTATATTCAGTTTAAAGATTAGCATACGTTGAAGTATTTGTGACAAAAAGAGGATATAACAATGATTTAAGGAATATTTTACACACAGAGAATGTGTATTTTCTTTCTAGAAAAACCTCCTTTTATGTTTTATTTTGCAGCAATAAATTTTTAAAACTTTGCCATTTTTCTACTCTAAATCTGATTCATAATGTGGTGAATAAAAACAAATATATAATTACTGTTCATTTTGATAATATATTAATAAACATTAATTACGGTCATTATGCCATTAATGCAATTCTGAGTTATTTATTTCAGTTTAGTACGACTATGTACACCCCAAAAAACCCACATTTTATATGCATTTGGGAAATTCAATGGGTGTGAAGGAGTAGCACCACAACTAGCCCTTAAAATATTCCAGATGTCGAGGTAAAAGATTGATCACGATTGATCTAATCTACTACGAAGAATGATTATTAAGCATAGGGTTACTTACTGTACCATGTAAAAGTTTTCCTGTCAAAGCGTGATAGATTGCTATCTCAAGTCCACTTTAAGGAGGTCAATGATTAAATAGAGAAAGCATTACTTCCTGCAAAGTAGCATGACTTTGTACTCTCAACAGAATAGCACTTTAACCTTACTGCAAATATCCTGTAGCTCCAGCTATAAACAAAGGTCCTTAAAAGAACAAGTGCAAGGTTTCCTTAGTTTTTCAAGTTAACCAAAGAAAATAGTAGATTTCGTTATTAATCTCAAAAAGTCACCTATTGCTGGCCAAGAGATTGAAGTTTCATGACTATTATCAAAATATAATTTCAGCACGATGCAAAAAAGCACGCGAAATAACAAAAATGAAAAAATAAAATTTGATATTTCTTAGTCTATTAAAAATTTTTTCCATAAGGAACTTGATACTAATAAATAATTATATTTCTGATAAAAATCAGCTGTTAAAATACAAATATGCCAGAATAAAAACGGTCACACTCTACAAAATAAATTTCTCTATATATGGAAACAATGTTTTATTTTGGAAAAGAAATGCTTTTAGAAGGAAAAACAAGCTGCCAAGAAGAAGGAACGATGACTGTCGCAGATCTTAACTGTATTGTAAAAGTAGCCCATACCATGCAGAGTGGTGAAACCTCGTTTCAGTAAATCCTCGTATAAGTTATAAGTACTACAGCTACTGTGTTAACAGTCTTATAAATGGCTCTCAGTAGATTATATTAAAATGCGTGAGTTATAGTTATCTGGTTAGTAAAAATCTTTTTAATAAAGGGAAGGGGTTAGTATAAACACTTTGACACGCGCATCTCGGGGTCATTTTGAGTATTCTTTTGGGTTGAAATGTTGGTGGATTTAGATAAAATTATTACCTCTCTAGATATGCACTGGATTTTCCTCTTTATAGTCGACTGTACGATTTCCACACAAGACCTTTTTTCAACTAATGTTAGCTTTCTTTTAGAAGCTTACAGTCTTCTACATTCTTCAATTTTAATATAATTTTAAAGTATTAGCTTTGTAACAACCATTTGTAATACAGCAGTCATAATAATTGTTTAGAGAAATCAAGATATAAAGATTTAGTAAATATTTTTTGGCTGAAACATAGTTAAATAACAGTTTGAACTTAGAATCATGCACCAAAAGTAACAGGTTGTAACACACAAGGTAACGAAGAATCTTTCAGGGATTTTATAAGAAATTTGAAAGTTAAAGTTAATTTTTATTTAATGTAATTTTATTTGGCAGAAGAAAACCTTTACAACACAAGCTGTGTGCAAAGCATTTGCGAATTAAATCAAATATCTAATACTTAATGTTATTTTAAGTCCAATTTAATTTGAAATTACTGAGCTGCTAATTATTTAACAATTTTAAAGTAATTGAGTATTCTACTGTCTATCTAACCTAAAAAATATAATATAATAGGCTTTTAAACTAGATAATTAAGTGCAATCAAACTAATCAAAAGATTATTTAAAAAGAAATTGTAAAAATATTGCGGATCTCTCTACAGTTAACTCGGCGACATACCTTTTAAAATATCTAAGTATTTTCTCTGAGACAGGAAGTAAAACAATGTAACACAGGATAAGCTTGAGAAAAAACAGTATTGCATGCTGTGCGAGACGTAATAAAGCATTTTGCATACTATACAATGATACCTGAGCGACGTACTGTTTCTTTCTCATAAAGACACACCTTCTCCTTAGCTTTATTTGTAAAACAATATTATATCAATATATAATAGTACTTTTCCATGTTGAACATTTGGTTCTTGGCAATTGATATTTTGGAAGTTAGAATGCAAAGAAATGTATTCTAACTTCATCTTTTTGAGCGCATTTTAGATCACGTAACTGTTCTACAATAGATGCTTTTAAATGAAACAACAACATTTCTGTTCACTTTAAAAAAATAAATCCTCATGTCTCTTTCAAATTCTTTGCTTTATTTTACACTTACTTTACAACTAGCGATGGGTGCTCGCAGTTGTAGAATAATCCCGCCTACTTTTTATTTATCCACTTTAATAGAGTTTTTTACTCGGTTATTTTACAAACAGCGATATTGGGATGTTTTAATTAATGATGTCTCAGTTTTAAGTAGTGTATTTGGACGTTTTGTGGCAAAAAGATACTTACTTTTTACATTTAAAAGTAATTCAAAGTTCTAATTGTTTTAATTTTTGTATTATGTTTCATTTGTACTAAAACTAAATGTTTATTTACAAGCTTTTGAATTGTATTTCATTGTATATACAAGAAAATATGAAAAATATCCAGTACCTACATTACTTTAGTTTTATTGTTTATAATATAACACACTTATTGCATCATACATTTCTATAATCCTACAGTAAAAAGTTCCAGCACAGTATTCAACGGTTTATGCAATAACGCAGTACTTTTATACAAGTTAAACTTCAATATCGGTAGAGTATCTATTCTATTGAAGGCCTTTCTTGTGGTTAGATGATTTTAGGTGTTTTAAACTATTGATTATATTTGGCATAATTAAAAACCCCATTCACCCTAGATGTGCACTTGTGGATTGATGTCAGAACTATAAATTATCTAGGATTCTACAATTCCAATTCTTTATCTCGTAAGAGTTTTTTCTTTTGATAATTTTTTTAATGTAGTAAATGTATTTACTATTCTAGATATTCTCTCTTTTAAAAATAAATATAATATAAAGTAAATTATATACTTAAAAATCAAGATTTTAAACAGCTGCTGTATAGAACACGCAAAATACAAAGTTTTAGAAAACGTCAATAAATTGGAATACAATAATTTTTTCTCATATTTTGGCAAATTTAAAGCAATATAAAATGTCTAGCCACTAAAATTATAAAACTGTTCATCCTATCCAGTGGGATTTTACTTTTTATAACGTATACATTCGTATTAATATGTGCAAAGAAAGAATTAATTATCACAATTTAATTTTTTATTTACCACCTTACAACATATTCTTATTAAGAAGTTAACTTCACCTTTTGACGTCTATTTTTCCTGCACACCGTATAAAAATGGTAGTAAAAGAATGCAATCTCGTGGTTGTAAAATAACCATCTCAAGGGTGACGATGGGGTTTGACAGCAGACAGGTTGTCATAGATCAGCTGTCCAATACAGAAGTTTCGTCAATTGTCAATGGTAAATATCTCTGGAAAGGCTGCTTAAATATGCATACTATGTGCAACAATGTTGTCAGTACTTTCTTTTAACTTTTCCAAATAGACTTAACGTAATAATAATTAATGGAACGTACTGTATTTTCATCTTACAATTGATATGCAGGACGTTGTAGTTTCAGAAAAAGGTCTAAGTATACAATAATATTGCTTTTTACGAGTTATTATTATTCAATAGAATCTTACTAAACCGTGCTGTTGACTGTGTTTGTCCGTCATGTTCTTTTGAGGTCTGTCAGTGCGAGTGGGAGGTTGGCAATCAATATTCTGTAGGTACAAAAAGGTTACAAGGTAAGAAACAGAACTTGGTGATGTAGGTACATATCCTCTTCGTCATAGAGAAAGAAAGCTTTTTTTATGTTGGGATCAAAATGATTAAGGGCTGTCCATTTCGTCAATGTTTGTGTTTTTGTCTTGTAATTTATACAAACCTTTCAACCTTTACACAGTTTTGCAGAAGGTGGGGAAAGTCTATTTTAAAACTAAATTACCATCGTAACATATAAAACCAAGGAAGAGGCGGATCATAAACTTAGCATAAGTTAAAATTCACATAAAAGTGTCATATAACGGCTAAAACGTATTGTGTTGGGTGGTGGGGTACAGTAACTATGGCGCATCACATTAACCCTCGTTGAAACACATTAATTTTCTTAATGATAAAAATACACATTAAGCCACCAAAAACCGTAAAGAAAGCAATAACAGCGGACTAGGATACTATGCTGGAATAGGTCAGGTACATGTGGATGGTGAGGGTGAACCAGGTAATCGAGTAAAATATAATTTCTTCAGTTAAACTATTATGAAATATAAATTATTCTCAGAAAATCATGAGATATAATTCATTTAGGTTAAGTAATTTTATAATACAGACAGGAGGAATGATAATCACGAAAGTTATTCATATTTTTCCAGGAAAATATTTTACTATAGAGGTACAGTTTTTAATGCTTTTTAGTTTTAAAGATTACATACAAGTAAATTTTTACTATGTACAGAAATTTTTTCGTTCCACAAAAAGAATATATTCAAATACAGCGGTTGAGAACTGGAGTGTCCAGGGAGATATTGCTGCAATAAACTGTAGGTAGTGTAAGGAAACAGACGTTATGTTAACCTTGTATAGGCAACATACACCACGTTGTTGTTTTTGGTGAGTAGCTTTTAAATACGAACATAAGTATTTCCTATTTGAAATTATGTAATTAATCCTATCCCTAATCGCAGCAAATTGACAATTAAATCAGATAAAGTAAAATAGTCTATTACTTAATTTAATTGAGTATATAATTCTTGCCAAAATATTATTAAATACTAATAAAGTTAAGGAGCATACTTACTGTCATGAGCATAAGTTTTAATAGAAAGGTATGAAAGTAAGAAAAATTAAGCATAATCATGAGAAAATTACTAGCATTTCGATTTCACTCCATTGCACGAAAATTCAAACATTTTTTTCTTAATGAAAAAATATCAAAAAACGTAAAGAAAGCTATTGTATTTATTTATAAAAACTTATATTAAAAATGCAATTTTCTTGATTTTTTGTTTTAAGCCCCACATGATGTTCAGAAAACTTCTTCATCCAGCACTGTCGTGTTTCGAAAAAATATCTTATATTGTTTCAATTATTTATCTCTTAGTAATCTTCATACTCGTATTATTATGTTTTAAATCACAACTACTGATTAAATCAAAAACCGGATCCTAAATTCGTTAAAAATAATCATTGCACAACTACGATTTAAATTACCTGAGTTACCTAGAGTATTCAGAAAGAATCTTCATCTAGCAAGAGTGAATGTTAACTTTGAAAACTAGCTCTTGAGTTGTTTTAGGCTTGTTTAAACCAACCTTATCCTAATTTAAAACATTATTGCTTCCAATTAATGCTTTAAAAAACTTATAGCTCTTTCCTAAGGGATGAATGATTAGTATTAGTCTTTTTAAAAAAGAGGTATTTCATCGATTACGCCCAAATAATATATATATATATATATATATACATATATAATACATATGGTGTCCGCTCTGGGAGACTCCATCCAGTCATACTGGACAGAAGAGCGTTTGACAACTGTAAGGTTTAAGTACATTTATAGGCCAACAACTTAAGGTATCAACAGCATGTGATTTTGATATTCCAAAACTTGTGTTCAACAAACACGAAAACATAACATTTTTGTTGGCTATGAATAACAATTTTTGTAAAACTAATCAGGCATAACACTTATTTTGACCCCTCAACACCAGTTTTATCTATAAAAACAAAGTCCTTTTAAACAAAATACAATATAGTATTAGTTTGAATTAAATCTTTGAGCACTACATAATGCATAATAAATTTTAAATGTAATAAAGAACTGAATATTTTATAAAGAGCCAATATCTACTTTGGTTAATATATAAAACGTCTGGCCTTCCTGGGCCCTCAAAAGTCAAAGCTTTTCGTTTACTTGGCAAGGATTATAATATAGTGTTTTAGTTCTTCCCTCAGCTTTTTTTTAATTTATTTGATTTTTTTTACAATTTTTTGTATACGCTCTTTTAGGGCAATACACAGTATTATCGACATATAAATAATAAGCAGCGTCGAACATGCCTGATATGCCTGAAAGGGTGATGCCCTGAGGGGATTCTGTCCTTATACAAGCAGCCCGGCCGGAAGTTATCTTTAAGCCGTTGGTCTCAAGTTAAGTATTAGAGAAGTGCACGTTACCCCTTGGTGATTCAGAGCAACCTAAGTATCAACAAACAGAAATAAGGGATCTTGCTATAACAATCTGTGTAGTAATGATCTTACATGATGACGTTTATTAAATCACTTTGTTTAAAAATGTATGAGATTCGATGGTAATTTTTTATTTTAAAATCATTAAAACCGAGCAGAAAAAATTTAATGCTTACAATATTTATTTATCAAAATTAAAATTAAGATATGTAGTTTAATGCTTAACTTCGGCAATTATATAAACTTTCTGGCCTTTTTATATTAACTTCTGGTACTGTTACTTAATATTAGTTTAGTTTTTAATCTTTCAGGTGAATTATTAATTCCGGTACCATGGTTGGTCATGGCATCTTTGACCTATTTTACGCTTACCCAGTTTATCGCAAACCTAATCTTCTCCAACAGCTTCATATTTTCATTCATAAAGTTAGAGACGTTACTACCATAAATGTAAAACTCTGGCTTTTCAAACATTTATAAACACCGAAACTAAATTATTGCTATAAACTTGTGTTTATCAACAAGACAGATAATTAATTTTTGTTCACACCAAAAGGAACGAGTGGTAAATAAATTTTATCTTCAGTTTTCCCATCTAAACTTTAATTAAAGGAAGCGAACTTGGTTGGTGCATTATTAAAGTCATCTATCTAGTTCATTGAGGCATAATGGATGTTGTGAAACTTCTCGTTAAAGGCAATACTGTTTTGGAAAGAAGCAAGCTGTAAAATCTTCAGTATTTCTGGTGTATCTGTGTAAGAACACTCATTTACGCTTACGAAAATTAGGTATTTTTGGTATAGTTTTAAATAGACATGATTATTATTTTTGTACAAGTTAGATCCCATAAAAAGTCTTAAATTTCTAAAGTGACAACTCTAGAAAGATAAACCAGCGTACATAAAAAAATTAATTTAAATAATTGTTTCCCTCCTACTTTACGTGTACTTCTGAACACTTTATCATTTATTAAATGGTTTAGAGTTACATAGTGTGATTGACAGAAGCAATTGACGTATTGACCTTATTTCTTTGGTGTATGTAAGAACCACTCTCACGACAACCATAGCTCTCTGATTGGAATATTAAATTCCAGTTCAATTCCATTAGACATCTATATCTAATGATTTAGTAGGTTTTATGTATTTAAAATTGTTTCCTCCAGCGTATAAGACACCATATGGTTTAGAGTGACATTGTGTGTAAGAAATGCTACCTACCATTACAATATAGTTTGTGTAAACCTCCCAGAAATCCTGTTGTATTTGCAATTCTTCCTTAGGGTCCTTTATTTGTGTTGAATAGAATAATTCCTGTAGGTCTTTATTGAAAAGAATAAGATAAGAGTTTGTAAGATATAATTTTGCTGGAATGAGTGGAATTCTCGTATTTCCGTAAAATTTAAAAACACTCTCAGTAATTCACAAAAATGTTTACACTGCCATCTGTAATATTTAAACTCACATGTCCTAAGTACCTTATTTTTACTTTATAAATTTAGCGTTATTTACGTACTCTATTGTTTTTTGATAATTAAATCTTACATGCATGATTTAAATCAAATTATTAGAATGCCCCTTTACAGTTACTGTATTCAAGTTTTATGTACCAATATTTTTTATTGCATGATCGAAACTTGAGTAACCTTACCAATAGTCAATTTTTTTCGATTATAATTTCATTTCTAAATTAAAGTGTTTGTCACATTAAAACTCTTTTGTTAGTTGTTTATTATTAGCAATAGTAAAAACCACATAAAAAAGTATGGTCCTACATTATCACAGTAGCATTTAGCATTTATATTTCGTTTCCGTAAAATGTTAAGCATTCATTCAACAGGTAAATGGTTAAGTTAATATCTATTGATATAGCAATATTTATTTTAACTTTTACATCTTATATTCAGTTTATAGATTAGCATACGTTGAAGTATTTGTGACAAAAGAGGATATAACAATGATTTAAGGAATATTTTACACAGAGAATGTCTATTTTCTAGAAAAATTCCTTTTATATTTTATTTTGCAGCAATAACTTTTTAAAACTTTGTCTGACTTTTAATCTAAATCTGATTCATAATGTGGTGAACAAAACAAATATATAATTACTGTTCATTTTATAATATATTAATAAACTTTAATTATAGTCATTATGCCATTACATTATTTATTTAGCCGTAGAACACAGCTAACTTGTAAATCAACAACGTTAAATGTGACTAAGGCAGCGACAGACGACCTAATTGCCCTGGTAAGAGCGCAATAAACTATCAAAGGCTGATGTCTTCATTATGGAGTTTTAGTGCTTCAAGAGTTTAAGTGGTTCATCCTGACCTAAAGGTGTTAAACTTGTTTACATCTCAGGTGAGTTTACGAAGAGAGTAACCACAAATTCACGTTTAGTTAATGAAGAAAATGTAATGAACAATAATATATGCATGTGGTTGTATGGGATTTCTCCATAATTAAACTGAAAGCTTTAAAAAAATAAGTATGAACCCTACACAAACGTAACACACACTTCAACACTTCTATAGTCACCCTGCGTTAGTGAAGTAATAAAGTTCTATCATTTTATCTCTAGTATTTTGAAGAACCAAATCACATTTATGCCAGTGTTTTAACGTCGAATATTAAAGAACTTGTTATTTCTAACCTAAATTTTAGTAAATATTTTTTTATTGCGATTTAATGACATAAATGTCAAAATGCCATCTTTTATTTTTAGATACATGGAAGAATAATACAATATAACGCCAAAAATGAGCACGATGATCATAAAAGTCCAAAAGATTTATGAACTAAAATACGGGTTGATGATTCTGAATTGATTGACTATTCCAAAACTGAATCTAATGATCGAAAACCATAAGTGAATATAATAAGCCATTTTTTTCTTCTACCCAACGTCCTTATGTGTATGTGTTTAGATAGAGAAACAGGATTCCTCGTCCTGTTGTAAGAACACTCATGCTGGTAACACTGTAGAGATCAAGGAAACAGGAGTTGTCCTTATTATTATTTGCCTTAAGGATGAACTAAGTTGGAAATGATCCTAATAAAACTTCTAAAGCAATGCTTACAAATCATATTTTTGTACGGGTAAATCACATGGAGAAGAAAAAGATGACAAATATATAGCTCGCTAAGCTATTCGGAGTCGTGAAGAGGATTTGACAGCATTCGAATATATGGATGGTATTAATTGAAAGCCTGTATTCTTACAATATTTATATTAAATTATTTATCAATTTATTATGCTTTAAACTATTTACAGAACCATCTATTAGTATAAATAGTCTACATATACCTTTAAATGTTGACAAAGAATCCATTATTTCTACCAATTAAATTAAAACACAAATAAAAACATAAATCTATTGTGCACTGTTTAACTCGGTAAAATCTTTGTCTTGCCTTTTTAATATAACGTAATGTAATTAATTAGTTAATCGTATTGGCAGATCCATTCAATTAAATTACGTTCCAGACGGCGATGTGAATATTTATTGGGACTCTCTTACTAAAAGAACTACAATTTCAATCTAGTTAAAAAACAAAATGGATATTTTTATTCCTTAAATCCTGTCAACGGTATGTGTAAGGTGTAATGGCTTACATACTACTTAAATAGACAATAATTCAAAAATAACTCGAGGAAATTACGTAATTGAATTTTTAATCATATTTAAAAAAAAACTAATTACTATTTCACACTTTCAACACACCAGTTTTAAGCTGTTACGTCCATTGTAACCAGTAGCTTATTTAATGGTTCAAAGCTATCAGGCACTTGGGAGGGTTCCTTAATAAATAAACGACCACAATAATTGCAATTTGCTATAGAGTTCTATAAAACTGCCTCTTGCTTATTTTGTAGCTATATTCTCGTACACTACCCGAGGTGATACAGCTCGGTTTCTTAACTAATATTACGCAAGTTTTAGGAAAAACGTTTCTTTGCCTAAGATGATGGATTGTACTTTTATATATGTATATATAAAAACATATATATATATATATGGGTGTGTGTGTACCCTCTGGACATATAGATAGAATAAGTATAAAACTTTTAATTTAACAAATATTAATACGTATTTAATTTACTTACCAATGATCACAAATAAATAATAAATCAGATTGTTTCCTTAGCAAAAATTATACGCCTGAATATTTATAGTAGAATTTATAGTTTATTTATCTATAGATTTATGGAGATGTACAATAAACTGACAAAATAGTGTGCCGATGAAACCAAGAGAACGTAATCAAAGAGGTATTGCACAGACAGACGCTTATTTTAATCTATGACGCCAAGATCAATAGAATTATTCTATGCATGAACTAAAGCCTACGCTCTAAGTTTCAAAACTCTAGAACCTTTCTATCCAGATTATCCCACATAAGGGCAGACTGATGCATTGACATTTGGTTTTCTGAAATCAAAATCAATAGCGTTCTCCCACTGACCAAGAAAATACTACGTACTAAGTTTCAACTTTATGTACATTTTTATAAAGTATTATTAAACAGACGGACAGACAGACGGAGAATACGCCATTAATACTATACGCCATAACTAGCGTACTATGCTACTGCTGACACGGGTATGAAGGGATGGAATGTGGCTGGCTTTTGGGTAGTAGGTATACATACTAAGTATATGGTTTACACTATGGCCCGCTGGGATATAGATACTGATACAACGACCCGCAGAGATGGGTATGTGAACAACAGGACGGCACGCAAAAATTAGGGATTGAGATGTAATTGACATGACGTCCCGCAGAGTTGGGGGATGATTATGTGGCTGATATGATGTCCCGCAGAATTGGGAGATGGTTATGAAGCTGACATGACGTCCTGCAGAGTTGGGAGATGTTTATGCGGCTGACATGACGTCCTGCAGAGTTGAGAGATGGTTATGTGGCTGACATGACGTCCCGCAGGGTTGGGAGATAGTTATGCGGCTGACATGACGTCCTGCAGAGTTGAGAGATGGTTATGTGGCTGACATTACGTCCTGCAGAGTTGAGAGATGATTATGTGGCTGATATGACGTTCCGCAGGGATGGGAGATAGTTATGCGGCTGACATGACGTCCTGCAGAGTTGAGAGATGGTTATGTGGCTGACATAACGTCCCGCAGAGTTGGGAGATGATTATGTGGCTGATATGATGTCCCGCAGAATTGGGAGATGGTTATGAAGCTGACATGACGTCCTGCAAAGTTGGGAGATAGTTATGCGGTTGACATGACGTCCTGCAGAGTTGAGAGATGGTTATGTGGCTGACATGACGTCCCGCAGAGTTGGGAGATGGTTATGTGGCTGATATGATGTCCCGCAGAATTGGGAGATGGTTATGAAGCTGACATGACGTCCTGCAAAGTTGGGAGATGGTTATGTGGCTGACATGACGTCCTGCAGAGTTTAGAGATGGTTATGCGGCTGACATAACGTCCTGCAAACTTGGGAGATGGTTTTGCGCTTGATATAATGTCCCCACTGAGTTGGGAGATGGTTATGCGTATGATATAATGTCCTACGGAGTTGGGAGATGGTTATGCGGCTGACATGACGACCCGCAGAGTTGGGAAGATGGTTATGCGGTTGACATGACGTCACGCAGTGTTGGGACATGTTTATGCGGCTGACATGACGTCCCGCAGAGTTGGGAGATGGTTTTGCGTTTGATATAATGTCCCACGGAGTTGGGAGATGGTTATGCGGCTGACATGACGACCCGCAGAGTTGGGAAGATGGTTATGCGGTTGACATGACGTCACGCAGTGTTAGGAGATGTTTATGCTGTTGACATGACGACCTGCAAGGATGGGCGTGTGCCTGACCCAAAGGGCCGTAAGGATAAACACGTCTGATATGATGGGATTCCCATTTGAATAACAGGACGAAAATAGGGAATATATGTGGATGACATGATGTCACACACACACACACACACACACACACACACACACACACACACACACACACACACACACACACACACACACACACACACACACACACACACACACACACACACACACACACACACACACACACACACACACACACACACACACACACACACACACATATATATATATATTTGTAACTGGTAAATCTGATTTTATACCGGTAATTTATCTTAGTTACATACCAAATATATAGATAGTTCACTTACTCAGTGCAAATGTAATACTTTATATTTCATGATGGCGGAGATACAACCTATAATTATAGCATCAAAAGTTATTACTGCTAAATAAACTAAGTTCTTATATCCACACAATTCCTTGTCTTCTTAGCTTTACTAGTTGTAAGTGTGTTTGGCGTATTTAAATACAAAGCCAAATGGCCAAATGGTTGTAATGTGTGTTTGGCGTACATTAAGCCAAAGTGCATCAAATTAACGGATAATAATTTTTCATTGTTCACTTCTCTAGTTTAAACATTTATTGAATCATTATAAATATTCACACAGTCTAATCCTAATTAGAGTCCTTCAGCCACAATGATAATTTAAGTCCAAAGTACGAGTAAGATGTGAACTCATACGATTAATGTTCTTAGATTTTTTGAATCCATTCTTGGAATTAGTAGGATAAATATCTATTAAGCAAGGTTACAATCTATCCTCTACTATTCTTTCCAACTCTTTAGCGATCAAACCCAACAAGAAGTTAGGCATATAGGTTGATTTATTTGTAATATCGTTATACTTAAAGCAGGACAAACTTAGCCATTTTGAAATGGTCAGAAAACTTCCCAGAGCAAATAACTTCATTAAGAATTCCAAGAAAAGTTCACCCGCAATAAAAAGGTTCTCCTTCGGAAATGATTCTGATGTTCTACAATTCACGGGAGCTGAGACACAATGCTGTATGCTGCGGTATGATTTGCGTCGCCGATGGCAGGTGTACACTCTTCCGGTCTCAAATCACCGTCAGCTGTCCAATTTCGGTTTACAATAAATTATTCAAGTTGAAAGCCTTCTATCTTTTACCTGCTTCCATGCCAGCCAGTTTCCATACAAATTTCGACTTTATTTTGAATAATTTATTTTATTTTTTTAAGAACTAATTTATAATCTGTATTATCCTGTAAAGTATGTTTCTATATCTTCCATAACATTCTTCAAATCAACGGTTATATTTCATAAGGGTATTGTACTTGTCAATCTTCCTTATCGATCACCCTAGGCTAACTCTAATGTATGGCTTCAAAGGTTACAATCTTTGGGATTTTATTTAAATCTTCTACGCTTGAATTTATGTAGAGAAAACATCTCTAGTTTTATCATTTAAATGCACTGGTCAAGTGACTTTTGTCCAATCGCAGTTCATAATATAAATATTTAGCTGGTTTTCGGCGATATGCGTCTAGGGAAAATTAGTTTTTTAACGGACTTATTGAAACTTAAGTTCAATATAAATGTTTTTTAATGTTGTTTGGGTTTTAACATTAAACAAAAATCTGATCAATACAACTTTACTATTCTCGTCCACCCTGAATAGCTAAAACATTCCGCACATAAATTCAGCCCCAGATATTATGAAAAAGAATATATTAGAAAATAAATTGTACCTAAGCTAAAAATTAAAAAAAGAAACAATAATAATCTGTATGCTATGTTAAGATGTGTCATATTTAAATCCAAATTGTTAGTAATTTCAATAAGTGACTAATGACTGAACAAATTTTAATTTTAAACAATAAAAAAGTGGTATGACGTTTTTTCTATTATAATTATAAATAAAAAGAAAATTTTGGACACAATTTTTATTGCTTTACGTCTAAGAGATTAGTTGGTGGGAAAATGTTTTGCTAATAATTTCTAGTTTTTATCATAACAGACTTTTCAAAAAACTGTGAGTTCAGTTGGAGATAAGTTCCAGCCAGCGTCATTGAATATTAAAGTCAAATTTGACTTCTGACAGTTGTGAGTTACATGATTTTCACCTGGTTTAACTTTCATTCGTACACGATCGAATATACTATTAGCTGTAAATATTTTATACAATCTCATAAGAGTATAAGGGAAGATAGCAAACCGTACCTTATAAAAAAGGAGGTTAAAAATAAATCCTACTTTTCAGATGTATGGACTGACGTGCTATCTTAATCCATTCGTTGGTTATATTAGACTATTGTGCCTTCAAAAAAATATGTTTACTTTAACTTAAAGAATTTGTTGGATATGAAATATAACTTTAAGTTAGCGATGTATTGAAAAATTTAAGCTATTATTTCAATAACACAATGGCCTTTGTTTTGTAATGCAGGGTTTAAGTATTTACTTAAATCTTTGTAGCATCTAAAAAACATTCTTTGTTTTTTTCTTCGGTCTTTTATAGCATAACAGTTGTATATGGCACTTATATATTATAAATACCTAAAAAAACATTATTACTGAGATTTTAGTTACTACAACAAAATTTTTGTTATTAATTGGAAAATATTTTGATAATCTTCAAAGTTATACATATTATGATTTTAAACTGTTTTGGGCTATATAAGTATTTATTGAAATTTTAAAATAAGGTATTAAACTTTTAAGATTTGGTGACAAATCTTTAAGTATGTCAAAAAAAATTACTAGTGTATAATAGGTACCTATTGGCCGAAACTTTTTAAATTTTTCATTTTAATAGGAGTATTTACGAAGCTTCATTTCGATGTGAACTTTTTTGTTATTTGTTGAGTTTTTGGCTTCGTAAACAGAGCCTCATGCGTACTAATACGTAAGTTACCTTCATGCGCGTCGTATTTCATATTTAAATCCAACTGACTGTTATTTCATTTCCAAATAATTGTTTAAAATATTTTACGGTTAACGTTTAATTTCGATAGCAAAAATATTTTAGCGTTTGTCTTGTTTGAATCATTAGAAACCATGACAAATCAACCATGAATAATATCAAAAATCTATATGTATTTTGAAATACGTTTTTTAATTTCTACAAAATGTCTTTTAAATCCCTCGGTGAATGATACTAACGCAAAAGATTATTGGCGTCAGATTTTATATTTCTTACGTACATAATACAAAATAGACGCTATTAATTTAAGTTGAAACCTTTCTAGTGCTCTTCTCCTTCCGTAAGATAAAGTGAAGTGATGAACAGACGCTAAGACTTTGTTGTAGATTTAATAAAGGAAGCCAGAGAGACTCGTCATGTGATTCACAGACGCCATAAAGAGAGAATCAGGTGACCTATTTCTCCTACTTCCAGTTTGTTTATATTCAAGCAAAACCTTTAAAAAAATTTTACGGAACTTCATGAAATCAAATAATAAACTGCATTTTATACCAAAAGGATTTCACCAGACGTAGTTTTTCATGTTTTTGGGTTTGATATTGTTGAGTTATAGTTGAATTGTAATTAACCATGTTTATTTCAATGCGTGCAGCTAAAAATGGTTTTGAAATTTAAAAAAGTCATAAACATATTCTATGTTATTCTCACCATGTCACTATTAATCATTCGAATGAAGATATATATCACCTGAGTTAGAGTTAGAGGGATATCATAACTATCATTTTATGTTCTTGGTTTTAACGAAGTCAAAAAATTGTAACAGAGTTCAAGTCTCTATTTCGGCATGGTTGTGAGGAACAATAATCAATTATCATAGGTTAAATCAAAACAGGCAGGCGCAGTTTAGCACCTCCACAGATGATTGAAAGGGGCGGGGCTTCACCTTGATTGGATTAAGCTTAAAATTACATTAAAGTGATTAGTGATTTGTGACGCTTCAACCAATTAGGATAAATATTTACCCCTTCAATTATGAAACTTAAATCCATGCCGTGTATGACCTAAAGTAAACTGATTCTTCAATGGCTTAGTACATCAATATAATTTCATTATAGTATATCAATATAATTTCAATTCATACCCTGCATGCTCTGAGAAACACAGCCACAAATAGACAAGAACATGGGTAGTAAGAGTTTGTTTTTATACTATTTTCTCATCTATCAACTAGCAATATTGGTCTAATACCTGGAGTACCAATAGCTCTGCAACAATATTATCCTCTTCTTTCACCTACAATATCATTAATTCACTTAATTTGAAGAACCCCTTGCCTAAATGAAGATTCCAACTTCCACGAAAAAGCTCTGCTCTTTCTGACCTATAACTGGAAATTTGATGCCTCTCATCATGGTGCCTTTGAAAAGAGATAGATATTGAACCTTTAAACATCCACAATTCTACATACAAGGATAACCATTCAAGAATGATTATGAGATGCTCTAGTGTTTAAAAATGGGCCCATTATATACCCATCAATTTAGACCTTTATAAAATTCAGCTCGGATGAGGATTAACTTCTTGATAAGACAATGTTTCTATAGATTTATAGAAAAACGACTTTATCGTCTACTTCCGATAGAAGCATACCAGTTATAGCCTTAGTCCATTCTGCCCTTCTTATCATTATCTCTACCCCTCTTTCCCCCAAATTCCTCATCGTTGAGAAGGCTTTTTAACCGTAATTTCATTCTGTAAATGATACACTGTTTTCTCTCTAAAAAGCTCTTTTTCCTTTTTTATCCCTTCTTTCTACTCTTCTCTCCCACCACTCCTTCATCGTATCTCTCCCTCTCATTCCGCATTACCATCTCCTCTCTTCTCAATACCCATATCCCTCACTTTGCCTCGCTCGCTTGGACACTCACCCATTGATCAAGCCCGGAGATAAATCGTTAACTGATAAAAATCAATTATATTTTGATATAAAATTTGTCTCTGTGTTTTTCCACGTCTAAACCTACCACTTATACTGCTGTTTACCTCTTCATATTCAGAACTGCTGGAAAACAGAGGATCTCGGATGATTCCACAATTTTTTTGTTAGTCGTATCTTAGCAATATAGAATTTTCCACTAGTCATGTAGTTTGTATTTTTATACTGTCTGATTCTCACAATTGGAAATAACTTTTTTATCTCATATTTGTATTAAATATTACAAGAACATTTTGTAATATAAACACAGTTTCTTGTTCCTGTGAGCCATTTTTTGTTTAGTTTATATGAGACATTGTATAAAAGTATACTGTGTTCTAAAAGCTGTTATAATACCATATTTTTGCTTAACTTTCTATTTGTATTCAAAACTCCCGGCACATAAAGCATTGGCTCTTTAACGTTATAAAATAACATCTTTACTAAGTTTCACATAAATATCATCTCCAGACTCAATATTAGGGAACTAAGAAGGCGAAGAATACTTATTTTAAACATTCCGTAATTTTCATGTGCTTAACTATGTTCAGATTTGCATGGAGTAAATTAAAACTATTAAGACATGATTATTACAATCTCGAAACCATTTATTAATCCTGTATAACATTTTATGAAACAAAATCTATTAGGTTTCTTAGTTAACGGATACGGTATTGTGCTACTGTATAAATATAAGTTGGTCTTTTAAGTTTTTCATGTGTTAGGACAAGACCGTAATAAATCACCATGACAATTATGGTGATTTATCAAACAAGCTGGCAAAAAAATGTTCTTGTTTCAACTGAAGAGTTTCATTGTTTCAAACAATAACGTATTCCGTACTGTATGACAGAAAGTTTACTAGTCACAAATAGTGTAATGAAATTTGTATTTTCCGTCTCGTTTGCTGTTTATTAGTAATATATTTTATATCTTATTAACTTTTTTATTCGTTTTAATTCTTTCATCTAATTAAGTTATTTATTTTCAACCAAAATACCTGTAAATTCAAGCATGCTTAAGAATGTATCATTATCCATTGTTAATAATAACTGTTTATTGGCAATAATTATGCAAAAATAATAATAAGCACTTTTTCAGCTTCAAAGAGTGAATTAATAAGAGGTCTTGATACTGGTTTTAAAAGACAAAAACTTTATTGGGTGTTTTTCGTAGGCATAACCTGTTTCGTTAAAAAAACTTTAATGTTTTGGTATTGGAATCAATTTTTTTCTTCATGTGTGGCAAAATAATATACGAGGATAAGGTGAAAGACACGTAATAGGTTTCGCAAAATGTTTAGAAAAATTCCATACATGGACCTCTTTTCATTGCCAAAAGAAATTTTTACACAACCCCAGCAAACAAAAAATAAGAAATTATATCATCCTCGTGAGTGATAGGCCTCAGTGATGCTCATCCAAACTCCATGGTTGGACATTCGCCATGATATAATTCATTCTTGTTTATGCTGAAATCAAGTTTCATGAAAACTATAAGGTCTGCAAATAACCTTTATGAAAGTTATTTTGCCTCATGATACATTTTGTTTTTTTTTGTTCTCTTAGGACAAGAAGCTTTATAAATTCCACTTAGTCCTGTAAGAACCTTTGCGCCGATTTCGGAGTGAAGGGATATTTAGAATGGATAAGGTTAGGAAGTGGGGGACCCCCCTCCTATCAAGATTCATAAGAAAGAATTAGGGCACTAAATCTCAAAGTCATGTCTCCCCGGAAGAAGGGGAGGAGAGTTCTGAACACCTCTACATTCAAAGTAGGCAGGGGGTGGGACAACCTTGTTAAGGCTAGCAAGAACCTCTAAAGGTAGGGAACAAATACCACCAACTCCAAAAGTCATCTCCCTCAATAGACTAGACCTATCAAATTGGCCATGAACCCCAGAATATCTACATTTTCAGTTAGTGATGTACCCCTCCAGGACATCCATAAGGGTTGCCCTAATTTTCGTGACACATCGGTTTTAGCTTTGCCCAGTTTTATTTAAGACGTTAAATAAAACTGGGCTGCACGATAGAACTTCAAACTTGACTCTAATGTTATATAAAACAAATTTCAAAGAAATAGGGCTTGTAAGTGTGGTTGTGTTATAATTTACTGTATCATCTAGATAAATGCTTAATATGCTTAAATGATAAATACTTCCAACAATCTGAAATATCGCTATATATTATCAGATTATGTAACGTTAGTAAGAAACCATTGATTCTATGAAGTGCAAGTTTTAATATCATAATTTTAATTTTTAAACCAAGTTGAATTTTAATGAAGGATTACTACTTTTCATAGTAGGCATGTAGCAGTAATACAATAACATCCTTAGCTCTTATTATTATACAGGTTAGTAAAATAGTTGGTAGTGCATTAAGAAAGGTTTTAATGACAAAATAACATTTAGTAAAACTTTCTGCTGATTTACCGGCTGCTTAAAACTAGGAAAGTGTATGTTACGGTTAATAAAAATAGAATTTCCAATATTGATTAATTTAGAAATAATATAATTGCTATTCAGCAAAAAAGTAAATATTGATGTAGGTTGCAATTCCTAAATAAGTTTAGAAGGATCCTGATGGTCTCTCTCTCTCTCTCTCTCTCTCTCTCTCTCTTTCTCTCTCTCTAATTTAAGGTTTAAAAATTTCAAATATCGTGTGATCAAGTCTTGTCAAATGTCGGGGACAAGCTTTTTCAATGCACACTTGCGATGCAGTACCTTTTTTTTACCTCACCGATACGTATATGATTTATATCTGCAAAGAAATGTAACACAACTAACAAAATGATCTTACCCAGCAGGGATAACTTCTGGCTGGTTGATACCTTCCAACTGAACCTAAAACTGGGCAAAGCTCTAAAACCGATGTGTCACTTAAATCTGGGCGAACTTATGGATGTTCATACGCAATTCGATAGGTCTAATCTACTGCGAGAGATGACTGTTGGAGTTGTTAGAGTTTGTCCATAACCTCAGAGGTTCTTGTTAGCCTTAACAAGGGTGTGCCACCCCCTTCGTACTTTGAATGGAGAGGCTGGTTCTGAGCTGGCCTCCTATTCTTCCGGGGAGACATGACTTTGAGTTTTGCGACTTAATTCTTTTTTCTTGGATCTCGATAGGAGACGGTCCCCACTCCCAAACTTTACCCATCCCGAATATACCTTCACTCCGGAAGGAGTGCAAAGGTTCTTGTAGGAATAAGTGCATGATATAAGCTTCTTATCATAAGAGAAAAAAATGTATCATGAGGCAAGATAATTTTATAAAGATTATCTGCCCGACCTTATAGTTTGCATTGCAACTTTATTTCAACATAAACAAGAATGAATTATATCGTGGTGAATGTCAAACCATGGAGTTTTAGATGAACATCACTGAAGCGTATCACTCACGACGACGAAATGAAATAAATGCATGAAATTTTGCTCAAAAATTTAGCGAAGCCTATTACGTGTCTTTCACATTATCCTCGTAATTTTGTTTTGTTACACACGAAGAAAAGAATGGATTCCAATACCAAAACTATTTATTAACAGGTTATGCCTACGAAAACACCCGTAAAAGTGTTATACTTTTAAAACCAGTATCGAGACCTCTTATTATTTTCCCTTTGAAGCTGAAAATGTGCTTTTATATTATTATTACATATTTATTGCCAATAAACAATTATCATTAACAGTGGATAATGACACATTCTTAAGCATGCTTGAATTTACAGGAAATTTGGTTAAATATTACATAATTTAATTAGATAAAAGAACGAGTAAAAAAGTTAGCAAGATTTTTAAGATTTTAAATTTATTATTAATAAACAGCAAACGAGACGAAAAATCCAAATTTCATTACACTATTAGTGACTAGTGAACTTACTGTCTCTGTTTTTAGCACAAGCCATACAGTATGAAATCCGTTACTGTTTGAAACAATGAAACCCTTCAGTAGAAACAAGAAATAAGAGGTGATTTATGTAAAAAGCTTAAAGAGAGAGAGTTTACTGTCCACTTTACAACGTTTACCTTTGGATTTCCAATGTTTACTTTAATTGTACCATTCGTAATTCACTTGTAAAACATTAAGCTGGAATTCTAATCGTGCAAACATTTCCGAGTTTTATTTATTTTTCCAGCTTATTTTGATAAATCACTATAATTGAATATCCTTACACATGAAAAACTTATAAGACCAATCTATACTTATACAGTAGCACAATATCGCATAGTTGATTAAAAAACCTAATATATTATGTTTCATTAAATGATATGCACGATTAATAAATGGTTTCGGAATAGAGGGGAAGTCATAATGATAAGAAAGGCAGAATTTTCTAAGGCCTTAACAGAGAACGCGTTCTTGTTCTCTATGTGTCAGATGACGCTCCGATATATCACAGGAAAAGCTGACATTGAGTTCCTGTATATCTTCCTCTTCGTTAGTCCAGGTGTGACTTGTATGTGCTGTTCGCTCCTATACAGTGATATTATTTGAGTACCTTCTCTCCAGTATATATTCTATTCAGTTCTTCATTTAAGTGGCAATCCGTTTACTCATTTTTGTAGTGTATCAATGCCTTATGGTTTACTCACCTGAAAAAGAAGCTATATTTTAATCCTCGAAACGTAGTTTTGTATTATTGTAACAAATAAGTATGGAAAATGCCCGAAATTCTATGATACTTTCCAACACTCCATCGCCAGTAAGAAACTTCAGAAAAAGAAGCATCTGATGGCCTTAGAATGTGATTGCAAGGTACGGAAATATAAGGGTTTGTGTGTTAAATAAAATTTTTAACCAATGGTAATTAAATTACGACCATGTACCCCAATCATATGAAGTTGAAGAGGATTGGGGAAAACAAACCAACCCAGCATTCCTTTTTATCATATTTTGTGCTTGAACGTTCAGAGTTCCATCTAAGGTAATTAGGAATTATTGTACTGGACATTATCACCATTTATGTACCATCTCTGCATTATTGTCATCGACTGTTGAGTATTTTTATTTATAAATTATATTTACTCGTCGGCAAAAATTAATAGAATGTAAAAGTAAATATGATAATTTTTTTTCATATTATTATTCTATATTTTAGTCTGAAGAAGAAATTGTTTATAAAAATATTTTGGCACGTTATAAGCGAATTTTTAAAGTTCTGCATACTTTTATTACTCGATTTTGTCGTGATCGATTACTCGCTAAACGAATTGTTAGGATATATCTAGAGATCCAGAAGTAATAACATGATAAAAGTTTTGCTGCGTCATTAAGACAGTAGTTTCAATTTATTTATGTATATTAAACCTAATATAGTTATTAAATTTATGTAAACAAATATTTTCAGTATTGATATTTTTACTACAAAGCATATATGTTTTATATGCTGCCAATAAAGCTATGAATATTAAAATAAGTGTATATCTACAGGAATATTTAAATTTTATTTGACATGAAAACAGTAATATTGGATGAGAAGATTTTTTAATATTACACTTCCACAAAATTAATAAAATTTTACTCGTAACAGATAAAACGCCAAAAGTTTAATCTACCTATTAGATCTTTACAAACCAAAAATAACTATTGATGCTATTTTTTTTGAAAAAAAAAATTACCTGTTTCTAGTTATGATCACCGTGAAGGACTTTAAGTGTTAATTCACACCATGGTGACTTAACAAAATATATTTCCTTCGTCACTCGTTAATTTGGTTCTGTCATGTAATCCACATTAATTTATTTATTGAACATTTTATCCGCAGTAACTAATGCAAGGGCAGAAACACGTTGGAGTAATGAAGAATATGTATGTATCGAAAGTATTACCTTAACTATGTGGACGTTTATACCTACGCTGTAATAGTTTTAATTGATACCAGTCTGTAATATAATATTTTTCACCAATAAATATGTTTAATACATATTTTTTCCGTTTATCAGCATCTGAGTGCAAGTTAAGTTGTAGTGTTATGGGGAGCCATTATGCGGGTAGAATTAAATTAAAGACAGTTATCGTATGGCGTGAAATGGCCAGCATGATTGGAGTTGCTGCAAAAGTGTAATTTACTTAACTATTCCACGAACCTGATTCGCCTAACATCTTCTTTATAAGTAATATAACGTCTGTAAACAGAACGTTAAGTTTTTTTAGGTTAATTAACCTGAGTATACCAAAACATTATATATATATATATATATATATATTATATATAAAACAATGACTTATCTTATATTCAGTTCTTATTTTCCACATTTATTACCTGAACATCCTTAAACATAGCAGGAAAAAAGACTTTTCTCTTGACCAATGTATATATAAAATTATTTTTTAAACTTATGTTTACTGTCAGCCAAAGAAGTTTGAATATATATATATATATATTCAAACTTCTTATATATACATATATATATATATATATATATATCGTTTAGCTGCTAGCCACGATTCGGTATTTTAAATTTTTTTAATTCTATAAAACTCGCTCATCTAAAGAAAACAAATTTATCACATATGTTTAAATTGATTAAAGGAATATTAAAAAAATTATTGTGTTATTTTCTTTAATATTGACAAAATGGCGTTTATTGTAACTATAACATTTAAAAATGTTCAAGAGATGCCATTTTGTTAATATTTAATAATATAACACAAAACTTTTTTTAAAATTTCTAAATTATCTATTCAAACTTATGTGCTAAATTTAGATTATTTAGCTTAACTAGTTTTAGACATAATATTTAAAAAACTACAAAATGGCGGCTAAACAAGAAAATTCTCCACTTATGTTTTTATGAATGTTTTTCTAATGATAAATACTATCTATCACCCACATACGTTTTTACACCCCTTTGGGAATACCCTTTGTGTATGTATATGTTATGAATGTGTTTAATCTATTAGGAGCTTTTACTTAAATAAGAGAGTGTATTTTTATCCTCAAAATTTATTGTGGTAGTTTTTCTATCATGCAACGACAAAAAAGTAAAAAAATCTTACTATCCTTTAGTCCTGTCTCTAACAGTGTATATTATAGGAATCTTAAACCAAAATCAATTTACTCATGTTATATTAGAAGAACGCAATGAATTGAAATATAATAAAAATATATTCAAATTACGTGTACTTGACATAACATAAAATCTCCTGAATTCAACATTTCTGTTCAAATCGGACAGAGCTTGCCTCGTCACACTCTCTCTCTCTCTCTCTCCATCACTCTCTCTCTCCCTGTCTCCCTGCCTCGTGTCGCTACGGCGGGAAATCACATTTACATGTTTTCGTTTTGAGAAAGAGTCACTCTCTCTCGCTCGCTGGTAGCATTCCTGACAAATGAGTTATCTATTTTTTAAATAATAAATGGACGGATAAATTTGAAGGAGATACATAAATAATTACTTCATTGTGTTAAAGTCCTTTTTGATTTAATGCTACTGTTAATCTGATTTTTGAATAATACAATGAAACAATAACATGAAAATGTAATATTAAAATAAATATCATTATAACAGATAGCTGAGTATAAGGAATTCTTGAAGTTCATAAGAAAAATATATCTCTAGATCTTTGTTTCTTGTATGAAATACAAAACGGTCGAATGGTTTGAATCGCAAACATAATATATTGTACATCTTCCTCTATTCACACTTGAAAACATTTAATGTAGTATCTAAATATTGAGGGATAATAGCACGACACATTTCTGTATGTTTCATAATGTTGTAAAACGGTATGCTAAGTAAAACAAATTAGAAATTCATTGGTTTAAGAAAAATAAATTATTATTGCTTTGAAGTAAATCCATTCTAGCGCAATAAATAACTATTAACAAATATTTATTCAAAAATAACCATACAAACGTGATAGTAATTTATTGACAAAAATGGCACGCAATGAGTACAAATTCAAAATATTGGACAAGAGGAAGTTATGTACCAAACCCAAACCCAAAGATTATAGGACCCAAACCCAAGACCCTGTCTGATTCTTAATAAAAGTCCATGTACACTGTATAAGCATTGGCAGTGACGTGGCAGCACAGGTCTGTTTATAACTGGCGTGTGACACCGTAATACTCTAGGGAAAGGTGAGAGGCATAAACATTTCCAATTATAGGCCAGAAAGAGCAGAGCTTTTTACTTGGAATTTTGATTCTTCATTAAGGCGATGGGTTCTTCAAAGTAAGTGAATTCATAATATCGTATGTGAAAGAAGAGGATAACATCGTTGCAGAACTATTGGTTCGCCAGGTATTAGACCAATATTGCTAGTTGATAGATGGGAAAATAGTATAAAAAAAACTCTTACAATATTGCCCATGTTTTTTTCTTTTTGTGGCTGTGTTTCTCAGGGCATGCAGAGTATGGATTGAATTTATATTGATATGAATTACTAAGCCATTGAAGAATCAGTTTACTTTAGGCCATACACGGCATGGATTTAAGTTTCATAATTAAAGGGGAGGGGGTTTCATATTTATCCTAATTGGCTGAAACGTTAACAAATCACTGATCAATTTAATTTAATTTCAAGCTTAATCCAATCAAGGTGAAGCCCCGCCCCTTTTCACTCATCTGTGGAGGTGCTAAACTGGGCCTGCCTGTTTTGATTTAACCTTTGATAATTGATTATTGTTCCACACAATTATGCCGAAATAGAGACTTGAACTGTGTTACAATTTTTTGACTTGGTTAAAACCAAGAACTTAAAATGATAGTTATGATATCCCTCTAACTCTAATTCAGGTAATATTTATATCTGTATTTGAATGATTAATAGTGACATTTCGAAAATAACATAGAATATGGTCATGACTTTTTTTTAAATTTCAGAACCATTTTTAGGTGCATACATTGAAATAAACACGGCTAACCACAATTAAACTATAATTCAACAATAATAACAAAGAATATTGACCCAAAAACATGAAAAACTACGTCTGGTGAAACCCTTTTTGGTGAAAATGCAGTTTCTTATTTGATTTCCATGAAGTTCCGGAAAGTTTTTATAAAGATTTTGCTTGAATATAAACTAACGGTAAGTAAGAGAAGTAGGTCACGTGATTCTCTTTATGGCGTCTGTGAATCACATGACGAGTTCCTCTGGCTACCTTTATTACATCTGAGACAACGTCTTAGCGTCTGTTCATCACTTCACTATATCCTACGGAAGGAGAAGAGCGCGAGAAAGGTTTCAACTTAAATTAATAGCGTCTATTTTGTATTATATACGTAATAAATATAAAATTTTTAGTTAGTATCATTCAGCGTGGGATTTAAAAGACATTTTGTAGAATTCAAAAAACGTATTTACAAATACATATAGATTTTTGATATTATTTTATAGTTGATTTATCATGGTTTCTATTTTTTCAATCAAATCAAACGCTTAAAATATTTTTGCTATCGAAATTAAACGTTAACCGTAAAATATTTTAAACAATTATTTTGAAGTGAAATAACACTCAATTCGATTTAAATATAAAATCCGATGTGCATGAAGGGCACATACAAATTACTACGGATGAGGTTTTATTTTATGAAGCCAACAAGTCAATAAATAACCAAACTAGGTCACATCGAAATGAAGCTTCGTAAATACTCCTATTAAGAAGAACAATTTAAATAGTTTCAACCAATACATACCTACTATACACGAGTATTTCTTTTTAGACAATCTTAAAGTTTTTTCACACAATCATAAAAGTTTAATGGCTGTGGCTAAGAAATACAATCTAACATTGAACCTGAAGAAATGTAAATTTGCTCAAGATACTATATCTATCCTTGGTTATCAAATCAGAAATAGAACTATACGTCCCGACCCAGAGAGATTACAACCACTTTTGGACATGCCTCTGCCTCATGATGCTGCTTCTCTTAAACGAACACTTGGATTGTTATCATACTACTCCAAATGGATACCAAGGTTTTCTGACAAAATTAGAAGTTTAGTAAGCTGTAAGAATTTTCCTATTGAACCAACCTCCATTGCCGCTAGTGATTTTCAAAACATTAAGAAGGATATAGAAAGATCATTTCTTGTGACTGTTGAACCGGAAAATCAATTGATAGTCGAAACTGATGCTTCAGGAGTTGCAATAGCTGCTACACTGAGTCAAAATGGACGTCCTGTTGCCTTCTTTTCTAGGTCTTTGTCTGGAAGTGAAAAACAACACTCAACAGTAGAAAGAGAAGCACAGGCCATCGTAGAATCTATTAAGAAATGGAGACATTTTTTGTTAGGGAGACAATTTATTCTCTTAACTGATCAAAAAGCTTTGTCATTTATTTTTGACCAAAAACATTCTAGCAGAATTAAAAACGACAAAATCATGCGCTGGCGACTAGAGCTTTCTCCTTTCTCGTACGACATTCAATATCGACCTGGTAAAGAAAACGTTTCTGCAGACGCACTCTCTCGGATCTGTAATGCATCTACGACTGACAACTAACTTTTTGAAATGCACCAGGCTCTTTGTCATCCAGGAATAACGCGTTTCTATCACTGGGTACGCAGCAAGAATTTGCCATATTCTTTGAATGAGATCAAATCAATGACTTTATCTTGTCCTATTTGTTCAGAGGTCAAAACTAGATTCCACAAACAAACCAACACATTGATAAAGGCCACTTCACTTTTTGAAAGACTCAATATTGATTTTAAAGGACCACTACCATTTTACAGTTGAAATAAAGATATATATAGCCAAAAACTGTTTAAATTCATAATATTTATAACGTTGATGATTATAAAAATATTTTCTAATTAAGAACCAAAACTTTGTTCTAGTAACTAAAATCTTAGTAAAAATGTTTATTTATTAGGTATTTATAATAGATAAGTGCCATATACTGTAATGCTATAAAAGACCGAAGAAAAAAGCAAAGAATGTTTTTTACTTGCTATAAAGATTTAATTAAATACTTAAGCCCTGCATTTCAAAACAAAGGCCATTGTGTTACTGAAATAATAGCTTAAATTTTTTTGATACATAGCTAACTTAAAGTTACATTTCGTATCCGGCAAATCCTTTAAGTTAAAGTAAACATATTTTTTTAAGGCACAATAGTCTAATATTACCAACGAATGGATTAGGATGGCACGTCAGTCCATACATCTGAAAGGTATGCTTTATTTGTAGCATTCTTTCTTTTTACCTGTAAGATACGATATGCCATCTTCCCTTACTCTGCTCCCTTTCAAAGTTTTCTTTATTCTTACGATATTCTCATAAATATTTAAAGCTAATAGTATATTCGATCATGTACTAATGAAAGTTAAACCAGGTGTCAATCATGTAACTCACAAATGACAGCAGTCAAATCTGACTTTAATATTCAATGACGGTGGCTCAAACTTAGCTCCAACTGAACTCAAAGTTTTTGAAAAGTCAGTTATGATAAAAACTAGAATTAATTAGCGAAATATTTTCCCATCAACTAATCACTTAGACAAACCAATAGCAATCTTTTAATGTTTTTTTTATTATAATTATATTAGAAAAAAACGAAACGTCATACCACAGTTTTTATCGCTTGAAATTAAAATTGTGTTAATTTTCCGTTCATTCATGAGTCACTTGTTGAAATTATTAACAATTTTTATTGAAATATGAAATATCTTAACATAGCATACAGATTATTGTTGTTTCTTGTTTTTTTTAAGAATTTTTAGCTCAGATAAACTTTTATTTTCTAATATATTCTTTTTCATAATAGCTGGGGCTGAATGTATGTGCGGAATGTTTTGGCTATTCAGGGTGGACGAGAATAGTAAAGTTGTATTGATCAGATTTTTGTTCAATGTAAAACCCGAACAACATTAAAAAAACATTTATATTGAACTTAAGTTTCAATAAGTCCGTTAAAAAACTAATTTTCCCTAGACGCATATCGCCGAAAACCAGCTAAATATTTATATTATGAACTGTGATTGGACAAAAGTCACTTGACCAGTGCATTTAAATGATAAAACTAGAGATGTTTTCTCTACATAAACTCAAGCGTAGAAGAATGAAATAAAATCCCAAAGATTGTAACCTTTGAAGCCATACATTAGAGTTGGCACGTCAGTCCATACATCTGAAAGGTATGCTTTATTTGTAGCATTCTTTCTTTTTACCTGTAAGATACGATAGTAGGGTGATCGATAAGGAAGATTGACAAGTACAATACCCTTATGAAATATAACCGTTGATTTGAAGAATGTTATGGAATATATAGAAACATACTTTACAGGATAACACAGATTATATAAATTAGTCCTTAAAAACAAATAAATTATTCAAAATGAAGTCGAAACTTGTATGGGAACGGGCTGGCATAGAAACAGGTAAGAAATATAAAGTTTTAAACTTGAATAATTTATTGTAAACCGAAATTGGACAGCTGACGGTGATTTGAGACCGGAATAGTGTACACCTGTCGTCGGCGACGCAAATCATACCGCAACATACCGTATGGTGGCTCAGCTCCCGGGTATTATTCAATATCATAATAGTTTCCGAAAGAAAACTTTTTTATTGCGAGTGAACATTTCTTGGAATTCTTAATGAAGTTATTTGCTCTGGGATGTTTTCTGACCATTTCAAAATTGCTAAGTTTGTCATACTTTAAGTATAACGATATTAAAAATTAATCAACCTATATGCCTACCTTACTGTTGAGTTTGATCGCTAGAGATGGAAAGAATAGTAGATTATAGATTGTAACCTTGCTTAATAGATATTAATCCTACTAATTCCAGGAATGGATTAAAATAATCTAAGAACATTATTCGTATGAGTTCACATCTTACTCGTACTTTGGACTTAAATTATCATTGTGGCTTCAAGACTCAAATCATGATTATACTGTGTGAATATTTCTAAAGTCATTTAGTATGATTTAATAAATGTTTAAACTTGAGAAGTGGGCGATGAAAAAATTGTTATTTGTTAATTTGAAGCACTTTGGCTTAATGCCAAACGCACTTATAACTACGAGTAAAGCTCAGAAGACGAGGAATCGTGTGGATATAAGAACTTAGTTTATTTAGCAGATATAACTTTTGATGCTATAATTATAAGTTGTATCCCTGCTAGTATAAAGTATTAAATTGCACTGAGTAAGTGAACTACCTATATATTTGGTATGTGACATATAAATTACTGGTATAAAATAAATTACCAGTTAAACTGTAATTTGGTGTCATGCCAGCTACATATCTGTCCCTCATCTCTGTGGGTCATTACGTCAACAACATGCTCATTTTGACGGAGCGTCATGTCAACTACACACACACACACACACACACACACACACACACACACACACACACACACACACACACACACACACACACACACACACACACACACACACACACACACACACACACACACACACACACACACACACACACACACACACACACACACACACACACACACACACACACACACACACACACACACACACACACACACACACACACACACACACACACACACACACCCACACACACACACACACACACACACACACACACACACACACACATATATATATATATATATATATATATATATATATATATATATATATATATTATATATATATATATATATATATATATATATATATATATATATATATATATATATATCCCCTATATATGTGGGCCATCATGTCACCTACATTTAGATTTCCGTGAGCCGTCATGTCATCCACATATAATCCATATTTTCGTCCTGTTATTCACATGGGAATCCCATCATATCAGACGTGTCTATCCTTACGGCCCAAAAGAACAGACACACGCCCATTCTTGCGGATCATCATGTCAGCATCATAACCATCTCCCAAATATGCTTGGCGTTATGTCAGCCACATCCATCTCCCAACTCTGCGGGTCGTCATGTCATCCGCATAAACATCTCCCAACTCTGCGGGTCGTCATGTCAGCCGCATAACTATTTGCCAACTCTGCGGTTCGTCATGTCAGCCACATAACCATCTCCCAACTCTGCGGGTCGTCATGTCAGCCACATAACCATCTCCCAACTTTGCTTGACGTAATTTCAGCCGCATAACCATTTCCCAACACTGCGGGAAGTCATTTCAGCCGCATAACCATCTCCCAACACTGCGGGTCGTGATGTCAGCCACACAATCATCTCCCAACTCTGCGAGCCGTCCTGTTCTTCACATGCCCATCTCTGCGGGCCATTTTATCAGTATGTTTTATCCCTGCGAGTCATCGTATAAACCACATATATAACATCTACACCTACGTCCTAAGAACCACCCAAACTTTCATCCCTTGAGGCCGTCGTGTCAGCAGTAGAATATTATGCAAATTTTAGCTTATATTATTAAATTTTGCCGTCTGCCAGGCCATATGTGTGCTAATTCTTTATAAAAATATCCTAGATAGTTCAAACTTGGAACCCAGTATTCTCTTGGTCAATGAAAGAACGCTATTGATTTTGTATTCAAAACATCAAATTTATATCCATCAGTCAGTCTGCCCTTATGTGAAATAATGTTGATAGAAAGGTCCCAGAAGATTGAAACTTGTGTAGGCTTCAGTTGGTGCAAAAAAGGAATATATTGATGTTGGAGTCATACATTAACACAAGTATCCGTCTGTAATATAGCTCTTTCATTATGTTTTCTTGGTTCCATCGTTTTCTCTAGTGTATCAGTTTATTTGCATCTCCATAACGTATCTCTAAGGATACTAAAGTATAAATATTATAATCTAATTTATTTGTAATATGTGCCTATTGATACTGAATTGAAATACAGTTAATATCATTATTTTCTGAAATAAAAATTTTACCCTTATTCCATCTTTATGAGAAGATATACGCAACTGAACGTAAGTGATTGTATTTTCTCCATCTTTTCTGTTGCCGAATAGCATTAAAATTATACTAAAATACATTAACTGTCATATAAGACACCTCAAATAAGAAATTGAAAAAAATTAAGAAGCATTTTTATTTGTTAAACGGTACTTGAACCATTACTACTAAAGTGATATTATCAGCAATAGATAGAAATGTAATATTTACTTATTACATCAGTATGGGATGTTTAGTGGAGACTTAGCACGAAATGAATGACATTGATGTAGAGAATACTGTAAATATTTAGATTATGAATTTTGCTAGACGTGTTACTCGTACATTGGAGGGCAGGCGGGATAAGTATTAAGTACCATGGATTTGGCGCCTCTTACTTACGTGCGTGATACAGTGCGACGCAAAACGTAAAATACAAATTTACAATTTTATTCCTGATACAGGCTTAAGAAATGTTTTAAACCCACCTTAGATGTTTTATTCTAGGTTTTTCTTACATATGCTCATATTTTCTTAATCATAAACAACGAATGCACCAGAAAATCAACTAATGTAGTAGTTGTATTGATAAATATTTGTCTGAAATTTGGAGGTTTTATGATTTTAATACGATATGTTAATGTTTACGATAGCTTAGTGATAAAAACGCAGCAGCAGAACATTCAGGGGTATATCTAACCTTCAAATATGAGTGTAATATATATATGCATGTGAAATATACTGTGTGTTCTTTTATTAATTAGAAACTAATTTGTAGTCTCTCTCTTAGAAGTTTCGCTATCAATTCCTTGAAATTCCTTAAATCCTTCCGTAGATTTGGTTTTTGTTTATATTCAGGAGCATTATTACCAATGGCCTCTCCTTAAAAAACTTAAAATATGTCCAGAATTCTGACGCTAATATGGCTAATCCATGTCTATCATATATCTAGTTGCTATTCAAATGCATTAACTTGTATAAATAGAAATAGGCAATGCTTTATAAACATGAACTATGGTGATAATCTACTTGCTCCGCCAAGAATCGGATCCTTCCTTTTTATATTAATTATTGATTATATTACATAATCAAGTAACCCATAAAATATTATTAAATCTAAAATGCTAAGTACTCTCAACTATTATCATTTATATTCAATTAGTTATCAATTTATTACGCTTTATACGCTTTGTTTACAGAATTATCCACAAAATTACAAATAGACTAGATATATGACCTTTCAATGGCGACAAGGAATCCATTATTTCTATCACGTAAATCATAATACAAATTAAAAAAAAAAATAGATGGTTCGCTGTTTAACCTGTAAAAACTTTTTTTTTCCTTTTCCATATAACGTAATGTAATTAATTAATTGCATTACAGATCCATTCAATTAAATTACGATCCAGACAGCGATGTGAAATATTTATTGAGACTCTCTTATTAAAAGAACTACCATTTCAATCTAGTTAAAAACTAAATACATAATTTTATTGCTTTAATCCCTGTCAACGGTATGTTGAAAGGTATGTGTAAGGTGTAATCGCTTACATATTCCTTAAATAGACAGCAATTCAAAAATATCTCCAGGAAATTATTTAATTGAATTCTTAATCATATTTAAAAAAACAATGAATTAATAAACAGTATTCTGCAGTTTAGACACACCAGTTTCAGGCTGTTAACTCCATTGTAACTAGTAACGTGGTTGATGCACGTTACTAGTTACTTACTGCTTTCATTGCAAAAGCTTTCAGATAATGGGGAGGATTCCTTAATAAATTAACCACCACAATAATTAAAATTTGCTATAGATTTCTATAAACTACTTATTCCTTATTTTTTTACAATATTTTCGTACGTTAATCGAGATGATACAGCTCGGTTTCTTAAAAACTTTTTTTAGCTATTATGTGTAATTGCCTGACATGATTGTTTGCATTTATGGGTCTGATATTTTTGGTCTGACATCGGATAAATAAGAGGTGAGTTTCGCTTGTACTCATATAATGTTATTGGTTCTTAAAATTTACGTAAATCTTATATTAGATGAAAATTATTATGGCCGAAATTTTATACTTTTTCACATAGCTTTCTGGATAGAGGAAAAGGCAAACCAAAATTTTAGAGTAGGAAATATAATTGTTTAACTATAAATATTCATACAAAAAGTTCAAAAACAATTTTGGTTAACATTTTAACATTGACATAGCAATGAACCCAAAATATGCCTACTTCCATTTGTAAACTGCACAGAACACCCTGAACAGGTAAGAACTTGGACATTATGATTATGATTATGAGCAAAATATATAATGAAGAATATAATATGAAGCATTTAAATTTTTAATGAAACTTAACGATCATTTACACGGGAATGGATTTTATGATAGAGTGTGTCCTTTCATAGGATTTTGAAGTCCATCATTTGAAGCATGTTTCTCAGTAGGCATACAACATTTATATTTGGTTTGCCGGGGATGTGTAAATGAGTTAATGTTTTTTAGCATGCCTCCAAGCCATCGTTTGTGTGTGATTTTATATACTGGTCTGCCTGTAGCGAAGCTACATGGTTTGGTGTACAGTTACCATGTTACAAACTATGTCAGGATTTGATTTAAACAGCTGATCGAAGTTTAGCATGTATTCTTTCATCGACCCATTACACGAATTACAGGTCATAATACCCTACGATAATTTTGTGGTCAAAAGAAAATACAGGACAAACGTCTCAAAAATAATTGATAACGAAACACTGAGTTAGTACGAGCCATCATTTTGTACTCTTATGTGTATAACGATGTCTATATAACAATTAATCTCCTATTTACAAATATGCATAGTTTTAATATGTAACTCATGATAACTGAGAGATTTTATAGTAAGAATTGATGATATTAAACTGTTTTGAATACTTTAAACTTTCCGTTTCCTTATTATGGTTATTGTTATTACATTCGTAATGTATGTTGTGATTGCCTTTCGTTATTAAAAAAATGGAAAATTATTGATCATATTATTTGATAACAAAATACTAACTCAATATATCAAAGAAAATAATTCCTTCAGAATTTAGTTGTCATTAAAAAATCTCATACGTTTCATTTTTTTAATAATGTTCAAAATTCAATGTCAAGAAGCAAGCATTAAAGCTAACATTTCCATTACACAGTTGTATTGTGTGATCGTACCACTTCCACATTCCATTTGATTAGAGAGAGTATCCTTTGTGAACCGAGCTCTGAGAGATTAGACGATCTCTACCTTTGTCATTATTTATAACGTTGGATCAGATACTTGTTGCAGACCAGATCAGATGCTGAATTTGGATTACATAGAGCTGTACCTATGTGATATCGAACAATGCAATGAATACTGCTTTATCAATTGTTAATTATGTTTTCTAATGTTCTCTATATCCTTTCTTATTGCTTTTTTAATGATATAAACAAATCAGATCTAGATCACTCCAGGTCCATTCCAAAGAGGTTAAAAAAGCCAGCAACGAAGAAGCTAAAAGCGAACTCTGCATCTTTTCGACATTAGACACGTAGACTACACAAAAATGTAGTGTAATCTAGGTAAAGAGCATCGTGTCAAAAAATTTTGTACCTGATAAGACAATGAGTATACCCGACCTCGGTAAATTGTGTTTAAGATACAAACTTAAATAAAAATGCTAAATATTATAAAGCTCCTTATAGTGCAGGGCTTATATTTTATTCTGAATATTCACCTAGACAATATATCGTGTTTTTAAATATCTCTTTTAAGTTTTATTGGACTTATTACCATGGAATATCAATTACTTGTAAATGGAATAACAATTAAACTAAGCAAAACCTTTTGAAACCTAGAATATTGAAGTGTGCTTAGAATTGTTTTAGCACCACATTCTTTGTGATGTGAATTAAGAACTTTAATTAGTTTTTTTATCCCCTTATATTGTTGTTATTACTTAAATCGTTCTCAAGAAATTAAAATTGATTATAAAAACCGATAATACTGAAACATCTTACATCTTAAAAGAAAAAAGTGAATGTTATTACAAAATACTGAAATTATTAGGAGTTTAGCACTAAAAGATTTTAAAACAATAAAAATGTTCCAATTCCAATCAATGTCGTAATCAATATTTTACTGAAAGTAAGCAAAACATACGAATCGAAAGTCAATTAGGAAGGAATACAAAATTAGAGCAAATGTCATAAAAATATGTTGCAGTTGAGAGTATTGCTGAGTATTAAAAGTAACACCAGTTTCTTAACGCAAAGTGTATTAGACTGTTGTAGTAACGTTTTTGATATATGTCAAATTTTCACTATTACACGTTACTTTGAAGACATTTTGAAGATACATTATTGCATATTGAGACAAATAATGACGTCAAATTACACATAAATTGGTTCGATATTAATAAAAATCAATTTCTTTACCCTCCATAAAATTTTTCTAGATATTATGGAGAGTCAAACACATTCTTCACGAGTTAAAAGCCTTTAAGTGGCAAGAAACCGAGGTTCATAAAATGTTATATTTTTAAGTGTAATATTAATGTGATACCTTATGTTACCACTAATACATTATAGTTTTAAAAATATTTTTACGTTTTTTGGGATTTTTTCCCCAAAAAATTATTATCCCAATGTATCTCTGGGCTATGAGTATTTTTTTGTCTTGCCTTGTATTCACTGGGATAATATATTCCCACTTTAAAGGGTTTGTAAATAAACACACATAAATGTAAAAGGGTCATAGTGAATGTTTATTACATATAGTATAAATACTATGGAAAATATCACTATTTCTAAAATAGCATGGTTGGGATAACAATTCTTGTCAAATCAATTTGAAACAGCATTGAAGATACTGACCTAATCTAATAAAACTGAAAACAATAACACTCACTTTACTTATTCACATGAAACAAAACATACAAAACACTCAGTTTTACACGTATGTTGTTGCAAAATGGTCAAAGGTTACATTGTCTTGTGGAATAAGGAAAAGCAGCCCTTGCATAGTGCGACTTTACAGCGACTGTCATATTGTTTCGCTTTTCTTTGGCTTTGGTGGAGCAGTGCGCACATCTTCTGTATGTGTCTATCTTTTGTGGAAGGTGATCTTCAACATTAGTAAGGCGTAGACTGTTTTCCAAGTTGGTTTTCTAAACGGACTGTTCCGTTTCTTGGCTTTAGACTTTCCGGAAGTGTAGCCAACTTTTTTTCTTGATGTAAAAGTGCCTATCCACTGATTAACCAACTTTGACCTGAAAGTCAAATGGGACATTGGTTTTAATGCAGCGTCCTTATGATCTTTACTGTACAATATGAATTTAATGACAATGGCTGACTCAAAAAAGAAATAAAAAAACTTCATCCACCAGCGTGTAGACTTTTGTTGCTAGATTGTAACTAGACATGTGTTGATCAAAGCGATCTTCTCCACCCATGTACTTTTTGTACTCGGCTACTGCTTATGAGCAAGTGACTTCTCGATCTCCTTTACCATTTGACTGAATGACTGTGACTTTTTTGAAAAATTGGACATTGTGGATATTACTGACACACACTTTTTCCCTATCTGCCCATTTCACAATACTTATATCACCACTCTGAGTGATATTGTTTATTATATCTTAATTTTTTTATTATATATCACTTCCTGTTGTATAACCGTCCTGTTTCATAATATTTTCAATTATGCCTTATTCGTGTTGAATAACACAATTGCTCAAACAGTAACCTAACGTTTATAAGACTGCCAGAGTAACATCCAAATAACTGCTTTGCCAGAACATGGACAAATTAGTTTATACCTAATAAAAAAAGAGTAAGCTTTTGTTGTTATTAATAAATATAAATCTCTCAAGCAAATATAAAATATTTATTTCTTATTTTTTTTGAAAAAAAGCATTACATTTTTAGCTTGTAGTTCACAATGCTACATTTTCATTATTAGAAATTTTTACATTGCAAAATACAAGTAAAATAATATATAAAAATGATTACAGATAACTAAGTAATATACTACTTATCTTTAAATTATTTCTTGATGTATATTAGTGAAATTATCTAGATCCTAAGTTTGAGGTGTGGACAAGAACAAAAACATTGATATCTGTGAGTGACAGTGGGATAATATATTCCCACTTTCAGACTATCAGCTGGATAGAAATCCAGCTGGTGTTGCCAACTGCTGAAAACTAAATTTATGTTTTACAGTAAGTCTTCATGGTATGTATTGTGCATGTGGGAAATTATTATCCCAAAGAATCTCAAGCGTAGTGAAATAAATAAAAGTAAAAACGTGGTGGTAAATTATTCACCCAATGTCGTATAAAGGGTAAGGCAGGTAATTTTACAGATTCTTTTAACGAAGAAAGCCGGTAGTTCCATGATACCCAGTGGGAGAGAGCGGATGGACAGCTGAAATTTTTGGTAACACATAAAACTCTTTGTCAGTCTAAAGCAGGTGGGAGGAAATAGGTTTGAATTCTACAAGTAACTGGACTTTTCTCCACTCACGTGGATCTTCTGTTTGTTTGGGTGTATAAGTAAGCATATTTTGTTTTTATTGTAATTTGTATGACTTAATTATTTATTAACTTATCAGAAACATAGTGTTTACGACTCGGTAGAATGTCGGAAGTTTTGTATTTGGATGAAGTATGTAGTGTGAGAGCCAATAATGCTAATACATAATATAAGTAGAATGAAAGATGCGTGTTTTCTTTCATTATTATGTAACCACTTAAAGGTTTGGATCAGAGGTACTTAAGAACTCGGTAGCTTAACCGAGTTATTATGCTTAAGATTACCTTGAAAAATAAATATCCCCTTTTAAGAAGTTTATTTTTGGACTAATTAATTGTATAAGTAATTTATATAAAAACATAGATTATTACACGACATTCTTTTGCCCTAAAAATAAAAAAAGTTATATACTAGATTATAAAGCAGAAAAAAAGTTGTAAGTGCTTTATCCATTGCACTTCCATGGATAAAGTTGAACTTTGTCTATTGTTTAGTTTGACATCACGTTGAGTCTACCATCCATCTTTGTCTAGAACAGTGAAGCTATAGAAAGAGCAGAGAGAAAATGTTGTAAATGGTTTGGGGAACATTTCTAACATTTGATCTCGTTCTACTGGCGTACATTTGTTGCTATCTATAGAGTCATGCATTGCCTCGACGTGGGCGTAACGTTGCGGTTCCACAACTAAAGCAAATTAATGTACCGTACTTAAACTGTTTAAAAAATAAAGAATTTATTACAAAATAATGTGGTTTACCACTTATAAGTGGTGATCTTTTTACATTTAGAGTAAAGAAACACCAGAGTATAAAAATTTAGTAGAATATTAAGAGACCTAAACATGCTAAGTCGAAAAGTAAGCCAGCAGTGTTAGTTAGAAAGGGCAAACAGATATTGACAGTTCTATGCTTAAATTTGAACAATATTAACTAAATCTAGTTTTAAGTTTAATAGTAATAAAGCTACATGTTTTTTTAGAGTCAAAGCCCAAGGATAAGACAAAAAAAGGCAACGATCTGTAACTAATTGTTACTTGATACAGATTTAAATGCTGTTTCAGTGTAAATTTGGTTGAATGTTTGAAATTTATGAAACCCTTCTTCTATAAAGATATGTACTGAAAAAACGAAACACGTGAGGTTGGAGATCTCTGAGGTTATAGTAATAAATGCAATGCATTGCAAAGTTGACTTATAACCAACAAAACCTACAAGCACAACTTTAAATGTTACCATAAACTTATGGCTTGCCAAAGTGCTGCAGAAATATAGTAAGAAATAAATTAATGATAACTTGGGCGGAGTGCCTGATGGTTCCAGTGTTTTTTAAAATTCCGCCATCAACTTTAATAACTTAATACAACCTTAAAATTAATTCCCTTCACGTTGATGTTGACTCATACACCACGGCTTTGGCATATAGATTCGACATTGAACCTATTGTCACAAAAAGAGAGATTAAAAAAAACTAGATAACATTTACGCTCGAAGTTGAACAAGAACTCACTTAAAGCAAAATTACGACGGTATCTGCTATTTAAAGAGACAAATTAGAATCATGAAAACGGGGTTCCGTTAGAGGGACATCACCACAGCTAATAAATATCTGTATTAATCTAACCAATAAAACATTACCATAGGTAAGTTAAGTTACCATAATATTAGCTTTATATTAAACGTAAAATAGATGACTCCTGTAAAAGTGCTAATTAAACATACAAAAAATTCATGACATCATGTTTACTTACAGACAAGGCGCACGAGGTTGTAACCGGTCTTACGGCTAAAGAGTTCAAGAGAGAAAACAATAATATTTTTCAAGCACACTGTTTATTATATATATATATTCTTCAAAAGATAAATATATTGGCAGACACCCTAAACTTACATTCAGCCCATAGAGTTAATTTTAAATATGTTAAAACACTTTACGATTATATTGTTAATTATGGAGTTAACGTAAATATCGTATTTTAAGAATTTAGTTAACTCGTAGCCGACATTCCTTAGAGTTTTTAATTTTTTTTTATAATTTCAATATTATCTCAAATATTTGTTATTTTTCTACTTAATACTAAAATAGTACCAAATTTGCAAGAGAACCCAAAAGGTGTTTGCTTTCAAATTATTTATATCTTAAAAATGAAATCTGTTACATTTCAACGGTGGAAATAATGAGTAAAATTGTTAACTTTGTTCTCATGAGGTCAAATGCAAGGAAATTATACTTCAGCCAGTTCTCCCAATATTAAATGTGAAAATCATTATATGCTTTCGAGTCCAAACATTTTCAATTATATGACTCAAAACAATAAACTAAGGACAGAATCCAGATCTGTAATGATGGGTTATGTCAATCTCTGTAGGCACATTGTTGTGTATCCAAGATGGAGTCCACTGCTGCACCCTTTGCGTCCCTTTCATTGTTTCCAGTTTTCCAAGAGCTCTAATAGAAACGGCTGAAGTGTTCCAGATTTTCTGTCAAAGTAACTTTTGTAATTACCTCCGTTTCTCAAGTGCTTCGTAAAACACGTAACGGCAGGTATTGTTTGCTGTTGATGCCTAATAAATGTAATTACTTTTAAGTTTGTATATATTAAGTCATTTGAGTTTTAAACTTGATATACATATTTAACTTGTAATATAACGTATTGTTTCAATTCATGGTGTTTGTCATTTAAGAGCAGTCAAACATAAACAAAGATAATATACGTTTATTCTGCGGGTTGTAAAGTTGTTCCAAACAACTCCAGAGCAATTTAAATAATAAGTAAGAAGGATTATCGTTGTTATGTTAAGGATGCATAATAGCATCACCTTTAATAAAAATATTCTAACTCTAAAATAATTAATTAAACCAGAAATCTTTGTAATTTGTATACAAGTACATAACTTTTTAATAAATAAGTGCAAACGAACCAGAAGGATTATTTCTGATACAGAATATAGAATTGTGATAAATTTGCGTTTTCGTCAATCCTTTTTGTGCCGGAATTGTGGGAGAAATTAGAAGAGAAGGTATATAGTATATCAATAGACCCGTGTATAAAACACAATACAAGGTCTCGTAAAAACAAAATCAAAAATAGCCCACAGGAATTCTAAAACTGTGTTTACAGTATAAAATATGGTTGAAAATAGGGAATACATAGGCGAGCTAAAAATACCATTAAACGTAAGGATAAAAGAACACAAATAAAAAACGTGAAAAAGTCATACTGAAAAGTTAAAAATTGCTAACCATTGTTGGTCCGAATACCATCATATGAATTTGGATGAAGCCAACCCAATACAGCGGGAACCAAGTGTTTTAAAAAGAGAATAAATCGAGGCTATATACATTAAATTGGCAGATCAACCAATCAATTCAGAAGTTCATCTAGCCTGAACCAATAATAAAATAGGCCCACTCATATTCTACTCTGTTCCTACCGTGACGATTGCCATTTACTATTGCCCTCTGGTCAGTCGTAGGTGGTTGGTCAGCGAATGCAGACTTATTGTAACCTATATTCTATAGTTTCGTTTTAATAATTAGTGTTTTGATTGGTTTTTTATTAAGTACATGTTTGAGAGTGAGTGTAGTTGACACACAACATGGGGTTTGTGATTCTTGACTTAAGTGTATCACAACGCTTTGGTATGATTTGTATATTTTAACCCAGTTTTTAATTATGTGTTATGGTAGTTATTTACCTGGAAAATAGATCATATTGCTGATATTGAAATGTATTGTTACTCATTTATTGTATCCAGGAAAAAAGTCTTGTTTCCTTCTCAATCCTTCCATCGTCAAAACCAAACTTAAAACAAAATACACCCTGTTATATTGTAAAAATATAAAAATAAATCATGCTGCGTTAATTAAAATGGTATGTTACTTAGAAACAAGATAATTATATTTTTAAACATTTGCGTTATTTCCATAGAAACATATTTTACCATTAATTGTTACATACACAAAAACACTGAAACCATTTTTATTATTAAATTATAGTTTTTCGAGTGAAAGGAGTCCGCTGGCGATAATAAAATAAATAAAAGCAGCGCAGGATGTGTTATATTAAACAATTATGAGAAGCTTCAAATTCTCCATGAATATCCCACCATGGGGTTGTGGTTATACATAGGGAATCAGCATTCATTATGCTCTTGTTTTATTCATGTTATAACTGAGGAAATCTGCGCTGTCAAATTTCATCCTGGTACTTTAATATGGTATTTGTATAGTAATAATGTTATTTGTATTACTAACATATTAAACGAAACATTCATTTAAATTTCGAGAAACAGATCAAATTCTCTTACAAATATAAATAAATATTACACAGAAAAATATATTAACTGCTACTAAAGGTCCCAATTTGCTGCATATTGTAGTAGACGTATAAATCTCAATGATGGTTGGTTCAAAGTATAAAATAAAATAATGTACTTGTAAAGGTCAATTTCAATCTATTTACCATAGGCATTATATCTTGGATGATGATGAATAGAGTATGCTTGTTAGAAGAGGACTTAATGAATCCAGCTCAACCCAATTTAACATTAACTTTTAATCTGATCCTTGTTTTTCCTCAAGTATTTAGTAAATCGTTGATGTACTAAATGCCTTTGATACATATAAATATCTACGTGATTTCAAGAGTGAGTTTTAATAATAGGACTATTACAGATGCTGGGACTTCAGTTAGATGTAACGCTACCAATCACGAAAACAAACGTGATAAAGGTCTTAACACTAGGAACATCTCACACAACATATTTTAGAGGATCCCACCGGATCTACAATTGCCTGGAGTTTCTCACAGGTTGTCTCCTCCAAGGCAGTAAAACAGATGATTGTTGGTTGGGCACATGGAATCAAGGGTTTAACAGAACTTTTACAGTATCTGCTTATTTAACGCTACTAAACCAACTATCACATGTACTGAATTAATATAAATTTATTTAAACATAAGACGATTATAAAAAATTTAACTCGGTTTGCTTACCCTGATGAATAGCCTTAACGATATAACACGTTCCCTAAAGGATTTATCATCAGTTTATTCAAACTAAGAACTAAGTACTTTTATTAATCCACAAAGATAATGAAATGATCTCAGTTTAGCACAGTTGAGTAACAATTAAATATGTGTGTCTATCTCATAATTTTTATAAAGCGTTAATCAATTCCCCTCCATACGCATAGCATGAAATATTTTAGCATCCTTCTCTATCTGTCTATCTCTTCCGCTATGACTAGATTTACTGTGTCAACAAACTTCTGGCCTTCGGGACATAATCGGATGTCCTATTGGTGATCCACACGTCTGTTTTTGTAAAATTGATGTTTTAGAAAATTTTAAACGTCTTTCAAAGTAAATTACCAATTGGATTGTACACATTTTAAACTCAAATTACTGGTTTAATTTAAATCCTGATAAATTGAATAAACATTATGAACGGATTAAAATCCGTAAATTTAAGAATATTTCTAGTAATATAATTCTAAAGTTTTAGATTAGACCTATAATTCTACACAAAACTACATACAAATATGTAAACATGCACGAGACTCTCATAGATGGAAAATTGTGTAATGAAAAGACTGAAGTATGCTTTTTCTATTTCAACCGTAAATTTTAATATTAGATAGCTCAAATCCAGTTAAAAATATAATAGAGATAAATAATATGCAGTTGCAAAGTATTTCCAGTGAAAGAAAAGTCTGCAGCACTAAGCATTGTAACAGCAAATATGGTGTAATAATGTTTCCAGGCAATATTGTTATAGCAATTTAGTTAAACGCCTCTTTATAACGTAATAATTCTCTGTAAAATACTATTTTTATGTACTTTGCGTATAATTGAGTGAATTATAATTCTAATGTCATCCGTCATTCGAACAATCACAATAAGAGTATTTCTAATTATACCAATGAAGCAACTAGCATTGTACATATTACAGTTGAAAGAGCAATTCTTAATCTCACGTTACGTCACTATCAATTTCTAACATTTATCTTTTGATATTCAACAGTGAGTCCACAATTTTATAATGATATTCAAATGTCTTATATCATACATATTAAAGGTATGTGATGGAACTTCTATAAAATTATCCTAAAATTTACATTTTCATAGTTAATTCTGATCAAATAAGCCCTGAGTTGAAATTGTAATAAAAGTCCTTATCGGTATATGCTGATCTAAACCATGAATGTTATATGTTTCCCCGGGGAGCAATATTACCAATAAGTAAGACAGAGAGACTGTTATGGTTGTACGGGTATCCCTTAGTGACATTTTTAATTAATCATGCGGTGTAAATTATATCTTACTTTACTCTGTCAGCGTAAAGTTAATACTCATTGACTCTTTTACTTTTCAATTCTAACGAAGAAAATACTTTCTAATTATACGTTTGTACGAAGATGTACTTACACTATCTCCGCCCATAACATGGGGCCATTTAAAAATGTCCTATTTATTTCGAACCTTTGTGAAGCCTGCGTTTGCCAAAAATACAAGTATACACACAATCAATCTTGAGTGTTCAGTTAGTTGGGATCTTGACAGTGCCATCTTTATACATAATGGAGGTCATCCCGTATGCTAATAACCTCGGGTTGCTAAGAAATGCATATGCTCACAACCACATTACCAGATTTGCAAGAGACTTTTGTTCTCCCAGCACAAGGTGAGCCTCTTTGTCACAAAACCGTCCCATGCTGGTGCAAGGTTGTAGAATTTACTATCACCTGAAAAATCAAGGCAATAAACTTCCTTGAAGCGAAAAAATGAGTAATTGGATCATGTCTGTAACCATTTACAGCTTGGCTGAACTTTTTGAGAGAACCATACATCTTAGATGAATTTTTCAAATTGCTCTATGTTTGTACTAATATTTGACTATCCATAAACCTAATTACTAATACGTAATATTGTTGTAACTCTAGTGTTACAACAATATGGATGAAATATCTCCTTAACGATTATCTGCCATAAAAATACACTTGTGTGTCTTTTGTGTTGTTTTATGATTCCTTTGATATAATCACGGACTTTAATGCGCTCGCTTGTTACTTTAAATTGTTGTCAAGAAGCGAATGGTTTGTTGAATTACGCTAATGTCCCGTCCCCTTAGTTTTTGGTGATTCAGTTACTGTACATATGCCGTCTCACATTGTATACGGAAACGAAACAATCCCTTACATGTAAACATTCACAATTTTGGTCATTAAATAAAATCCAGAATAAATTAATGGGATGGCCTTGTTGCCACGACGTTGTAATAAGATGTGTTCTTACTCATAAGCTTACTTTATTCTTTCACTCTTAAAATTTAAATTGTTATTTAATCAATTATACATATGATCAGTCTTATTACAATGTCTACAGAGAAAAGTTGATTTATCAGGTTCTTCATGAATTAATATTTAAAAAATGTAGACACCATGATAGGATTTGTAACTGCTTTAGAGACCAGTGAGGCGTAGCCCAGAGGGATTTTCAAAATCTATGCTCATCCCTGGTATTCTAAGAATGTCCATGTTAAGTTTCAGTACAATCGGTTGTATAGCTTATGCGTGAAAGTAAAAAGAAAACAAACAAAGGCAGTTATACATTTATAATATTAATCGGATGTTTCTACTAGTAATGTAACGGGTTCACGCTTTGTAGCATAAATATGACTCGTGGTAATCCTAGTCAATTACTATTTTACCTCGAAACAAAAATTCTGGAAACCTATTAGTTAAGCCCACAAATTATCTATTCAGAATGAATAGATGCATCCAACTAGCTCTTTATTAAAGTATAAAAGGTGAAATTTTGATGGAAATTAATAAATGATATTGAAATGTTTCATAAAGCATAACTCTATTTTAATTTACAAACTACTTATAATAACTCATAATATAATTTTAATGGAATGTTTCACACCTTTTGCTTTTATTAAAGAAGAATTTTATTACCGTTTTATAATAAATAATAACCTATTGTAGTCTAGATATTATAATCTCATAAATTTTACTGGGTGACTTATCTTCTTATCCTACTGTCAGAAGATGGATGTCATCGGATGTCGATTATCTTTTGGCGGGCTCGTTCTCGTATTCGTTGGTCATGAAATAATAATAATGACTCGTGTTCCTGTAAAATCATATGGGTTTAGGTGTTAATAAGCACTCAACCGAATTAATCAGTTCATCCAGTCTTCCAAAGACATTTATAATCCATCGGAAAACACAGCACTTCACCCCCCGCTCTCTCACACCAGTTCCGGTAAACATACCTTATGCCCGAACACAAGTCCCATAACTGTCCATCTAGGACCAAGGCATTTGTCTTTCTATTAACTTTCTTCCTCACTATTCCCCTCTTTTCCACTACCAATCATGAAAGTTTCTCCCTCATTGGTTGACATTTATCAGATCACATTGTTTGGTAAATTCTGTAAAAAATCGTGTAACTTACATTTAGAACGCGCGTGACGTTTTTGAAAGATCTGCTTCCAGATTTCTTTGGAAGCAGATTTCCGCCGGATGTTTCCAAATTCTTGGTGTTTCCGTTCTCACAGAAAACTCTCGCGGGACGTCAGTGCATGGTCGATAGTAATTTGTTGAATCATTCCCTTCCCTTTTAATTTGATTTAATTAGTGACAATTTCTGTCGTCCTACATCAGTAGTTATACATGTTTTATTATAAACTGCCTACGAGTGAAGCTTAAATTTTCTATAAAAGTTCCTTTTTAGTTTTATAATAACAACAATTAAAAGCAACAGAAGTTCGGTTATTATTTTAATTCACAATAAAAGATATTTCTTAAAAGGTTTTGGTGCTTCCAGTTGCGGGTCTACAATGCTAAACTCATTTCCTTCACCATAAAAAAAGCAGGACTAATTTAATAACTATTTTGTAAAATTTCTTATCATAGCAACATAACATGGAGGGAAAGAGAGCTTTGAGTTAGGAAGTTTTAGAATTAAAGATACTTCGTAAGCGGAAATCTATAAATAAATGAAAATTATCAAGTAGGTCTCAAAGAGACATTTTGGATGATAAGGAAAACCTAAAGATATGCGGTTAGAAATTTAATTAAAAATCAATGAGGCTCAATAGCATAATGGAAAAATAAAACATGAATATTATGAGGGTATAATGCGAAACACGAAGATGAGCAAGGAACAGATAAACTGCCAGAGAAAGTCACTATAATGAATGGCATGAATGGCTCAAGAGAAACCAAGTCAAAACAACAAATAAGAATTTAATAGAGGCATTTTAAAACATACGATTCTTCCGGTAGGTAGAATCGTATAAAATTGGTAGAAATACGATTGTGAATCTTCATCTGTTATTCAAATGTTCAATAAAAGTTAGAAACAACTTGAGTAAAATTTAAAGGTTTTTCTTAGAACAACGGATCGTTTTCTTAAACTTAAATAGGAATAATTATACGTAGTGATAAACTGGTGCTATATATTTGTTTATTATTCGCTAACGTACATTAACTAATACTGTAATTTCTATATATGGAAACTTTAAGTAAAACCCAGTGTTTAACACTGTTCTAAAGATTGCCTAACCAAAGCATGAAGTGGAAATGAGGATGTGAAGATTATCAGAAAAAATCTCAAATCTTACTAATAAGAAGTAGATGGTGCAATCTCTTAGTTATTTTAAAGGTCGTTTAAAGAAGAAATTAAACAACCGAATAGGGATTATAGTGTCCGAAAATGTAACACATTTAAAGAACAAAAAGAAGAATTTAAAGAGGTGTATAGTTAGGAAATTATGATCCAAAGCACTAATGTAATTTTCGAGGAGTGAAGATGTGAGTAGGTTTCCCAGAGATGGAAATGTAATTAAGGGAACCCGGAACAGGAAGGAAAGAGACCTAGTGAGTACAACTTCCGGCTTGTGACAATTAGTGAGGGAAGAACTCGTCTCTCTTTTTCCTTTGTCATATCGTGAGGCTGTTTTAAACAGGTATAGATATTTCATAATCTATATCTAAACTGACTGTGTTGTGAAGAAGAACTGTATAACAGGGATGTACTTCCTTCACAGAGAAGGTGGTTGAGGTAGCTCATGAGACCGATTATTTAAGTTACCAATTCATATTTTGGCACATATTGAATCAAACACAAAATTGCATATGCCTAAATTGTTATTACTATTTTTAAGCAGGATTTTGAATCTAATTATTAAATTACTAAATCAACAAGGGTCTATACTAAATACTAAAATAACTAAACCTGTGCTCTATCCATTTGGTCTTGTTAGGTACATGCACTATTGTTTCCAGACAAAGTTAAAATTGGAATTACAACTTAATTTCCTGGCTGTAACCGTGAATATTTTAATCCTATACAATATCCCACAGTATAGGTACAAGCTTAAAAGTTTATTTCTCCACAGATTGTACACAAGAAAGTTAAGCTTACTGCATAAAAATGTGTCAAATAATATCTGCTGGCTTGCCACCATGCTGGAAGAAAGACATTACGCATTACAATTATGGAACACTTAAACTATACGAGTTAAATCTACAGAAGCACTGCTGCTGACCCCGAAGACATCCTTGACTATTACTCCACACAATCTACTCAAACGATGATAATATCCTATATGTCGGGTATTTTAATTCAAAAAATAAATTTTATTCAGAGAATTTCAAATTGAATTACTTCCTTTACAGGTATCATTAATTGAACCTGTCCGTTACGAAAATGTGTGAAATCGATTGCCAAATCCGCTAGTGTGGGCGTCAAAGGGTCGTGGCCCTCCGTCAATGTCCGGCATGGCGGTAGGGAGGGATGAATTCCAGATCCACACCAGCCAAGATCAAGGTTGTCGCAGTGTGTCCACAGATCAATCGTAGTATGTGAGGAACCAAGATTACAGTTTTTTATTTATTTATATTATGGTATAAATAATTTTACAACAAATGTTAAATACATGCTATCACAGTACAAGAAAGAAACATAGTATATTTGATTTTATCAAAGAAGCCAAACATTACTAATATTAACAACAAATATGTATATAAATCAATGAAATGAAGTTAGACAAAAGATAATAAGAACAAAAATAACGAGGAAAAATAATATATATCACTCAAAGTATTACTACAGCAATCAGCGAACAATTTTACAGTGATAATATAAACTATTTAAAATAACATTGTGATTTAAAATTGAAAACAGTGAAATAATAACAATAAGGAAAAAAACTGACCAGTATCAACTTATCTACAATATTGCACAGCAAGATGTTAGCATGCGATGTTAGGGGGTGTGTGTATGTGTAACAACTAACAATAAAATGTGAGTTTTAACAAGCAATAACATAATAACAAGTATCGGGTACTTCAATAAAAAGTAATCCAAAAACTAAGCTTCATAACAACTAAATGCTGGATCTATATCCATCTTTTAGTACCGTTATAGTTAACTAATTTTCGTTATGGACTAAGGACTGATAGAAGTAATTAATTCTACGGATGTTCTACGTCGTTTCAGGTGCCATATATAATTGAAATTGTTTATCTTTAGTTTATCTTAAATATTAAAAAGCATTATCAGCAAATGGATCTTTTCGATTTCGTTTTTAGTTTGCATGTCTTCATTTCTTCTCTTTAATCTTCAATATAGTTTAAAAGTATGCAATTATTCAGGGCCTTTAAAATTTAATGCACACTGAAGGGATCTTGGAAACTATAAAAGATAAAGGAAAGATTAAATGAACGTAGTGCGTTACAAGACCAACACGTTGATGTGGCCAAGTTGATTATTGGTTGCATCGTTCATTCGCTGTGGCAAAAACAATGGTTTTGGTAAAAAAACATTCAAACTTCCACAGCTTTCTTTTCAGTACCTACATTGAAACAATTGAAAATTTGAAACACACTCTAATTGCATTTTCAAATTTTAGTACAGTAATAAAATTGTACAAGACGAATTCTGCAAATTTTCTTGTAGGTATTTTATTTTAATGTTAATACTTATATGAGTAAGGAAATGAATTACGTGTGTATATGTACACACACACACACACACACACACACACACACACACACACGCGCGCGCGCGCGTACATATATATATATAATACTGCGTAAAAATTACGACAGTATTGAAGCATTAGGAACGCAGATCGGGCTAGAGGTAAACGCTTTTTATGTTAATAATTTTACCGATATGCACATATACACTAACAGCCCCATTATTTCACGCAAGGACATAGACACAGACAAAAATATATTTAAAAAGAGAAACACTTTCGTTATTAGGGAATTCGAAAAGGATTTGAACACTTGTAAAAAAATAAGGAATCTCGCAATTGCCCAGTCGGCCTCAAAAGAACTTTGTTCAATAGTAGCTTCGTTTGATCTGAGCATTTCCGTGTTTGTTTTTCGTGATTGATTTACTTTGCGAACTTTTGCAAACTCTGTTTTATTCGACAAATGATTGATTCCTTTAGTATTAAAGTTGGATTTGTGACCTTGCACTCCTTAAGTCAATTATTTGTTATCTAACTAAATTTAACAGATTTTAGCAGAGATAACAGTACATTACTTTTCATTCATTCAAAGCGTGTTTTCTAATTAATAAATAAAACCCACCAGGAACAGTTGCTATAGTTACTTAGTCTGTGTACATACATATAAAGTTTTATATCCCTCATGACAAGTAACTAGATGTAATTTAAAATGCGGTTTATTTTTATACACAAATAAATAAAAACAATAATATTGTATTATTAATAATTGTAATGTTATAGATTTATTTCCACTGTCACGCATGCCAATGTTTAGTTGTTTTACGGATTTATTAAAAGGTCCAAACTACTTGCCAATTCAAGAAATAATCTCACTGACTAAAAATTAATCATTCTAAAATACTGCATCATAAATTATTTTTATTACAGAAATTTCTTATGTGGACAGTAGTCGTATTTATTTTCTGTTTTGTTTGTACGTGTTTTGTAAATTATACAATGAAGAATTTTGAACTTTAGGTTGATACTAGAATTACTAGAATATAATACACTGTTAGTTTTATTAACCCAAACAGCACAGAAAAAAGAGAAAACTTTGTAAAACAGCATAACGAGATAGGTGACAATGTTACTCATGAGAACAAAGCAGGAAGACTAGCTTAAGGTTATAATTCACCTGATGGACTGCATTGCAGCCTTTATTGCTTTACTACTACTCTATTGCTTCCTCGTTTATTAGGTTATATGTAATAAATTGAAAACTTCTAAGACATAGTTGATTACTTTATTTTTATGTTTAATGCATTATTGGTATCTATTTGCCTATTTTGGCACTTCAAGTTTTCTTTCATCCGAGAATGATTTATTTGACATTTTAATAATTTATTATTAAATGATGTATGTTTCGTATGAAAAATATATGAAATACTTCTGTGCTTCACAAAATTTAAAGTTATGAAATAAAAAGAACTTGCATCGGTTTGGTCCTAATTAGATTATATGACTGAAGGAAATCATATATTTGTTATCGTATTTATGTACATTTATTTGTATATTTAGTTACCCCATTTATGAGAGCCTTCTGTACCGACCAATCTAATTACACGTGTAATCTTCCGTCCATATTAATCTGATAGGGCAACCGTATAAACAAAGTTTTGTGTAATTACCGCGAGTTTCTTCAAGGTGTTGAATTAAAAATGTTTTTCTCTATCTATTTTCTTAAACTAAACCTCTTTTTGTATTTATAACTATGCTTAAGAAATTTATTCTGGGTAAACATTTTTCGTTATATTTTTCGTATGAATAGTTAACCATTGATGACGCCTTTCGCTAGAGGAAATTAAATCAATTTCATTTTTGTCTGTCTGTATGCGTGTACGATTGTTCCCACGATATCTTGAGAAAAACTGCCTTATTGATTTGATATTTGGCATAAGGCTAAATTTCTCTGTAAGCAGCATCGAGTATTTCATTGATGGTATGAGTAACCACGATTGCAAATAAAATATCGCAGAAGAAATAAATGAGTAAACCATAAGATGAGAACTGGGTACCATATGATGATTTAACGTGGGACCTAGTGGGTTTTGAGTGAGAGTCCCTGAAGCTTATTACTCAGTATGCTAGCATGCATTTTGTATTCATAAACACTTTTGAATTTTCTTTACAACAAAAACTTGTTGGACTTATAATTATAACATGTTCGGATCCAGTACTAAAATATAGTTGAATGGAAAACATTGATGATTATTAATAATAGACCTAATGCTATCATATATTCAAGTTCACACTAAGTACACTAGGTATAAAACCGATGAATTGATAAGACTTGATAAGATCTGATTCAATCATGTAGATGGTCTAATCAATTTTAACCCTCCAAGTGGCGGTAATCTTTTCCTGTAGTGGCGGCATGTTTTCGAGCCTCGTGCAAGGTTTTAAAAAAAATTTTTTAAAAATATAAATTAAAAGTAAGATATATAGAAGTATATATTTTTGTGTTAAGAATTAAACATATAATAATATTAGTATTTAAATTTGGCCTTAAAAAATGTTTACTAAATTTTTTTTTTCCATGAAATTAAAAATTTACATTTTTTTTTTAATTTGGGGGGGGGACCATACCTAGCAAACCAAGTTAAGGTAAGAAAACTATAAAAGTGAGATTTCCATTTTGTGTAAATTTATTCTAGTTTCAGAAACACATAAGCATTATACAAATTTATGAAACTATAATAACACTATATAACAAAAAGCAGCGATGCGCATAAATTGTGAAAATAGGGTGTATATGTAAGAGTTTGCTAATAAAAGTTTTACTAATACAGGTTTACTTCAGTACATGTTATATTGCATATTTTATTACTCAGAATGAAGTAAAATATACAGCAGTAGTAAAATAAATTCCATAACTTTTTTTTTTGAAGAGTCGAAAAAAGTTTCATTTTGTCATTACTCAAAACTTTTGTGAAAAATTTTCAAACAGCAAAGTATAAAATGTGTTTCAAAGCTTGTATTATATCTAAATTTATAAATCTATGGTTTCCATCTGATGGGAAATTTTATGTAGTTTTAGAAAACCATAAACTGTGTCTAAATATATTACATATATATTTTGATTCCACAACTACATGTATTACTAATATAACAGTATATAGCCTACGCGACTAACAATGACCCTGGAATGGTCCAAACAGTTATCATACATAACCAAAGAAATTACGGTAAATATATATATGGTTGTGAAAATTTTTATTTCAAAACTAAAAGAGTGCCTAAAATAACGTTTAGTGAGTGCAAAACAATAACAAACTACGAGAAATGAATTTTAGCCAAGTCATTTTGCCATAGCCTACACAGATTCGATAACTCATCAAATATATTTCAGTAAAAAGAAATTTATTTATTCTAATATATATTTATTTGCACTACTGCAATATCTAACAACTCACCACACACTAAACACAACACTAAAACACAAATAAAACTTACTAATAAGCACGACTCGTCACAGAAAACAAATCAGAACGGCAGCGACAACATGGCGGTCACAATAAACCGCATCGTTTTCTTTTACGTTCCAAACTACGAACTTACAATACAAAGAGGAATAAAACTATAGTATTCCTTAGGCTTTTTCTTCCCAAATTCAATGGTGCATGAATCGAATCGATACGTTGCCGGAAATATACTGTAATGAGTGATTATACAAGGGAATGTTCGTTCGTCAAAATTTTGACGAACAACATTCAAAAAATGGAACCTTGTTCATCAAACTTATGATGAACAACAATTGGAGGGTTAAATTGAGAATATTATAATATGCGTATGACCTTTAAGTATCATTTTTCTTCCCCTTAAGTATCACATGCTTCTTCCTGAGGAACACTTTGTAAAGGGACCAGCTACTTAATGGTTGCATATCTTCTTCTACACACAGTGCTGACAATCAGTTTGCTAGTCACACTCAGTAAGGAATCCGATCGTGTTTACCATGATCTCATTCCTGCCAGGCAAATTTCACCATTTTTCCGGCTCCAACGTGTACACTCTAGGTGCGCGTCCCTTCAAAATGAGGAAGAAAAGCTTCGGGAGTGCGGGGTGCCACCGCCTTTCGAGTCTTCATCTCTGACAATTAAGACCTTCAATTTCAACGCGTATTTATGTATTTAACGCTCCAAAATGACTCACATAAATGCTTGGAAAATCCCTCTGTCCTTTGTCCAAAAAGATCCTTTTCGGTTCCATTTAGAATTGTAGAATTTTCTTGGCGATTTTAGATAGGGCTCCTGTCAGTATTCCTGGGCTATATATCTCAGTTATGGTACCTTGGAAGAAGGAGAGGCAAGTTCTGTTCCAGCCTCTTAAAAAAAGAGATAGAGGAAAGTAGGCAATACTCTCTTATTTTTAGGCTAGGAAATCCCTTGCATGCTAAGGGAACATGCCACTATTTTAATAGTTTTCCTCCATAGTTAAATATACCTATATATCTACCCCTTGCTCTCAAAATGTGAGGTTAGTAATTTTATAAATCAATTGCAAGAAAGAATTATAAGAAAGCCAGAAGTTAAACTTCATCGAAGGGTGGGGGGGGTTTACAAAACTGCTAGGATTATTTATTAACTTGAACTTTATCGCTGACAGGTATTAATAGACCACCATAAATAACTGAACAGCAGGATTTGAAAATTACCACCATGCAGGTGCGCTCAAGGTTGTCCGAAAACTAGAAAATACTGGCGGTCCAAAATCTGCGTTCCTTATGGAAAATCTTTCCAGCGCCAGTATCTTTAAACGGTAACGGATCCCGACGACCTCCCGCAGACATGCCGGAATAATACATGTTTTAATAATATGTCAACCAATAACACAAACGGATCCCGACGACCTCCCGCAGACATGCCGGAATAATACATGTTTTAATAATATGTCAACCAATAACACAGACTATAGCATACTGATATTAATATCGTATAAATACTCATAAATTTGCATGTAATGGCTTCTGAATTTGAACATATTTTTTTTATGTTAAGTTATATAAAGTGCCTAATTTCTCTTTGTTAATTATACTGGAATTTTTGTACTTAAGTTTTATATTATATACAAAACGCAACATTATTAGTTAAAATTGGTAAGAAATGTCAGTGAAGACTAGTTTTTACCAATATACAATATAAAGTGATATCGTCTTTTCGTGCAAGCGCTAATTACGTTTTATGTGACACCCTTTGTACGAGAAATGTTCACCTAATGTCTCCAGACGTTGGAAAGAAGAGGATCTCAGATTCCACAACATGCCAAGTGTTTTGGATTAAAATATTGATTTCCAATAATGGTAGTTCTCTAGCCTAGTAAAAAGTACTATCGTGCCTTTAATTAAACAAAAGAAAAAATAGTCAAGTGCACTAGATTACTCTTAACGTACACAATTCAGAAGGAGGTTAAAAAGTAGGCTATTATTATTTATTGTACAACTATTGTGCGTTTTAGAATTTCCTAGAATTATGGAACTGTAAAAGAACAACATTATTCATTTTTTCATTAAATTATATTTTTGTTTAAATGTATTTCAAGCAGTTTGTTCTTAAAGAAACATCGTATACAAAAGTCAAAAAAGAAATGTACATATTACAAAAAAACAGTTGTTTAAAATATTAAAGAAAATCGTTAAAAACTATAATAGGATGTAGCATACACTGTGTATGACATTTCAAAGCGTTAAAGTGTTCTTTTAACGGTACAGAAAAACTTACAATGCTGACTGTATTACAGCGATAAGAGATAAACGCTACAAATGGCCGAGTCGCCAGTGATTTGTGACTCCCCTCTAATGATTTAATTTACTGATTTTGTAATTTACGATACGTTTTCGTTTAATATATTCACCAATAATTTTAATAGTATCAATAATTTCAAAAATAACAATTCGTATTGAACTATGAATTAAGTGTATTGCATGAAATCCGGGTGAACTGAGTTCACTATTCAATATTGAGCATATCAAAACATTGTACAATTAAATTCTATATAATTCATTGCACTTTTCCGAATAAGGTAATTGAGTAAAAAACATTGCACAGACAAATGTTTTGAGATTTACATTTCATTAAACAGAACGCCGCTCCCTCACATTCAACTTCTCAGAACACTTAAGTCTTTAGGTTCATAAAAGAATATAAAAACTTTAACTTTCTTCATTTTGTGAATGATAATCGATTTGTCCAGTATCGTGTTTGATATCATTCATAAAATTTCTTTAATGTTTTAGCGCCATGTCGTCAGAACTTTTAATTTTACGTTTGTCACCGAAACTAACTGTGAAAGTTATTGTCATTGATTAAAACGTCTGTACTTCAATTAGTTAAATTAAAGTGACAATATTTTATGAGTAAAATTTAATATACATAGTTGTAACTTCAAATGAGTTCCTGTTTGCTAAAAATATGAATGTAATGTACTTTCAAAACAATTAGTTGCGAGCTGTGTAACATGTCATTATTAACTTTAGGCTCGATTTTAGATACTTTTTATCCCCTACTTAAATAGTTAATAAGTACTATACGTGTAACATTGTCTAATATATTCTTTATTTTCTTTACAATATTATGTGTGATTAAAAATTATTATTAAATAGCTGTTATTAATAATTGTATTTGTATGTAAACGAGTTACTAAATTAAAATTATAATATCTGACATATACAAATTGCTCGGGAATGGAGATTGGAATTGTTAAGATACGATATCAGTTGTCGTAGCTGTACGATATCTGTTCTGTAGTAAAAATAACCAAAATATGATAATTTTTAAATGCATAAAATTTTGGTAACAAATACAGCAATGGTAATTGAATAAATATTGAAAAGTAAATTGAAATCAGGAAATTAACTGAATATATTATTGGAGCACTCCAGGTAATCCAAAATTCAATAAAGGACAAATTTACATTTATAAAGGTACTCTTGCTAAATCTCTTTTACTGGTACCAGTTTGCATTTTAAGTTTAAATTACACTTATAAACATCATTCACAAAATTCAAATATCAAACCTTGATGGTGACAACGCTCGTTAGTATCCGAGTTGTTTTGTTTTCAGCATTGTTATTTTAACATTATTTTAATGCTACAGACATCACTAAGTTGTTTTGAATCTCTTCAGATAAACATGGACCTCTGATCCCAGGAGTAAGTCTGTTACAATGTCAGACTTCAGACACACGGAAGCTGAAAAGGGGTTATCCTAAACTACTGCATCGAAAGCTGTATTAGGTGTGGCGTAAGGTCTGGGAGTGAAAGGGTTAAGTACCATTGTTACCCAAGTATTCTCAGCTTTGTTAAAAGTATAGTTTTACAAGCATTAGTAACCCTGTTTGCCCTACGGATAAACCAGAGGTGCAACTTGTTTATTCTTGTACACGAAATAAAGTCAAATAGGCTACTGAAAATGTTTTAATCAGCGAGAGGAAGCATTACGCTTGTTCTAATTAAAGGGCCTTAGTCTTTGTTGACAGGTCAGCTGTGGTATTTGCAAGTGTTCCTTTGTAGTTGTATATTAAAATTATATTATGTTATTAACTCCACTTATTGGGTTATCCATATATATATATATATATATATATATATATACTTAATGTAATGAAAGTAACTAAAACCCTTTTAAAAATCTTTTTATTACATACACGTGTTTCGGTTTTTAACCATTTATTTATTTAGAGGTTAATGTACACTGATGATGGTTAAAAACCGAAACACTTGTATGTAATAAAAAGATTTTTAAAAGGGTTTTTAGTTACTTTCATTACATTAATAAAATTATATTGTTTCTCAGTGCACATACATGTTGTCCCCAAAACCGTTTTAGTACACAATATCCCCATTCTACGCACTTGATAGATGACAAGTGATGGCACACGGGTGTGAAGGAAATGTTCACAGCCATGGCTGTATGTCTGATACATCCTTCATTGTGAGCTATAAATAACGACAAATGTCTTCCCACCCCCAAACACATTTCTCTCCGGCTCGTTTTCTATGAAGTACACATTTATATCATGTATCCTTTATTTTGAAGTTTTAAAAAAATAAAAACTGTACATAGCTTCACACCATTAGTACAAGTTAATGGATTCTACAACTACCTGCTAAATACTGCTGTAATTTTGCACTGAAATATATTTGAGATATTGTTGTGGATATTAAAAATGATACTAAAGCTAACTAAAATATATTACATATAATTTATTTATCAGGAGGTATAATGAAAATTAAACGTACGCTTAACAATGTGTTTTAAGTCTTTGTTTAACTTGTTTATGTTTGAATGACGCTCCGCCAAATTCCATGTGTATACATGTACGCACTATAGAAAACATTATTTTCTATCTAATAGTCTAAAATATGAAAAGTCTATAGACAATATATATCTCGTTGTATCTTGCTGATAGTTGGTCTATATGATATACATTTATTCATAAGAACAATAGAGTGCGATAGTGGTGAACGTTTCTCAGTATGATTTTTCTAAGCGCTTAGGAATGTTTTCCATAGCTATTATGAAAATAAACCATGACGGCAACGACAGAATCGCAGACTAAAGTTCTCAGTAAACAAACTATATACAGTGATATGGTATTACATTAAAAAATCTGAATGATAACAAATGTTACTTAAATATAGATAGGAAAACAATTATATAGTAAAGAATGGGCACTATAATGGCTTTACACACACACACACACACACACACACACACACAGTGGCGGGAAATCACATTTACATGCTCAGCCACTCTCTCGCAGGCGTCATTATTGACACAGCAGATCTATTCCCGTACGAACAACTGGATTCTGATTGCACGCACACACACACACACACACACACGGATTTGGCTTACGTCCCACTTTGTCTTACTAAGCTCATCGCGCTGTAGGCTGTCAAAATTTTTTGTCTACCGGAAGTTCTAAAAACTTTTCTGTTAAATTGTGTCTATCTCGGTGCAAGAGATCTTAAAAATAACAACTGCTATATACTTAAAATTTTCCACGAAACTATGCATTTTAAAAACTTTAATTTCTATAATCCTTATTTATGGAAATGGGTTTATTTTAGTATAAAAAACCCTTAAAATACTTAAAATTGATTTAAGTACGTATATCCAGGTTTATTTTTTGTGCTTGTTGAGGAATCCAAACGATTTTAATTCATCTGAAATGCCTGTAGGTTAGGAAATTCCCCATAATTGTTGTTACTAATTATATTGAGAGTCTGATTTGTTATGTTATGCACTTTATTAACATAAAGAAATAAATTTGAAAGAAGTTGATATAGTATCTGTAACTTATATTAAATGTAATTTATGACATGTGATCTTATTTTAGGTTTCTCAACCTGTAAATCTTACATTGATATTTTAAAAACTCATGGATGTAATAGCACCACGTAAAATATTTTCAGTACACTTTCCATAATTAAATACATAAATTTTTTCACATTGGTATTTTAAATGTTTAAATATTATTTTAAAATATTTCAGTTTTAAACTAAGGTTACACACTCCGTCTAATACATAAGGTGTTTCGTAGCTTTCCTAGAGGATATCACGACGTATTTTTATACTTTCAAAAGTAGTGTGAAAATTAGGATATCAATAGACAAACAAATGTATAGACGCTTGTATCGTCAATATCATATACGGTTTCACTATCCTAATTCTTATACGAGGATAGGATAGGACAGAATAACTGACAATCGTCAGGTTTTGTAGTTCCGGTGGTAAACTTATTCCGGATACTCAAAGTTTATATCCTTGCTCCCAAGAAATCTTGCAATTATCCTCTCCTCTTAGAAACATAGAAAGCAGATTCAAAATAACCCTAAAATGCGCTTTAATGTGACAACATAACTTGTCAACTGATGATATGAGCCTAGACTCTGTGCTTTTAAAACAGTCATATGTTCTTTGTCTGGAGTTTCTTTATGACGATGGAAGGAGTTTGAAGGAAATAAGATTTATTGGGACATCTTATATTGTAAAGTGATAAAAAAAGTAATTAACAGTACTTTTAGAAATTTACCTTAACCTTTTATTACTGAATGAAATTTGATTTAAGTGAAATATTGTTGGATACATGTTAGAATTACTCACAGAGGTGGGAAAATATATCCTCTATCTTTATTTAAAAATATCTCTAAGACTCACTGAAGTATAGACTAGTAACTTTGCTCGAAAATAATATCTTCACAAGCAAGATTCAATTCATTTATGGTCTATATTCCTACATAGCACTTGGCTCAGTACCAGTGAAGATACTGATGTAGTTCATGTCTTGAGCATGACTATGAGCTATAGCCTTAAACCTTGCATTTGTCATTCTATCTTGGTTAGAACGATTTGATTGATTGGGGATGTCAGCCCATAAGATTTGGCTGATCGTATACCCAGAGTTACCCCGACTGCTATATATATATAGTTGGGTCATTTATAGGTTTAGACGTGGTATTGTACATATTGCGCTATCACACGAGGATAAGAATATTTATTTGACAGCCTAATCTCCAGAAGTTGTCCTGTGAACAAGTACAGTTGTTTTAAAAACTCGAAAATTAACATCAAGTATCATTTATCCATAGGGAACATCGACTTTGATGGTGGTGAATACCCATCCATTGGATTTTCCTGAGCATGAGGCCTACCTGTCTGCATGATATTTCAAAATTGGATTGGACTAGATTATTGAAAGTTTGCATATTTTTCTATTACGTAAGGGTATTTTTCAATTCTATCTACATAAAACTCTGTTTTCCTTGGGTATCTAAATTTTACGTAGAATTATAAAATTGAATTTTTTAACGAAACTTTAACAAAGCTTGAAACATTAAATCTGTGCAAGCCAAGATCTTATTTTTGACAACGGAAACAGTTTTTTGTATGAACATTATTTTTAATTTTTTTCTAATATCCGATAAACTTCAGTTAATAAAAGGATGAAGCCCGAGTTAAGTGGCAAACACGAGAGTGTAATGATGTGTGTAATTCAATACTAAGGTCTAATAAGAGCCAGATTCATTGTGTGCTTACAGATTGACAATGTCCCGTCCAGGGACTGTTCTGCAAGCGACAACATGGTGTAATCTCCATCTGATTGCTTTCCCTTGACAAGCACAAATTTGAGTTAATCACGTCCATCTAGTATTTGCCTTAAAATTTAACTAGTAACGTTCCTTTTTGGTCGTTGATTATAGTACAAAAAACATTGATAATGTGCTTTTTATTTATTTTTTTTAATTTACATTTTATTTAATACATTTATTAACTTAAATTTCAGAAATAAAATCCCTAACTAATTTTCTTTTTCTACTTCACATAACATATATATGTTTGCACAGTTACATTTGTCAATAATTTTAGCAATATGAACAAAAAATATCCCAAATTTTACGAATGGTTAGTTGTCTTAAAAGTGCAAACGTGTTTAAAAAGTTAATGAATCATACAAGGAACCAACGTAAGCTTAAGATAAAAAAGGACATGTGAACTGTAAAGTTACCAATTTTAATCTAAGAAGCTTCATAAAATTTTAACAGTTTACTTAGGCTACAGTAAATATAGTATTTTATTACTTACCGGTTAGTATTTATTTTTATGTTTTATATAATTATATGTTTTTATTGATTGTGAAATTGGATACTTTCAGTCTCCTTATTTATTTGTGACGGAGATATAAGTACTTGTATTATTTGTATGTCACGTTTAACTGTGACGTGCTAAAAAATATCTAATCTAAGAAATAATTTTGATTTCGAACTCTTTCAAGCCTTGCGTGGCTGAGGATCGACTCCTCTCTTAGAGATATCAATTTATAGGCCAGCTAGTATAATTCGTTCTTGAACATGTGTTTCAAATGTGTTATTTTTGTGTTTTAGAATTTTGTGTTGTGGGCAAGAAAACACTTTTACAAAATAAAAACTGCAAGTATTTGTTATTAAATACTAAAATATGATTCAGGGCATTAATGTTTCTTTGTTTGATATAGAGTCCACTGACATTTTATTACGTCATAAGCCTGCAAGAAAAGTCTTATTTCAAAGTAAGCCGATTATTTTCATGTATATTTTTACATGCCTGCCAGTAAACTGTAAACAATATTCGTTTTCACTGCGACATTTTTACAATTGTTTGGTTTATCTTATGAAAAGAACAATATAATCTTTTTTAATTGTGAATTTAAAATAAGTTTTAAACTAACAGGTAGTTTTAAATATTACCTTTTTGAGCGTATAATAGTTCTTAACGTATATCCCTGGTGAAAGTCCTCAGACAATAATCCTAACAAATAGTTCCCATAGAATGCATTCATATCGAAAACTCTACAGGTGGATGTTGACAAAGCCGATGATGGAACAAAGATGACACTTGAAAACCAGAGAAACTCTGTGGGTTGTTGAGAGTCAATACACCTACCGGAGGTTATTTGCCTAACTACCCTATGATTGAGCTACATAACTATAACGGTAAGGGTTAATAATAATGCCTTAATATAGTAGATTTATGTTATCTTCAACTATAGAGTACGTTAAGCTATGTCTCATGTGCATTTTATATGTGAATTTAGTATACTAAAAACAATATAAAATTATTAGTAATTCTTACTTTATAATGTAGTGTAAAAAACTTTAGGACGTTGAAAATGTTCTTACAAATTTTTTAATGTAGTAAAGAAAAGCTGACAAATTTAATAGGTAACCAAGATGAAATAAATAAATGTTTACTATTTTACTTAAATGTGTATCGAAAAAGTTCGTAAGTTTAATAAATTGAAATCAAATGCATGATATGATGATTATGATAATTTATTTTAAAAAAAATTTTCTTTATATTACTGAAAAAATCCATTTTAATTTAATGCATTTGATTTTCCATCCAGTTAGTGATAGAGAAATCAAAAACCAACCCGCACGTTTTATTACGAAGTACATGTTTTAGAGATAATGTAAATATTTTTTACGAACAACGTGGTTGTTCTGATTCCTAATTAATTCTTGCCACAACACTCTGGTATGATTTGTTTTTTAACCTATATTGAAGTTATGTGTTAGGGTGGTTATCCATCTGAGGAAGTGATCAGATTGCAGATCTTAAAAAGTATTGTTTCTGATTTTTTGCATCATTGGCTTCTAATGAAATTATAGGCTTGATAAAAAGTATTAAAATAGTGAATCCTGTTAGGCAGGTAGGATTTATCATGTATGTAATTAATTTACTTATTTTACTTATACGTAGCATAGCTGTGTAAAGTATACGTTTTATAGCACATAAAATAAGAAGAGAGACGATAGAAATGTGTACTTTAAGAAAACGATCCGGAGACAAGGTTGTTTGTAGGTGAGGGACGTTTGGCGTTATTTATAGCTCACAATGAAAGATGCATCAGACATACAGCCACGATCTGTGAACATTTCCTTTACACCCGGATGTCACATTTTATCGTCTATCATGTGAGTAAGAAGGGTACAGTGTGTAACCTACTGAAACTGTGTTGAGTATAACGTAAATATTCACTGGGTTATTTGCTTATTTGAGTGATATTAGTTATTGACAATAATTGTTTAATAATAAATTTTTTTGACAAATCCTTACATATTAATCCTTATAATTATTGCATGGCAGAAGAATATTATACTAACTTTTTTTTTAAGTGTGAGGAATTAGAAAAGTGCACTATTTAAGATTTCAAACAATTATTTATTCATATAATAAAAATGTCTAACGTTTAAAAGGTAAGTTAATACTTCATGTATACGAAATACATTACAAACACTATTTAATTAATATTTTAAATACTCAAAGAGATTTTAAATTAAAAGTTCAATATTTGTTTTGTGTTATTGTATTTTGATTTTAAAAACATTTTCCGAGAACCACGTTTACTACGAGTTAATCGTAAAAAAGTGTTAGTTTTTAAATAGTACGCCACAAGAAGACGTCATTTTTCGTTAATTTCTTACGAAAATATGTTTTGTATGAAATAAACCTACATAAATAATTCATCTTTATATTGTTATAAATTAGGTTACAGAATTATTCATCCATTGGTGTATTTATAAAATCATAATACACCAAAAGACAACAGATAGATTATAATTCAAATCAATAATTATTAAAAATAATACTAATTTGTATACATTAATAAAGAATACTAATTTTATACTTAATAAATAATAAAACTCATATCAGAAGTAAGATATCGCCTTGAATCATAAACATTAAAAGCCCCAAAATATTCCATAAATCTTACCATTCCGTTTAAGCCCTTTTACAAGATATTATAACCATGACTTTATACCAATATTTAAACTTTGCACTGTTATATGGATATGTAAACTATAACACAAAGAAAACCTGACTTTCATTTTGTTCAGTATTTTTCTTCTTTAGAAGTCCAAAAAAAAAACTGTTTTCAAGGCTATATCTTACTCATAGTCCAAATTGTCTCAAAATGCTCGAATTATATTAGTTTAAATACTGTCCACATAGATCTAAGAAGTTTTTATCGAACATGCTTTCCTCCAAATATCACTTGCCCTTCATCGATTTTGAATTCTGTACTACAAAGGGATCCAATGTAGATACTAATAAGATATATGTGACAGTTTAAACATTTTTAACCTAAACAGTTTTGAGCGCAGCGAGTGAACGACGCAACCAATAATTAATAACATTGATTTGTTAGTTGTCATTAGGCACAACAATGTCCATTTAACTTCCGCTGTATCTTCTATAGTTTCTGTGATGTCTTCAGTGTGCATGACATTTGTAGCACACTGTATATCATAAAGAGTTTTTAGATATCATGGTTTTATATCATACATTCGAAATAAAGAAAGACCCTAACATTCGTCAAGCTATTTTAATATAACTATTATACCCAAAAACAAAGGTTAAATCCACTAAAACAGATATCCCTTTGACCTAAATCCTTCATCGAAGGGAACTCATCAAAAGGGACAAGTACACTTCTGTAGTTTACACTTCTGGTCTGGCATAATTAATTGTGAAATGGGTCAAACATTGAAACAAAGTTGACAGTTGAATCATCAGCAATAACTTCACAGTTGCTTCATCAAGTAACCGCCTGGAACTGTCGATAATCCGAGTTGTCCAACTGATTGTTTCTCGATGTCTGCAGTTATGTCTGCAGATAACTTGTGGACGTTATCGAGAAATTAGTGATTTGCTGCTATGCCAAAGGTTTTCCTTCATAATTGGGTAGCTACATAATGACTGAATAATAACCCACTTATAATTATTTAATCGCTGCGGATATGTTACAACATCAAGCTTGTTATCAAAAACTTATAAAAGGGAAAAATATATACATTATTGCATATTAGGCATTATAAAAACAAATTCCAATCTCTATATCTTTGCAAGAACTATGAATTTTTAAAAGTGATTGGTTTCAGGATTGAAGTATAGCATTTTTAGAAGTTTTTGTAATAATTGCAGCAGGACAAATGGACTAAGTTAATATCAATTAAGTTTCTACTAAACATTATTTTGGAATTTGGCACGTGCAGACAATTGAGATGGATTCATTATTAAGTATCTTCTCATTCATCAAAAGGCTTTAAAATGATGTCCTTTCACTTTTTGCAACAATTCTGTCTTAGTAGCAACAAAATATCTGAATACTTAAAAATCTTTTAACATACTGCAATGTTACAACTAATTATTTTAAGATGAAGGGCAATCAACATTAATAATATGCCGACCTATTTACAGTGGATTTATTATAATGGTTTCTATATTTCAATAATAATACATAATAAAGTAAATGAAGTGTCTGTGAAAGTTTTTCATGTTTAACATGTCTTTGAAGAATAGAGGAAGAGTTGATATCTTAATTAATAACCAAAACTAACAGTGAAATTTCAATTTGTAGATGATTTTATCTGGCAAAACCTTTTTGATAATATTAATAATTAATAATTATGGTTTGGTTTATCGTTTTTTTGTCCAAGGTTAATATTTGTTGTTGTAACACGTTTTATAATTTTACGAAGAAGAATTATTTATATTAAAGAGTGTTAATTTGATACCGCGCTAATGGTAGCGCTCGTCAAGGTCCATAATGTATAATTTATGAGGAAATAAAGAAGTAAATTATTGTTACACCAATAAATATATTATAAATACCAGCTGTTTCCCGCGGCTTCGCACGCTTTACGTAAGCCTTGGCCATTTATTTGCACTTCTGGTTCAAGTGCATTATATTTCTAACACCGATGTAGAGTTTGCCTTGTTGTTACGATCAAAAAAATCTGTGTATGCTTATTATATAGCCATTATACAGGTACATGTATTTTATTATAAAGCGGTCTAACAGTCAAGCTTTAAGTTCAACCATATATTTATCATAAAGATAAACATATACTCTAACTTAGTGCCTTCAAATAGTGTTTGGAAAATTAATATACGTAACTGTCTCGTAATTGCAGTTCATAATGTGCAGGCGCTTTGAAAACTTTTATATTTTGCAGCGCCACCTCGTGGAGAGTTTTATAAATGGGTATAGCATACAAACCTTCTCCTTTGAAAAGTACATATACATTCAAACTTTCGTAATGATCGGTCAAATAGTGTACGATTCCATAAAGGACAAACACACAAACATTCATTTATATATATATATATATATATATATATATATAATATATATAATATATATATATATATATATAATCATTTACGTTGTACGTAATAAATAACAATAAAATAAAATTTCTATAACTAAATATGTATAATTACAATTATAATTGAATAAAATCAATAATTTTTAAGGAGATCCTTACCCCTTTTTAGCCTTATACTGCCAGCCTTCATGGACCACTGGCCTATATTAGAATGTTATCAAACAGATCAGAACAGAGAACGGGTTGTACAAGATCAACAGTTCTGATCAATACTGAAATGATCACATACAGGATTAGAATCTGCACAACCTCATACTCAGTCCCTAAGCGTGACACGTTAAAACGCTCCCATACATAAGTATATAAGTTTAGAATGTGTAATGTAACTAGACTCTACAATTTGTTTGATCCAGGAGATACCCAGTAAGAAAAGAACAATTTTAACAAAATGACCGAAGACTCAAGTATTAATAAATGATAACTATAGGACAATGTATTAATATTTGAAAAATATCAATTATTTCATCCATCAATATGAAATCAAAAAGCAAATAGATACTATATTTAACAAAATAAGAAAACGGCCAATGTTAAAAATACCCGTAATTCCAGAGATTACATTGGACAACAGGACTTGAATTTCATAACACGAAGCAATAATATAACTTCCGGGATATTATCACAGCTACAAGTTCAATTTCCGTCCAGGTTATTAAATGATGCTCTTCGCATACTAGATTACTTTCGCCATTGATATTTACTACGGAATTCAAATGTTTTCTAATGAGTATATACAATTACATAAAAAGCCCTTTCATTATTAAATACGTAAATAATCGGAAAATATTAACCGAATCTCTATATTTTTAAGGTTTTGTTTTAAAAGTTCTATATATATTATTTCAAGGATGGTTCGAGATAAATTTCTAAATAAAGCAAATTAATTCTTCTAATTAGGTCATACCGCCATCATTTACTATGTAGTATGATGTAATCACTTTTATGTAATTGATTAAAATGACTTCTTGGTAATTATTAAAATCTTTTCACAATTTATTAACTAATACTTATGAATATTATACTGTGAATAGTGATTTAAAATTTACACGAACTTACTATAGATTACTTTAGATTAGTTTAAATAACTGTTAGTGACAATTTTAAAATTAGTTTTATTTATAAAATGTTTATTTTACACTGATTAATGCATCGACTATGTTTAAGGTTATACTTGATTTAAAGTTTTAAATAAATGACCTGGATATGAATATACAAAAGTTTACATCCAACTGTAAAAAAACCGATATCTCTCTCCCACATAGTTAATCTGAATTCTAAATACTTACAGGCTCTTTTCGGTTTGGCTTCGTCTGTAGCTGAGATTATGTTACTTATCATTTGGCTGACTGTGAAGTAAACTTTTGTTTCATATTTCGGCTATTGCTAATACCAGAGGTTATATTAAAACTCTATTGTATCCGACAACAGTTTGTAAATTTGAGGAGGACAATTAATTTTTGTTAATAAATAACTTATAATATTTCATTAGTAATAATTGTAAAAATGTTAGAGCGTTTAGAAGTATTCCAAAGCTACATATCGTAAACTTGTTATCACATAACTTCATTCGTAATTACCTTAATAAACACATTCAAAATATAGTAGGTTTTTTAATTAATAAGTCCAATTACTATCATTAACATAATGCGAAAAACTATCTACATTTTATATAGTATCGCCCATTACATCAGTGGTATTATATAGAGCTTATCATATGATTTATGATTTATTTACGACTTTTTGTATGATTTATTACTATTTGTAGATAATTAATCTGCAAATGCAGTATAGAAAAACATTATACGCTATATAAATGATAGAGTGAGATTAATCCTAGTAATAAAACATATACTAATTTAAAAGTTGTTACATATAAAGGAATTAAATAAGGTTATTGTAGAGCATTTTGTTTTTATGTAGCTTTAAATAATAGGAATTTAAAGGAGAACAATTTTGTATTTTTAAATAATGAAGGCAACTCGGAAAGTAACAATTTAAGAACAACACATAAATGATATAAAAATGTAATGAAATGAAAATATGAATCTTCAGAAAATACGAATCTTCATAATTGTAATGATGATTTATGAAATGACAAATGGAAAGGGCGTAATGGATAACATGATATTGTGTTTCTTACTATGGTTAAATTAGAAAGAGAAGAAATCCATGTCAAAAATTGTATTATATAATCACAGAGCGAAAGCTAAGGTTTACTTTAAGAATATTGAGTATGTAATGGGATCCCCGACTGTAAGTGTTTGTGCCTTACTGATTGTAACGGAGATATGTATAATAATTTACTTGTTCAATAATTTCACTTACGTAGTGACTACACAAAATATAATGATAATGCATAAACTATAATGTGATTGAAAGGAATAAAGAAAACAAGATTTATTTTACTACTAATTGTTAAACCAAACCATTATTTTTAAAACGATACAAAAAATCTGAGAATGAAAGAATGCTTTCTGTGTGTATCAAAATAAAACTATTTTCGCATTTCAGGAAGTAATATCAACCCTGTTCCGGCATCCTAACAGAGCTTAACAGCTAAAGCTTATCTTTGGAGTTCAAGGTAAGTAAAAATCAGCTATACTTGCGTTTTATGCAACCTGTAAATTGTAATAATCATTAAAATTTGTATTACCTTTCTAAGCCAGTACAAATTTGTATCGAATAAGCTGGAAGCCTCAAATAATTAACAATAATACCATTCCTCATTATTGTTATACACAATTCTAAATGAGTACTCAAAAACTTTTAGGCTTAGTCAATTGGTGACATCAAAAATTATAAGTTACTACAAAGGTTTGATTATACAGCACTGCTGCAGCTTGATAACGCTTCACGAGGTTTATTGCAAAGATTTTTCTCCCTCGGAAAACCAGCTTGTTTTTCAAGGATGTGGAATTCCGTGTAAGAGAGCTGAAGCGAATATTGCATTACGTAACATAAATGTTATCCCTCACGTCTTTGCAAGGAGCTTTCCTATTTCCTTTACTTCTGTTGTAAGTAGGTCGTTGCATGTATATAAGAAAAAGAAAACAGCAAATCTGTTTTTATGATAAGCTTTTGTATTTTTTTAAATAATTTATTAAGTAATTATTGGCAGTTCAATTTTTAAATAACTGACAGTCTGTATAACATCGTAAAAGGAACTGAGGACATTCCTACAATAGACAATAGACAAGAGACAAATGCTTTATTTAAAGAAACTTTACAATACTTTTATACATTCCAAGAGCTCACAGAGCTCGCGCAGAAATACTATTAACATAAGAAACAAAATTAATTACGACATACAGTACAATATTAGTTGTCAGCCAGTCTTGTAACAATTATTAGCTCGGACCAAAACAAAATATACGGACTGAGGTAGTTTTATAACAAGAAGCACTATACGTGATAGATCCACAAAGCTAGTAAAATATTATCCTGAATGTAAGCAAACATAGTATTTATAAAATTATTCTCAGGAAAAATAACCAAAAATAGGCAAACACAGATATCTCACTGGTATATTTTTTACAACGCAATGTGATGGCCAGATCTGGGAGATAAACTGTCAGGATCTACCATATAAGTATTGAAACCTGTTGACTAGTTATAATTATTAACACCATTGAGTCCTCTGGGATTGAAAATTGTCTTTCATTATAGATTTAGATTACTGTGTTATGTCTAGCAGTAGTTAGCAATTTATAGATATTGGGAAATCAATCGATCCTCTATTGCAATACTGTAAAAATAAACGTAACGCTTAAGCAAGTGTTGTGCTTAACAGACATGTCTTTTTCATTCTAGATATATCGTACATGTAGGCAGACGATCGCTCAGAAAACAATTATTATAGTTGTGTTTCATTACTATGTTTCAATAATAATAAGATAAATTAATTAATCATAGTATTTTAAAGTGTCTCTTTTATTAAAGAAATATGATACAAGCACAAAGGAATGCAAAAAATTAAGTAACAAACTTACACATTATTCAATTATAAAATGTAATGGATCTAATCTTGGAAAGGACGAAGCTCTGACCCAAAAGTTCATGGAATAACGAAAATACATATTTATTAGTTTAATAAATTAGGCTATGAATATTTACAGCTAAATTACTGAATGAGTTTTACTTATGGTTCCCTAAATAAATATCCGTTTCTCATTACGAAATTGTATTACTAGTTGCTTTTATGTCTTGAATATTCAATTATTTCAGCGACCATCATATATTCCACAAGGTATATGCACATATTAATAGCCTCTTATAAATCTGTAATTGAGTTGTTTCTTTATTATTATTGTAATTTAATAATGATTGCCGTGTAGCAGAATTTATTCCCACTTTCCTCACCCAAATTTTGTTTAGAATATAAGTTACTCTTTTCCAGAAAAGAATAATCTAATTTTTATAGTCAGATCATTGTCAATGATAAAAAATATGCCTATTTTTTATGAGGTATACTAAGATAAATATATTTATATTGACCAAATTTTTTTTACTTCTGAACAAATATTGCAGAAAACTACACAGTCAACTCAGCATGACTCAAACACACAATCCTCCCGCCACACCGCTATAGGGGTAAATAACATTTGCATATTGCCGCCTTCAGCATGGAGTATTTTCCTACATGCGGTTTTCTTAACAACTCTACTACAGAATTGCCCTATTCCAGAACTAAATGCATGTTTATGGCCGAAGTAGGTTTTAATATATTCAACTAGAATAGTAGTAAGTAGTATATATGACGTTTTAATTAAATTCTCGTGTAATTTATATTCATTAAGTCGACATTTTATTGTTACTATATCTGGTTGATATAATTAGTTTAAGTTATATTCCATATTTTTATATTAGGCTAGATAAACATACATTTAGAAATATTGAAGGAGTAAATTCAATTAATTCAAGAAAAAAATATGTTAAGATAAATTATATCTTAGGCGTGTTAAACCAGATTAGAAGCCACAATGTTAGCAGTTATTGGCAGTGTTCTTTAACTGTTAATGCCCGCTATTGCCATTTAAATTCAGCAACAGAAGTGATAGAGAATAAAAATAATAATAAGGAAAAAGGTAACAATTTAGTAGGACTCAGTAATGCTACATGGATTTATTCCCATTGACGTGTTTTAACCCTTCATATTTTAAATCTAAGGCCAGGTTCAGAAATTTCACTCGTAGTCCTTCGCTCTCGAGGTCATATTATTTCACGTAAATAATCTGATAAACCGAACTCTGAGAAAACTAGAGGTAATTGTCGTAAGCATTCAATAACTAGGTTTCCAACTCTCGACAATATTTTGCAATTCGAATATTTCGTCTTCTGAAAAAACCGAATGCTCACTAAAGTGATTGTTCCTGAAGGATGATGTAATTGATCTCTAAACTGTATGTATAAATCATAGCAGGCGGTTGTCAATTGGCTACGTTGATATTTAGACGCCTCATTTCTAAGTGATGATACTTAGGACCCTACACTTGAATTCCAATTTTTCGACTAGGTGTTAAATAAACAAAGGTCGTCACTTATTTCATGTGTGGCTTGAGGTCGTTCCCAAGGTCCCGCAATAAATTTTCCCCTGAATATAGGCAAAATATTTTTTTGTCGGTATCTCGGTCTTTGTAAATTATTCTCTCTTTCCTTTTTCTAATGTCACTTCCTAACTAGTTATTCTCAACTCCGTATTACGGATGATTAGTAATCTATTCCTCCTGTTCTTCTTGCGTTCCACAAAACGTTTTCTCCAATTTTTTCTAAAAGTGTAATTGCAATAATGAGAGGGCACACACTACTAACATTACATTTGTTCAAAACAAATTTACACTACACACTTTCATCACTGTTTATTAAACTACTAATTTCTTACTTTCATGCTTTAACACGTTTTTGCTTGCAGCTACTTATTTATCTTAATAAATGTACTGTCATTCTCGTTACTTACCCAACTGATCTACTTCTATCTTCTACCTCTTTTCTTTTTCCAGCTCATTCACCAGTATCCTAGCCACCTAAAGTATAATACTAAAACCATTTCTCATACAAAACAGATATATTAACGTTTATATGAAAAACCTCCAATCTCCTTAATGTTATTTTATTAAAACGACAGATATATACAATTTAATGAATAAGCCTCAAACATTTATATACATGATAAGTATTGGCTCTTGTTAATGCAAAATATTGTTAAATATTTCCTTTTTTGAATATTACAAACAATTTTCCATCAATTTTTTACCTAATAGACAGTAGTTTTACTACACAATAATAATATTCTGTGTTTTAAATTCTCTATAATAATGACCCAAATAAAAGTCTTAACTATCATTAAAGTTTAATTATATGTCCTATGAGATGAATGGATTCAAAAATTACTCGTAATTATTTGTTACCTAAAGGAAGATCTTGGTAGTTTCATTACTATTTTAGTTTTAGAAGATGTATTTTTACTTTCCAATTGCTTAAAACTGTGTGTGAAATCAATTAATAAAGGAAGGTTTTAGATCCTAACAAACCCAGGAGGCTATCCCAATTATAATACTCAAATAGTACCGTTTTAAATTCCTAGTTCAAAATATAAATATATTAGAATATGTCAAATATACAAAGTCCAATATAAAAATTATTATAAATGATGAAATCATTAAGCTACGACAAGTAATAAGAAAAAATAAAGCGAGGTTATTCAGATTTTTAATATTAATAGTAAATGTATTATGTTTAAAGATAATTGCAGGCAAAACATAATTAAAAATTGTTAAGTAATAACAATTTTCCTTTATAAACTTTATAAAACTCACTGACATGAGTAATAAAATTACTCCTTACCAAGAACAGGTTTATTAAGTTCAACTTCTGCTCTTTCTCTTTTCTCGCAATAAAGCTTAAGTAATGAAGAGTAATGGCAACATTGTCACAGTAAGTGTAATAATTGTCTTCCAAGTTCAGTTTCTTGTTTCTTCTATTTAACTGCTGAGGTGAGAGTAAAAAAAAATATTTTCCACACAGAAAACAGTCTTTTTATATGATTTGTTGAACTTGTGTTTGTTAAAAATTTCTCAAACACCAACTAGTTATTATTTAATAATAAAATTAGAAGATACAAATAATTTTTTTTCATTAGTAAAGCCTACCGCTTGTAGAGATGGACAAATTTAATTTTGTTGTGTCTGTCTGTCTGCATAGTTTCAAATAAGAACTGAGCTAAGTTACTAAGCTACTATTTTAAGTCCATGCTTAAATTTAGTAACTTAAAGTTTAAGTTCTAATTTGAAGCTTGAAATATATTTATCGAGTTTGATGATGGTGAATGTTAGTCCATGAGGTTTGGCCGAGTAATATCGGACATATTTAAAATGTTAATATGGGTAACATTGAAGGCAATGGGGCTTTAAAAGAATCAAATAAATTTGTAAGCGGTCTGAGTAAAATCTGACTTTTATAAAGGGACGCAGTAAAAGCATGCAGAAAACTAGCAAACCAGCCTCAGCGACACGTTACATGACACGTTGTGAGTATTAAAACTACCTTCGTTTAGATTAACTCTAACATTTGTTATCGCAGTACTTAACAGTAATTAACACTCCTTTCAGTAGGAGATAGCACATACATTGAAGCAGAACCAAAACTATTCAGAGGACGAAAAACAAACGGTTAAGATTGTATGCATGAATGTTTTGTGGAGTTGGTGATAGGACATGATCCACCTAGACAGCAGGCTATCGAACATCTTAGTTAGAAATTTGTTTTGGACAAATTCGATCACATGAAAAGGCGGTTTGTGATAAACATCATTCAGTTTATCACTTTCCAATGAGATGTGATCACTTTTTGGGAGACAGCCTATCGAATGTAGACACAATCCTAACTAGAGATCAGAAGGAAGTCATTGTCAGTCATATGCAATGTTTCCGTACAACCGTAAGTTAAAATATGCTAAGGGTCGTCCCAGTTTTGAAGTCCGTAATTTGAGGGACCGTCTCTTTTAAAACGGGTTTTACAAATTTCAGATTCACTTCAAATTTTAGAATGGACACATATACGATCCATGAGAAGCTTTGACAAAATCTATACACATTTTATAGTGTATAGAGAGGGAGGCAATAATACAGGAAAATATAAATCCACCCCCCCCCCAACACACAACTGGCAAGAAAAAAGAGAAATTGAGTAGAATTTTACTCAGTAATGGCTTCAATGTCGCTCCGCCCACTTTCAAGGCTGGCCAAGTACCGTCATAAAATTCAATCTTGTCTATATTGAAATTATGTTTCAACACCACGAACTATCTTGGTAAAATAAGGTCAGTGAAAGAGCGTTTTTTTAACTTTAGTATTTATTTACACTAGACAAAATTAAGGGAAACAACTCAGATTTATAAATGATAAATTTTGATAGTCATTTAATTTAGTGGTATTGGAAGATCTCTGGCTATTAACGTTACAAAGAGACCTAGGTGATCTAGAAGTGATTTACTTGTATTACTACTACTATTATTTAAATGTAAATTTTAACTGTTTTTAAATGTACTGATTTTAATGTACCTACATTGGAATACCTAAGTAGTTCAATGTAGAAATAGAATGTTGTTACAATCCGTATCCATTGGATGAACTTGAAAAGCCTTTGAATCTAGTTCGTAGTTTCAAGAGTTTATTTATCCTCTTGGTCTTTAATTAGCGATTATTAACCTCTAAACGATATGAAAAATTGAGTGTAAACGTAGGGTTCTAATTTTTTTTATAAACGTTATTTTTCGCAGACAAACATTTTAAACCCGTTTTTAACTATACCCCAGCTGCCTTTTGTTGCAAAGATATTAAAAATATCTGTCTTGGTACTGAAATAAAGCGTGAAGATTTCTAAGTATCATTCGGCTGGAAACAGCTGCATAAACAGTTAGATGACGTGTTTTATTCAATGTTTTAGTTCATGTTTCATTACAAAAAATTAAAATATTTAAGTGGTTCCGGGCGCTGATCATAAGTTATGGCTGATAATTCTCAAACTTTATTTTCATTAAAATAAGTTAATAAATATTTTATTATTATAAGAAAAATTGAAAAACAGTATAACAAATATTATAAGGTAAATGTAATTTGTATCTCTAATTGAGTCGGCCATCAAGAAATAATTCGTTTTAAATGCTTTCCAAAATCCAATTTACATACGTATTACAGGTGAAACAATTTTAATAATTAACAATGACTGTATCGGCGAAGACTGGATTTTGTTGTTTTAACACGGTAAACAGAAGTAAGTTGACCTAGGTCATTATATATTTATCAGTTGGTTTAGATAAGGAATCAGGATAAAAGAATCATGTAAAAAAATACCTAGACCTCACTTTAAATTTTTGCCTTTTGCTATATACGGAAATGTCCCTTCTGTGCGTCTGTTTGAAGTAAGGCAAGGTGTTAAGCGTTACTTCCTGAAAGTACAAAATACCTATTTGAGCCTAATATTTGAGAAAGCCTAAGGTACTAGAAAGCAAAATAAATCACACCAAAAGGCATTTCGGTTAAAAGCAGAATACTTAGTCTTCATTCATCAACTTTGACCTCCAAATTTGTTTCCCGCTACTTACAAGCGCCCGCAACCAATTTGGCTTTCTCGTTTGTTCCCTCTGTTACCATTCTCAAAAAAATAGCAAGCTCTTTCAAAATTATAGCACATGGATAATAATTTATTGCGAAAATTAAAATGTATTTTCAGCCCTCTGTATTACAGTTTCCCATAGTATGCACTTGTTAATAACACTAGTAAATTGCCGCAAATTTTTGTTTAGTGTTATCTTAAACCATACACGTTACAAATTCTTATTATTAAGAACAATAATTAAATAACCGATGTAACAATCAATAAATAAAAAGAAGTATGGAAGCGAAAAATTTGTTTCGAGATCTGTTTACACTTAAAAGAACCGAATTTATTTTCAACCTAACTCTTAAAACATTTAAGAAACTGTATGAGTTCTCGTAATGATTACAAAAATTCAAAATGTAAGACCAAGTTAAAGATTTCTTAAACGCAAATTTTTAGTATTAATACTCAAACCCTGTCTTATCAAGTGATAAAAGGTAAGGTAAAATTATTATGTGATATTATTATAGTTACATATTGTCCTTTAGATGTATGTTCATATAGTGGTTTTCCACCATTAGTTCCATAGGTTTTGTTTATTTTTGTTGCATAGATTTTTTGAATATTCTGTGATGAAAGCCACCATGAAAATAACTTTGTTTATTTAAAGTGTTATGAATTTTACTTCGATCATAAAACTTAATTTAATTAGTTTTATACAACTGGTAAGCTTAGAAAATAAAGACATGTAAAATGACACCTTAACACTGAGTTTATAGAAGAGTATATTCTTACAAACAATCTATAAACTGATCATAAAATCTTGATGAAGATTCACATCTGGCCTGGTTTAACCTATCCAGTTCAACAAATCTGTATACAGCAAAAAGTGCTACTTATATGTAGACAAACCTATAGATGTAGTATTAGTACATCACTACTATCAAATATTTCGAGATATTAGGATGGAATTAATGGATTAATAAGTCTTGCTCACTAGGGAGGAAGACTTTAGGAATGGACGGAATTCCCTTACAACTAAAGGTTACTGCTGGCCTAACATGAGGGTGTGCTGTTTGCTGCCCGCTTTGACTAGTGAAGCCTGTAACAGAAGCTGGCCTTCCCTTCTTCTAGGATGACTTAACTAACAGTAGCTCGCTATCCTTCCACATGGATATTTAACAGAAGGTGACCCAATCTCAACATTAGTGTAATGAAAAAGAACCTTATTACAACCAAAGAAATATATAACTGTTTATGAATTTGTTTAACAGTTTCGAGGATTAGTAGCAACAGTTTCTAAATTATTGAACGCAAGTAAAATTTCATGAAGTTCCTTTAATTTGAGGGGACAGTATACAATAGTGTTATATATTCGTAAAAAAAATATGTTGATTATCAGTTTCATTTGTTTAAGACAATGACCTCAAACGAAATCTGCCTTTCTTAAAAATGCAAAACGACGAGTTACTAATGAAATTATAAAAAATGATATGTCTTTATAAAAAATATTACCTAAACTATACAGTAATTGTACGTCATCATTTATGTGTTTACTTATAAGTTTCTATACAATTACATGGTATACTTTTAAATAAAAATAAAAATTTAATAAATAAAATTTTTATTATTAGAATTTGTAAAGTGGTATAGGGAATAAAAAAGTTAAATTTATATTGTTTAAGTCCAGCGGCCCCCCCCCCACCCCCCCCCCCCCCCACCCCCCCCCCCCCCCACCCCCCCCCCCCCCCACCCCCCCCCCCCCCCACCCCCCCCCCCCCCCACCCCCCCCCCACTTCTCGTGTTATTCCATCAAATCTGCGTATAGCCAAGATAGATAATCTTAGTTAAATGGAATAATATTTATAAGGAACTATATTTTGAATACTTTGCAGGAAAACGTTAATGTTACTTAAAGAAAGTATTCAGGAATTAGGCTTAGCACTACGTTTTCTAAAGGCTATACAAGTACGTAAAGTAATCTAACAGATTGTTTAAACAAACTATTACTGTAAGCTTTGAAGGCTAGGATTTATTTATTGGTGCAAAATGCCTGTAATTCATTATGAGTTTATTTATGAAAATTTTAATTAAGAACAATGTACTTTATTAAATTACCGTGAATGACATTAGAAATTATCTTAATACACGTTAAGGTTTGCAAAGTTAAAAAAAAACATGTTTCATTCTTCATGAAAAGACAAGTTTCCTATCACCCTTCTTTAAGGGTTCCAAGATGCTTAAGGTGATGTTTTTGTATTAACCTGGAAGTTTTCAACCCTTATTTCACGTTAAAACACATTGTGCATGTTATTGTATAACTACCCCATATAGTTACTGAATATAATAAATTTGAAACTTATAAAGCATGGTATGCTGTTATTAGGACTTAAACAAAAATATTATTTAACTTATTGTAATTCTCAAGTAATTTTTTTCTCGTAATTTTAGTGTGACCACGCCGTATTTCTTTCCACGTGAAGCCTCTTCAGCATCTAGTTGTTTAGCGCTTGAAGAAGTGTTTTTAGAACAATTTCTAATTAGGAAACAAGATCGTTATTTAATCTTCTCAACGCTTATAATTAAGACGCTAAGTCAGCGGATTAGTTTGGACATAGCAATTAGCTGAAACTAATTGGCTATCTTCCAGTTCAAGAAAGTTCCCGGAACTTCGACTAGTAATGAAGCAGTCAATCCACAGAGAAATGGGCACACCTGATCTATTGTGTTGTTATTTTGTACTGATTTTATCTATAAATGCTTCGAGGTTTCATAAAAATATTAAAATATTGATGATAGCATTGTTTTAAAATTGTATTTTAACAACAATGTAATCAGTATTTATTTCGGGAACGTTTTAAATTATGACAAATTTAAGTATTAAAAATTATTTATTTAACACGAACATTTATGTCATTCTTTGTGTTGCAAATTACCAAAATTATTCGTAGCCTTACATATACTAATATTTAACCCCTTCATTTGTTAGTTATTATTTTAAATTTTATATTCATTATTAATACCTTGACATTATTTATGTTAATTTAGTGTACTTTAGTGATTTTACATAATTTATTTAAACGGATACTAATTTACATTGTAGATAGCCACGCTATGTGAGAGGTGCCGATACCTTACAAAAACTGCATATGGTCCTAGCTTACAAATAAATATTTTCCATAACGCCTCCGTTTAGTTTCCGTTTAACAAATTAAAATAATAAATCATTCTTGCATATTAATTTATATATTTATAGCTCAACATCTTTATACAGTAAGTTCTCTGAAAGTGTTGGTTAACGTGAAGCCAAATTACATGAATTGACTTGCGCCATCAAGCTACTCGATGTTTATAGAAACGATGCTTCATAAATAAAATTCATAGACCTACAGACATAAATAATATTTTCAAACCATAGGCTTTCCTAAGGCACAGCCAATGATTTTCTGAACATATTTTAACTTTTTTCTTTAAAGAGAATAAGTTGTTCTAAATGTTACAATATTGATGATTTGGTTTTTATCAGTTCTATATTAGTGATTTGAATATAGAGTTTATTAGTTACAAATTGTTTGGCTATCAAGCAGATCGTATAGCCTACTTTTCAAAAAAGTTTCAAAAATAACACGTTATTATCAGTACAAATACAATCGATTTTCTTACGCTGTGAAATCTATAATTATTACATGGCCAGTTATTGTAACTGTAGGAATTACACTTGTGATACCAATTAACAATTCGTAAGTTGTTATTTTTAGATTTGCTGTGAAATATTTTGTGTGAAAGAGAAAATTAATAAATCCAGAACTTTTGCCTGGAGAAGTTTATCACTAAAATAATTATTTATATTATAGTTTTCCATATAATTATTTTATTCCATGCTATATTATTCCATTATTATGTTATTTTATTCCATTATATTATTCCATGCCTATTTATTTTATGTTAATTTGATAGCTAACTTTACATGACATTAATTCTGATACTTTGTATCACTCTTTACTTAAGACTGCATTATACTTTAGTTAAGTACTTCGAGTCAGCGTTGGAGGCTTCGCTTTCATTCCACATCAAACAACATTCTGGTGCGGAGAACGACACCCATTCGAACAGTATTTACCATTTTCAATTTATATATAGAGCTAGATTGGTGTTAATAACGTATTTTCAATTAACTTAGTCTATATGGATCGTTTATACAGATAGGTTGAAAAATATGAAGATAAAAACAAAGGCATAAATATTTTCGCTACCCAATACGAGTAGTAGAGGAACCTGCGCTAAACGGTCACCCTTATTGGGTTGTTAATTTTCAATTCATGAATACGTTTTTACACGTTATAGATTTTATAGTAAATACCTTCATTTGCATTCTATTTTACATCTCCTATACACAGAGCTATTAACCCCTTTTTAGTTTACGCTTGCAAAAGCATAAAGAAGAAATATCAATGACATTCATAGTCGGGTGGAATTAAGTATTCACTGTGTTGTAAAGGCACTATCCTATGATTATACAAACACTCGGTAATAAGTTCATACTAGTATTTAATATGTAAATTTATTAATTTTATATTACCGGACTGTTATCCAGTTCTGAGCTAAAGCTCCAAATTTAATTCCATTGATCTTTTATATTTGGTTGTCTATCATACATGAGATCCATACTCCGCCCATCCCAATCAATATAATACATCAAAAACGCCCTTTATCGGTTAGTGTTTTACGCAAGACATTAAAGGTCAAGCTAAAATTTTCAAGCTCTGAAAGAAAACAACCAATTCAACAAAATTCACAGCATGTATTGATCAGTTACTGAGAAATGTAATATGATCTTTACGATACACCCTGCCACAATTTTGAGCTTTTCTTCTTGTCAATATCGTTACCAACCAAGCCAATGTAACAAGAGATACTATTTGAAAGACTGAGATCAATATTCCCAATGCACCGCGATGTTTACCATTTTCAAAAGCACGTTATACGCTCATCGTGCCTACAAAATCTGATTTAGTAATTTATGAGCGAAAGTAGCTTCACTAAACGCTCAGCTAATGCTTTTTACCATTGTATTAATTATAAATTTTCTATACGTTCCATTTGTATTATTATTATTAAGGTATTGATATTTATTTAAGTTGTTGATCTGTTATTTTAAAGTTTTAACATTCAAACCAATTTGCAAACTGTTTTGTGTGTAAAATATAAATTGTATTTATTTGAAACCGTTATGATTATTGTACAGCTTATTGTTGTATGTTATTTCTATAGCAAGTAGTGGTTTTATTTTTTTTTATAATAACAACATAATAAGGAAACAGGATTAAGGAGATTGGCCTCTCCTTTTTGTTTGTATTTGCATTCTATATTATTGCTCTATTATTTTTATATTTGCTTTTGCCAGAGATGAATAAAATAACCACTATAAACACTGAACTATTTTACAATACCTATACCCATACCAAAACCAATACCTATATTTATTTAACTAAAATAAATGTTGTAGATGGAGCTTATATTTGTCACTGTTAAATTACATGAAAAACATAAAAACCAATATTTAAGACTTTTATTGTTTTGTGAGGCCTTTCGATAGCGAGGCTATCTTCTTCAGACACATCACAAAAGTAAATGTATATGTATTTACCTTTGTGATGTGTCTGAAGAAGATAGCCTCGCTATCGAAAGGCCTCACAAAACAATAAAAGTCTTAAATATTGGTTTTATGTTTTTCATGTAATTTAAAATAAATGTTATCAAATCATTGCCTTTACAAAATATAATATTTTGTATTGATAAATACAAATTAATTCAATTAATCTAGCACGTTATTTCCGATACGATGATTAAGATGACACAACATCATCACTTTCATCACTTTTACTCCGGGCTGTCTTCAGACATTAGCTCAACATTTGTCATCGAAATTACGGCTCGTAAAAACCTGTTTGTCCCTTTCGATCCTAAGCTGATATCATTTTCTTTGATATAGGTATGAAACTCGCTTGCAGCGACCGCTAGTACAGGTTATAAAATAGAAAAAAAATACATTCTCATCAATAAGAAAGTTTTTGTAAATGTTACATGTCAGATCCTTTACAAACCTCATTGTACCAAAGTTTTTGTTTTAAATTTTTGGTACGTTAGGTAGTGTAGTTAATATTTTAACAGCTCGGTAGTGTCAAGATATATGCTTATTTGCAGATGCGTTATGGAACCTTTAATGAAATATGAGGTAGTTATGAAACTACTAGTGCTATAATGAAATGAAATTAGTATTTTTTAATTATACAGGCAAAATATAGTGTTCAAACCCCTCCAAACGACGTATAATGTTTAAAAAACATCACTTACAATAGTGAAATTTGTACTTAAGATCGATGTTAAGCTAAAATGTTCAAGCTCTGTAAGACACTCAATCCAACAGACTTCAATGCTTGTTACTGATAGATTGTCATACGATCTTTACGATACAATTTGTTGTAATTTTTTATTTCATCTCCGTATCAATATCGTTAACAACAAGACCAGTGTAACTTTTGACAGGCATAATTGAATATTCCTAATGCACCGATGTATACTGATACCAAAATTCCTAAATTTGGACACCGTTCAAGTTGTCGCTCGTTAAAAACAGGCTAAACTTTATAGGCCAGTACAATGATATAAAAACTTAAACTTAGACAACTCTGATGCTATATATTGTATGTATTGTATACTAAGCAAATCTTATATGTCAGCATGAGGTTTATATGAAAAATACCCTTACCCTTGTACCCTGTAGGATAATATTACCTATTTACTTTGTATCTTAATTCTTGCTGTTATTCACGTGATTGGCTAGTAATTATTGGCAAATATACTAAACTAGTTTAGAATTTATGATGCGCTGAATATAACCACCCCTACCTCCTTCCTAATCCTTTAACTCCTAAATGAAAATCAATATTCCGTCCTGAAAGGAATAGGATTACGGACATTTCCCATCGTTTTATGAAACCAAAATAAAACACTATGTTTAAAGGATTGAAATCAACACTCTTCCTCAGGTTTTAAAATCCCTAGTACGTAAGTTGTTGAGAAGTGATGTCACCGCTCAGAATCAAAATCATTCCACAATGCTAGTGACACGGATCAGATAAAGGTGGAATCCTGACCTTCACTGATCTTTTGAACTTCTTGACCTCTGTTCGACCACTAATCTTCCAACTTTACTGGGAATAAAATAACAGCCTTTTTTAGTTAATTAATACAAATCAAAATAGCAATAAATACTCGGGATAGTCAATTGGGTATACATTTTAATTATGACGTTTTAACAGATTCGGATATAAAACAATATTCCGCTATTGAACTGAGATTGCAAAAAATTTTAAAATAATGTTGGTCTACCAAATTTGTTAATAAAATACATAAAACTATCCAGGATTATTTTGTAGTCCAAACACTACAAATATTATTGTTTGTTTTTACCACGCGTTAGTTTAGATTACAGTAAATAATTACTTTATGATATAATTTTTCTTTAGTATAAAAGTGGGTAGTACAAATACAACGTTCGAAATACATACAGACAGTAAAAAAGTAAAACTTTTTTATTTTTGTTAAAATTTTATAGACTATTAGGAACCTTTCGATAAAATCCTCTTATTATGGTCGTAACCATGCTGTAAATATATAATAAAGAAATATGATGTTACTAAAATAGTTGTATTCTTACCAAAAAAGTCTTGTGCAAGTCCTGAATGGAATACAGGGAGTAAACTGTATATAAACTTATATATGAACATATTGTCAAACCTCGCCCCAACATCTGCGCTTTCAAGTTTGAAACTTTGTATACACATAACAATAGAAATACAGTGAAACTGTGTTAGAGAGATACGTCTCTGCAGGATCAGTATATTTAAGTATATTTACTGTTTTTGTGCCTAATTATTTGGGAATAATTTGTACGTGGAGACCACAGCTTTCATTATTTATTTTTAATTGATCGATTTTAAATTTTACTTCTATGTCTCAAGTTGAGAATAAAATCGACCCAAAACACTAGGCTGTTAAAATGTTATAAGAGTTCCCTTTCGTGTAGTTTAGAACCGAAATAAATTTTCTTTAATCCTTCATGTGCTGTTTTTGTTTGACTATTTAATAATTTATTTAAAGGATTTAAACTATTTGCTAGTTACGATAGTTTTTTGTCTATGTGTATTTTTCTGGTTCTATTGCAGGAATTCAAGATGAAGACTGCAAAAACCAATTTTTGAGAATCATACGATGGCATAATAACAATAATAGTACACACAAATATACCTTAATGTCAACGTTATTTATCTGGCCTGTTACTTAACATGTTATAAAAGTTAAATATTTTATGAAACCTTAATAAAATAATAAATCGGTTATATAGGCATATTTTTCTATACATCATGAAGTTTTGAAATATCTGTTTTACCAATCTTCAAAGAATTATAATAACACTTACTTTGTTTAAAATGATAGATAGATAACTTTTAATAATTTGAATCAAAAAATTGAACAATTGTACTGAACAAATTTATTAGCAATATTATAATTAAAAATTGATTTATAAAAATATAGGCTACCCATCATTTTATTCAAAATACACGTTATAAAGATCCTGATAAGTGTCGTTGCCTGCGTATTCTCAATTTAAAAATTATGGATTATATTTGAGCAATAGTAAAACATTGATTTCAGTTGAACTCAAATAAAATACATTACAACTGTGTACATTATTTAATGCTACCAGGCAGAGATACAATACTGCGGAAATCTTGGCGCCTCCTGGTGGTGATCAGATAACAGATATCAGATATCAGATTATAACAAGATTTAAAAATATAGCAAACCTCCAAGGTATTCGTACTGAAGATGTAATGGTTTTAAGGCGGGCCTCTTACTGAGCATTCAGTATATAATTTCCCTGAAAAAGGTCATTTTAAAGAGACTTGCCAATTCGATAAACGTGGGTGAAAAGCCAACGTAATAGCTGCATAAAGCTAGCTCTGCAAGCAGCTAACTTAGATGCAGTCCATCCAACAGCTAGAAAAAGCAATAATTAAACATCGTTCTAACGTTCAAGAAACTTTTCGATTCCCTTAATGTAGGTGGAAGTGATCTGTAGTTCTACAATCAAGGCACGTAAATGTTCTCCATGCAGTCAGCCTTAACATGTAATAAAACATCGTACTTACATTGAAGAACGTGTGTCCCCCTGTTCCCCGACATAATATTTTTATGTTAAAGTTATATCATATTTTTGTACCATTTTTTGTACCTTTTTGTAATACCAATAAATAATTTTGTACCCAACAATAGTTTATTAATAAAGTACTATGTATAAACCGGGGAACAGGTGGACACTTGCACCCGACATTAATATTTTTATGTTAAAGTTATATCATATTTTTGTACCTTTTTGTAATACCAATAAATAATTTTGTACCACAATAGTTTATTAATAAAGCACTATGTATAAACCGGGGAACTGGTGGACACTTGCAACCCGACATCAACATTTTTAAGTTAAAGTTACATCATATTTTTCTACGATTTTTGTACCGTTTTTGTAACATCAACTAATAATTATGTACCACACTCATTTATTAATAAAATACAATATAACTGTATAAACCGGGGAATAGGTAAACACTTGCACCCGACTTAAATTAAACCGCGGGAACTCGCGCTATTAGGTTGAACCTAACATTTATAGTTGTTGTTAAAGAAATATTTTAATGTTCGTTGTATGGGCCTCAGGTTATAAATATGCTATCTAGAGTATATTCGGCAGCTTTCCCCTTTTTTCAAGAATCTATAATGAGGGAGGGGAGTGGCAAGTGTGAGGAATGTCTGGGCCCACGCCTTTGTTAGTTTGGCCCTAACTATGCGAGCGACCCCGTCAGTGTGTGTTAAGTCGACCCTAACGGCGCGAGTGATCACGGACATTCCATTCTAGTTTTATTATTGAATGTGGTTTTAGTGTTTGGTTGTGTTGGGGTTTTTGTTAATGGATTTTCACTCGTAAGCTCTCCATTTCTCATATGTTTAGTGATGGAGAGAACAAATGACAACGAAATTCGGCGCTGGCTTGAAGAACATGATGTAAGTGAGGGTGATATGTCTTTTCAAGGACATTTATCAGATACCGATAATGAGAGTGAACATGGCATTGATAACGTGCACACAGAACAGTCTGATGACGATAGCCCTTGTTATGACACCGTTGATGAACAAATAAATATTGTACAATCAATTTCTGTAGATGTAAACACTGTGCAACCAGGACCTTCTACACAGAAAGGTTCTAAACAGCCCATTTGAGCGGTTTCTGCACTTTACACATATAAAGACGGAGTTACTAACTGGGATGTTCACAAGCTAACAAATAACGGAAAAGGGCAAGACAAAATATTTTAAAGAAACTCCCTTCTGTTAATCGGTCATTTAGAAGAATTGAACCACCCAGTTGATTGTTAGAAGATATTTTTCCCTAACGACATGATATCAGACATTGCACGTTATACAAACCAGCAGTTACAAGAAATGCGTCCCAAATTACACAAGAGCGCTAGGCTGCAACGACACTGATTTTTGAAAATGAAATGAAAAATGACTTTATTACAGGCGAAGTTAGGACTATAAAGTCCTCTCTACCACTTAACCTCATAAAAATTAAACTAACTATATAATAACATTTATAACTAAAACTTAGTCCATTTATTTACACTACATATTAAATGAATCTTAAAATAAAAACAATCATCAATAATTAGTGTAACTATATACAAATTACAATAATATCGCAAGACACACACACTCGCATTCATTCAACTTGCATGTAATTGCCCTAGAGTACCGCACACCAAAGCCGCCAACCGCCTACTACCCCCTGAGCCCCCAGCATCAAGGCCCTGACCTCCGCCCCAAAGCGAGCGCGCTTATCGATGGCTCTGATGTTCACGGGTAAAGCATTCCACAATCGACATGCAGAAACTGTAAACGATTTGCTAAAGGTAGTTGTTCGATGAATTGGCATAGATAATAAGGATGTACCCCTCCTTGTACTTCGTTCACTTATTTCAGACATAAATCGAAAGTTGTTTGAAAGATAACTAGGACAATTTGTATTTAAAAGAGCGTGCAACAGAATAAGTGAGTGATAGTCTCGAAGGTCCTGTAATTTTAAGATAGATAATTGATTGAAGTAGGGCGTTACGTGATCATCACGTCTGAGATTGAAAATGAACCTAATGCAAAAGTTCTGAGCACGCTGGAGTCTATTTGAAAGCTCCACAGTCATGTCATTAATGACTATGTCACAGTAGTTGAAGTGAGGCAGTACAAGAGTCTTTATCAGCATTATTTTAACTTGCTGTGGTAGATATGAAGCCAGCCGCTTAAGGCAGTGAACACCGGCAAATACCCTATTACATGTCAAAAGAAGCCTGTTCAGTTCATTTCAAGTGTTTGTCAATAATAAGTCCTAGCTTTTTAACTTTCTCAGAGTATTCTAGCTCTTGATCAGTTAGTTTTAATTTGGGAGCCGTAGTAAAGTCAATTTTACGAACAAGCTTTGGATGACCTATCATAATACACTGAGTTTTGTCTACGTTTTAATTTTAGTCCATGTTTCCAAGTCCAGTGAGTAACAGCGTCAATATCGGAATTCATGAGAGTCACACAAGTTTGCATTTCTGTTAAGGAAAAGTGGCGGTATATTTGTAAGTCATCTGCATATAAGTGAAAACTGGAATGGGTAATTTGAGTAGTAATGTCATCGATGTACAGTGAAAATAGAAGTGGCCCAAGGACTGAACCCTGTGGAACTCCACGAGTGACTGGTTTCCATCTCGACTGCTTCTCACCTGATCTGACACACTGGCGCCGTGCCGAAAGGTAAGACTCAACCCACTTGACACTACCATCAGAGAAACCACCCTTCCTAAGTTTGATGAAGAGAAGGGGATAATAAACACAGTCAAAAGCCTTTGAAAAGTCGAAAAGGGTTTAAAATGGTTACCTGACTCTTATCAATTCCAAGGCGTATATCATCAACTATTTTTAGAAGTGCAGTAGTAGTGCTGTGGTTGAAGCGAAAACCAGATTGAAAATTTGATAAAATGTTATTACTTTCTAGATATATTGAAAAACTGCTGATGAACAATCCGCTCCAAACACTTTGATAAAGCAGGGAGTATACTTATTGGCCTGCATTGTGAAGGATTCAGTGGAGAGGAACACTTTTGAAGTGGGCGAACCAAAGCAGACTTCCATGTCAGTGGGAACATTGAAGTAGCCAGAGACCCACTTTTAGTAGAATTTCAAGCATTTATTGGGCTCTTACATCTTATAGGAGTGAAAAAGCTAACCACTTGAACACTTATGAACTTTGGTCCAATGATGGAACGGAACCTGAGATCTATGCAGCAACTATATCCAAGAGACGGTTATTACAGGCTATTATATTTTACGACAAACTTACACGATCTCAAAGAAAGGGAAGTTGACAATGCAGCTCCAATACGTGAGGTCTTTCAACGGTTTATAAGTTTGTGTAAACTAAGTTATAATGTGGGAGAATTAGTAACTCTCGATGAAATGTTGGTGAAGGTTTTCAGGCCGGTGTAAATTTCGGCAGTATATACCGAATAAGCCGGCGAGATATGGCCTTAAAATCTACGCACTTGTAGACGCAAAAAACATTTTTTACCTCTAACATGGAACTCTATGGTGGAAAGCAACCCCAGGTTCCTTTGCTACATCTAACGATGCTACAAGTGTGGTTCTAAGGATAATAAGGATAATAAAACCCATTGATAAACAGTGGGATAAACGTAACTATGGACAACTATTTCACGAGTGTCCCATTATTGAATGACCTTTACACTAATCACAGAATTACTGTCGTTTGGTACTATTCGAAAGAATAAGCCGCAACTACCTCAAGAACTCTTGGCCATAAAGGACAGGCAAAGGTGCAGCTCAATGTTTGCGTTTGGAAAAACCACCAAATAGGTCTACCATTGTATCCTACTTACGAAATATAAAACCAAGAAGAATGTTCTTCTTGAATCGACAATGCATAACGATGATGAAACACTGAAGATGCTGCAAAACCCACCATTATAATATGACAAAAGGTGGGGTGGATGTTGTTGACAGGCTAAAAAGCGAGTATAGTGTAACGAGAATTAAGGAATAGATGGCCGTTAACTGTGTTGTTGGTTGAACTACTCAATGTTGGGGCAATAAATGCACAAATAATATATAGACTATTACAGGTGAGCTCAAACTGCGAAGGGTATTTTTGTCTATATATATATATATATATATATATATATATATATATATATATATATATATATATATATATTTATATATTATATCCATATTATATATATATTTATAATATAATAATATAATATATAACAAATAATATATGTTTTAAATTAAATATGTTTAAATAGTTATAAATATAGTTTGAAACATATAGATTAATATCCCTAACTAAAATTTGTAACTTATAGGTAAATATTACTAATACAATTTAAAACTTATAGGTAAATATTACTAAATACGCTGTTTAAAACCCCGTCTGTTAAATCTTTTTGCCCCTCCTACTCCTTAGTTTCACTAATTATTAAGATGTTTTACTCACAATAACATGCACTACATCCAATGTTAGTTGCATAAATTAATGTCTTTAAACTTAAACTAATATTGATGATTATTTTCGTATTTTCGTTAATGGGTGCCTTTGTCCAGCGGCACGTCGCGTCGGCCGTCTTGGGCCTTGGTTGGATTTGGCTTTGCAATAATTCACACAGTTGTGTTGAAGTGTGTGGATATCGATATATTACATATCTCCATTACCTCCTTTTTTATGAAGTATAGAGCAAGTTCTATGTTGCTTTTTAGATTTTACTAGGGATATATCTACTACTATATGAAAATGGATAGCTAAATGTGTAGGTAAGCGTTAATCACGAGATCGGCTGGACCCATTTGACTAATTATGTTTTATAACATTCGCTGCAGTCCAAGAATGGTTTAGAACAAAAGAGAAGCTAAAACCATTGCCCAAAATATTGAAGAATTGGGTGAATGAAAATAGTTAAAATATTTACGAAACGCAATCTAAAGTGAATTAAAAATTGACAGCTATTATCATTTTCGTATGAAGTTCTACAATTAGGCTGAAACGTCGGTTTACATTTAAATATAATAAAATATTAGTTTTAGATATTTTCTAGACGGTGAAATAAAAGCTGTTTCACCCAACCTCTTGGATCAAATTTTCCAGTAACCATCACAGGAGAGTTTGAGTACGCATTTTAATAGTATATGCTCATGGCATCTCTGTTATTCAGCAGGAAATTGAGTGCGAAACCGAGGGTAACATGTTTAGTGAAATTGGTTACATCAATAGTGGAGTACACCTAGGGTCAGTTTTAGGAGCAATTTCTTTTTTTTAATTTACAAGAATGATCTTTGTAATTCAAATTGAAATGGAAAATTATCATTTTCTGCGGACGCGACAGCTTTTTGTTACGTAAAAATAGGTGGGTTGAAATAGAGCAAGTCATGAATTCAGACTTGAACGCCATTTATATGCTGGTTTACAACAAAAAATGTTTAATATTGCAGAGGACCCTCTCAACGCAGGCGTTGACTTTGAGGCCCTATGTTTTTTTAAGTAAATCTATATCGGATATGTATTATAACGTATATGCATTTATTAGTGTATTGCATTTAAACTTGCATATAGTTTTTTCTGTTTTTATTTATGATAGTTTTTGATATTTCACTGTTTTATTTGCTTTATTAAGTTTAACACTAATTTTAAATTAATGTTTTTACCTCTGTTTTTTGTTAAGTTTGTATCAGGCTATTGTAATTGTGGTGGATTGTAAACACTTTAGGAAAAATAAATAAATAAATTCTATTCTATTCTATTTAGTTGTCCTCACATACATTTTCTTAATGGCTATACATAAAAATCTACTGATTAAAAAGAAAATTTTTTAAACTTTTCTGGTACTATCTTTCGTCTACAAGTTGGTCTTTCCTTTAAAAAATTAAAATGTTTAATATTTTTAAACATCATTTAAGTCAACAATTATTAATAAATTTTATTGGAACTGTCCTTGTACAATAGGCCTAGTATACTGTATAATTTAGTAATTGTTTAGCTTACTAATTTTGTAAAACTTGACTATCTACCACATTGATGTACAAAGCTAAAATTGTGTAAGTCAATTGGCAAACTACTTACAAGTATAATTAGCTTTCGAAGCTTATTTTTGCTTATAAAGTTTTAACGCGGCCGGCGAGTGATCTTTTCATAGCTCAGTTCCTATTTGAATTGGATAAAATGCTTTTACTAGGTCCTGTGGTTTTTTCCGCTGCCTTCAAAAGCCCCCCAAGATAACAAAACAAACCCTCTGCACCTGAAAAAGGCGGCCCTTGCCCACCCTCACACGTGCAGCCCGGCCTACCTGTCATCACTGTGCTGATGACTCACATAGCGGGTCTGTAAAAACTGATATTTTCCATCATTGATATTTAGGTTAATAATTTTTACAATTTTGAAATCTACATGCTATTTCTTGAAAGAAGATTCCCAACACTAAATGACTACGACATTCCTGACGTATCATAGAAATAAAGGGGTTGATGATCAATTCAACTGTTTTAATACAAGTTACTTATAATTTATTAAAGTATAATAATAATAAAGTAAATAAATAATATATACTACCATTTACACGTGGTTTTGCACGTACTTTTCAAAATCGAAGAAGGATGTCTTCTTTGTGAAAAACATCTATGATAGTAGTGCCTATATGATGGTGCCCCTAACAGTTTTTAAAATAGAATTTGGTAAACATCCGTTACTTTTTTATTGAGTGACCGTGGTTGAGTGATTCATAGGTTTACGAGCGTGGTACATAATTATTAATAGGTATTACAAAACGGTAAACATGGTAGAGAAATATGATGTAACTTTAACAAAAAATATTGATGTCGGGTACAAGTGTCTACCCGTTCCCCGGTTATATATTGCGTTTTATTAATAAACGAGTGTGATACATAATTATTGGTATCACAAAATGGCACAAAAATTGTAGAAAAATATAATGTAACTTTAACATAAAAATGTTGATGTCGGGTGCAAGTGTCCACCTGTTCCCCGGTTTTATACATAGTTACTTTATTAATAAAGTATTGTGGTACAAAATTATTTATTGGTATTACAAAAAGGTACAAAAATGGTACAAAAAAATGATATAACTTTAACATATAAATATTGATGTCGGGTGCAAGTGTCCACCTGTTCCCCGGTTTATACATAGTACTTTATTAATAAACTATTGCGGTACAAAATTATTTATTGGTATTACAAAAAGGTACAAAAATGGTACAAAAATATGATATAACTTTAACATAAAAATATTAATGTCGGGGAACAGGTGGACACACGTCATTGAAGAGACTTACAAATTCCCTAAACGTAGACATCACTTCTTTGGATCTAAAAGAAACCACTTAAATTTTGTTCATCCACTCAGCCAAACATTGAGACATCAGTCCTTACTTTACAAAGACGTTATAATACACTGAAAGTGGGTGGCAAGGCGTAGGTAGCTCTGGAAGCAGATCACGTAGACGCTGTCCATCCACTCAGTCTGAACAAACATTAAACCTTAGTCCTTACTTTTAAGAGACTTACCAATTCCCTAAACGTGGATGGCAAGGCGTAGGTAGCTCTGCAAGCAGATCACGTAGACGCTGTCCATCCACTCAGTTTGAACAAACATTAAACCACAGTCGGTACTTTGAAGAGACTTACCAATTCCCTAAACGTGGATGGCAAGGCGTAGGTAGCTCTGCAAGCAGATCACGTAGACGGTGTTCATCCACTGAGTCTGAACAAACATTAAAATATCGTCTTCACTTTTGGATTCTGAAAAGCACCTCAATGTTTTTCAGCTTTATTTATTTGAATTCAATAATAACGAAATACATCTTTTTACTAAACAATATTTTATCTGATTTACGATATTATTGACTACTAACGTAAATGTGTTCTGTTGTTTATAACGCCAATTAACCACTCCTTAACTAATCTACAATTTTGATATGTCTGGTATTTCGGTTAATGATGCTAGGGGACTATGAATTTGGTCTGTACTACTACTTAGTATATTATAAATATGACTAATAAGTAGTTCACAAGTTCTCGTTCGTGTAATACAATATATAATGTATTTAATTCTAGAATTAAAGTGGTCAAATAACATTATTCGTGTGTTTGTTTTACTGTTGAACGTGGAAAATTAAATGGAATTTTTAAGTTAAGACAGATTAGAGAGTCATATTATTAGAATTCTTTTTATTATTTTTCAAAAAAGTAGGCCAAAGACTTGAGTCTAAAGGAATTATTTTCTAATTATGAATTATTAAGCTCTAAAGTGTTGTAATTTAAATAGTCGAAAAAAGCCTGAAAACGTTTTTCAGGGTTTTCTGAAGAAATTTACCATCCTTATGCAACATACCAAAGATGGTATAGTTATCCTTAGTTTATAAAAGTAACATCATATTTTCAAATTGCAACCTCTATCTCGTGACATGTAATTTTAATGATCTATTTATTAAAAATGCAATGATGAATAAAACATTTCTTCATGATTCTAGAAACTACTATTGGCAAATAACCCCTAAAATCTCAGAGTGAAGTCCTGATACGCCCGGATATATCACAAACGTATTGATATATCAATGTAAAACCTCCACCACACTTATTAAAATACTTTTATGGGTGTTCTGGAGGATACACAAATTCTCATCATTAAAGAGGCCAGAAGGCCGTGTATTCGTATCGCAAGGTATATTAAAATGAAACACAATCACTCGAAAAAATTGCTGTTTATCGGTCTGACAAATAGATTAAACATTTTGTTGGAAGATTCATTTTTTATATCAGTAACATCTTATTCTACGATGGTGCATATTAATCCATGTGATTTGGTTGAGCGTTACCAAACAGTTTTGTAAGCATGCTATGCGTAACCATTGTTGCAACAAAATATATCGCTGAATAAATAAACTTGTAAACAAACTGCTTACAGTCATATTACATTTTTGCATGTAATGTGATTTAGTTTAGTTATAGACATAAAATTTAATTGCAAGATTAGTGATGAATATAAAGCAACGCGTTAGACACTCCTGCAGACTATTTGTGATTAAGTCTGGAAATTTACTGATTTGCTCAATTTTAGTGATTTAAAAACATTTCAAATATTAAATCTTGTATTTATTTATAATAATACGGTTTTTATGAATGTATCAATATTTAAGTTATTCAAACTGAAGGATACAAATAACGTCTCTTGCTTAAAATTACATATCACTACCGGATATTTACAATTATAAGAGTATTTAAAATTAATGGTATTTACAATAGCATGAACACGGGTTTATCCTAGGTTATTTATCCAAAAACGCATGAACGTCCGAATATAAAACACACAAATTGGAATCTGATTATTTTTACCTCTCAGCTGTAGTACAATTGCGGTGAGAGGTGACGTAGGTACGTTATTATTAGGATTGCATCCTAAACCTTGTGCTATAATGTGTTAATAAGTTTCTCTTCCAAGGGTTAATGAATTTCGATTCCAATTCGATTCTTCTAGAATAAATAGCTGAGCGTATGTTGATGTTTTTTTTATAATGTTGTTGTGTTTCAAAGTTATCAAACAACTAATCAAATATTGCGGTATTTTTCAAGTTCATGCGATATAGTCTGTCTCTGTGATATACAATATTCACGGATATGCGGAGAGTCTCAATGGTGGAGCGCTCTCTCGCCATTAATTACAATTCCTCAATGGCCCGCAATTTGTGTCTGGCAGTACGGATAAGCCTCGCATGCTCTTTTTGTAAATTTGCAAGGGAAAACTATTGAATGAGCATAAGGGAAGGTTAAGTGGAAGAGAGGTCTTAAAGGCCTAAATTCGTCTCCATAATAAAGAGATTATTCATTTAATTAAAATTTCTAAACAATAGTTCGATAAGGAAGCGCAAAGTTCTTTTCTTTGGTTCATAGTAATTTTATTACGATATGCAATTTAGTTGATTGAACATATACACAACTTCAGATTCACACAATGTAATGTTTTATGAGCATGCAGAGGTTTTTTATAACATGCAATTCATTCGGGAGGTAGGTATATAATCTATTTTTCACATTATGGCAAATAATGCTGGTATGGTGTATCGCTGAGGCAAACATACGTACACAATTAGAGTATGTCTGTAAATTTTATAGGGGTTTCTAGCGGTAATAAAGTATAAATTTTAACTTTTGATTAATTAACACGCACACGTACAGAGACACAATATCTTAATGTAGTAGAAGTATATACGAACATGAATGTTCTGGACGGTTATCTATATATATATAAAAATGAAAACTGTTCGTGTGTAACAGCATCACTCACAAACGGCTGGACGGATTCGCCTAATTTTTTTTTTAATTTGTTCGTCTTGATCTGTAGAAGGTTATAGGATACTTTTTATCCCTTTCCCGATTCAGGATTCCGCCCCACTGGTTACAGAAATACCCGTAAGAAATGCATTGCAGCAAACATATGTTATTAAGTGAAAGTCTTTTCAAATTTTTAATCAGCTGTTCTTTGTAAACATATATAATGCGACAAAAAATATATTTATATATAAATTTCTTTACACTTATAGTTTTAAAGCATAGAGTAAGCTTAAGAGAAACGACAAATTTTGTTTAAACTGTTTCTGCAATCATAATATATAAAAATGAATGTTTGTGTGTTTGTCCTTTTATAGACTCAGAAACTATTGGACCGATCACTATGAAAATTTATATTTTTCTATGTAGAAGGTTTATACGCAATGCCCATTGATGTAACTAACCACCAGGCTGTACTGCAAGATATAAAAGTTATCAAAGCGCCTGCACATTATAAACTGCAATTACAACACAGTAGTTACGTATATTAAAATATCCAAACACTATTTGAAGGCAAAGAAATATACGGGCAAAGCTTAAGAGACGCGTGCGAAGCCGCGGGAAACAGCTAGTTACTTTTATTTGTAAAATAAAAACTACGATAAGTTTTGTATCAAGATTTCTTGTTATAGTCCTGAGCATCATATAAACGTAAAAATTGTACAAAATTAAGAAGTCAAGAGCGTAGAGCTAAACGTGTAAAACATATCATAACGTTTCGTGTGTGCCAAAAATCTGTAAGTTGGTACATACGCACCAAAAGTGTAATAAAGAGTACAAGCCAGGTTACTGCTGCAGCACAATATTGAGGACGAAACTAAATACACAAACAAGTGGCGCTGAGCGGACTACCTCAAGATGATAGCGGGATGGGCAGCAAGATTACTGGAAAAAAATCCAATGATAGGATGCATCTTAAGCCGGTTCTAAGTCTTGAGCCCAGTTATCTCCCCGGCTCATGTATGTGTCTCTATATAGTATATGTAAGTGTGGTTTGTTTGTGGCTACATATGGCATTGACTGTACTGTTTCAGAGCGCTCTGCACATCCTTTTAGTAAATTTTGCCTTTTGAAGTCATTTATGTGTTTTCTTTTAAAAATTTCCCCCTAACATGCTGGCGTGAGTTGCTGTTTCTCACTGACGAGGTCCAGGAGAGGAACTCTTGCCTCCTGCTGCCTTCTCATCATGGGTGGTCGCAGACATCAGTTTCCAGGGTTTTCCTGCTCTGCTGGAAAACTGGCCTCCATGATGATCTGAACACCACTAGTCAACATCTATGGTACCCTGCTATTTGTTATTTATTTTGTTATTTTTGCCAGTTATTATAGTTTATATTTTGTTATTTAGTTTTTAAGATTAGTTTAAATGCTATTTAGTTTTATTTCTTGGTTTTCATTAGGAGGCCGCCCTTAGCCGAAGAATAAAGGGTGGAATTCGCAGTTATTGTTTTAAATTATGGCTGTTACTATTTTTTTTTATTTTTATTTAGGTGCACCTGAAGCACTTGACACATTTTGGGATAACTGTAGTAGTGTGTTTTTTTTAATTTGTCATACCAATTATGTCATCAAGAGTGGAAGGTTCTTATCTTTGTGAAAGATGTCTTTGTTTTTTTTACTCTGTGTTTTGGTGGTGACTTCTAATTAGTAAATGAATCTGAGCATGCTATCCACGGTGTTTTTCTTTTTTCCTTCTAGGTTTATTTCTGATCCGCCATCCCGCTCGCCACCATTGGGGCTCGCTTCCTAATTGTCTACTTTGGGTGTGTGAACGGGGATGTGCGGTTTCAATCTCTGAACGAGGTGAACGGTTAAAACCTCAATATTACTTCCAGCTAATCTCAGGGGGAGATTACACATACTTCTATATCAAAATTACAAACGATACGATTAGTGAGTCGCTCTCGGGACTAGAATGTTGTCCACTGTTGGGGGACCTTGATTCCTCCCACGCTGTATGGAATGCTGGGGAGCATATAACTTGATTATATTCATTATTCTATGAAATTACAAATGATGAATATTATATATATCTGCCAATAATATATTTTAGAATTAATATAAAAAGATTTACTTATAGTTTAATATTATAAAACAAACGTTTTATTCTATATGACGTAAGCTTGTTTACAACCAATAGACGTTAAGTTTAAGAATTTTTATGGTATGATTTAACTTAGTTATTAAAATTAAGCATATCAGTTAAAAATAATACAAAATACTAGTCAGCAATAAAACAAATAATTTATGCTAAATGATTATAAACTGTTAAATACATATCCAAAAAACCTCGTTAACTGTAAAATGTGCAAAGCTATAACTTGTTAGACTTAAATTATACAAAAGCTATGGATTATTAATTTTCTTCACGTGTGCCATTAATGTTTATACAAAATATGAAGATATCATTAAAACAATGTTTTACTGACATATTTGTTATTATACTCGTATTTTAATTCGTATATTGTTTAAAACTGCAATGTTTTATTTTAATTTTATTACAAACATAAGAAATAATACACTTTGTACGGTGGTAATCACTCGCTTCAAAATCAGTACCGTAACATACAGAAATCTTTTTCAAAATAAACGCACAGTAGTGTACTGCTGTGTTGACACTCTCATTCACGCCTACGTACAAGATAAACGTGGTGGCAGATGTATCGAGGATGGAAAACCGCAACTGGTTTTCGTGAAGCTAGGCACCACCTCCTGATAACTGTGACTGCCAGTTGAAGCAAAGTTTACTAATGTTAGGTAACAAAATAGACAACCCAATATTTATAAATAGCTGGCATCCCTTAAAACAAATAAGATCTGACTAGTTATAAAAATATAATCAAATTTTGTGAAGGCATGATTTACCAAACAATGATGATAATATTCAATAAATATAAATAATGAATTGCAAATGTCCATTGCTAACTTCACATAAAGTATAGAGATATAGACACAAGAACACTCAAAACAATGTCCTAAAAACACCTCCCACACAGAAAGGGAATAATATTTTAAACTTTTTCTCTGCACCTCATCAACTTTCCGTTTAGAACTCATGTGTGAAGCTTTATAAAACACGATTCTTTCTTTTTTTGTCACCTGTAAACTGTATAAAATAATTTTTTTTACAACCTATATAAGCTTACACAATATAAAACGTGTATGTAAATAATTGAGTTACAATTAATGGTGTTTGCATGATGTTTGTTAAAGCTTTAAAAGTCTTTACGTATAACCAATATGTATTATCTACATTTTTAGTTTTATAATCAGTGATCATGCAAACACTTGTTTAAATACAAAGAGATTTGGCAAATAAAATTCTTGTTTTAAGAATATAATCAGTATATTCCGTCATTGTGGTAAATTTTAAAAACTATATCAAGCAATAATAGCTTTGATTAAAACTAGTATGTACTAACTAAATAGAATATTTTTTGAAATAACATAAATTTTAAATTTATAATTTTATATTTAAACTTGCCTCAGTAACTTCTTTATGTTTCAGCATATCACAAAGTATTAAGTATAACTTAATAGGAGTACACAAAAATTGCACCTTTTAAATTCTAGACACAGATAGTTTGGATCTGGAACATAAAAAAGCCTTTGTAACATACAGAAATATTTTTTGAAACATTCACTTCCAAAATGTTTGCATGTATAATGAATTAGGTATTTTATTTGTAACAAAATTACAAATATCACTATTGCATATCTCGAATACCAGTCAATACAAGAGATACGAGTGTATTATCGTCTTAAACGACCTAAATACATCACTACATCCGTATTACGTATGATACTGTCGTTCCGTAATTTATTTCAGATACTAAATCATATTTACTAAACTAAAAAACAATAAAGCTCTTCACTAATAATGTTTTAGCTATCCAATGAACTAGTTTTATATAGTTTTAAATTTATATCAGAATATCTCTTAAATACATACTGTTATGGAGTGTGTTCCGTGTGGTCAATACTTTAAGTCAATATTTCTTTAGGTCAATATTTTAAGTAGTAAATATAACTATCCTAAGAATTTCCAGGACATATCAATGAGTACAATAAGTATAAAACTGTGTATACATTTTTAAACAGAAATAAAAAATAAATAATGAAATTCGCTAACCTTAAACTATTTTTTAAAACTGTTCGTCATATTATACTTCAATTATTCATAGTACATTATAAGCCGAGTGGTCAGCTGTGCTATTAAACAATTTTGTTTTAATTAAATTGCAAATACAAAATATTTTTCACTGTCCCTTGCAAAAAACCATTTTAAACCAAACAAATATCAGGACAGGTGTAAAATAATCGTTCTAGATTGTTGTTGAGGCCAATCAGATTCTAGAGGCAATGTTACCTGAGAGCGTTTTCTGTACAGCTATTTTGATCACTTTTTGGCAGCAACATAAAAAACTCAATGAACTGTACCCAGATACTTCGTAACTTAAACCTTTTAGAAAACAATAAAATAATTTAACTTTATTGTAAATTATTATAAGCTTTGCCTACTGCGTGTGTTGTAATAAACTAAATTCAACACCATCACTTAACGAACACCCTTGACTACGTTTCAGTTTATACGTTTATTATTCTCCCCGGTTCCGCACAATTGGTGCACGGTATGCCGCCACAAATTAAGTTTGCGTTTAACTCAACCTGAGCTGCTGAATTGCAAACACAATATACTGTCCCTTTATCAAATTAAAACTTAGGTTCTTATTTCTTTATTGTTCATCTTGCAGCAACACCCACGCTGACATTTTTATTTCATTCATAAAAATGGCAAATGTTTCCGAGTTTACTTATAATGCTAGCTAATGTCTCCCTTTGGCGTAAAAATGCCTAACTGCTCTCAATTAATAATTGTTTTTGTATCCAGGATTTAACTTTAGTCCAGAAGTTAAATTTTAAATACTTCGTTGTTGATTTTTAGGGTAAAATTGGTTGACTTACTGACTGGAAGGGCAAGAATTTATGTGTTAGTACTAAGAGTTAATACTGAGATGTTTTCAGGCCCTTATCCTGATTTAGTCAAAAAGGTCCTGAGTACAGCTTTGTTAAGCAATATCTAAACCCCTGAAGGCAGCTAGAGATAGTTTCTCTCTCTCTTTCATCCTTTAATCTCCTTGGCAGAACCAACCCGCATACATCCCCCACTTGTCATCTGAGATGAATACCTGCCAAGTACATTTATCCTCTCTTTGCTAGAGGTTGTTTATTGTTGTAGCTCAGTTATACACACAAAAATGGCAAGAAAGTAAGTCCAGTCATTATACTTACACAACGCTAAATGTATTAATTCTAGTTAATATTTAATATTGCACGTTACAATTTACGTATACAAAAATTAAAACTTTATCAAATATTTTGTACGCTATATAATAATTACAACATTTAGTTGTACAATTGAAGAATTGTTCTAAACGAATTTTTACGTGGTTGAGCATAACACCCACTTGCGGTATTATTGGCAATGATATCTGTAGACAATCGGCCTGCCTTAGCCACCTAACCAAATACCCACGAGCGGAGTCCACGGGTCGAGGTCAACATGATATATAGCAGTAACATTTCGTGGTAGTGTGCATCTCGTGCTATTCATCCAATCTGCGTAGAGCTAACATAGGTCATCTTCAAGTTAAAGAGAATAATTTTAATCACGAGATCTATTTGAAATACTTTTCCAGAAAATGCTACTTAAGAAGAAATGATCAAGAATTAGGCTTAGGATTATGTTTTTTTTTAAGACTATACAGGGACGTAAAGTCAGCTATCAGAGGGTTTTAATAGATTATTACTATCAGCTGTGAAGGCTAAGATTGCCTTTACTTTGCTTTAATTTATCTGATATATTCTTATTGATATTTTTGGGTTTAAACACTTACTAATGGGCATTTTATATCTAAAATACTTAATATGTACTGAAAATAGCTATTAAGTTCGAATAAAATAACAAATATTATAATAAAGAACATTCAAATTGATGTAATAACTATGACTGTCATTAGAAACTTTACCATAAATAAATCAATCTTCATTTGTCTGAAAACGTGTTGAAGTTGCAAAGTTTATAAAACATGTTCTATTTTTCTTGCAAAGGGAAAAGTTTCCTCTCATCCTTCTCTGCTGCAACAAAATCTTAAGAAGCTTACCAAAATCGATGTTTTGGCTAACCTGAAGTTTCAACTCTTCTTTTACATTTAATACTTGAGTACATTCTGTTATTTTACTGTGTTATTGTTTCCTGTGATTAAAATGTAACCATATATTGTTTATAAAAGACATTTACACATAGTTGGAGTATTACGTAAAAAAGTAAATTACTGCCTAAAAGTTTTATTAAAAAATAAAAATTGAAAAATAATGTTTAGTTGCATCTCTATACAGAAGTTCTGTAATATATATTTATAATATGTAATGTGTGTAGGCAACAAATAAATGCTGTTATATTTCTTACAAATGGATAGGTATTTACCGATATAGTATAGAGCGTATACATGGAACATAGTTTGCTAAAATTCTATAACTGATCTTCTTGGATAACTTCTTGGATTTGGTCTTTAATTCGTAAAATAAGAACGACAATATTTTTGGAAAAGAACGAGATTGTTTGGACCTACGCGAACTAAAATCCTTATCTAATTCAAATGATAAAATTGAAGCGAAGATACGTATTTTCTCTGTTGGGCTATACATAGCATTATGTAATATTATTATATATACAATCCAAGATACACAAATTACAAGCAGTTGTAGTATCCTTTTATGATTTGTATATTGTATATTGTCTTAGAGTAACAACGATTTTGTAGTAATCTACATAAACAAATTTTAAAGTACACTAAGTGTATTTTATTTTATAATTTACCTTTTACTAATTTCATTGAAATAAATAATTATAATTATTTAAAAAATTTAAATAATAATAGTTTTATGTAAGCAGTACCTTATAATCATGTGGATTACTATACAGGTGATGAGCAGAAATAGGCAGGAAAATCAATTAAATCCGTTTATAAGAACAACTTTCACTACAGGAATGGAACTTGTGTTCACTAAGTACTTGTCGAACGAGGAAGAGCAATTACAAATATTGAAAGAGGAAGAGCGTATTCTTGTTACCAGAGCTCTGCCTAGAGGTAGTTCGATTTGGGAAGTGCTTTGGAAGTACAGTGTCAAGTTGCAGAGTATATTTGCTCTCCTACGATTATTTTAGAGATTCGAAAAAATGTAATCCCTTCACTTTTCAAAATAATTATTATATTTTATATTCACTTAAAACATTTTCAGTGTTAATTACAATTTTTAATATTTCATTTTCTAGATTTCTTAATTATTAATTGCCTAGTTAACACTAAATTTCTTGTTGAAGCTAAAAATTTTAAGCTCAGAAAATGAAATTGAAGTACAATTTCATAATAAACTTTTTTACTTAAAAACGAGGGATGTACTTTTTATTAAAAGTTAGTTTTTAATTCCTCGTTATTTTATATTTTAAGTATAATCAAGATGATAAATTTATACTCCATATTTTTGTAATTGTTTGTTTTTCCTGTGAGAATCCCTTTATTGTTTGTGGTTTTAGAAGTTATATATTTTAATTTCTTAATATTATTTTATTCAAGAAACTGTTTTTTATTCAATGTTTTATTTTGATACTATAATACAGTGACTTTGTAACCTAAGGTGTTTCTATGAAAATATAATACTTAATAATAATTTATATTAATATTTTGTTTTAAATAAGTACTGTAAATAATATATTTATTAAAAAATTTGGTTTTAAATAAAAAAAAATATTTATAATATATCATGGATTACAAATCCCAAATAGGAAAGAAAGTTCTTTTGGCATGCATACGCCCTACTTATTCAGAATGTTTAATACCGGAAATGTAAATCTATGAGTTTAATAATAATACCGTTCTAAGTATGTTAATAAATTGAAATTAAATGTAATAGAAATATTCTAGGAATTACATTATAGTAATAACACGCACATTTGCTTTTCATAATATTATTTACTTCACATTTTAATTGTTTTAAATAAATAATACAAGTTGGTTATTTGATAAACGCGTTTCAAACGAACCCTCAAGGTCAAACACATACTTATTTTATAAAAAACAATCTAGAATAAACACCTATGTCTATTTGTGCCTATACTTCATTACACTAAATATAGCGCAAATTAATAATCTGGTGTAAAAAATAGTAATAATAGATACTATTACTAATATTATTACTATTATTAATATTATTATTGGTGGTTGTAATAATAAATAGTTTATCAATTACATAATTAAATAATTTTTAAAATATCAAAGGAAGTTTAGTTCCTATATTAATATACGTTAAACCAATATAGATATATCATATATATATATATAGGTAAATACTTAGATTAACTTTTAAAATTCTGTATACTTATATTTTGTTATACATTTTTCAGAATAAATTACCGTAACTGTCATTTTCCCGTTTTAAAGTCAGAATATCATTAAAATTGGCAGAATAAAGTTCTTTTCAGAGAAATTAACTGAAAAGAAATGTAGATGTGGCGGATGGTAAGAGAAGCTTCTTGTTATTTTTAGCCTGCAATAAAATATTTGTCTCTCTTACACCTAGGGTGTGAGTACCTTTTCCCTCCACGAAAGCAAGTATTGTCGTGAAGTGTACATAGGAAATTGGACAGACTTGTAATGAAAAATGGATTTAGGAAGCCAAATGATCACGTCTAGCTTTCCAAAACATACAATAACAAATCATGATGAAGCTAACACCATGATAATAATTTCAATAAAATCTATAAGGTCTATGAGAGTTTCGCAAAGCATCTCTTAATAAGTATCTTTGGTAGCCTAGTAATTGTTTAAAGGAACATATTAAAATAATGTTTAAAATGTATATTTGAAGTGTTATGAATGTTCTTAAAACTGGAAATTTGTTTTTGGACATGAATATTGTACAAACCAAACAGTAGACCTTTTACAAAATAACTAATAGACACCTTTCTTCCGCCTCATCGTGCTGGTCAAGGTTCCTAGCTTTTTAGCATCCGATTTTGGGAAGCATATTATTCAGAAGTAAGTGTATTTTTAGTTTGGGTCGTAGTCAAACGTATGATTCACAAAAATTAAAGACACATGTCAATAATGTGATTACCATTTATCTGCCTGTATTTCAGACACATGTATTAAACATATACAGAGATTTTTTATTTAATCCATATTTACTATCTCCTGAAGAAGAAAAGAGGAAAAGGTAATGTAAAAAACACTCGACATACCTCCAATAGAATATATGTGTAGCCTTTGCTTCTCCCTTAATGATAGTTATATTGTTAAATATAATTATGAAAAATAATATAGTCGCGATTTAAACATAATATTTAAAGATGATATTATAAAACACTATTGTAGATCAAGGTGTTACATAGGATTAAATAAAAGGTTCTTGTAAGGATTTATACTTTAGACTTGTTGTTAAATGACTAACTTCAAGATAGCAAATGTTTAAATTTGGTCTGGATAGTAATAAACTCTAGCCCTTTATCGAAATATGCTTTTTAAGGCCTATATATTTTATTTCCTTTATATATTTAAACTGAAAATAATTACATCCGAACGGTATCCCAATCTCCTAACATTGTTATCCAACTTCTAAACACGGTAGCTACCTTCCTAAAAGAGGTAAACAGCTTCCTCGTATGAGTACACAGTTTTAATAGCTAAAAAATAGCACAGGTAAATCCTTACATGGGTACCCAACTTCCTCAAATGGGTAGGTACATATCTTCCAAAAATGGGTACCTAATTTCCTAACTCAGGTATTCAATGCCACACATGGCTACCTAAATGGATCGATTACAGGACAAAATAATAAATCTGAAAATAAAAACCTGTATGATATTGTAAATTGAATAACTTTTAATTATGACTGGTATCTATGGAATTTAATACACACTGTAGGTTTAATTATGAATATATATATATATCTTAGAATGCCACAATGTTAAATCCTGGTCAACTTTACATATAAAAATGTGATAAAAACTGTCCTAATATCGTACGATAACACGTAAGATTTTTTTGATAATTTTAATTTATGATCATAAATAAATTAATAATTTGGAACACAAAATACCGATTATATTTAGTTCTGGTAACTAGTACTGAATACAGTAATTAAATATACATACCTCTTTTTATGCAAAATACTGTCAGCCCACCAGTTACACTGATTCTGCTGAATATTTCTATGGCAAGCATTTTTTACATACAGATATTGAGCAAAATAAGAATTCCTTTACACTAAACAGGAATAAGTCAGCGAGTAGCAAACCCCAGTTATACATATAATTGTTTATCCATATATCTTATAAATAAAAATTAATCGCTGAATGTGTTGGTAAGCGCTTAATCTTGAGAAAGACTGGACCAATTCGGTTAATTTCCTTTTGTAAAATGTCCATTGAAATCGGAGGAAGGTTTTTATGAAGCAAAATATAAGAAAAGTTACCTTGAATATTTTGAAATTCAGAAAAAAATTAGTTTTTTACGTTTCATAATCCCAATTAAACTGGCACTAAAAAGCTGTTCACTTCTTCAGTCTTATGTCGACAATATTGCTGAAACATCTGTTTACATTTAAAATTAATGAAGTACTAAGTAAACAGTACAATGATCAGTAGTGCAATGAAGATAGTAAATAAAAAGTTAATATCAAAATTTTTCCTCCAGATCACGCCAAAGACAAATTTAAATCATCTAATGCATTTTAAATGTTATTAAACACTGCTGTGTAACCAAATTTATTGTGACAAAGTTATGAATGTTTTCACATAAGTTACTTTAAACTGATGGGCTTCCATGACATTGTGATATGGCATTTTAACAGTGGAATTTGAAAAAAACAGAGAAATGAACACTAAAATGCCTTGACGATTCATTATTTCATTGGCTACAGTCCAAAAAACAAGTGTAACGCGTTAATAAAGACGTAAACGTTAATAATGAATATTTTGGAATGTTGCATAACCTTAATAAGGATTTCCTCCTTGTACCGAAAGTACATGAGAAGTAGATATTCCCCTTCCCCTTGGCCTTAATAGGTTCTAGGTATATGTTTATTCTCTACATCAGGACAACAAAAGAAGCAACTATGTCCCTGGAAATATTTTAAACTGAAAATAGATTACAGAAGCCGATAATAGACGATTTTGACCAAAGTAGATTTCCGAGAACTGCATAATCGAACGTAACTAGAATGTGGTCAAGGAAATATTGCAAGCTGAAGTGTGACACAGCAAGTGATTTAAATGTAGGCACTTTTTAACCGAAGTAGGCTTCTCGGTCCTACGTAAATTATATATTTTTTCTTCGTCAGGACAAGGCAAACTCTCCTACTACGGTACTGGAAATATCTTAGACCTGAAATATGTGATAAAGGATAGAAATAGACGCTTTCTAACCAAAGTAGATTTCCGAGACCTGTGTATTTGTATTTTATTGATCAGAATAATAATGTACGCTCAGCTGTGACATTGCAAATATAAATATTTAATTTGTACCAGAAATGCTCTTTCAAGTGCAAAACATGATATACAAATTAAACTCTGATAATATTTACCATGAAGTTAAATAATATCTACTTGATGTATGCCTACTTACGTTTTAAAATGTCCAAAGAACTCCACAATTTTACATCATAAATGCTTTTACTAAGTAATATAAGGACCGGTTCTAAGGATTGCGTGCGAAGCCACGGGTAACAGCTAGTTATTATTATAAATTGTTGTAGTAGATTACTTAACCTACAGGGGTAAAACAATTATTAACTCACTACTATTTATGTTATGCCAGGATTATAGAAAATTCATAGAACGATTATCGATTAATACGCATACACCAATTAACTCTTTGACTCAATCGATTCCTTGCCAAAGGATGGTTTCAGTTAGAATTTTATTTAAATGTAAGCAGTTTTTATATCAGTTTAATTGCATTGATGTTGTCAGTAGTCATTTTCAAATGAATACATATAGTGTTCTGCGAATACTGTACATTTTGTCCTTCCTTTAAAAATGGTGTTGTTTAAATCCCCTATGCACTATACCAGTATGTGGATCCAACATAAGTTACAAAAAAAGTTTAAAACTGTGTAATAAGTCCTTAGATGATCAGATAGTAAACTAAAGTGTTGAACATCATCGCAATTCTATACTGAACGTTAAACCTCAACCTTTCTGCAGTGTGTTGCTAATTGCCTTCGTAATATTTTAAGCACCTGAACTTTGAATATCCAAGTTAAATGTTATGAACCCTGTATTTACCGTTTTCGCTGGAAATTTCACGTTACATGAAAGCTGTTCTAAATGGAGTATTCAACATTCAACACACATTACAACATCACTCTGTAATAAAGCGTCTTGGTTCCTGCTGCAGTGTGTCAGATAAGCTGTTGGCCTTTGAGACGTCAAGACTTGAATACTTAATAAATGGGGTAAGAATAAAACTGTTTTTTAAAACACTGTTCACGATTGACCGTGTACGTACTCGTACAAATTAACAGCTGTTTAATAGTTCTGTTATACTATATGCTACGTTTTGTTAATATATGTCTAGAGTAAGTAATTCATCAAATAGTTACATTATGATATTAAACGAAAAACTTTGGAACGTTGAAGGAAAATAGTATATCTTTTACAACAAAATCAATCGCTAAGCGCATGTATTGAGAACTACTGAACTACTGGACCAATTTGCCTAATTTTCATAATAAATATTCACAGAAATCCGAGGAAGGTTTATATGAAGAGGAAGATGTGAAAAATTACCTGAAATGTTCCAAATTTCAGACAGAGACTGTCACCTGACCCTCTGGCAAACACAGCTAAATTATTAATACAGTTTTTTTAAATTTCGATCGATGTCTGTGCATGGGATTTGGCTGAGCGCTTAATTAACATCATTAATGGGTCTTACAGGTAACCATGGAGACTGCGAAAAATTGGAGATTTGAAATTTTACATACAACTGCGGCCATTTAGTACATGTTGTGCTAAAACTCATACCTTAATCTTGTATATTAATGGTTTAAATTTTCAAAGTTCAAATTCCGTGCCATTTTTTAGAATCAAATAATTATAAATTGTGACTTAAAATACAAACAATTGTTTTCTATATTATAGATATGAATAAATAGTTTTCAAAATACGTTATACGAAAACAATATAAACTAAGGATAAGCTTCGTTTTTAATGAACGTATTGCACACATATTTACCGCGAGTATTACCTATTGCTTATATAAACATTTTATGTACGTGTATATATATATATATATACATATATGTATATAATATCATTTATGATTACTATTATTGTTATAAACAATTAATTTAATTAATAGTGTTTTTGCTACTTCATTACTAATTAATTACCGTCAACTCGTACTTTCTCTACAATTAATATTTTAAGCGTTGAGTCCTACTGTTGATATATAAAAACTATAGGGATTGTGTGTGTTGTGGTTATCCATATACACGTGAATAAAGAATATGAAAATAACACTAACGTTGTAACAACACTATAATTTTGATATCACTAACCCTTATACAGTAATATTTTTACGGAAGCTGTACGGAAAATCCTGAGCAGTAAAGAAACATTGCAGAAATAAAACATCCATAAGCTTCATCAAAAACCAGTTTTTTTGGTAAGTTGTGAACTAATTATCACCTAACTTTAGCATTCTATCAAAACTCCTGTTACAGTATTAAATCCTTCATTGTGGAATTTATAACGAAGACCGTCAAGTAAAAGGTAAACTTAGAAGTTCCAGAGGGTAATTACCGGCAAGCTTCTTGGTTACTTTATTGAAGTAGAAGTCGTCAGAATCAAACCTTTAAATAGTCTTAAAAATACTGGTGGAACTCTTTTGCATTAAATATGTATTCGGCTAGTCAAGTTAATGAATTTGCAATATCTATTTAACTATAAAATAAACTCTCTCCTAATTGTGGTATCGTAGTATTAAAATATTCCACAACATTAAATGCCTGTTTAACGTGCCAATAAGTGCATTTAATGTTAGAATGCCGTTTATTTAGTTATAGACCAATTATACGATTTCAATGGATCGTGAAACAATTTATTCCATTTGCAATAATAGGATGTAAATGAACAACGCTTCGCCGCTTTTAACCAATGATTGTAACAAATAAAACGATTAGCATTCGATGTTTTATTGTTTTATTTATGAATATTTTACATTTCTGGATACATACAATTACATTATGTGGGTAATCATAGCCACAGAGCTCTAAACAGTTTTATTCATATTATTTGTATCTTTAATAGGATATTGTGTCATATTGTCATCAAACATTTTCAATTGTATTTTAAATTTGTTATAAATCCAGAATCGATGTAACAAAATCTAGCAATGAACTTTATTTGATCAACTAATATTTCTTATGGCAAATTAGCCCATTCATATGAGGCTGCTATATTTCGTATTTTAAATTAAATTTGTATATAATACAGGAAATACCCTCTAAACAATTTTTATTTTGTAAGGGATTAAACATATTGTATCGTCCTTTTGGCTAAAACACATTACTATGTAATGTAAGTTACCTCGATATACAGCTATTCCTCTTACGATTTTGTTTTAAGTTTTTTATTTTACAATTCTACAATTTACTTCACTTCAAATTCGATTATTTGAACTACAAACTTTTGAGCTTTGGCGTCTAAAGTTTATGTAGGAAGAAACCTACCGAACTCATAGTTTTACAGTCAACATCTTCTTTCAAAGGAACTAGATTAGTGTTATAATAATACTCAAGATTCGTAGAAAATATTCTAAAGAACACAGGAAACACTAATCCCACCTCAGGCATAATTTATTTTAATTTTATTCTACATCGATAGCAAAGTGGCATATTTCTTGTTTTTATTGAATTAAAGCAGTGGTGCGTGTAAATATTCTTGCAACTAATTTTGCATGTAAACTTACTACGACCTCAGACACATGCGTTTGATTCCTGTGGTACAGACCTAAGCGAAATCTGTCACGCAACACTTGGTGTGGCATTCTCCTAATTTCTATATTTAAGATTCATAGTACGTTTTAGTCACCAAATTGAATTTAGGTTTATAAACTGATCATTGGTAATACAGTTAAGATCTTACTATATTCAACTAGTATTCGAAGGGAAAATGAAGATATTTCAACCAATAATAGAAACATTCTTATTCTGGCATTACATTCTTATACAGCCTATATATTTATTTATATAAATATTATTACATTAAACTGTCATAAACCTAATAAATGACATACTTTAACGTAGTACTTAAATGATGTGGAAAAACGTATAAGAAATTATTTAACTTAATTATGTAAGTAAATAATATTAGGTAAGAAGAATTCAAGGGTTTAAAGGTCATACTAAGGCTATAAATAGCTAAAAAAATGTATAGAAGTTTTGTTAAGAAAAGTAAGATTAATAAAAATAAATCTCTTTTTAACTTTTCTTTTTATTGTTAATTTCCTCCAGTAATGTTCCAATGGTTCAATTACACTAACATTTTATTTATTTATAACTTTTACTCTTATTTTATAAAAAGTGGTGGATAAACGATGTAGGTTTTTAATATTTGTTGTCATTAATTATTATTATGAAAAATTAATAAAAACACTAAATGAATAACGGCTTTCGCAGCTATAGCAAAAACTGTTATTACAATAATCATAATAGCCTTCAAATTCATATTAACGGAGTTATAATACCTAACTAATGTGAAAATAATATATATTTTACAAAATTAACAAACATAAATTATGATACGCAAATGCTATTTCATTACCGGATAAAAAGTAACCAATAATTTGCTAAGTTTTTTTTAAAAGGAATAAGGAAATTAATATGAAACAGTTGATCAAATATAAGGTTTTAGATCATTCTGAAAATCAGTGAAGAATGTCCTGAAGGAAGGAATATTTCTACCATCTATGTAATATATCCTTATTTGAACTTACAACCACGAAAAATTATATCGTTATTGATATTCACCATCAAATTTTTCCTTCGCTGAGAATAATCTTTCCCTTCACCAAATATAATAAAATGTGTTTAGGAATAAGCATAGAGCACTACATGTCACGGAACTCAATTGCAAAGAAAATGAACAGAAGCATATGAGATTTTCCACGTGACGTATTAACACGTGTAACCACACTTGTAACAACTACAACGTAATCTTGTGTTGAATTTAGTAGAAATTTAAATATCAAACACAGTTATTAAACCCAACGTAATGAAAGGAATTTAAATATCCATGTATACCTCCAGAAGACTTTTATCTGTATACGTTAAATTTGGCATGAACATTCATTTACATATAGATAAGAAGAATGTCCATGATGGTTTAAGTCCAGCCTTTGAATTTAGCAAAGAATCATGGAAACCTAAGTAGAATGACAGATTTTCCTTTTGTATGCCATTTTAAAAGAGGATGTAAAATTGTTCATAATATCAAATGTTTTGCAGCCTCAGCGCAGCCCATTACGCGACTCGTGATATGACGTAATCCTACCTTGTATAAATAAGATATAAGTGAAGAGCAACCATTTTATTTTTTTGCCATGAGATTTCATCAGCTTATAGACTCAAGGTAACGATTTTCAATTTGGCATTATGTAAAGCATTGGTTGTAACCTGGTGAATTAATTAACAACATCAGGTTTCGCTTTAATCTGTATGGTTATGTGCATTACACTCGAGGTTACTTACTTAATAAATATGTATTTGACAGAAAGGTCAAACCATCTGCTTCTATAATAGCATTAATGTTAACAATTTAAAAATATATAGTAAGAAACGTATGTTCATGTTCTTTTCTACTTATGTTTTAATGTTATACGTTTTCCTACCTGTTTAATCGTAGCTAATTATCAAATTTTATAGTAAGTATCTCGGTACATAGTAGTTAGATTTAATTTCCCACAAAAATTAACGTATTTTTGCCAAATTACTAAAATCTGTATTTTTATATTTTTACTGCAAAAAAAAGAAAATGTTTTATGTTTGTATTGTTTGTGTGTGTGTTTTGTAAAGCGTGTAAGTAAAATGAAAATTACGATTGGTTATTTAAAGGGGGGGGGTTATTCTTGCATAAATTTAGTAAAATCCAAAAATCGAGTCAACTAACATTTGGACAATTTATTTTTAATTTCTTATGGGTGAATTTATTGTGTGCGTAAAAATAGAAATACTAATGGTTTTCTTAAAAATAATATATTTTAATAAACTATTCTTAACTAATAATAAAGTCAAATTTTCCTAAACAAGACTTTGTGAGGACAAACATATAAAGAGAACGCGTTATATGCAGTTTTATCCTTTAACGCTGAGTAAAATAGGAAACTAGACATGAACTCAAAACTAGGGCTACTTTTGTGTAAAGTTAGAGTGCTATGCAGGTTGTCATCATTCAACAGAACTGACGGAAATAATATAAGAAATACCTGTGGGAGATCAGTAAGAAGAAAGAAGAGATATGTAAACTACGATGGAAGAGAAAAAGATTACCCTCGGTATGACTTTGTGTGTTTTGAGGTAAAGAAGACCATATAATCAACGTCCTAATCGCTTTTCTGGAGATTTTCCATTCTCTCTTAAGGTAAACTTTTCTTTAAAGCTAATAGTACTGCAGGACTGTCTTAACGTGATGTATATATTTTGAGACATTTTAGGCCACAAAAAGAATATTCAATATTTAATTTATTTAATATATAATATAGGATCCTAAATCTTAGACCTACGCAGCTGTTTTCTTGACGATCATCGAATGGTTAATGTTTAAATCTAATATATTACAGATAAAATAGAAAGTTTGAAAATTAAAACTTTATTTTGGGAATTTTATGAGCAAATCAATCTTCTTTCAATCATATTCTTATATTTTCATTCAAACATATATCTAATGAATTTCTTTTGAAGGCTACACCAGTGACACACAGTTTCATCAATTCCTGACTTATAATGTAATATACTTGATTCGACCATAACTGTAAATTATCAATCCGAGATATAGACATCGACAATAAAGCTTGTGCTGTAGTTGAAGGATGTTACGGCCAATTACCAATTAAGCCAGCTGACAATCGAAAGCCTTTAAGAGGCAATATTGTCTGTTCCCATAAATCTTCAAGAGTAAATTGTCTTAGTTCCTCTAGCTTTATTTGGTAGATTAGTGATTCGTGTGTTATTCCTCTGTTATAACATTTTGACGACTACTCAAAATGTATGTCGTCAGACACAATGTGATTTACTCAGTAATAACAAAATGGGTTTTTGTTGACCTAATATTGCTAAAACATGACACTTATTTAGCTATATGGACATTTCAAGATGACCTGATAATTAGAGTACAAATAATGGATGAGCTTAAACATTCTCCATGAACTATGGTTGACGCAATGAAAATCCTTTACCATAAGCAACGCATGAAACCCAAATTAGCTGCAAGTGAGCTTGAGAAGAAAGTAAGAAAGGCCAAGGCATTAAAGAAAGTTAGAGGAATTATTTGAGCAAGAAGTTCACTGTAGCTTAGTACAGTGATATTTTCAATCGCATTTTTCAAAGTTGTATTTTCTTACTTTGATGTAAGTTTTCTCAGGACTCATAACAGATATATTTATAAATTTTCACTGTGTGCTTATTTTAGTATGTACTTAAACATAACACAAGGTGTTTGTAAAATTTATCATTTAAAACAAATATCTAATTTTAAAACCTGAAAATAATTAAAATTAAAATTTTTCAATATAATAAAAATTAAAAGATCATTGTGTCCGTAACTAGAATAATACGTGATTAACAATGAAATTTAATGTACGCCAAGTACAAGTTTATAAAAATTACAAATAAATAGCATTAAAATGTTGACCGATGTGTTCGTAAAGATCATGTATGTAGTACATTTTTGCGTTTTTGTGCACAATAGTAAATTAATACACGGAAGTATCCCAGTGACTTTATTATAGTAAAATGTTCATATCACAGCCTAACCCTACTTTATTAACACCTTAAAGAATAAAACATTTTATTAAGTTTGAAACGTGACCAAGGCCAGGCCTAATGAAACTATCAATTTATCAAAAACTAATAGTTAATATTTTCCGTCTGCAGAAAAAGAAATATTTTTCACATATTTGTAGGGAAATTCGGTATAAGTTAGTTTATTTTGTTTTTCTTTTTGCCCAAACGATAACAGCGTTCTTGTTTTAGCTGCACAATTATTATTTTGCTCGTACATCTCTTCAGAAGAATAGGGTCAACAATTGCGGTTTTCAGGGTATTATTACAGAAAATCAACAATATTTTCAGAACATCAAACACCGCTATAAATCGAACGTAATGAAAGGAATCTAAATATCCATGTATACCTCCAGAAGACTTATCTGTATACGTTAAATTTGGCATGAACATTCATTTACATATAGATAAGAAGAATTTCCATGATGGATTAAGTCCAGCCTTTGAATTTAGCAAAGAATCATGGAAACATAAGTAGAATGACAGATTTTCCTTTTGTATGCCATTTTAAAAGGGGATGTAAAATTGTTCATAATATCAAATGTTTTCCAGCCTCAGCGCAGCCCATTAAAACGACTCGTGATATAAATATCAATTTATCAAAAACTAATAGTTAATATTTTTCTTCTGCAGAAAAAGAAATATTTTTCACATAGTTATGGGGAAATTCGGTATAAGTTAATTTATTTTATTTTTCTTTATGCCCAAACGATAACAGCGTTCTTGTTTTAGCTGCACAATTATTATTTTGCTCGTACATCTCTTCAGAAGAATAGGGTCAAAAATTGCGGTTTTCAGGGTATTATTACAGAAAATCAACAATATTGGCAGAACATAGTTCCGTTGATAGAAACCAGCTAAACAGAGTTGTAAATGTGGGTGAGGTGAAAGAGCTTGTCGTTATTTATAGCCTGCAATAAAAGACTTCTCAGACTTACAACTAGAGTGAGTCTACATTTTATCTACCACGATAGCAAGTATTGACTTGAATTTGAGCATGGAAAAGTAATTGATTTTTATCCGAAACTGAATTATGGAACTCAAATGATGTAATCTTTTGAGTTAGTACTTTAATCTTTAACGTTGGTAGCCCAACGTCCCTAAATGGATACCAAATTTCCTAACACAGGTATTTACAAAACCTTTGTATTATAGTAAAACAACCATGATGTGCTATGTATGTCAAGAAAATCTGAAAGCCTTTATAATGAAAACCTTAATAATTGCCTTTGGTCTGACTTTGATGATACTTTTTGTATGTTAAACTTTCAAAACACATTTTAACACATCAGACTGGAACTTGGCTTTCGGTCCTAGATTTAAAGCAGAACACACATTAGACAATTTAATAATATTTATAAGACACCCCTGTCCACCTCGTGTGTGAGATTCCTCGTCTCAGCCCTCAGAACTGAAGAAATTATTATATAAAGGATATATTTTTATTTTAGTGCGTAGTGAACGTCTGAGTTATTACGAAATTAAAGTTATACCACAACAATGTGAATACTATTAATCTGCCAGTATTTCAGACACTCATTAAACATGTACAGGATTTTTAACTATTTCCTATCTGCCACCCCCCGCAGCAGGAATAGAGTAACGCAAAAAGATCTCTCTTTGTTTCTAATAGAATAAAAATAAAAATATGTTAACTTTGCTGTCCCTTAATGATAGAAAATTATATAATTTTTAACAATAATATACTTGCGATTAAGTAGTACAACATTACCAAACACTTTTGTAGGCTAAGGTGTTGTATAAGAAACTAAAATTTTCTTGCAATGAAATATTTGTAAAAATGACTTTATAGGATAAACTCCATTACATTTCAAAAGTAAAAGCCTGGCTACTAATGACTCGAGCCCTGTGTCTAAAAATGTGCTTTCTAGGTCTGCATGCTCTATTTTTATTCGTGAATTTAAATCGTACATAATAATTAACGGTACATTTTAATAAAAAAAAAAAAAAAAAAAAAAAAAAAAAAAACAGTTGCTGAATAGCAAAACAGCAGGTAAAATAAAAATGGTTAGATATTATTTTTATTAAAAGTTTCCGGATATATTGAGTAAAACAAGCAGAAAAGAAAGAGTTGAATAGGGGAGACAAGGAATGATAAGATGCTGGTAGACTCAGGTGTACCTACCCGTCTTCCACCCATCGGTAGCTACTCTTCCTCATGGGTACCTAAACATCTTAAAACTAATATTCAGCTTCCTCATGGTACGCTACTTCTAAACTTGGGCACCCAACTTCCTCAAATGGGGTAATAGCATCCAGACTTGGGTAAATAACTCCCTAACACAGGTATCAAATTTCCTTTAGTAAGTATCAGAGTTCAAAACATATTCCTAACATGGTTATCCAACTTCGCTACACATGAGTACCCAATTTCATCACATGGGTTCCCAACTTCTTCACATAAGTACGCAACGTCTCTAAATGGATACCAAACTTCACATCGGTATTCAACTATCAAACATGCATACCTATCTCCCTAACCCGGTTATCAAACTTCCACATTTGGGTATCTAACACAAATATTCAACTTCTTCACACGGGTAGCAACCTTCCTCACACGAGTGCCTAACCTATAACACATGTATTAAACTTCCTCACATATGTATCCAACGTCCCTCAATAGCTAACAAACTTCCTAATACAGGAATCTAATTTCTTCCTGGAGGTATCTAGGTTTTAAACATGGTTACCTAACTTTGTAACATAGATATCTAACTTCCACAAACCGGTACCAAAATTCATTACAAAGGTTCCCAACCTCTTTACATAGGTATGCAGATTCCTAACATATAAATAATTTCCTAACCCAAATATTCAACTTCATCACTCGAATACCTAACCTCTAACACACATATTCAACTTCCTCACATGAGTACCCAACTTACATAAATGGCTAATAATCTTTCGACACAGGTATCCAACTTCCTCACATGCGTACCGAACATCCAAGCGTTGGTACCAACCTTCCACACATAGGCATTTAGCTTCGAAACATGGACGCCTAACTTCCTATTACATTGCACCTATTACACGAAACTTCATCTTTGACACTAATATAACATTTATTTCCGAATTAGTTACGAAGTATATGATGAGAAAGTCCATAATTAGAAATATTAAAAATAAAAATAATTTGCTTAATTTGTTAAGCGATAGTCTCAAAATTTGTTGGACCAATTTGCTTATTTTTTTTAATATTCGTTTATGTCTAAAGGTTTATATGGGGAGAAAAATAAGAAAAAAGTTGTCTGCATTATTTTAGAATTCGGAAAATTAGGGATAATATCTACAAAACATAATACAAATTTTACTGACAGTAAAACAGTTGTTGATAATTTCAGTTAAAGTTAAAGAAATTATGAAAATGTTTTTATGTTTACAATTTTATAAAATACTAAGTATACACTGCTTTATTACTTGTGTAATATAGATTGAAAAAATAAAATTACTATCTAATATGCTAGAGATTTCACCAGTGACGAATTTGAACTGTCTAGTGAACTGGAAATAACATTTCAACACTGCTAGAAAACTCAATTAACTGAAAACAGCTGTGAATGTTTGCACGTATGGTTCTCGAAACTGAAGTGCACCCTTGTACATGTACACTTGACCGTGAAATAAATTTTTACTGTCATTTAAGGAGAAACAGGGGAATAGACAAGTTCATGTCCCAACACGCCACTCTTTCCCAAACTACAATCTTACTTCTATTACTCAAAATGTATTATAAACTATTATTTTCAAATATGGAATGTACTTAGTTTCAAAGATCTTTCTATTATACCGGAAGCAGAACATAAGCAATGGAAATAGATAATTATTCACCCAAATAGTTGTTATAAGCCATATACTTTTGCATCGATGTTATTGATTGGTTTAAAAATTTTTAATCAATTATAACAAAATAATATTATAATTACGTTTATTCATGTATGTTACTTTCTGAAATCTACTTGTGTGTATATTTTGTTGATCAGTGCAAACTAAACTCGGGAATCATATATGAATTAGACAAAAAGTGAATTTAAACGGCCAGAATGTACTTTTCATCCCAAAACATTACGTGAGTAATATTATTTTATGATTATAAAATTGCAAAACTCAATTTTGTCACTTAAAATATCTTGGACCAAAAGTAGTTTACAAAGGCTGGTAGTAGACGCATTTGGCCCGAAATAGTTTTTGAAAACCATATGTTTATATTTTATTTGTCAGAACAAAACGGCCAACTCATGTGTGGCTCCTAAAAATATATTAGACTGTATGAGCGGAAGGACGAGATATTTTAAGACCGTTCGTTGATAAAGGGTTGTCGACATGTGTCTTTTCAGTCCTTCGTATGTATTTAAATTTTCTTTATGTAGACAATAAGGCAAACTCAATTTACAGCGCTGGAGATATCTTATACCGGAAGGAGATTACAAGAGGCGGAAGTAGACGTTTTTTTACCTAATTATATTTCCGAGACCAGTATATGTTTATATTTCATTGTTTGGTGTATTAGAGTAGGAAAACTTTGGTGTAAAAAATTTACCTTATTAAAACTATATATTTACGCTTATAAACGCACAAAACCTGAAATAAGAACCAGTAAAATCTGTATTTAATTTTTGAAGCAATAACCATTGACACTAACAGAGGAGTAGGAGACTTAAGCCTACTTCTCACAAGGCTACATTTCTTACATCATAAATACTTTCAGTGAGAAGGGCAAGCCCGTCAATTTTTAAAATTTTGTGCGAAGCCGCAAGTAAATGCTTGTAATATATACAGACGGGAAGAATGTAATGTGTATGTTTCTGTGGAAATTGTATTAATTATTAGTCATTAATACACAACACGAAGTAACAATATAATTATATTCTTGTAATTAGGATTTAGTGAATAAATTTCCATACATCTCTCTATGCAAATCCTTTTTGAGAACCTTGCAAACTCATTGAGATCACGGTTTGCAAGCAGTTGGAATTAAAATAATTCGCAAAAATTAAGATTAAGTTTTATTACTATACAACATTATCGTTTTTTCGTAATTAAACTTAATTATGTTGAAGCAAAATTATCGCGAGGGATCCCGGAAATGCAAAGAATGATGGTCGATTGGAGGTTGATTTCGTAGAGATTGTAATTACACTTAAAGAGGACAGACACACAAACGAATATAAAAAAAGTGACCATATGCAGACCGAATATTTGATAGATAGTGAATATCATACTCTTTAATAGTCTAACGGTGAAATTTATTTATGTGTCTGACTCTCGGTTTAAGTCTGTTAAGATAAACAGAATTATGATTTGCAAAAAATGTGTTTTTTTATAATATTCTTAACCCTTTCGATACGTTCTCATTTTGACCTATATTTAAGCGTGGGTGAATATCAAAAGTTTTTTTTTATGAAATGCCTTTAAACATTTCAATAAGAATCAGGTTGTTTACTTATTCAATCCAAATTATCTCTGGGCTCCTATACTATAATTACATGTAATTTGGAATACTCACTTTAAACTTTTTAACAAGTTAATCTATAATGTACATACTATATAGGAAGATTACAGAAGTTTTAATTCCAAGTCGTACAAAAGGGTATTTCGTTTATTACAATCTAAATAGATTCGATTATATAGACCCTATGTTAGGCTCAAAACTAAATTAATTTAATACTCGTAAAACAGTACAATACATCCTCAGTTTGATCAGCTAAGTGTTGGCTGTTAAACATCATCGTATTTCTACGTTCTATTTTAATATACAAAATTCTTTAGTGTGTAGTTATTACCTACATATTATTGTAAGCTCTTGTAATCTAAATAGCGAATCGCAGTATTTACTGCTTCGCTGGAAATTTCCACATATACGAGAGCTGTTATAAATGATTTATGTTTAACATTCAACACACGTCAAAACATGTCAATGTAACAAAGTGTCTGGGTTCATGCTTTCTTGTGCAGTTTTAATACAAATGAAAACTTTCGGCGCTTGAGGCTTTAGAACTTTGATTACTTTATAAATGGGGTAAAAAATAAAACCTTGTTTAAACATCTTGCATGCTGTGCCGAATACGTGCTAGAGGAATTGAAAAATGTTTACTAGTTCTTTTATATTAAATTCTTGGTTTATGTCAATAAACGTCTATCATAAGTAAATCATTAAACAACTACGTTAATTACGTATATACTTAAAAATTTTGATCTCGCTACAGATATCTTTTAGGGATTTATTTTTTATTTAAAAGAAAAAAAAATTACTAAACGCTATCTCAAGAAAGGCTTCTGTTCGGGTAAATTTAGTTTAACTAATTAAAACCCCACGAAGATTTGTATGAGTAGAAATATCTGTAAAGTTACCTGAAATATTTTAAAATCCGGAAACAATAGAAATATTCTTTTTATTGTTCATTGCCTGCAAATTCAACAGGCAATGAACAATTCTTGACATTTTTAGCTGAAGCTTGTCAAAGACACAGAAACAGTACTGTATTTGTACTCAGATTGTGCTGGTAACAAACTTAAACAATCTAATTAATTAAAATATTATTTAAACGCAGCGATAAAACCAACCTTACTGAATAAGGCTTAAATGTTTTACACATGTAATACTCAAACTGGACTTCCTTAATATTACGATATGGAGTTGTAACACTGGATTACAGAAAAATAAACACTAACATGCTTCAAAGATCCATTATTTCCAATACTAAAGTCCGAGAAAACAAAAAGAATTCGTATAAACGTTTTGATATGTTGCATGAACTAGTAAAAATTTCCCTCTTATACCGGAAATGATAGAATTTCACCCTAGACTGTAATAGTCTTCTCAGTCTTTCCTTAATATATACTTTCTGCTTCAGGACAAAGCAAACACAACTATAGCATTATAATTATCCTAAGCCGAATTTAAAATAAAAAAAGGAAATAGACGCTTTATTGACTGCTAGAATTAAGAGAGCTTCGTTTGTTTATTGTTTTTTACCTGGGCTATAAGGCAAACCAACTGTGTAACTTTTAATGAATTTAAAAGTTCATAGATAGACACCTTTTGCCTGAAATAAACTTCTCAATCATATGTTATTCATAGGGGCTACAAGAAAAACTCAACCATCGAACCTAAAATATCTTAGACTTTCCACTTATGACAAGGGCTGGAAGTAAGGGCTTTTTGACGGGAATTGGTATCGTACATTGGGGTTCAATTTTTGTGATTGAAACAATAAAGCAAACTCATCTGTGTTGTAAGAAATATGATTACCTCGAAGCAGTAATGCTCCTAACGTGGAAAACATGGAATAATAGTGAGGATAAAACCAGATCACCTGAAAAATGGACATTGGAATAAAATGTGCTTGTTATATCATTACATACGTTTCGATAATTACATCAGTCTATGATACTGCATCATACGTGCTTTTATAAAATAGTACAGGAACTTCGATTTTTTTATTTACCAATATTTACCAGCAGCGGCGCTATAAATTTCATTTTGGAATTTATGGCTTTATGTGAATAGTCCCTGTAAATGTCATTCCAAACAATCCAGAGATAAATGGTATACACTGAAAGATATTTCAATTTTCCGATTAAATTTAGGTTTAGGTTTCAATATCAAACCCTGAAATCAGGGAATGAAACTTAGCAAGACATTTCACTGGAAATTTCCATCTACACTAATATTTCATAATGATATGTTTAACATTCAACACACGTCAATATGTCAGTAACAAATTGAAGTTCATGCTTTCTTGTGCAGTTTTAATACAAGTGAAAACTTTCGGCGCTTGAGGCTTTAGAACTTTGAATACTTTATAAATGGGGTAAAAAGAAAACCTTGTTTAAACATCTTTCAGGCTGTGCAAGGTACAAGCTAGTGAATTGAAAGATGATTACTAGTTCTTTTATATTACATGCTAGGTTTTTGTAAATAAAGGTCTAGGCCCTATCATAAGTAAATCATTAAACAACTTCGTTAATTATGCATATACTTAAAAAGTTGCATCATCCATCAAAGATCCATTATTTCCAATACTAAAGTCCGAGAAAACAAAAAGAATTCGTATAAACGTTTTGATATGTTGCATGAACTAGTAAAAGTTTCCCTCTTATACCGGAAATGATAGAATTTCACCCTAGACTGTAATAGTCTTCTCAGTCTTCCTTATATATAAATATATATATATATATATATATATTCTGCTTCAGGTCAAAGCAAACACAACTATAGCATTATAATTATCCTAAACCGAATTTAAAATAAAAAAAAGGAAATAGACGCTTTATTGACTGGTAGAATTAAGAGAGCTTCGTTCGTTTATTGTTTTTACCCTGGCTATAAGGCAAACCAACGTGAAACTTTTAATGAATTTAAAAGTTCATAGATAGACACCTTTTGCCTGAAATAAACTTCTCAATCATATGTTATTCATAGAGGCTACAAGAAAAACTGAACCATCGAACCTGAAATATCTTAGACTTTCCACTTATGACAAGGGCTGGAAGTAAGGGCTTTTTGACGGGAATTGGTATCGTACATTGGGATTCAATCTTCGTGATTGAAACAATAAAGCAAACTCATCTGTGTTGTAAGAAATATAATTACCTCGAAGCAGTAATGCTCCTAACGTGGAAAACATGGAATAATAGTGAGGATAAAACCAGATATCTGAAAAATGGACATTGGAATAAAATGTGCTTGTTATATCATTACATACGTTTCGATAATTACATCAGTCTATAATACTGCATCATACGTGCTTTTATAATAGTACAGGAACTTCTATTTTTTTATTTACCAATATTTACCAGCGGCAGCGCTCTCAATTTCGTTTGGGAATTTATGGCTTTATGTGAATAGTCCCTGTAAATGTCATTTCAAACAATCCAGAGATAAATGGTATACACTAAAGATATTTCAATTTTCAGATTAAATTTAGGTTTAGGTTTCAATATCAAACCCTAAAATCAGGGAATGAAACTTAGCAAGACATTTCACAAATTTATCTAAAATATTTCATAATGATTTATTGAATCCCTCCTAATATTTCAGTAACAATTGAACAATTTTAGACTAGTAGACTGTAGTAGAAGTAAATATACATTAATAAACCTTTTAAAACTCTTGTAGATTTTATTAGTACAATATACAAATAACACCTATAATCAAGTGTTAAAAGGTTTATTAGTGTATATATATCAAACACTTTTCGAGGCTAAATTTCTAATATAGTACAAGTTCTTAGCTTTTCAGGTAACACGCTTATGATTTAATAAATTATGAAATTTGTATATAGCTGATTAAAAACCAATTAAAAACCTGACAAAAATGCTTCTGCTCGTACAGTTACATTTGTATATAAAAAAAACGTTGGATAGAAAAATTTTTAATTTTACTTTAACAAAATATGGGAATTTTCTTTACATGGTTGGTTTTGTTTGGTTTGGGCTAATCCTTTGATCAGAACAGCTGATTAACAGCCGATTTTTGTAACAGAACAGCTGGAAATTAGCCTTCGCGCATTGTTGTATCAATTATTTAAACTAGTTCAACTTTGAATATTTCATAGCCCAGATGTATCAAGTATTGCTAGACACACAGACCACATTTTGACACTGAAACATAAATTTTTAAATGTGACATGAAGCCCAGGTTTTGTAACGTATCTAAAATTAGTCTAATGTATACGAATGTGAAACAAGTGGTTTCCTTTAAAATAAGAACCAATTGATGTTCATAATTTTAAAATTCACGTTACAATTGGAAACTCTATATGAATTCCTAGTACAAATTATGGTTATTACACCTCAATATCATTATTTCTGATCACATAGTCAGCCTAGGAACTTTTATTTCTGTACATTTTAATTGCAATTTCTAATGTTATTTAATATTAATCCCATCGTGAATGTACATTTATAAATGGTACGTAATTAACCCAAAGAAGTCTAATAAAAAAGTTCTTTCTTTTGCTAAAATACTTAAATAACTAAGCTTATAACACTAATACTCCTATTATGCATAAAACATAAAACCAGATCAGTGAACTGATAGCAACAAAAATTTATACATATTAATAGTAAATTTTGTGGAAAGCTATTTGTCAGTTTTGGTTTAATATCTGTTGACTAAAGATGTCGAGGACGGAAATATTTCAAGAATTAAATTGTGTGAGGAATATTGTATGAATATTGACGTTGTGTGAACAGGAAAATTTAATGGCAAAACGTTTCGTTTTTTAGTTAATATAGATTGAAATCTTATTCACTAGACTATCCATTTTATTCCGCCTTATTATTCCAACAAAAAACAGAAGTAATATATTTAAAAACACTCATGATCCTCAATCACAACCAATTTCAAATAAGTATTGAATTAATGTTCCCCATCTCGTATTTTATCCCAAGAACACTCTCGTACACTACCCAACCAATCATCACGGAATTCCAAAGGAAGTAAAGGAATTCAAGTACAAGGTAGATTTAGAAACCCCAGAGTGGAATTACCGGTAAGCTTCTTAGTTCCTTCTTCCAAGTAGAAGTCGTCAGGATCAAACTTTATAACACTAAGTGAACTCTTATATATTATGTATTCGTATAGTCAGATTAGCGAAATTGTAATGTTTGTTGAGTTATAAAATAAACTGTTTTAAAATTTGGATGTTGTACTCTTATACTATGGCACATCATTAAATGTCTGTTACACCACTCAAACAAGTGCATAGTGTATTAAAATACGGATTAACTAGTTATAGAACAATTATATAATGCAAATGGTGCATGAATCAATTTATTCAATTAACAATAATAGGATGTAAATGAACAACACTTCATAGCTAATTAACCATTGGTTATGTCAAACACAATGGTTAACATTCTTCTTGTAAACGGTTTAGTTGAAGATTGGAATATTATATTTCTAGATATTTACAATTACAGTACAGTAACAGAGTTGATTTATATTATTTGCAACTATAGCAGGATATTACGTCATGTTGTCACTAAACATTAGGATATTCCATAGATAATATGTACTATATTTAAAAACCAAAGAACCAAATTGTATCACTATCTTTGTATTATATATTTACTTTATATTAGTAACGAAGTAACGAGAAGCTGAAACTCTAATTTAGTTTGTAGTACATGTAAAAAAATCTAAATATTACATTTCTTTGATCATTTTCTATTTTCGTACTAAAAATTAGGCTTTTTATCCGAGACTACTATTTTAATGTATTTTAACATAAATTTGTAAAGCATATAATCTGTAATGTCTTTATTTGTCACATTTGAAAGAAATAAACATGTGGTGGCGTCGTTCTAACAAAACCACGTTGTCGTATATGAAAGTTGTCTCGATAGATGCCTAATTCGATCGTTGGTTTGTTTTACGTGAATTTATGTGCTGTAGTTCACCCCAGTGTTATTGTATTCTTCACTTCAAATAGAGTTTACTAAAGCTCCTTAGTTTTCAACAAATAAATGTTACCTACGATGTTTAAGGTGTCGAGCCTACAGTCTTCGTAATAGGTCAATCAAGGTAATTTGATTTATTAATGAAAATACAGTTTTATTAATTTAATTTATTAACCATCAAGATTCGTAGTAAATATTAAAAAGAACATTATACTATTAGGCCCACTCCAGGTACTCTATTTTAAGAAGTGGTACGTGTAAGTGCGCTTGCAAAAACTAAACATTCATGTAAACATTTAAATGTAGTGCATTTTATGCTAAAACTTCCACTGCATGTGTTTCGTCCATTCGAAAAAACCTCAGTGAGACCTATCACGCGACATGTGGTGTGGTGTACTGCTACTTTGTATATTTAGAAATCATAATACCCTTCGATCACAAAAAATTTCACGAACTAATCGGCAATAAGATAATTATTCGGGATCAAGTTTAAAAGATCAGTATAAAATTTTACTATTGTACTAAACATTTGAAGGAAAAAAGAATTGTGGTATGTCAAAGAAAATTTTTATTCTGCTACCAAAGTTGTAAAATGTATTTATATATACAAGTTATCATAAACTGTTATAAAGTAAATACTTTAACTACTTTTGTTCAAAAAAAAAACTTTAAAAACTGTTTTAACGTATGCTACAAAAGTCATAACAAACTATAACTAGCTAAAGGAACGTTTTAGAAGTTTTATGAGCAAAATAATATTCTTGAACTTTTTCCTTTTATGTTTATGTTATCCTATATAATTGTTTCTTTTAACTGTGCTGACAGTTGAAATATAGCAATATTATGTTAATTTTTACCTCGTATTATTCTTATAATCTATAAAAGCGTTGCAAAACCCAAATAAGACTATTTTTGTAAATTAAAACACTCAATGACTATCGGTTTCTGTTACTAGAGCTAAAATGATATCATTATAATCTCAATACAATATTGTATTAATTTATAAATAAACTTATGTAATAAGGTATTCAATAATTAAAAGAAAATATTTCTCTTTAATTATTTTATTACTGAATAAAAGCGAACCAATAGCTTGCGTAGTTTGTAATAAAAGTCAAACAAGAACTGGTATTCAACATTTGCAAAAATCTGAGGTTGTGAATTCTGTAAAGTATATCAGGATGTCCTGAAGGAAGAAATACTTCTCGTATCTCTGAAATCTTCTTATTCTAACTTACATGCACGTAACATGATATCGTTACGGCAATTCAGTGTTAAATGTGTACTTCATAAAAATACCTTGCTCCGTAAAATATAATAAAAATTTCTTTTATTAAAGAACTAAGAATAAACATATTGCACCTCGTGTAGCGTAACTTCTCTGAGGTTATATAGATAATTTTAAGTCTATAGGTGTTACTATGGCGCATGTTAAAATTATGGAAAATTGCAAATCTATTTATTCAAAAATGTTCTCTTTGCCGTACCGGATACCCACGTTACCGTTGTATAGATGTTCGGCTTTCACTCCCTTGTAATGACACGCATTATCATTGAACTCCATGTTGCCTGTATAGAGACTAAGCTTAATGTAGAATGTCATGCGAACAGACTGAATGACAGAATTAAAATTTTTCCAGCCTCTCTAGTGAGAGATATCCCTAAAGCTTAACCAGTGATTCAAAACTGAATCAGAACTGAAAATAAACTAACCAACTAGTTTTTATAAATTTGACTGTTATTAGCAGAGCCAAGTGTTTCGTAAAGGAGTTTAATGATTTAATAGTTTATATCATAGATGTTCTAAATAAATATATTAAATCCTTTCTTATATGTTTAAAACTGGGTATTTTGATCCAGTGTACTGCTTAAAATATAAATTTTTATATACTTATGAAATTACTTACATACAAAACAGCACCTTGATAATTAATTAGACCTACATACAGAGACGTCGGGTAAAAATGTAAAAAAAAAAACTAATTTTAACAACAAGCCTTAATTTTTTCTTGTAGTTCATTGATACTAAACATCTTTTTTTGTACTATTAAATATTATCCAAAAACACCCAAACTCAATTTTACAATATTTTTAGTATATCTAGGAGAATAGATTGTCTTTTCAACAAAAATGTTTGCTTGGTGTTCATTCATTTATTACCTTATTTAAAATAAATTTATATACCTTTTAAATTAGGATTCGTTAAAATTTACAAAATAATCTTTTTTATGAAACAATGCATTTGAGGACTTATAACTGGAAAATCTAAAGTTTTCAGAAAAACTTATATCTGAAATCAGTGATTTATAGCATTAAGACGCCAAGTCTGAGGTAAATCCGTTCCCTAAACCCAATCATAAAGAAAATATTCCTCCAGATTTAGCGCGAAGAAAGGTAGATTTCACATGTGGCCGTTATCTCGAAATGTAAAATTTAATATGCATTATTATATTTTTAGATGTTTGATTCATACAAAACTGATGGGACAATAACCCACAATGTTACCATGATGTGACAACCGAAACGTTTTGAAACATTTAAGAAGTATATGTGTGGCGGTGTGAGTAAAAAAGTATGTCATACAATACATTCTTTCAGCTCTTGTCTTATTGGAAATGATATATTAATTTAAACAAACTGTCCAATAATATAAAGTTTTTTTATTTTTGTGAGGCCTTTCGTACTCAATGAGTACATCTTCGGACTCACACAACTGAATAAATGTAATAATAACAATAGTAACATAAACAATTTTGTACTAAATAAAAACATATGTCATTAAAAATACAAAGAGGAAATATTCTATGACAGCGCAGTATGTTATATGTATATATAAAAATAAAGTTTATATTTAGTTAAATAATAATAAAGTTTTTCAAAATTCACCGATACTTTATTTGATTTAACTAAATTTAAACTTTATTTTTATATATACATATAACATACTGTGCTATCATAGAATATTACCTCTTTGTATTTTTAATTACATATGTTTTTATTTAGTACAAAATTGTTTATGTTACTATTGTTATTATTACTTATATTCAGTTGTGTGAGTCCGAAGATGTACTCATTGAGTACGAAAGGCCTTACAAAAATAAAAAAAACTTTATATTATTGGAGAGTTTGTTTAAATTAATATATGTCATACAATATTTATTTTCACATACTTAACATTACACTTAGCTGTTACCACACACTAGATAGTAAACTATTAATATAATTACAGTTATATCGTTTGGATTATCGATGTTCTCATTATAATTCAATCCGACGTTAAGTGTTACATTGTTTATTTTAATAGGCTCTTTATAAATATATATTTATATATTTTATAAATTATAATATTAGATTGTAAAATTTTGAAGCATCTCAGACTGTGAGAAATATATTTTTTTCTGGTACATATTTGTTCCGCCATGTAATATGTTACAAACAACATCATTTAATTAATAAAAACCCCTCATTACAGTTTTTTATAAATATAATTCATTTTAAGTGTGGTTTAGAATATACATCCATTTTATAAATATAAATATGGGAATTTTAACACATAAGAATTATTAATGTACAGTTATTGGCTGAGCGTTAGCAAAATCTATAGCTCGAGGAGCTGGCAATATTTCATATACATAATTGTTTTTCTGTCCACACGATTTCTTTAAACCTGACCAACTAAAGAAGAAATTTATCGTGAAGCTTCATTTCTCTATCAACAACACTGAGTAAATGAAGCATGTCACTCGATAAGATTTGGCTAAGCGTTAACGTAAAAAAATTACAGTAGTCCAATAGGTAACAAGGATTGCAACCAGTACATGGTGGAATAAAATAACCAATTTCTTAACAAATAAACAGAACGTGTAGACAAACAATGCTTTTAACTAAGATTTTATAATGTGGCATACCAACAAATGTACCCTGAATATCCCAAAACATGCAACATTGGTTTAGGTGTGTAGGTTAGTGTAAATAAATGTGTAGACGTTTATTATATAAACACTGCTATAAAAGCCAACTTGCGACGGGATAACATCATAAGAAATTTCTATAAATGTTTTATCTGCAGACTAAAATAATGCATGACGCTTCATTTTTTAAAGAAAAGAATGCGTTGTATGATGGTGCATATACAACTATGGAATTGGCTGAATGCCATTGAAACCTACCTATAACTCATTAGACTGTCACAATTTACTTTTATTGGCGGGGAGGGGGGATGAACAGTCATGTTATGTATACTTGTCTACCTGTATACAGGATATATGGAGAATGAAATAAACAATAGACTTGAAATTTTGCATACAACATCAGCAAACCCTGTAAAGCGACAAGCGCACTTTAACCTTTTTTTATTCCACTACAGCAAACTTGCTTTCATTAGATGTAGTCATAACCTTTATCTAGATTAAGATTTACTAGTCAATCTTAATATCATTAGTTTTATATTTAGATAAACAGTTCGCTTTACTAATTTAACAGTTTTATTGACAATAATAATCGAATATACGTTATCTTTACCCAGAGTTCACACCACAAAGATGGAAACAAATTCCAAAAATAGATTATTGTATCTTTTGTATAAGTGTAATCGCCCTTATTTGAGCAAATCAGTAATTTCTCAAACGCTGTGATTTAAAATGTTCTAGCAATACAGAATTTCTACTTAAGCGACAACGATATAAGTTGTTATTACAGAAATTGTAAATATTATTTGCAAATCTAACAAAGTGTAAGTTTAACAGAGGATGGAACGAAGTTATTTGTTAAGATTAAAACAGGGTCTAAAGAGAAAGTGTGAAACAGCTGGCAAAGACTATAAATTATTTAGAGCGTCCAATACTGCCTTGTAGCGTTTCACTTTAGAGATCTTTTATCAGTAAAGAGACAGACGTGTTTAACGATATTCGTTGATTTTGTTCTTTCGTTACTACCTTCTGCTATTTACAAACATAAAGACAACAAGTTAAAGCATGAAACACTACACTGCTATTTATCGAAAAGCATTGATAGAATTATATTTTAAAGTTATGTATACATAAATGGATTTTAGTAACTGAAAGCATTATAAACACAAATGAAATAGATTATAATGAAACACTTTCGTTTTCAATAAGATACGCATTTATGTATTTTTATTTTTTTATATTATAACATCTCATAAATTATTGCTTCGAATTATCTGTATCATTCCAATTAAAAGTAATAGCTACATTAATGACGGTAAAAAAGATCTTTTCCAAGGATTACCCCGCTTATTTACTTTCCCGTATACTATACATCAACATTACTATTCCATTTCCTATAGTACCACTTCTTGTTTGAAATCTCCTCTCTATATCGAAAAAGTAAGTTGTATCAGAATATTTTTTTAAAATAAAAGGAATTTTCGTAATAATTTCTCAATTATATATTAGAGTATATTTCATTGAGAGGACGTATGACAGACTAAGTAAAGAAATATATAGTGGACGTAGGCTAGCAGCAAGTAAAGTCAAATCAGAGCGGTTCACGTATGAAGAATGGGAAAAAATACACTACTCACTCATTGTAGCACGCCGCTCTTTACTATTTCATTAAGTTAAATACTTTAAATTATTACAGTCTACTATTACTATGTACACTTCATCTATCGTAGTTCATTAGAAATATAATTGCAACAAAACGTTTGTATTTTAAATATTTTATGCAATCAAGAACCACCATTTGTTACTAGTTATTGTATATTTTTATATTATACTTTAAATTATTCTGTGCTGCTCCAAAACTTGTGAAATATATACAAGTTATAATTAAAACAAACAATTTTATTTGTTTTAATTACCGGCAGACATTATGTAAAAGCAAATGAATTATCACAAAATACTACACTTCCTTTGTTTTGGTGCAAGGTTTGTTTTGATGCTAGATTAAATAGTCAACAACTAAATTTTAAAATTTAGCATCTACAGATTGTATTTATCTACTGGGTAAGTAGTATTGTCTCTAATTACGAAGGACCATAAGAATAATGAAGCACTGTTACCTTGCACCGTCCATTTTCTGATACCTTGACACAAATGAAGTTGAGTTGATTGCAGTTCGACCTGGTTGCTTCCAAGGAATGTTGCACTGTTGGAGTTCTTGTTTATGTATGAAGATTCCACATTCACTAGACATTCTCCTCGGTTCACTCACGAACGCTGATGTTCCACAGAGACAAAGTTACCTTTTGGCTCGTTAAAAAGATAAAGTCCGGCAAGGGGTTGACGACAATTACACGATGAAGTGGCAAGGCTTCTATTTGCCATAGAACGGCTTTAAAGTTCACAACAACAAGGAAAGGGGGCACGGCCAAAATTAAGTTAGTGCTGGTTTTAACGTACGACCGAGCGATACGGAGTCTGTAAAAGAACTGCCTAAGATGCCTCTGGGGGCTTTTCTCTCCTAGGACGCCTGAGATTGGTCGACACAAGTCATCTTATTCTATGTCACAGTCGGACCACTATAATTTGGGATTCATATGTGTGTGTGTGTGTTTACAAAGATACAATGCAAATAGATTCCTTTATGACTAACATGGTATCAAAAAATGGTGGACAATGAGTAGTTCAAAATAAAATACACGATTTTGGCCATCAGTAAGAAAATATATTAATATGTAAATTGAATTATTTAGTATAAATAAATATGAAAACCTAACAAGTATTTTATGCAAATTCTTTCTGTATAACAGTGACGTTATAGGAACATTTTAAAATGCGCCTCAATGATTCCGTATACTAGGTGTGGAGAACTCACAATATGCAAAACCAGATCAAAACATCGAATAGGTTTAATAGATGGAGTTTTGAAGTAATAGTAGTGATTCATCATTAAAATTCAAGAATGTAAACGTAAAACGCCTTTGTGTTTGGTTAAGCAGTTCCTCTAGAGCTTCCGTTTGCTTTTTAAACCAAACAATCTGCTGAGCGGAGCTCTATGTTGAGTCAATGCTTATAACACTCTACTAATTTTAGTCTCTGAGGTAGCTATTATAAAACCTAAAGTTTTATATTCGAATATTTTATGAGGCTCTAAATTTTAGTACGAGGGGATGGAACCATAAAATTGGAAAAGATTCCCTTTTCGAAGTGTCTTTCATGAGATATTATGAATTACTGCGTGATTAAATAGTTTTTAGTTATGTATTTCGTGATATATATATTCAGCATGACTAGTATATATATATGCTGAATATATTGAAATTATTTTTTAACATGTCTCACAAAGTATAAAAAATTATTCTAAAATATTGTGTCGTTATAGATGTCTGAGCGTTAGTGGAGTCTCTTCCTCGAGGGACCAAAAATTTCTTTCCTGTCTGCCTGCAAACATCTGAACATACTTTCTTGCAGACTATAGAATTAGGATTCAGCTTCAGTTATACACAATAAAAATGGACTTTATGATGGTGTATGTCTCTCTGGGAGATTTGGCTGAGCGTTAGGGAACATATTTCAATTTCTCGTACGTTTAAACATGATGACAACGAGAAAATCACAGAACAAATAGATTTGTATATAAAGCGAGTACAACTATATAGAATTTTAACACCTGATGTAGTAACATATGTAGCATAACTACCATTAAGATATTCCAAGAAAGTTTCCATTTGTATATTTTACATTTTTTTACATTTGCATGAAAAACTTCATTTCTACATAAGAAGGAACTTCATTTCTTCATAAATGATAGTTCATGGCCATTCTAGGAATTTAGCTGAGTTTCTTTGAAGCCTATTACTCTGTAGGCTGACACAATTTCTCTTTTGTCTGCGAGGAGCAGTTAAAAATGTTCTTTTGTATAAAGAGATTGTTCCGTCCACATAGGCTTACGCTTCACTAAAGCCTGTCCAATATATTAATATATAAGAATCATCTGAGAATTACGTTTATAGCCTACACTGAACTAAAAATATGACAAGACGAACGCTACTTTTGGTCATCAAGGTAATATCATTAATAATAGTGCAATACTACATCATGTCCAGTTTAATATAACGTCACGCCAGCTTATTATACGTTATATCACCAACTAATTACTTGAATTAATTTTGCGTTGTTGCTTGATCAAAGCAATGTACTCTTCCAAAAATAACAGGCTGTTCAAATATTGGGAATAATAATGCTAATTTGTAACATCTAAAAAAATATAAGCTCATTACTACAAATTCAAACGATTAAAAGTAGTTAATTAACATGCATAATTAACTATTACATAATATACATACACAATAAGTATTTTAATGAGCCACATAACAAGGTACTGTTAAAGTACTTTTTATAAAAGATTTTTGTATAAAATTTAATAGTTCTGTACCATTTAATGCTACATTTATATTTATTTCTAAAAGATGATTTATTATTGAGGATACTTAATCCGACAAATTACTCAACTTAAATCGCAGTTTGGAGGCTTAAATATAAATATTAATGTTCGATGAGGCTGTTGACATTTTATAAACGGTACATTTCAATAATATATAATGTTAATACTATACAAAACATAACAAAAACTAATTCATAAAATACAAACTTTTTTGATATATCGATTGAAGTATTAATATGGAACTGTGTTAGTATAGTTAAAAAACCTTTGGCTGTTATTAACTCCATCGTATTACGCATAAAATTACCAGTTACAAATAAAGTAGTCACGTTTCGTTCTTATCCAGTCACGTTCAAAACAACGTGATTTACGCAGCCACAATAAACCTTTAATATATTTTAAGTTTAGTTTAAATACACTTTTAGTTTTATTTTGAACGTTATTTTTTCCGAATGGTTACCCTAAACTAATTGTTAAATGTTCGCTAACATTAAAGAAAATGTATGGAGTTACATGTACCACTACACGAATGTGTTGCTTATGTTAGTGAGTGCTGCATTAAAACAAAAAATTTACAATGTCAGTTATTTCTTGAGATATCTTGCAGACAGACAGATATAACTGAAAGTTTTCCAGTTCTCTAAGTGGTAGGCTATTCGTCTTCGAGTAGCGTTACATTGTGGTTGCAATTTTCCCGTAATAAAACTTTGTATTAATACTATTTGTGTTTTATGTACACTATTTGTGTGGGTAAGGAAAGATAAGATGTAAAAATCTTCCTGACTCTGTTTCTACCCTAAAGTAACAAAATAATTTCTTTTTCTTTTCATTATAATTTTATTTCATTTTATAACACAAATACCCAGTAAGTAGTCTTCAACACAAACCTGTTCTGGCCGGGCCCGACATGTCGGAGGGTCTGGCCGTGGATGCCCTTGTGGCAGATTATGAAATAGAAACTCAAAAAGCCGTACAAACCATTTTAGAGCATAATTATAGTAATAACACTAATACTGAAATAAATGAAAATAAAATAAAACGAGATACAGATCACATACAACTATACTAATGAGAATAGCAAGGAACATCAAAATACACATGATATAAAAAAATGTTTATTAAAATGTACTACAAATATGATACAAAAGTCCCTTTGAAATTATAATACAGGACAAACAGAAACGTAAAATAAACCCTTTTTGTACAGGTAAAATAATTAAGACACATTACTCAGACATTGAATATATTGATCGGGCTGGTAAAAATCTACCAGTTAAATGTAAAACATACGAGGCTGCATATAATCTAGTCGATTCCCAATATCTGTCACAGTATAATGTATTTTTACCCTCTGTAAGAATTTACTCTGTAGGTGTAATTTTTGTAGAACGTGAGTTATCTGATGAAGAAATTCTCACAGATACTGAAAGCCCATGTAGAATAATTCAAGCCCAAAGAATTACACGGCGAGTGAATAATGAACTTACATCCACACAATTCGTAAAACTAACATTCGATTTAGATAGTCTACCTGAATATGTTAAATTAAATTATGTTAGAATCAAAGTAGATACATTTATAATACCCGTAAAACAATGCTTTCGATGCTTCGCATATGGCCATGTTGCAAGTACCCCTTGTAACAACAATAGGCTATGCAGGACCTTTGGGGAAGCCTATCACTCGGATGAATTTAATATGCCAGCAAAATGTATTCATTATTCAGGAACACATAATAGTAACTCTAGAACATGCCCAGAATATACCCGCCAAAGAAATATAAAGGACAGGATGAGTACCATGAAGGAAGATTATTTTACAGCCAGTAAATATTTCCCTTATTTTACAGCCAGTAAATATTTCCCTTATTTTGCAGCCAGTAAATATTTCCATATGTCCTATAAAAATAACAAAGGTCGCAATCTAAATAGCTATTCTTATTCAGAAGCTACCAGAAATGGCACATATGATTCAAACTTCCCGGAACTTTCCTCATATAAGAACCTAGAAACAAACAACAGGTTTTCAACTCTAAGCGATGAATACTACCCAGACCAAAATAGCCAAGGTAGTGAATGTAACCTTAGTGTAAAGAATATTTCGTCCAACTCAGTTGGCCCACATATGACTCACTCTCACAATATAAATAAAAGTAATACATATAGACACCTCAATATAAAAACTTAAAATAATAGGCCTACTAATATTGTAGCTTCTACGCAAAACCTAACACACAACAGTCGTCAAACATCTTCAGTGTCAGAATTAGAGGTCCGCCCACAACTTACTGTACAGAATAAAGATCATTTACAATATTTATTACATAAGAAAATTGAGAAAACAAGATCCAAAGTGCAAGCTATTTCTCAATTTACAGGTACACAAAAAAACAGATGGATGAACTGTTAACATCGTGTATGCTTGGTAACGGTGCCACGAAAACAAGTGTTAGCCCAAAAATACATAATCTAAAACCAAATCAAAACAGAAGTAAAGGTACAAAAAAAAAAAACATTACCACCAGATAAAAATGTTAAAAGAACTTAGACTTGTACAGCACAATTTAGATTAATTCAACTTAATTGATCCAAAATTAGACATATAAATTAAATTATAGATAAAAACAAATCATATTTAGACATAGTTCTGAAGTCTGACTTTGTAAATTATTTAAAATATAATACATAAACTAGAAAGACATATATCACTAATCATTAGTGTATATTATTAATCCAATAATAAAAACTTCATGTGCTGTAATAACATATAAACAAATCTACAAATTATGGTATACTATCTTAATAAAATATACGGAAGAAAAAAAAAAGAATTAATTAATCCTAAGAAATAAAACATGATATTAACAGACTTAAAATATTCCAGTGGAATGCCAGGTCATTAAAACCTAAATGGCCTGAACTTATGCATTTATTCACACAAAAAAACAAATACTAAAGGTGCTATTCAAGAAACCTGGCTAACCAACCAAGACAAATTATCAGATACAAATTACAATATTGTTAGGATTGATAGGTTAGATGGGTATGGTGGTACAGCTTTAATAGTTCAGAAAGCAATACTCATGGTGTAAAACATGCAATCTCAGCACAAGGGAAGTTATTAATATATGCAGACAAAGGCTAGGACATGCAAATGTAAATTCTTGTTTGTACAAAATAAAAGGATACTTTACTCCACTCTTTTTGAACTGCACAATGGCAAAAGTTGAAACAACAGAACATGTTTTATTGGAATGTCCCAAGAACAATTATACAAGACAACACTGTTTCGAAATAATAAAACAACCAAGTCCAATAAATATGCAATCCTCAAGAAATATATTAATCGACTTGTTGAAACAAACATATATTGAAATCTTCAGGGAAATTAATAAATTCCTATCCATGATACAAAGAACAATGTAAATCTAACCACACAGAACAACAGATCAATTAGTACACATAAATGTTATCCTGGCCTAGGTTCTACCACCCGTTGTCCACCTTTTCGGGATAGGCTATGCCTGAAGGACACCAGGCAGAGAAGATCGCATTTAATTAGCCGCTCCTTAACATCCAGATATATTAGGGATCCCTAGCAAATCCTATTCTATTTCTATTTACTAACGGACATAATAGGGTTATAACACACTTAGGTTAACTTAGGTTAAGTTCGAGAAACCAACACATACAGAGAGATTGAAAATATGGCATGCGTTTCTACCATAGAGGAACCTTCTCCTACAGATGAACGTTCTATCAAAGAGGAAAATGTAATAACTTTGTGTTGGGGTAATGTAATGGTGATGTGACAAATTATTCACTCTATGTATACAAGTATCTAATACTACTAATGTAATCACCGTTTACAGGCAACCACAATGACCAAGTGATTGTGTTCATTATGTCTTTTTTTTTATTAAATAAAAATATGGTAATTTCAATAAATAAAATAGCAGTGTACATTGAGGCTTCGTGGGAAATACCCAAAGCCTGCCTTCAGGGAAAAAAGAAAAAAAAGTGGTAGGCTTCATTACCGCCAACGAATAAACGACATTATAAAAACTATGCAGTACACTAAAGTGCAAATGTATTTCAAAGAAAATTACGTTATTGGCTTCTTCATTCAGAATAAACACAGTGCAAAATTATTGCAATCGATAAAATGTTTACATGTGGCATATTAACATAAAGCTATAGTCCTAAAATAGGCACACAACCTCTGCAAAACTTGCTATGCTCTGCGACATGTAGTGTGGCGTACTCTTTATTTTGTTTACTTCAGGATTGTCTTCTTCATCACACACAATGTTAATAAACCTTTAAGCAATTATTTTATTTCTTCATGATACTTTTAGTTTCAGGAAATAATCTGTAACCGAGATTCAATTTTAAGATGGTTACATTTTATATCCCTCCCTTCAGTTCTAGAGGACCTAACTTAGTATAATATACAGGAACACATTTGTACTAAAATCAAGAAATAAATTTCCCCAACAAAACTTATTTCTAGTCGCTACAGTTCAGGTCGGGTAAAAGTAAAAATTTCGGGAAAAGGTTGAAAATAATAAATGATATAATATTAACAGGTAATTGTCAGGTAAAGATACAAAAAGTGGTATCCTTAAGGTAATTTTCAGTCCCTATCTAGTAGTCTGGCTTATAGGTAATTAATTATTATTTTAGTTTCGGACGAAAGGTTTTCTTACCTCAAACTTTAAAACTTAACTATGAAAATTTATCCTTTTTGTTGTTTTCAAACCATTCGAAACATTTCTCATTTTTATCCTCAATAAAACATCTCAATTAATGACTACATTTTTAAGGGATAATTTTATATCCAAGCCATGTTTTTGTGCAAAAAATTAGTACTCTATATTGGGGGTAAAAGCTATATTAGCTGATCAACACCAACACTTCTGAAAAATTAGCGAAGGCGCTGCTCTATAGTTTGAATGTTTACTTTTCATCCGCTGATCACTATTTATAAATTTCTCTTTTTTATACCTTTAGTCATATTAAAAAAGGAGTTTAGATTTAGCAAGGCTTGTGATAGATACAAATCTTCACATAACGGATTGTAACTTCAGATATAGAGTGGTGCTTGAGCTCCTGATGACATCGTCTAATTTCACAATATATGACCTAGATATGTATGGGAATATATCAGTCAAGAAAAAAATATATGCTCTATAGTGTTTTCCTAAAGAAGTTAAAAATATGCGATATTACATGTCGTATAACGACACACAGTTCAAAGTTTTCTTATACTACTTTAATTTTTTTAGTGTTTATAAAGTATACGTTAAAAACTAGTTTTGTTTTATAGCGCAATGTTAATCTATTTATTTTTATTGTGAAGCAGGTTAAGAATGTGAAAGTGACATGTGGCCCTAACTTTCTATTTAATTTTAATTTTTTTTGGATTTATCAAGGGAAATTATATAACATTTTGATTAAAAAAGGGATGTTAAATTTTATTCCCATATCTTAAGACTGTAGCATAATTATAGATAACTTATTTTAAAGATGTAATTAATATGTAAATAAACGCTTCACGATTTTTTGTAAGATTAAGCGATAATTTTCAAAAAGGCTTACTTCCTGCAAAGACTATAAAAAATATCAAAAAATAAAAAACATATTAATACATATACATATATTTTATATTTAATACATATTAATTTTATATTTAAAATTATACATATCCCATTTCTCAACGGCTGCAAATCATGTCGTAAAAGATTAATGAATGCTCAAAATTATCAGTACAGTTAGGTGGTAATGTTTTCAACAAGAATAAATAAATATAGTATAACGTTATATAATTTTATTTTTAATCTGTTACAATTCGAGAAAACTATAAGTTATTGGTAGTTGTTTACCGTTAACTAATCCCAGCTTTATATTCCGAGTTCTATAACTGTGACTGAAATAAAGTTTAATAAATAAAGTTTCCTGGAGACATTTTGCTAAAATGATTACTAATATTTGTTACAAAGAATTCATTCAATTATTTAAACAGCGCATCATTTGTTCCTTGTATTTATTGGCAAGAGTTCAAGCTATAATTAAAGACTGTCTGTCTCTGTCGATGACAATAAGAGCTAATGGATCTGGACATTTCGCTCACTTTGTTATCAAAACTATTACTTTAGATCTATCCAGATTTATTACCTGCAATCTACGGCCGGTTATACTGAATCACTGGTCACAATCCAATAAACACATAACTTTATTCGTATCGATATATTATGTTTCACCTGTTTGAGTAACACCCAGTTACATAACATGCATACCGAATACAAGAGACGAATTCTGGAGAAACTCATACAAAGTTATGTATATGGCCCCTCTCAGTGAGAAGGAGAAGACAAATATTAAATAAGGATCATATATAAGAATTGACCGTAGGATCATATTCTAGGCGTGTATGTATTATGTGTACATATCTAAGTATATTAAGAGTTATTTGTTATACTTTAATGGTTTTAAATTATTATTCGGGTATTTTATGATTTATCTTGTATCTGGCAAAGCATGATGAGTACGTCACACCACGTGTCATGTAACAGGTTTCGCGGGATAGGTTGAAAAATTTCAAATCTATGGCCCATTGTATTTTATTTATATCTTGATGATAGTGAGAAACGTAGAAAATAAATTGTTACGCCTCGCCGACAGCCAAAAGAGAAATTGTGTTACGCTTCACTGACGCTAAGCCAAATTCTATGATTGGAGATAAATTATCATAAAACTCATTCTTGTCAGTTTAGTTTGATGCAGAGTAATAAGTCTATAGAAAACCCCTTTCTTGCTACATGAGACATGCACATGTGTGTTCATTAAGATATTCTTCAACGCAGTCTTAATAATTAATAAAGGTGAGCAAGAGGAAATACTATAACTCAAGAAAGTGCTAAAATTAAAAATGAGTACTCACTTTGAACTTTAACTTTCCACTGTACTGTTTTATGTATATGTACCGTTTTACTGGCAAATGAGGGGTTAGCTTTGAAATTTAGGTTTTGTGAAGGTTCAAAAAGGAAACGAAAATCTTCTGAAATTTATAAAGTTTAAACTAAAATAAAACTTCTTTTTTAAAATAATCACTCGATTTAAAATTAAAACAAAAACTTCTTGATGACTTTTAAGTTCAAACTTGCAATATATTCGTCACTCATAAAAACGGTACAGATTTCTCACAGCTTGTCTTTTATTCAATTTTCAAAATTCAAAACTGTCACACTCTAATCTGATCTGGCAATTCTTCACTTTAATTTATCTTCGAAATTCAATTTTATTCTGTTACTAATTTCTTTACTTTACTTTAAATATTAACAATATTTGTATTATAACAATTCTTCTGTGTTACAGAATACATATTAGATATTCTTCAGTGTTAGAGAATTAAATTGCTGAAAGCATCTGTAACAACCACAAAACTTTTTTCGTATTTTTTACATACAATTTTATATAAATGTGCTCACTGCACCAACAAGTTTTATATTGCACAGATCAAAAAGGACAAGTTCCTAAATTCCCATTAAATTTAATTTTCACAATATTTCTTTCCCCAAGATTATTCAAAATAACTAAGAATGAATATTGACTGGACTCCAGTTAAAAGTTCACTTACCCGGAGGTTCCATGACGATTAGCAATAAACAACTCTAAACACTTTCAAAGGCTTTATATAGTTACCACTACTACAGATCAACTGAGACGGGAGGTACGGCACGTCTACCTCACCCCACCTCTCAATTTCGTTATCAAACTCTCCCATCTGCAATGCTCGCCTCGCTGACAGAAGGCTTTTTGTACTGTCCAGTCCTTATCATTTTTCTGGCCCTACTCTTTCCACCGGTAATCCAGTTACCCCAAAATTAATATTTAATACAATCGGTACATATAGACCTATGGTTCTAATACCTTAATAATAAAATGCACTTTTTACTTACGACAATAATTTATTACTCATTGATATTTGAGTTTACAGACTGTAAGTCTATAAGAACGTGGGGCTGGGGGCGATAAGCCTGTATTTATAACTACTGAAAATGATGAGACTAGCGTTTGAGGACCTCTTTTAATTCTCAAAATAATTTGAGATTTTTGACCAACCATTTTTACAACTTAATCAACTCCTTATCTAGTTATTGTTGTAGTTTGTATTGAAACCTTAAAATATGTATGGATTTTTTTAACTTAATATTTTGCAAAATTTATTGATCCCACATTACCAGTAAACAGTAGTTGCAGGATAATATAAATTATTGATTATATCACATTATGAACCATTCATCCCACACAGCCAAGTTATCTTCATTCATTTCTGTTACTGTATTTTTGACTTATGAGAGATTAATATTTAATAAATATTTTCCATATCAATGTTCGAATATGCGAAGTTTGCTTTATGTTTCGTTTAATCATTGCAAACTCTATAATTATCTAGTTAGATTTTTAAAACAACTAAATTGCAATACACATCAAAGGCCTATTCCACAACCATAAAACAGACACAAAAAATCAATTTACATTAACAGGGTTCTAATGTTGGTTATGTAAAGTAAAAACAATTTCATTACAGATACGAATGAATAATCGTAATTTTTTTACAAAAATTTATATTTAATATAAACTATATATTATATATTTAATACTAATATTTGAATCTAATATCATAATTAATTTAAAAAATTAAAAATTAATTCACATTAACTTTATTAAATTGTAATGTGTAATATAAAATGATTACTTTATTATTTTTATGTTCGTAAATATATTTGTAATTTTTAACTTTGTTAATCATATATTCTTAAGTTTTGTTGTAGTTAGTAGTAAAAAAATAACCGTAAGTTTCCCGCTTTAGTATTAATTCGTTCTTTAAGATAATAGAAAAACATGGTATTTCTTCCTTTCAATATTGGTAAATGCCAAAATATTAAGTGAAAATATATAAACATTTATTACTTTATGATTAGTAAAATTCAAATAAATATATAAATGGTATCCTATACTAGATATGAATTTACAATAATTGTGAGTAATATTGGATTATTAGTTTGACTTTATATACATGGAAGCTTTTGCTATAAAAAAAGTAAAATAAAGCTCTTATGGTTTCCATGTTTACGTATACTCAAACTTGTACGGTACAAAACTTTGTAATATTGTCAACTCTCAATCCAAAATCTCTGCTGAGACAAGTTCATAGCTTTGTGTCCAAAGTCCAACAAAAGAACTTACTCGGATGTTGTATAGAAGCGTTCTTACCATCCTACGATTTCAATCTTTTTCAACGAACTTCCTGTATTTTATTGTTGTAGATAGTGTTTATTAGAACGTCTGAATTAAAAATACTTTAGCACACGCCCTGTGTTATTTTATGCTAATTTTTACTACGAGTAAAGTTAATTAGACTGTAAATAACTGAAACAAACTGTCACTTCGATACATTATATTTTGGGGGAGAGTTATAATTTGTATTTATTTGAATTTAAAAAATGTATATAATTTTGACAGATATGTCCATTTAATTTGCAACGATCAACTTCATTTTAGCATTTACAGAATTAATAAAAAAATGAAGTATTTTTTTGGAGTGAGAGCTTTAGATATGGCTGGAACAAATACTATCCTGTTTGTCCTCTGAAACCCTTATAAGTTTGTTTAGTGAAAACAATCTTGCAATATTATTAATATAGAAAATACACTTAAATTCATTTTGTTAAACATTGGCATTTTAAATTTTTCTAAAACAAAACTTGTACTTTTACGCAAATTGAAAACGTTAGTGATCACTGGCAAAAATTTATATAATAGTGTGTAAAATATCTTTAAAGCGAAGTTTCTGGTTTGATCATCTCCGTATCCGACTATTTGGATGTCTTTAGACGGACGTGGAGTCCAGATTCCATAAGTCAGGTCTGTGATAGTGTTGATAGTGTGATACAGCCCAATTAAAAATAATTATTATAACTAAAATGCATAGGAAGTTAAGTTAGTTTTCGTTTTAGTATGGTAAAGTGGGCTAGGACGGTTACGTGTGTGTTCATAATGGGATTGGATTTGGCTTGTAGAAAAGTTTTGGATGTAGTGAAAAAGACACAATTTGTAGAGTGATAGATGATTAGAAAGATGATAAAGGAAAAGGGGCACCCAAGGATCAATAATGCTCTAGGATACTAAGTTTAGAGAATATGTTCATACCAAAGGGAGCATCTTGCCTTCTCTGAATAAAGGGCGGCAAAGTCACATAAGGTAATCAGTTAGGAGGAACCTACAAAAGGAAAGGAATTATGATAGATAAATATCGGCACAAGATACCTACTAAGTTCGTTTTGTCTTATAGTGGGAGGAAGAAGAGAAAACCTCCGGATAATTGTCCAGGGAATCCCCAAGACACATATAAATAGGTGTTACTGATGAAGAGTGCTAAGAAGATTTGTTCATGTCATTCGAAGAATATTAAGAAGCTGTTGCGAGAAACGGTTTCGATGTGAAAAAGAAATAAATGATGATATCTAGTTTTTGAGGGTCCTACAAAGGAAGCTTAGAGTGAGGAAGGTGGAAGTATCACTTGCTATATACGATTTCATATTGTTTACTGTAGAGATTGTTCAAGTTAATTGATGCCAATGAGATACTTTCTTATGGAACACTCCTGGTGTACTTTCTCAATAAAGAAATGTATACCCACAATTAGCGAACCGCTTTTGTGTATCATAGTTATATTTTATGGCAACTTGTGAATACTTTTTTTAGAGTGAATGTATAAACCTATTATCGAATTTCTACTTTAATAAAATTTATCTCTGGTTTCACTCTTTATATCAATGATTAGTTGCAATGCATCCAACTATGTCTGTGAAATGTTCTATATGTGCTACTTTCATGTAAAATTTTTAATTTCCTCCCTAAAGGTTGTCACAAATTTCGAAATAATAATGCTTTACTTTTTTTCAAGGATATGGAGATTTATAACTTTGAAACTACTCAAAGAAGATGCTATATGTTTTGTTACGATCTAAAAAGAATAAAACATTTGTATTCAAGCGCTCTTCCAAGTATTTAAAATAATTACGAAAGTAAGTTTAATTTCAAAAAGTATCCTGGCAATCTGCTCTGAAGAGTTTATTGGTTTAATTTGCAGTCAAAACTAATAAAAATAGAATTGAACCTTCTATAAATGAATTAAGCTACTTTTGATGTATTATTTGTCAGTAAAAGATCCAGGTTAATGAAGAATTTCCTTGAGTTGAAACTAATACTTATGTTGAAGATCTAATTTAACACTTCAAATAGCTCAAGATTTGTTGTTTGCTATAATGAGAGAGATTTCAAGATTCAATTAAGACTGATAACTACTGAAGGGGGCTAATATTCCCGCACGATTCCCTTATGTGGGATATAAGTTTTTTTTAATTTTATTTATGTCTGTATCGAATCTCATTCAACACAAAGTTTTCCAATGATTTGCCAAATATAAATTGAATACGATTAACATTGTTTTATATTTATATAACCCGTGTGCCAGAAGGGCTTGTTCACCTAATTGTAACTTTACAGTACAGTACATGATATACTATTTTCCATTTTTAAAGCTATTTTATGCGATATAAACTTTATAATTAATTTTATTTTTTTGTACAAAAACCGAGGCCCAATATAAGTTTTACTCCTTGCAATTAGTGGTAAAGGTACAATACTACTGAAACATTACACAATTATACATCGAAAACTTATTATTTTTTAAACATCTGTTATATTTATTGCCCTCCGAGGCAGCATGACTCGGCTGATGATCTGTTATAAGGGAAGACCGGAGCACGACGACAGTCCATACGTTCCTTAGGTGTAGAAGCTGTAATCAAACTCTAGATAGCTATTGTGAAGTTCTCGTTGGACTCTCTCTGCAGGAAATTGCCTGTGACCATAAGGCTTGGATTAGAGTATCTGCTGTGTCAGAGAGTGTTCAAATGAAGAAAGCATTAAAGGATAATGGTTCAACAGGGTTACTCTTACCGGTTGAACAATAATAAGTGGGAGTGTTCCGAGGTATTAGTTGGAACTCTTTTGAAGTTGTGAGTGCAGAAAGTGATACCTATATGAATCAATGCATGGTCTGGTGAAGTTTCTATTTTCTATTGTTTTTGTGATTTCATTCGCTATTAATATAGTCAGTGATTATATTTTCTGTTACCTGTCAAAAAGAACTGCCGTTAAACTACAGTTCAAGTAAGTTGAACAGTGTTTCAGCCTTAAATTAAAAACTCAAAATCTCTGAATCAGATGATATAATAAAAAGTTGAAGGTATATTGCAACAACCTATTGTATTTCCTCTTTGCTATAAGAGGTTTGTCATCACAAAGCCTGAGATTCAATAGCGATTGTATGCACAATACCACGAGATGATTGTAACGGCCATCCGTTAATTTTGTAAGGCTTATAGAGGACCATGTCTCGGAGCTTAGAGGGCATTGTCATTCTCAACGCCTCCTTGTTGGCCTCATTCATGTCCTTTAATTTTTGTAATAATATAACACTGTTTACTCGTATGTGAGAAGTTTACACATAGTATTAAGTATTTATGTAAATTAACATATTTATTACTCAAATTTTGTATAATTACTTTTTTTAAACAACCGCTTTAAATGGGGATTTCCTATTTGCTTTAAAGTAGTGGTGATTACAGCTAGGGTTTCTAATAATTTATAATGAATTTTGAGATACATTGAGGTAGTTTCTGACTGCTTAAAGGAAATTTATTGTAAAAATATCCTTACATCTTGTAGCTGTTCATTATACCATCTCATTTTATATTATAGTCAATAAATATTACACTCCTTTTTTCGTCATTACTATATTCCACGGATTAAACGAGGTACGAGGGAGTATGGACTATTTATTTATCCCAGCTTATATAACTCTGGGGGTGGTTCGGATGTCATCTTTAAGGCGTTGTTTCCCAGGTTAAGTGTTAGAGAGGGCTTCTTAGCCCTTACTTCGCCTGGTAAAATAAGACTACTTTACTTTATAACACATTTTCATGGTTTTTGATCGGCTTTACGCGTCGTGCGTATGGTAATATACATCGCAAACTTATACCTTGTTGTATTAAAATTTGCCTCAAACACCTTTGTCTAAAGGATGTTTGAGAAAAAGTACAAGTTACTCTACATATAAAGAAAAAATATGTTTTTATAAGCTTAAAAACGAAATGTAGAACCATATGATATTTCCGTATATATGTGGTATCAAAATTACTATCATGAAAAATCCTTTTAAACTATTAATAAAACGGTTTGAAACTACTGATTTTACCGCGAGCTCCGTAAGCAAACAAGACTAGAATAAACATCGTAATTAGAATAATTGAAGTTGCTTCCTATGTTTGATAGTAGACCTATACCGTATAGCAAAATAATAATAATACATAAATTTGCTATGTGAATGTAAATCAAATTATAACTCTGTTTATTAATGATTATAATTTACGAATAATGAATTATTGATAAGTTAAACAAACTGACGAAAGAGAATTAGTTACGGTCTTCATAATATGGTGATTTATGAAAATAATTAAATAAATATTGTAAATTTTGTTATTAATGATCGCTAGAGTGTATCGATTTATTTTGCTGCAATATCCTAAATACAATCTACTCTACTTACATGTATTTGAGTTCAGTCTTATCACGCTGCTAAATTTAGTGGGATATTTTATTTTTATTATGATCGGAAATTTACAAATATATAAATTGTAATTCAGCAGACTACCCAGATTTATTCTTTCCAAACAGAGTTTAGCAAATATCAGTGAAATGCCTGTACAGTGGTTCCATTACGATCGATGCAATACTTTATTTCTGGATTATGCTGTTCTTGTTATTTATACAACTGATCTTAGGTTTAAGTGTATGTAAAACTGTACACATTGTTAGTATAAACAAATAAATATATTCAAAGAAATTAGTTTTAAAATTAACAACTTCGTACATACATCTATGATTTTTAATGAGCAATCGCCATTAGTTTAACTGTAAACCTAGTTTTACTTCAAATTAATGAAACATTTCCCTTAAGAAACCGAACAAATTGTGGTGGAGTCATGGGAGGTTATCAAAAGGTATAGACACGTGTATGAAAAATATGATCACCTTTACAATGACTATCAGTTATAATTGAGCATTAAAGTCTATGAGCTGAGAGCCAATTTACACTGTACAAGCACACATCATAAATATTTTGAGAAATATTTTTTGGAAGGAAGAATTCATTGTAAATAAGGATAAATATCTTAGAAAAATAATTCTTAGCTTGACACACTTAAAACAATTCACTAGACATCTCGATGTGTATTTAGTCGGTGTCAACAAATCCTTAAAATGGTGAATGTCTGTCTCTTTTACTTGGATATTTTCTGATGATATAGCTATTATTTAGGGTCTCACGGACCGTTAAAACAATAAAGATAGAACAAATGTAATCGGAGAAAAAAAACTTTCATATATTGATATTTTTCTTCAAAATAATTTATCTATCTTTATCAAGAAAATAAGGTTGTGTTCTTGTACAGAGCAAATTGAATCTCAGTTCCTGGACATAATGTTCAATAATTCGAACCGATTGTCATCGTGCAGCTGATCATGTTTAGTAATACAAATACACATTTATTTCATGAAAATTTCAGACGTATACAGTGCCTTTGTTGTATATTTAAAGGGAGCGAGCTGGAGAACAGTCTAAGATAAGTGCGAGCAATTTGTCGTTATTTATAGCTCTCAATAAAGGAGGTGTCAGACGTACAGCTTGGATGTGAACACTTCCTTCCTACCAGACCTTGTCTCCTGTATGAATAGAACTGTATGTATTATGCATTTCTGCTGTGTGTGTGTGTGTGTGTGTGTGTGTGTGTGTGTGTGTGTGTGGTGTGTGTGTGTGTGTGTGTGTGTGTGTGTGAGCTTGAATGTTCTGTTTTATTATAAGATATTATCAGAAGCATTTGAAAGAGATTATGTAACAAAACTATGTTTAGTCAAAAAACACATGTTAATGTAAAAGCTCTGAAACTGAAGTAGTTGGGAAACTAAGAATTAGCTATATTGGACCAGTATTACAGTTGATTCTCTCTAAATACTTGTTAAAAATATTTTAAAATATTTAGTGTACTAAGCGAATATTTAAAAACAAATTAAAGACTGTGTTGATTCATGTGTTGCACTCACAGTACGACATCCTGCGGGCCTATAAACAGTTATTTTGTCTGTGTTCCTTTAAATAATAGCTATAATGACAGATAAGTTAAACAATTTTCTAATACCTTATTAAGAAAACTTACATAGTTGCTTTTAATTTTCATATATTACGCTATTAGAAGAGGTATTAATATTTAAACATCTATTTATTAAAGGCCAACGAATATTTCAAAAATTGTTTGGTTTATCGTGATGTGTTAGTGATATGTTGAGGAATACAAGGCCTACATGTTTTATTTGGTAGCTTTTTTGTTGCTACATAATTTATTCAAGTGAGTATTAAAACATTTGCGGCACTTTTAATAAATGTCATATCTACTAAAAGTAAATATAAATTTGTATACTTATACTTATGTACATATTCAAAAAGGTTTGTCTGACCAATATTGGTTTTAACACGATTCAGTTCACCGCTATAATTTGCCATGCTTTTTTTAATAAAAAAATAATTACGCTATGAACACTATATGTGCCATTATAAAACAAGCTGTTCAGCAAAGTATTTCACTAAAATTAATCAGTCGAACGTCTTATCAATTAAAAGGAAGACGGCTGTTCCAACTTAGCTTTGTCATGTATTCAATACGAGTTTAAAATGTGTGAGTAATGACTACAAAGGAATAGCATCGGACATTATGTTTATGTTCTACAAATACTTAGCAGAAAACGCGTTTCTATAAAAAAAATATAAAATAAAAAAATGTCTGTATCACCCCTGTGTTCTTTATTTGTTGGAGGGACCGAGATTCCCCACGATTTCCCATGGTTTCTGTTCTTGAGACTAGCATTAGACATTGAAACCTCTTTTCATTTCTAACCATTTAAGGATTTTTAGTATCCTTTGGCCAGCAATATCTCTTAGGTTTTAGTGCGTAAGTTTTTCCTTTTCACCCTGTAGAGATGGAAAAACTGAATCAAGATAAAAATTTACTTTCGTGAAATTCCTAAATCTATTTATACATTTTTATACTTTTATAAATTTTAGACTGTACCATTTAGATTCGAATTTAACAACTTTCTCGATTACCGAATTATGTAGCTAAGAGTATATGAAGAGTTGAAACACTTTTCTCCATTCATTGTTGGAGAACTAATTGAAATAATTTAGTTCCATTAATAACATATAAGAGTCAAGTACCATATTTTCTACCGGATAAACGTTACTGCGACTCTACTAAAAAACCAAGCATACAAGGTCATCCGTATACTAGTACCTTTTATAAGAAACTCAGATATATAGGGAACACACAAGTTGTTAATATCGTTATCTCTTTGCATTCTGAGTAATGAAATTTGTAAAACATTACACACTTCAAAAGATCGGGATTGTATTTGTTTGTTACCTTTCTAACAACACAGTGACTCAGAACTGCCCAACATTTACCATTGTGTTGTAAAGAAAATCAATGTCCCGTGAACAATGTCGCTTGTGTTTACTCAGAGATAAAGCAAGCATGTGTAAAGGATTGATTCAGTCTTTGTAACGTTAATATCATTGTTTAATATACGTGATGCAGGAAAAGCTCCCTTGTAAAATAATGCTCCATATTATAGTATGGAGTAGTATATAACGTTATATAGTTATTAATTACCCGACAGATCCTACTTAACTTACATGTCATTGTCCCTCCCTCTGTCTTTCCGTCCGTGTGACATATACTGAGACTAGAAACTTGAAACATGGCTTCCCCTTGGTCCAAGAAAGATCCTAATTGATTTTGGTCCAAAATACCACAAGTAAAGTTAAAAATACTCTAACATTTAAAACTGGTGGATTAAATCACAGAATAAACTAAAACATCTAAAAATAGATAAAAACGGTATTATTAATAATATCAGATTGTTCGGTACAATTTAACAACAAATGTAATGAATCTACTTTGTTCGTATTTTTTAGTTTAATACTTTCAGTTTTGTAAATGTTTTCTGAGTAATTCCTCGATAATTCTTTCTATCAGTTTAATATTTAATGCTTAAAATAATCTAATTTTAGACCTTCCAAGATTTTTTAATTCGGAATGTTTAAATTTATTATTTAATGTTTTTGTTTTAGTGATAAGATTTCCTTTAATTTTATAACTTTATTCGTCTAAATGTTTTACTCATACATAAAATAAACGTTTATTGAATACAATAAATAAAGTTACATTATCTTCGATGTGTAAAATTTAATCTCATAATCTTTAAATCTCAGTGTAAAGTAGGCAAGTGAAATGTGTTTTTTTATTACACGTTACAGTGGAAATAAGAGAAGGTGTAAATAGAAGACAAGATTGAAACAATACCAGTAACCGAAATGTCCTCATGCACTTTTCCTGACTGTAAGATTTGCTGTTATGTCAATGAGACTTACAAGACAGTGAGACAATGAGACAGTATCATTTAACTTAAACAGTAGTAATATGGTAATCAAAAAATTTCTATATCTTCTAAAGAAATCTATCTAATAATCAGAGACAACGAAAAATGTATCTTGAAACGAAAGTTGAAAATTATGATTCTCTAGGTTTTATAGATTGTAGAGCAAACTGGTGTTAAACATTGTTTGTTAGGCAGCATGTTTTTATTCATGTATTTATGTATCATCAGCCCTAAAAGAGTTATTCGCTACTTTGGTAGCCTAAAATGTAATTTTCTTTTTATATTACTATTTATCTTAGATAAAATCCTAAAGATTGAAAAACTATAATTCATTTTCAAGGTAGCCAAAAATTAAGCAAAATGGAGCAATCTCTCAAATACTGCAACTTGAATAAGTCCTCTGAACATTCCTTGCGTTTGTCGGATGTAAAGGTTATCTGTAAGCGTATATATGCATATTTAGTTATTTATATAATCCATAAAAAACATTCTGGAGTCCATACAACGTAAATTTTTAGGAGAAAAAAATTAAGGTTTTTAATAACTGAACGTGTTTTGTTATTCTAGTTCATTATTTACATTGAACAATAATAGTCTAATTATTTTAAATTCTTTCTTTTATCAAGGCTTTATTTTTTCTTTACTTTATTATCTGCTTCTCTCTGATCTCTTCAACACGTATATATTTAAACTAGCACATCACTGCAACCTAAGGTTAAAGTAACAAATCATAACATATAAGGCATGAATCGCTACAAGTTGTGTGTCCACTCCATGCACATTAGAGATAAATCGTCCACTTAATAAAAAAAACTATAATTATTAAAACAGAACTAAAAAATGCAGGTAACAATAGATCTGCATTGAAATATCAATTAATTCCTAATGTTTTTGTTGTGATTCCTGACTTATACGAGTCAAAACGCTCTGATATTGATTGATTTGAACCATAGATTGTAGATGTGTACTTATATAACTATACAAATGAGGAAGATATCAGATTGAAGATATTGCACGTACTGTCACTGTTTTCTTACACAACAGTGTACAGAACAATTTCAGTATTGTAGCGGAATTGTAATGTTCTAAAGAATAAATAACAAGGTCCAGTCCTGTTCGGAAGTGTTTATAATATATAACTGTCAAAACATGAAAATGAGACTTGGAACTCTGACGAAAGATCAAAGCATTGGTATGTGATAAAAATACTGACTAGTCTGTCAGACAGTCTGTTGGAACGATATTGACAGCAGCAGCAGCATATGCACTTTAGCTGTCAATAAATGTCTGCTCTCATAGCTAAAATATATGTGCGTATCCGTTTATGTGAGGGAACTTCAAATCGAAGGTATAAAAGTCAAGCTTGTCGATTATTTAACTGACGAAACTAACGACATAACTTGAATCGGTTTTTCAAACACCTATAGTAGTTTTACCGTTATATGATTTGTGTAATACAAAGTTCCTAACTGAACTGTTTTATAAATATGAGCAGTATTCTAAAGTACTTAGAGTTGCTGTATCTGAAAATTGCACAAAAAGCTTATATATATATGTGTGTGTGTGTGTGTGTGTGTGTGTGTGTGTGTGTGTGTGTGTGTGTGTGTAGCTGTTTCTATGGGAGGAATATAGGCTATAGCCACTATACATTTTTTAATGCGTCAAATATACAACGCGCTTTAGTGGGTAAATCATAAAACCTTTTATTATTGCAATGGTAATTTCTCCGTAGGCGATTAAATAAGTTAAAATTGAGCACTACAATATTGTATATCGTCTTCCAACTGAACGAAAATTAATACACACTCCCAACTTAGACTCGGAATGAGATATAATTTTCAAATCATCTCTAGAATAAGTAGTAACACATGAAAATTATTATAATGGATCTAAAAATTACCCCTCAAAAGAGAGATCGAGTCCAACTCTAAATTTTAAAAGGAATTCCCTAAATTGATGCCTCAAATTAAATTCTTTAAAGACAAAAGCCAATGACACAAACAAATATTTTTTACTTCTATTAACCAAATCAATGTCACAAGATAAAATGTAAACTTTAATTAGACACTGTAATCAATGAAGTTAACGTAGAGAAACTACCTAATAGAATCATTCTTTTTTGAGACCTTAAAAATTAAGTATCATACAAAGAGGTTAATTTGAGCAAATTATCCCTCCTAAAATCTTTAAATGATTTTCAATAGTGTCTTATTACCCTTTTCTTGGCTACGCTCCCGGTCCATTGGACAGATGCGGTAACGGAAGGTGCCTGGCTCAGACGGTTTCGTGGTGGAAGTGCTGAGAGTAGTATGCACAGCTGTTACTGAGTATGTACGTTCAAGTAAGCACCATCGTTAACCGATGGAAGTTTAAACGCCTGGCCCTCATAAATAAAGGCAAGTGACATCCTGGAACACTGTCGGCATACGGAACTTCATACAGGCCCGTCGAGCGGTCGAGACGAGTGGTGTCATTTCTGACCGTCAGTGTGGTTTTTGGCAGGCCGCTTTACAATTGGGGGTGGTGGCGCACTTTGTAGACGCTTTCGTGTCGGTTCATTGTGGAAACCATCTCACGCGTGGTATCGGCCACGCTCAGCCAGGTGTGCTGATATAATGACCGCTCTTCTAAATGCTTTCCACGTTACTGCCCAACTTCACAGAACAGATATCTTAGGTATAAGTGGTTGACATATACGATTGCTGGAGAGAGATCACGGCGGGAGCTGCGAAGGGCTCGATCCTGGGACTGGACTTATGGAACATCGCCTACGATAGCATCATTCGAATTTAAATGCCTGAAGGGATCTTCCTGGTGGAATACACAGACAATATTACAGCGGTTATCACTGCGAGGACCTTCCACAAACAACAATGGCTGCTCACCCGGCAACGGAGAAGGGCCGGATCGTACTTCTAGCCAGACGAAGGATTGATATCATCGTTTAGGTCCAGGTGGACCGGGAAAAAAAGAATAATAAAGGAGCTTCAAAGAGAAGCTCCTTTATTAATAAAGAAAATTTTATAAACGTGGATCGCAATCGGTCCGTAGCTCTGCCAGCAGATAAATTAGACGCTGTCCATCCTAAAGCCTGAACAAACAACACTTGACTTTGACGTAAGTTAATAATTCCTAAAATGTAGGTGCAAAATGGTCGGTAGTTCTACAAGGAGGACACGTAGTGGCCTCTTTACGCCATTATGAATAGACTTACCAATTTCCTAAACGTGGGTGGCAATTCGTTAGTAGCTCTACAAGGAAGTCACGTAGATGCTCTACATCAACCAGCCTGAACAAGCATTAAGAGACCGTCCTCACTCTACAGAAAAATACCAATTTACTAAACGTCAATGGAAAGTTGTCATTAGCTCTGCAAGCAGATCGTATAGCAGATCACTGTCTACACGTTCGTTCTCATCAAAAAATTAAACATCGTCCTTACTTCGAAGAGATTTCGCCAAACGTGGGTGGCAGATCAAGTAGACGGAGTACATCCACTAAGCTTAACAAGTATTAAACATTGTCCTCACTTTTAAGTTTTGAGAAGCAACAATGTATTTCCGCTCCGTTTCAACAAAATTGTAATTTAATTATAATGAAAATCTATTTTCATAAAATAATATTTTGCCATTTACAATTCTATTGAATAATAATGTTGAAATATCCTGATTTGTTTAACACGCAAATAATTAACTACATAATAAACGTAGATATTGATATGTCTGTTACTGATTCTGATCTGTACTGCCTAATTTTATATGAAAATAAAGAAAGGTTAAATAATGGAAAATAATATTCTTTTTATCACTAATAAGTGGTTCAAGCGTATACCAAGTGTCCCACAAAGAGGTTTAAACGTTTTACCTTATAATACTTGGCCATTTATGTACCGAACATTTTAAAACTCTACACATCTCCTTAAATAAGTTTTAATAGTATTTTGTAAAAACTATTAAAAAGCTCTTTAGCAATAGTTGAAAAAAATGGTGGCATTTTGAAAAACTGTACGTTAAAACTGTATTTTTGGTTTTGTAAAATTATGTATTATCACACTCCAGAGAAATAAAGCATTTCAATCAGAAAATTACAACTTAGCCTATTAAAAACCTATAATTAGAGTTAAAAGTTAATCTAAGATTAGTTATCCTCAGATACACACTGATAACAGCACTTAATAAATGAATCGCAAGCTCTTACAAAGACATTCTGGTATCCACAGGAGTTCCTCTTCAGTTGATTGTTTTAATTCCCCATCATTATTGGAGCTACGAAAACGTTTTCCTTTAAATAACCAAATAGAAAGAAATCATACACAGATACAATTTTTTATCAGGGTAGCTAATCCAAAAAATCTATTCCACGACCAATCCAACGGCCATCAAAGTTCTCATTTGGAAATCACGTGACTGGATTTGCGAAATGAGGATGGGCTCCATCTTGTTAAAATATTGCTTTATCCAATTCTGGAATTGCAAAATGAGGCAAGACCTGTTCATTGAAAAACTGTCCGTACCCATTCATTCATTCCCAGTAATTTTACTGTCTTAATTGTCGTAAGATAACACCCTATTACAACTGCAAGCTTTCCAAACAGTAATTCCTTTTGATTTGCGTAGAGTCTGTTCAAGAATGTGACGATTACCGGTGTTGTAATAATTACAGTTATTTGCATATTTAAAGCACCATTGCGGTAGAAAGTGGACAGGTGTGAAAAAAAAATTTAAGTATGTTAATTAGGATCTATCTCATGAAACTTAATGATAGGAGAACAAAAACTCTACTCTCCTGTCCTGATCATCATCTAGAAGATTATGGTGACTTATGTAAAAAAAAATTCTTTTCTTAATTATTCTTTGCGATGAAGGCTTTGGAACACCAGTTACAAGTTCAACATTAATTAGTGATTTAATTTACCTGGAAACCTTTCCTCATTTGATCCTCTAGAGTAATTTTTTACGACACTTCCAGTTTCTAACAAAAGAGTTTTCCACTTAGTTATTGTTGGATTGCTAGGTGGTTCAACTCCTGGTTAGTAGGCAACCTGAAATTTTGTAAAAGCTTCTGTAATGTTGCTAAAAAGCAATAGCCCTAGCACAATACTTCACTTTTCGTTCAACATTTAAAGCCATTTCTAGAACTTCAAGAACATTAAAACTGTAATGTAAAAGATTCTGTTATGTTTGTAGGTAAATTATTTACTGTAGTTAATGTTTTACCTGATGTGTTACTTACCTTATGCATTCATACGCAATTACAAAGACATTGAACATCTATGAGCACGGTAGAAGTGAATTGTATTTTCGACGTGAATGTCAATTACTCCGGTTTTTATTACCTGTTTGTACCATGGTTCATTTTGCATTGTTTCGCCGGTCAAGGAAATATTTGCGTACTCAACAGTAGTAAAAAAGGTTTAATTTAAAAATGGTTATTACTAATAAGCTTAATCTAGTCTTTAACACTATGAATGAAAGTAGTAGTTAAAATAATAATCTATATGGTTTAAGTGTTTAAAATAATCTTTACACAGAAAATTTCATTACATTTCAGTTGCTTTTCAAATACTATTTTTGAAATTTATGGACTAAGATGGGATTTTTTGCTACCTGAGAGACCATTGAGCGTAGCCGGGAAGGAATTACGACGATAAAAAGAGGTCTATTTTCATACCACTAAACTTAAAAATATCCTTGTAAATTTAAATAAAATAGGTGGAATAGTTAATATATAATATTATTAGCATAATATAAACCATATTATATATTACTCCTAGAGCATTGTGTTATAGAAATAATGAAAGAAATATATTAATTATATATTTGCATACAAATTTACAGCATTTTCATTTTAAGATCCCATTTAACATGTAAATAAGTTGAGAGTGAAATATAAAATCCCTGTGTTCTTGAAACATCTTCGTAGATACAATTTGAATCTGAATCAAAGGTTTGTAAATTACAGCAATTAAGACGAAATAACCAGTAAAAGCACGTTTTGCAAATGTAATTCAATAAGTACTAAAAGTAATTTGTAAAATAAAATTAATTAGCAATCTTTAAAAATAGCAAATGTGAAATATTCCGATAGAATATCCGATATTCATGAATTAAAAACATGGTAAGTGATGATACGGTGAGGGGATGGGAATTGAAGTTGATTGTTTGAACCACAATTTAAACTACGTACATTGTAATTGAAATAATCTTATTGGAGTTTGTAAATAAACAAAGATAATTTAAATAGGATTACATTAGATGAATAAAGGACATAAAGGAATGGGACCCAGCACATTTGGAGGTGAGCCTGTGTTAATTATACAAACCAAAGAAAATACCAAATAGAAAGGCGCATCATGATACTACACAAAGCGTGATTAAACGTCAGTAAAATAATCTTAAATGAGATAAGATTAGCAAAATATAATAATAGATAAAAGGTTTTATCAATATTAAACGGAATAAATAAGACAATGAAGAAGCAGTAGAAGTGAGGAAAACAAAATGATCATGATATAAGCTCTTTTGTTATGATTTGAGCCTGAAAGAGAAAAAAGGTTAAATCATGAAACGAATGAAATATGTACCCATATTGTACAGTTTCCATACCAATTTATGTCAGTATTTGAGGTAAGGGAATTTAGAGTAGGTAAGAGAAAAGAGTAAGGGTAATTATAATTCGTAATTTTTGTATTCTAATTTGTCAATTGTCATTTAATATACGTATTAATAGATTTAAAATATAAAATAATTGAAATATACGAGATCTTTATCAATAACATAAAACATAAAAAAGTGATATTTTGTTTGAGCTTTCTATACCTAGTAATTAAAATTTTAAATACGTATAATGTGGTTTTTAATCTTGCAATTTATGGTTGTAAAAACAAAACTTAGCAAATCAAAAATTTAGTAATGTTTATGCAATTCGATCATCAAATTTGGTAATAATGAGATGTGTAGCGTTTTATTAAGTAACATTATGGTCACGCCGAAATGCTGGAATACAAAGGCAGTTAGTACAGTCAGGCATATTGTGGTTCCACAGTATTCCAATTATACCCTGGAGAGCGCTCTACAGAATTACTCTGGGGAACCCTTATGCAAATTAATGTACCGAGCTCATAAATGAATATTGCAATCAGTATGAATTATTGTAACGAATTTTTTTTGCAATATACAAGACAAAATTACAAAGTATAACAAATCATTACTAATTATAAATATTCGCAACTGAACTATTGTACAAAATTCAAATGGTTTTCTATTCTTTTGGTTCCAACTAATTTATACCCTTTAGAAAATTTGCTATAATGTATTTTATATGTTGGAAGTAAGTAAAAAGGGGACTTTTAAAATCTACTTTAATAAATCTTTAAGATAATTAAGTAATTCTAGGAAAAGCGTATTCAATTCCACACATCAATATATTTACTAACAAATTTATTACAGGAGGAATTGCCAATTCAGGAAAATTAAATCATCTGGCAGTTGATAACAATTAATTAGATTAAATCTTCCAATCATGTTTAGATCAGCCTGGAAATTCAAGAGACTTTGGTTTCCTAGATTCCATTTATTGTACGTAGGTTTCTAAACTAAACTGATTGAAATATTTCTCAAGTTTTCAAAAACACAAATTATAAATAATATTTTTATTTTAGAGATGCTTTAGAGGCAAAAATTATACTTATAAAATTAGTTTATTTATATGAATAACTTCGACTAGATAACTTTTAGTTAATTGAAAGTCCTTGCACTGAAAACTATCTTCCAAAATATATTAAATTGTATTTTAGCATAATTATACAACAGGGTAGTAATACTTCACTCCTGTTACGTGGTAAATTTCTTTTATATAAGTCACTTCGTTATACTGCATACGCTACTGTACCACGTATTAAAGTGTCATATGATATTATTTGGTTTCTTTATATATAAATTTATTCTGAGATTGTCTTGTTGCTAGCTTTATTACGTGTAAGTCTATTGTTAAAAATTCCTCTAAGGCTCAGCCAATCTTATGGATATACAAAATTATGGGACTCGCTGTTGCTTATATAGAAATGAAGCTTTATGCAAAATTTCATGTCTGTAGGTCAGTCACGCTCGAGATATCGTGTCAACAGACAGACAAACCAACAAATAAAAAATGCGTACAGCCCTTCTATTGATAGCTTTCTGTAATATTTGGAAACTAAATGAAGCTAAAATTTCTCGAGATAGTAAAATATTTTTAACGTCCTTACTTTTAATTTGTATAAGTAATATGTGTATTTAATAGAAAATGAAATCATAAGCACTTAAACATGCTAATGAAATATTGGCTACGTTGGTTAAACAATAAGTAGGCATGTTGTATAATATAAGTTCTACTTACTTTAAAGGTACTGATGTACAGGACATTACTGTTGTTACTCGTAATATGAGCTTTGTCAATATGAATATTAATATCTTACTGGTAAACATTATGTGTATATACGATTTAGTTTACTTAATTAGTATGAAAACTTAACGACTCAACCCCGTTTTAAAATAAAATAATATTTGCCTAAATTTTATTTTAGTAAGTGAATAAAGGACAAGACGTGATTTCAATTCGGATTTTCAACTCGGAGTGATATGAGCTCTAAAACTCAAGATCTCTGGCACCAATCAGACTGCTCGTGTCATGTAACTCTTGTAGCACATTCTTGAATCTTGTGTTTCTCTTGTGTGTTGAGAAATCACATTTACATGTATTCACAATTTATACGACTCTGTCACAGAGGAAGTTCTTGGCAAAGGAATAATCAAACAGACTTTGACAAAATTCAAATTCGAGGTGTTGAAAATATATTTTACAACCTTACAGACCAGAAGAGAAGCAGTGAAATATTTTTCTATATATTAAAAAATAAAAGAATTCATATTCGCTAATATTTTTCTAAATATATGGAAGTTAATTAAATTTATGATCAAGAATGAAGGTTTTAGAAAATTTTATTGTAACAGATTATTTTATATTCTATTACTTCCTTTCCTATTCTTAATACATAATGCTTGGCAGCACAAAATATGTTTATATCGACAAATATACAATGTATCTATTGACTTTAGCGAAGCCAACCTATTGGCGCTAGAGAAATTTAAATTCCGTCTGTCTGTTCAAAACATTTTCTCATAGACTTGGTGTTATATGTAGCTTTATTTATATATTACAGTTCTGACTGTGTGCATGTCACTCCACGGGATTTGTATTAAATAGAATAAGTCTACAATTAAGATGAGTGCAAGCATGTGAAAATAAAGTTTAACATATTATCAAAATTAGGTCGCTTATACAGAAAAAGTAAAAGCATAATAGTGTGAATGTAAAAAAAGTGATAAGGTTTATTTTTAGCGCACCTTGCGCTATAGTATCCTTCCTACCTTACCTGAAATTATATTGTTTTAAAATCTGTGAAGAAACATAAATTAATAAAACAAGTGTAAATGTATTAAGTGACTAGATATATTATATGAAGACATTAGCAGTTCTATCATAGTATACGTCAAATCAAATACTTAAATTACTTTAATACATATACTTAAATTTAGTTAAGAGTCTTTAAAGCCTATACCTGAGTATTTTAGCACTCGTAAAACTCAATTCTCGATAACTTATTCAACAATTAGTTGGCTTGTATATTATTCAATAGTTTTATTTTCCTTTAATATCAATCACCATGTATGTTGCGTAAAATTATTAAATATTGTCCGACACAAAAACAAAACTGGAATATGAAATTCCTTCGTCTATGAGTATGCAATTCAAGTCCTGTCTACTGAGGAAAACAGAGATTTCAAAATATACGTAATTTTGAAAAACATTCTCTTTATTGCGTGTTTTCCGCAAAATCTATTGCAAATACAAATTTAATCAAATATACTTGTTTAAAGATTTTTATGGTGGATTATTTTAAACGGTATATGAATTCCGGACTCTTGCCATTGTAATATGTTACAATCAATATAAAACTAAGTGTTTAGAATTGAGATCCATCCTCTTCTTTAGTTGTTAAAGCGTACGTTTTAGGATAAAACCCATCTTCTAGGAATACCATCCTAGGCCAAAACGAAGACCCGTTATATTTTACATTAAAACGACAAATATTTTTATTGATGAGGTAATATGAGGTGTTTATTCATTACGTGAAAATTCAAATGAATATACCGAGTAAAACCAGAATGAATCACAATGCATAATTTAGTGGAAAATGTGTTTCAAAATGTAAGCTCAATGATATTGAAGAAATGTTAGGTGGAAAATAAATTCTCTATAAGAATAAGGAATAAGATATTGTGTCAGTACTGCATTACGTAAAATTATAGACGTGATATTTTATTATTTTAGTTCATAATTAAGGTACACATGAACATTTAGATAGTCAAAATGACCATAAACCTAATAGTAGTTAGGGAAGTACTACATATAAAACTTATTATAAAAAAAAATAAATCTTGCTTATTACTGGAAAGAAATCCATATTAGATCTATAAACATTATATGAAGAGTAAAATGCAAATTTAGAACATGTAGCAACCTATTACTTTGTGACCCTATTTGAAATTTATTTGCTGGTTTTTACTTCTGATCATGGATGTTTCTTTTTATGTGAAATAATTGTTATGGATAAAATATAAACTGTAATCTTGTCAGTGTAAAACTGTAAAACTACTCAATTTATGTAATAAACTAAAGTTTTGCCTCCAAGTCTATAAATTTTACATTTTAATTTTTTATATATAAAAACGGTATTAGCATAAAAATGGAATAATAAAAAAAGGTGAATGTGAATAACTGCAAAAATAATCCAAGTATTGTTTAGAGAAATAAGGAAAGAATATTTATTAATCAGCAGAAACTCCTTTTCATAACCCGTTTAATCTGGAAGCAACAAATAACAACAGATCCACATTAATGGTTAGCGTCTAGTGGGCCACATGTGAATCTACAGGGGTAAGTGAATGTAGTATAGTTGAAAACCCCTAAATTTTTAACCCCATAATATATGCAAATATATAGTGTACATTCAGGTATATTCAAATAAGCCTTTTTCAAGGACAAATCGTAATATATTTCTACTATCCGAAATGTTTGTACACATATAAACTCATAGTAGAGATTTGTACATTTATTGAAAAACCATAAATATAATTTAATTGACACCCAGTCTTAAATCAACTAGTGATAAACATTTAAAACATCAGTTGAATACATCTATATGTCTTATAATGAAGTCTATATCTGACCCTTAATCACTTTCCATATTATGTAATGTATTTTATGAGAACAATGGTAATAAATCGTATTAGTAAGTGCACATAAGAGCTTAATAAATATATAGGACAAAGGATAAAAAACATCAAAGCTAAATTAGAATACACACAACGATATTGTGGCGGTCGAGGAACGTACATAATCTGTTTTGAACGTCACTGTAAACAGATCTTCTTATAAACTTGATGAGGATGTGCAAAAGACGTGTGTGTAAAAATAATACTATAGAGGCATTGCAGTACTTATTTCTCATAGAATATTAAAGTATTATTTGCTGGTATAGCGTTAGTGAAGCCAGAAACTTTTATTTTAACAAGAGACATAATACTTGTATAATTACAATTCATTTGATTTGTATGCATTATGATTGAATCGATATCCTGCTAACAACTAGAAAATATTTTAATGTTTAGTACAATAAAAATGTTTATCGTTACAAATTAAAGGTTCTAACGGAATTTAATTTGAACTTAAACTTAAGAACGCCTCGTTTAACAAAATTTCAGAATAAAAATACATACAGATAGCAAAATTTATTCTTATAAATAATTTTATTAATTCTTCTTAAAAAAATTATTTTATTCCTATGAATACAATTTGGTTTAATTCTATGCATTTTACTTTGATAGTGGAGTTATAGCAGTAGGTTTAAGATGAAAAACGGCGAAGGCACACTAATATCTCAAATCTAAACATACATCACATTATTGAAGTAGTGGAAAAGTGAATAGTGAAATGAAACAGTTATTTGTAAATTTAATTAATTGGCGGCTAACGTATGGCATACTAAAGAAGAAAAATATAAAATTTTCATACGGCTAAAAACACTTTATTTCACATTTTTCCGCAAACGTCGCTCGTTAGGGCCGGTGATTAAGTGATGTAAATAAGTAATATATACTTCATTATTTTAATTCATTTATTTCGCATTCAAGTATTTAATAATCCTTCACAATATTTTGTTCGTTCAAAAGCTGCCTTCTTCGTAATATATTCGTAACATGAAAATACTCCTTACTACTAAATTAAACACCGAGAGCATTAAAGTCTTTGAGCTAGAAGTTAATGTCACACCGTTTAGTAACAATTACTCTTTCTACATAATGTTTATAGCTAAAGCAATATATTTCTATATTTTTATTGTTTGTAACACTGCCGTTACGGTCTATATAATTTGTCCCTTACAGTCGTGTAGTTGTATGACGGTCTGTGTTATTATTCAGAAAGAAAGTACAACAAACTCGAAGCTTAGTATGTAAATTCCTTTTTGTCTTAGGAAGAATTCTTTTGGTTTTGAGTCCGTTCGTCTGTGCGATTACTCATGATAGAAAATTCCTGGGGATTTGAAACAAGATATATAATTTCCTCTCATGTAAAAGACCTATATTCATTTTTGGAATTACAGGGTAGAATGACAGTCCATATTTTGTTGTCCTTCTGTGCGTTAACCCTTTTGTTACTTTATATTGGAATTTTTCGTGATTATTGATAATCCGAAATCAATACTATTATGGATCCCCTCATATAAATTGTTTTATCGGTTTATTTTCATCCAAAGAAGTGCTCTAATTTTACCTATCGAGTATTTATTATGAACTATTAATAATATAAACAAATTACGAATAATATTTTGGAAGTTGAATGGTGAGTAAAGTATAAAAGTAAATTAAAACAACCTTGTTTAAGTATTTCTGCAAAATATTTTAGTTAAATTATAATAAAATTGTATTAATGTATGTTTATTAGTCAAATATCTAACTAACTACATGGAAGAGCCACAATAAATTTCCAGTTAATGAAGCACTGCCGATAAAGAGTCTTATGATACATCTATTTAACTGTGTAACTCAATTCTACATCCAAAGGAATGTGTTATAACTGAACTTACATTTGATTTATTTTATTAAATATTCTTTAAGGTTATATCAATATTTTATTCCATTTGATAAACTTCGTCAACATTCTCAAACTAAAGTGTACCATAATCATAATTTATAATATACCTTTATGACACTGCACCGATACATACATGTAACAACAACATCTTGGACAAATAATTTTGTCTTAAGTAATAAATTATCGTATTATTGCTTTTATTTAACGAATTTCTTAATACTTAAACAATTTAAAGAATATTTAAGACCGTAAAAATTAATTAAAAAAAATAATAAATATATACCCTAAAAAGATATATACAACTTCAGTTTCAGAAAACGTATTTCAATAAATTGAAACAATGCTCAAGGATTAAACAAGATGGCATTAGTTTTAAACTCCTCGTTTTGTTCTCAATGTGTTTCAGTTAGGAAATTGAATATTCAGCAAATCGATATTTAAAGCAGGAAAAAATCCATTTAAAATTTGCAGCTAATTTCTTTGGATTTAGCATCGTGCTGTGTCTAATCTGTATCCTGCTATCTCTAACATTTATCGTGCTGTACGAAAAATGTGTCATAAATTAATCGTGCTGTATTTGAAATGTATCGTTCTTTGTCCAAAATAGATCTTGATGTGTGAAAATAAAAAAGAGGTACTCATCAGAAGTTAACTTGCGTATTTATTAAATAAATCAAATATATACTCTATATATGGTACATATGTATGTAGCTTGTATCTGAATTCGGATTTCCAAACATTAAACAAGAAAACCTGCAGCTTACATAGATAATAAATACTTTAAAATAATTCCCTGCATTTAAATATCTTTCCAGTATTTTACTTTTATCAAGTAACTCATATAATAAACTTCAAAAGCTTTGACTAAGTAATAATCCTTTTTAGTAGATTATCGTTTTAGGAACTACTTTTAAAAATAATAAATAAAATTAAATATGTTGTAAGATACGCTTTGTAGAAAACATGTGAAATATACGGCATTCAAGTTTTTAATTGTAAACACTGTAATTAACTATTTAAAGTGGTTTGATACTATACCATATTTATTTAATTTGTTAGTTATATTGATACTTATGATGATTATAAATAACATCAGAAGTACTTACTTGAAACGTACATATTTGATTTATTATTATATTGTCTTGTATTTACCTTAATACTATAACAGTAACACATTATTAAGTGGTGTGTAGGCATACAAGTATGACAACAATTATAGGTAATACAAGTATGATGGTAATGCTGCTTCGCAGATATTCCAATTACTGTCTGTAGAGCGTCCCGCCATCGCATTGCTAAGGGATGCTTAAGAGAATTGTGCTTTGGCGAGCTCATGTATGCACAATGTGTTCTGATGCAGTATTTATGAGTACATCAGAGGGTTATTCTTTATTTATTTATACCCTTACTTGTTTTTACTTCCTAATTGTAAAAACTATAATGTTCAATTAACATTATTAAATAATAGAATTATTTAAGACAGTTTAATTTGGCTAATGAATGATTTGCTATATTATCCATATATGGACGGAGATGTGTATTTTGCATACGATCTTGTCTTCACGATTATCAATGTTAGCTTTGTATGGCATCCCTTATAAACATATTTTAAAGGTTTATTAAAACTTTTTCAAACGTTGGTATAACTGCTTACTGTAGTTACAAATAAATTCACCAGAGTAACGGTAATTTAAGGGGTATCGCGTAGACAGGCAGACGAATGGAATGCTCATTGAATTTTTCATTCTAAATCATCCATGTTTTCTTTTTACCAAGAGTTACTTGGGTTCAAGTACCAATTTAAAGTCTCTGGGACATCGCTTCCCTATGGTTATTACACAGGTAGGCAGATCGAGTTTAAAGGAGCATTTCTGCACATAATTATATTTCCGATCCCACAGCTTATTTAGCCTTGTTCCTCCAAATAATAAATGTACACATACTGTACGTATCAAAAACGTATTATAGTAAAGAATCGATTATTTCCTACTCTTGAGGTTTATATCAGGTTTAATATATTTTCAGTGCCACAGTAAATGTTGACTCGTTGTTCCGATGAGGGAAATACATTTAAATACTTAGAACTGAGAACCTAGCTATGTCCAACATTCTTTACATCATGCCGTTTAAATTAAATTGTATTGTAATATATTTATTTATAGTGAGAAATATGAGTTTCCTTTATTTTGCCGATCAAGATAATGTAACTACCTCAGACACATGCTTTTGTCAAACATTGTCTACTTACGTTTCCTGCAATCTTCTTTCAGTCTAACATATTTCCAATGCCATAGTTGTATGTCCTAGGGCCCCAAGATGAAGAAAATATACTTACTTAGGACTGAGAAGTATTCTACTGTAAAAACCGTATCCTTCCGGTATAAAGGGGAAATCCTTAGGAAGATTATTCAATATTTCAGTAATCATTTATGACGGGTTTTGGGTTGTATAAGTTTTGTTTTCGCACTGTAGTCTGGGAAAGAATAGCTAGCTACAGCTAGTTGCTAGTTGAAACATCTCAGTGTAAAATTGCCATATTGCAATGTCAAGAAGCCAACCAGTCTTGATTATATAGACTTTCTTACATACACACTCACATTCACATTTTCCTCATTAAGTAAGGTATTAAAACAGTAACTTTAATTCAAGTATTTCAAATTCTTTAGTCACGTTTAATTAATCACTGGCCTAAACAAAATAAAGATTATAGTTTACCCGTATTTTTTTATCTTGATAACACTAATATTTCAGCACTTATATTATATAATTAAAATTTACACTAATATTTCAGTCTCTTTGACGTACTTCAACTAAAACATCCAAAAATGTTAAAAAGTGTGAAAAGCAGCCTAGTGGCAGTAAAATTTGGATTTTGAAACATAAATTTTATCATTAAAATGGTAGTTAAATTAATAAAACTTATGTTTGTGCTGCCATAAAGCAATTATTACACAAGACAGTTGATTCATTTTAACAATATCTTTAAACTATTATTCCAAACATTAAGAGACGAAGATAGGGGTTTTAGCTAACTTAGAGACCAGTGTGGCGCAGCCTACAGGGATTTTTTTTAGATAAGAATAGATCTATATGCAAACCTGGATCCCTTAGAATGTTTATGTAAAATTTCAGTAAAATATAGCATACACTATATAGTCAACGCGTGAAAGTAAAACACACAAAGAAAGCTATTTCTAATGTAATTAGGAGTGTAATGTGTAACTATTCATTAGCCGTAATTTATCAGTAATCACGTGGTATACAATTGGGTATCGGAAGATGTATCTTAAAGAAAACGTTTAGACGATGCGGCAGGGGCAAAGATAATGGTGTAATTAAATTTAAACCGTGTTTTTAACCCAAACATGTTCCGGGACAAGTCCCGGAATATGTTAAAGCAACATGTTAAAGCAACGCGATAAAGTAAGGAACATGTATTACAGCAATCTGGTATTAGACCTTTGTTATAGAGACATGCTTGTTTGAGGCCTGCTATTAAGGTAATTAATTATATTCAAAACAAAAAAGTTACACTTGAATTAGTGTTTGTTGAAAAATGAGAATATCATTTAACCTGTACTAAGATTTTCAATAAGCAAGGTATATTTATAAGGTAATAACTTTTTTTATATATAACAAATTATCTTAGGCCTACATATGTATATAATTTATAGATTGCCACAATAAATCAAACTCAAATTTGACACCGCAGTTTAGACAGACTGGAAGTTATTTAAACTGTCGGAACTGTTTATTTTAGTATAAATTGTGTTGTTTTGGCTTGTCTGTAAATATAAATCAAATGACCTGACTGACTCACTGATTTATCAACTAGCTAATATATGGTACAACTAAACGTGTTCAAGCTTATAATAATTAATTAGCAATTGGCATATAGTTCGAAAAATATATGCCACATATACGTAATCAGACAACAAATTGACTGTTGGTTCTCCTCCTTTTATAAGAAATAAAACAAAACAGATACATAATTCTAGCAAACCCAAAAGTAGGTGTTTAATTAATTTTCTAATACCACTAAATCCTTAAGGAATGCAGAGTAAGCAGCTGCATAATAAGCTATAATGAATGGAACGTACACGATAATTGCTGGCAAAACTTAGTGTGACATGCAGTACGTGTGTTATGCAAATGGGTCCTGTCATTGCAGATTCCACTCTGAGTAACGTATGCTGTAGCAATTGATGCAATAATTAATAACGTGTATACATCGAAGAAGGCTATTTATAAAAGCCAAAATTTAGGTCAGTTTTACACTAAACTTCTTCTAACAATCTATATTTGATTTTTAAAATTCCTGTCCACCCTTTTAATCACTTCCTAAAGCATTAAAAACGACCCTGAAACATTTTTATTGATTAAAGTTTATATATTCAGACTAAAATTGAATCATAAACTACTGCACGCTTCAGCTGTTACATAAACTACTTCATAATAAAGCAGAAAATATATTTCATTTACGGAACGTTTTAGTGCTCACGTTCGTCTAGTTATTACTGTGATGCTATAAAGGCCACCTTCATTTACCACTAGCTTGGCACAAAAGCATACTAAATTTGGAATATTTTTGAAATGAATTTACAATAAATACATAATAGAATGGCCATATTGAAACAGTTTTATGAAATAACCGTGAACTACCTTGAATATCTATCAAACATTCCATCGTATTTGACTGAGTAGATCCAATGATTTTAGTAAAAATGTAACTATTTTAGTAACTATTTTACTGGGGAGTAATCCTAATACCGACATCTCTTAAGTAATACAGATCGATTATTAAATGTTATTAGTAGTATATTTTAGAGGCATGACATGTTAGTAAACATTATTAAAACCTAAATCTTTCGAAACAGTTAGCCTACTTCCCTTCTTCCACATCCAACGAATTATTTCGAAAGTAAATACTTGTGGATATTCTAATTTAATCTAGTCTAAGGATTTTCTATGCCATATTTGGGTTTTAATTTTCCTAGATCAAGAGAATATATACACAAAAATGTATAAGAAGTTACTTTCAGCCATTGAAAAGTACTTCCAGTCTAAGATATTTCTGGAGTCACAACTTAGTTTTTGTCTGTAATACTGTTAGTTACAATGCCTCTTTTGAAACATATAAATAAAATGAGATTTAGCCATGCAGAACTATTGAAACTGAAGCATTCTAAATTTACCTATATGTAAAACAATTATAATAAGTAACCAATTGTTACTCGTAAAAATGTTTTTTACCCTTAAATTTATCTTCACTTAAAAAATGTATGCCAGTTATTATTAGATAATTTTTAAAGGAAGGATTACTTAATGTGGTCCTTTTTATATTTTAAAATATAAGTACACTCTTATAACCTCTCTGTGATTTTTAAAAGTATAACTATAATTTTAATATATTTTCATGTAATTAGGTATAGATATTAATTTTTTTACTACTTTTAAAAGATAAACATTCATTTTATTGAGAATTTGTATAGAGTTCACAAACAAAAAAAAAACATTTTAAATATATAAATTTGTGCAGTATATTCATATCTTGATAAATGATTAAAGCCTGTAAAGTTTAGTTATTCTCTAGAATAAATAATTAGAGCTTCATGATGGGCAATTTTTGTTATATACGTATATACTTGTTTTTAAAACAAAATTTATTTTATAAATTGTATTTGTGTGGTTTAAATATAGCATTTATTGGACACAGAATATAAAATGCAGAATAAAAAAATGCAGTTTATATGGGTTCAAGAAATGCAATGTAGGGAAAATTTTAGCTAACTAAGTAGAGTTAAAAGGCCGTTGAAATTTGCCAGCACTGTTAGTGGTAAGCAAAGGGGAAGCTCAGACATATCTGTGGTATTGTGGGTCAGTAATCAAGTTTCAGTGGTGCCAACTATTGGAGAACTACAGATCAACATTTATTAGCCTTGTGGCCTTGTTCCACAAACATCTCTAGGTGGATAACCACCTTCTCTTTTGTGTTAAATAGTTGTTTACTTTCACTATGCGATTACTCTTTACATCGATAAGATAATCCTTACACACTGTGTTTATTGATTTACATGTAAAAACGATAACCCTAAATCAACTTAACTACTTCTGTTCTTCATTATATTAGTGGATAATACTTACTTGGATACAGTAATTGTACTCTCGCCTCATAAGAAAGATACTTCTGTAAGAGCTTCTGAGTGAATTGAAACTTCAGGATGAATCTACACTGGGAAAGACAAATAAAGTGGAGTATGTATATATATATATATATATATATATATATATATATAAAATTTCAATAAACATTGAATCGCAAAAAGTACTCGCTCCGCCGGGAGTCGAACCCGGATCTTTCACTTGCCGGGTGAATGTGCTACCATTACACCACAGAGCGCTCACTTTTTCCGATTCAATTATTTTGTATTTGGCCGTATCTGTCACATATGCGTTTAAATAAGCAAACTAACATATGATCGGAAGACCAAATACCTGTCAAACGACTTTTATTTACATTAAATTGTATAAATTGCAAATTGCCTTATTTAATTTCAATAAACATTGAATCGCAAAAAGTATATAAGTATAATATATATATAATATATATATATATATATATATATATATATATATATATATATATATATATAGACACTTCCATGGATGCCAAGGAGCGGCACCTCACTGATCGAAAATGTCTAGTCGTTGAGGTGCAAGGGTGGATAGATCTAACCTACTACAGATGTGACTCTAGGGGTGGACGGAGCTCCCTCAGTATTAAAGGCTGTAAAGGCTGTTGCTAGCCTAGACACAAAGGAGGATATACCTCCCTAAGGAAGGCTCTTGTAAGGGGGGGGGGCCCTGCCCCTGCACGCATTTACTGGAGAGTCTTGGACAGAGCTGGCCTCCCTTTTTTCAAGGTGACAAGACTGAGGTAGAGTGCCCTCTTTCTCTCCTAGTGGGATCTCGTCATTCCGCTATTTCTAACTTTACAGATTCCTGAATGCCCACTTTAAAATCAATCATCACGGTTTTTATGGCTAAGTACAATTAGATATTTCAAAAATAGACAAGAAAATTGTTATCCTCTGAACACATCACACTCATAGTTCATCTACAAACAAAGACAAAAGAATATTAGTCTGAACGGACTTCAACCGATATGTAAAAAGATAACTCTCAGTTTTATTACATTAAACCTAAAAAATATTTTAAAGCTCTCTCCATAATACTTAAGTATGAAATTTTGAACTAGTTCATTAAAATGTGCAATTTTTATGCTTTAAGTTATTACAATGTAAAATAAGCTCTAGTCAAAAGTTTCGGAAATAACAGCATTTTCTTTTTTATAACTTATTATTTCGTGTTTTATAGTCAGAGCTGAGAGCTCATTTTGAATGTATAAGGAAACTACCTCTTTTCTTGAAATCGATATGGGAATTTCCTGAATGGATAGAAATCAAGTTGTAATCAACTGTACTAATCTTGTGACAATTTAAAAGGTGTGGTATTAAAAATATAAAGTTCTATTATATCTTGGATAATAATTTTATTACCATGAAACACTTAAAACTGTGAAGGAAACAGGATTTTTCCGGACATTTGCAATTGTTCAGTGAAAGAAGAAATCATTACACAACGCTATACACAACACTAATCATTAAAACTGAACTACGGAATACAGGTCACAATACGTCTTCATTCGTCTACTAACCACCTACGACTGGTCGTATAGTTTTTGTATAGTTTTTTATTAAGTGCATGTTTATAGAGTTAGTGAAGTTGACAAACAACATGTAGGTTGTGATTCCTGACTTAGGCGTGCCACAACGCTTTGGTAAGATTTGTTTATTTTAACCTAGTTTGTAATTATGTTTTAGGTTAGTTCCTTACCTGAAGAAGAGATCAGATTGCAGATCTCGAAACATAGTGTTACCGATTTCTTGTTTCACTGAACGATGGCAAATGTCCGGAAAAATTCTATTTCCTTCACAATTCTTCCATCGTCAAAATTAACCTTCAAACTTAAAACTGATAGACACATAAATAAAGAGATTGACAGTAGTCTCTTTAAGACAAATACTTGGTCTATGTATACTAAATCAGGGCTTAAAATAATATTTATTTATAAATCTGATACGTGGTTTTTATTATAAAGTAAGAAAAATGTGAATTTAGATATATTTGTTGTTATATATTTTAAAAAGTTTAGATTTCAACCCATATTAACCTTGACCTAAACTAGCGTGGCAGACGTTGCTTAGAGAATTTTAACAAAAACTAAGCTTTGTGTCTCTTAATGCAAATTGCCTCCAGTCCCCTGGTTGAATATCTATAAAACACATTTTCAATATATAGAGCAAAAATATATTTACATTTGAGAAGTGTTATAACTGTCAGAAGAGCAAGCAGGCTCAACATTTATAATTTTGATCATTAAAACGTTTGATAAAATTTACAGTTAGTTTATGGAGAAGCTAACAATTGTTTTATTACAAGTATCTTATTATTATGTAATTGAAAGAGGATATTATGTCTTGGTTAGAGTAAACTAGCCTGTGATTTTCGTTTATCTTACCGATTTCAACTATTTCAACAAGATGCATAAAAATTGCTGAGTGGTAGAAGAAAAATCACGCTACTAGTTGGACAAAAAATAATTTCTCTCTGTATGCCTAGACGATATCTTGAGAAAGTAGTAACATATAAAGTTTCAGTTTGGTTTAAATAACTTATGTGTCAGAGGCATCAAGTAAAATAGTGTTGGCTGGCATTTGATTTCATTTGGCTGAGTGTAGTTGGCCAAGTTTTATTTGTCTTAGGTTAACATGATGGCAACGAGAAATCACAGAATAAAGTTATAAACAAACTAGGTACCATTATATATAATTTTGCAAGCGACATTCTAACGAATGAAGCCTTATTTCATGAGCTACAGTTCTGAAATTTTAAATGCAACTGATTATGGTACGCGGCACGTGGGTTTGCATACTATCTTGGTTAACTGTGTAATCTTAATATTATTATTAAAAACCCCGGTATAAATAATTACAATTTTAGCATTTCGTGTCGTTTCATACCACTGTTACTATTTTCAGGGCAATTTAGATTAAAGAGAGAGTATTACACTTTTCTGATGTAGCTTAGGAAAAGGGTTTTTTCAGCGGAGTCATGACATATATAAAATCTCTTTGTAATTAAATTAAGTGTAAAAAATGTAGATTTAAAATTTTTATTACGTGGAGTAATATTTATTACGTTACTATATTTTTAAATGTTATATATAATTTCTCACTCATTACAATAAACCAATTTAAATGGTTGTTGAAATTATCAACTATAGTGAAAATACAAGATTTTTACTATTGCAATGTTGATAGTTAAAAAAAAAAAAAATACACCATCACAAATTTCGTGTAGATCCAAAATCTTAAAGTAGCATTAGTTACCATTAAAATAGCAAATTCTAAGAAGCATGCTTGACCACAATTCATTAGTTAAATTCATTGAATAATCTTAAGTATTTATGTACCAGAAGACCATGGCGGAGAACAGTTTTTTAATGTTTGTGTAAGCCTCATAGTAGTATTAAGATTTTCAAATACCATTTTCTTAAACTTGTTGTGAATAGCTACTTAAAAAATAAGCAAATATCTAAATTTGTAAATTTTGTATTAAAAATAACACACCAAAGTCCCGAACGAAACACTTTATACACATGTTCTATGAAAATAATATGTGCACAAACTCTAATATCGCGACACAATTTTAGTAAATAATTCAAAAGTTTTAATGACTTAATTTCACTAGGTTAGTACTGCCATTAACATGTAATCGTTAGCCTTATTGTCTGGTCCTGAACAACTGTCAATATCTTGAAAGAGCTATGGTTTATTAGCAGTAGTCATTAAATACTTGTGAAAAGTTCTCGCGTACTAACGAGGCACTAATGAACAACTTTCCTGAGCTAAAGAACGCAACGAGCGATGATACAACTCTAACGTTTTATGCTCGTAAAAATGAGTTAATAATAAATCGACCATGATTTCTTGACAATCAGAACTAATATTAAGATAATATAAGTATAAAATTTAAATTTTGTACAAGTATTCCATAACATCATAATAATATTAAACCACATAAGGCTACAGTTAAATATATTGGACGCATAGATATACTGTATTAATTGTATTTAGTCACGAAACTATAATACTCTGTTAGCAGATCTGAGTTATAATACTACAACAGTGCGATAGCAGTTTATGGACAGTAATATTAGTGGAACAACAAATTAAAGTAATATTTTGTAGGCAACATAACGTAATATATTCCCATATAACAGTATTTAAACACGTAGCTAAGATGTGAAGGATTTATTTATAAATATTTAAAGTATTTTATAGTATAATACAATTTTATAACACATTTTTGAACGAATAAGTATTATGTAGGTGTATTATTGTTTGCAATAATTTCCTGCTTCTAATAAAAATGCCTTTGGTTGTAAAATAATTAAATAATAAAAAATAATTTTATTTTTTATGATCCAAACAATATGCATACTATCAAAAGGCTTAAATATCAAAAACCAGGTTATGGTGGGACGAATGAACTATTTAGGAAAACCCAGTTAACCGGTAATAGGCAACATTTATTTAGTGAACTTCTCTGGTCAATCACTTTAAAAGGATTATCTCAGCCTGGAAAAGCAAGTGAAACGTTGAGTTCTCTGATCCTATTTATGTGTGTAGCGTTTCAAGATGGGATTTACTGGTATATTGCTTTGATATAAAACAAGATAAATACATTTTTATCTAACACGTATTTTATAAAAGGAGATTAAGCGTAATTTAAAGAACTGGGTCTAAGTTGATGAAGAAATGCGACTAGTTTTAACTTGTCTAATTTAAAATATATTGCCGTGTAAAATTACCTATAAATGCTTTTTAATAATAAAGTTTTTGAAAATTTTAAATGTAATTTATTGATTATAATACTATGATATAAGAATCTAAGAGTACACCAGACCACATGTCACTTGAATGAAGGACTAATAGCTAGTGTTTAGTTTATTATTAAAAGATAGGATTACATTTAACAAATCTAGATATGAAGAAGAGATTTAGATAAAGTCAAAAAGCATGGAATACAGTAATAATGATACCTGTCACGGAGGTCGTATTTCCTACAAACATGCACAGGATGGTACGGCTTAGACGTCTCGTCTTCTAAAAATACACATACGGAGCGACACACTGTTTGTAGCTACATTTGCAGATGTAATCATATTGATTATAAACACTGTTCATACCAAGAGTCACTGGCATCGTGTGGAGTCGCCCAGTTGTACGCTATAAACTCTTCAGCACTATTACAATGCTTAGGACAGTAAAAAGTGCTTGAAACGAATACTTAAAGAACTGGACGTTGAGAAATGTTTGACTTATTCTGACGGCTTCTTGAAGAAACGGATGCCTGTGAGGGTAAATGCTAAGTCACCGTTCTGTGTCCCAAATTTCGGTAAATATGTTTGTTCCTTGTATCCTACGCATATATGACTTGACCATTTGTCGTGGTACATTCGAACATTCATTAAAATTAGTTGTCTTCAAGATGTAGAAAGTCAGAATTGTGAAGAGTTGCAATTTTTTAATGAGTCTTTGCAAGAATGTATGAACTTTAGCTGTTTGATTGATTTGCTTGTTTTGAATTTTTAATCCTATGAACAATTTTCCATGAACAACCTTGTATTTGAATAAGAATCTCAAAACAGAATTGCCATTAGAAAATTTAGAGGAAACATAATCAATAAAGTATTCCAAGTAAATTTGATGTCCAGGAATTGATGGAATTAAAACAATCGATTTCCTCTAGTATAGTTATGCAATAAAAAAGCTGGTTTGTTCTTGGGATCTCCCGGTCGTAACACCAAAATCATGATGTTTGAAATTAAGAAATTTAATTTTAGATGTATTTTGTTGAATTTAGGTAAACAAGCGTCATCAGAATGTCCTGTTCAAGAAAGATTTTATGTATTTTGTCTGAAAGAAAGCGTTATGTCGTCAGTACTACTGTTTTGAGTTATTAATACCGTAATAATTTCCTATCTAAATGTCATAAATAAGAAAAATAATTTTAATAATGATCCTTCAGTAACTATATCAATTTAAGTGAATAATTCCAGAGAGCTTTAACGTAAATTTGGACAGTTTGGTTCCATGGTTTTGACATGACCGAAGCCATAGGATATTCACACCTCTAATACTTTAAAATTACGTTTATCGTGCAGTTATAAAGTTGTAAAAATATTGAATTTCGATCTTCTAATTCCTCCAAAACCATTTCAGATAGACTTTCGATTGCATCTAGGGTTGACGTACCCTTTATAAAGCAGATTGTGCTCGTTTAAAATCATTGCAAAAACGTTTTTTATATACTTTGCTAATAACTGAGACATGAAGGCTTATAATTATTTTTAGATCATATAGTCCTTTTTACTAAGGGTAGACAGAACTGAGACAGGCTTATAATTATTTTTAGATCAGAGATAGTCCTTTTTTGTATTGGAATAACCTACGCGATACTTAGGGATGTGAGAAAACTCCTTGTTCAAATGACAAACCAACTAATGGGTATATTGGTTTTATAATATACATGAAGTATCTCTAATTATTCACACATACATCAAATTAATATCGCTTCATGTTTTAGCAGGGTGTTAGTGTTATGATTTTTCGAGGTCTTCCTGAACTATTGCAGCCAGTACCAATGGCACAAGAAAAAATGGAGGGGTTTAGGAGGATGCTTTATTTTTATTTTATTCCAACAGACCTCGCTTACACTAACACATAAAATATGGTGGACAGATAACTGCGACTTTCCTCAATTAATTGCATATCTCATGCCACAGTATATGTGCTAGCTTATACAATAGCTACATAGGTATAACTAAATTAATTACTTATTTATGTGGTAAATAGTTCTTTTGATATGGATATAATTGTTTATTATGTAAAATATTTAAACTGTTGGCTAGCAACTATATTAAAAGAATAATTCTCTAACGGGCTATATATAAAACACAGTTTTAATGTTTAATGTAGTATTGGTATATTGTAAATAATCTAAAAACATTATTTTGTATTCGTGGATAGATAGCTAAGAACATGGTGGTAAACACATGGTTATATAACAATTGTTTTTGTATAATGGTTTGAAATTATGTTGATAAAATCTTTGGCTTTAGTAGACACTTTTTATCACACTTACTGCCATGAGTTTGAAAGCATTTTGAAGACTGAGATTTAGATGAGATAAGTTCCTTCATCTGTTAAATAATTACCCACAGTTGTCACACTTGTATATCAGAAGTAACTTCACAGCCTACACGCACACAGAATGAACCACTTAAACTCCCACGAGTTAAACCACTTACACTGTATAATGAAGATGGCAACTCTTGGTGTTTTATTGCGCACTTACCGAAGTAGTTACGTCGTCTGCTTCGTCTCTGGCATATAAAAGCTGTTTTCTGAAACATTGTAATCGTAAATATGTTGCTTAAGATTAACTATAAATATTTACTGTTTATCGAATTATCGCTTATGGAATCTGAGTTTTTTTCAGAACTTTACACCTTTATAAATTTTCAGTCGTTTAAGAACAGTGCGTACCGGTTTTGATATAATCAAGACAACATTATAATTACTTGACGTCGTACTTGACTTCTTTCCACAGGAAATTTAATATCACTGTAAACAATAGGTTAGTTATAAACAGGCCATAAAAATAATATACAATTTTTAAATACGAAACCGATACACTCTGTTTCCGTAAATATTTGGCCACATAATTTTATCATATTGGGAATAAAGTAATATGATTATATACAGACGGCTTATAAAATTGTTTTCAGCTTAAGAAAAAAACGGATTGCTCAATATATTCTTGAAGGCATAATGTTTATTTAAAAAATTACCATTAACTATTTTATAGTGGAGGCGAAAAGCGGATCTTCAATGAGTATAAACTTGTAGGAATATGGTCGAATATAAAGTCATGAAGTAGATAAAAAATCTCTATTGTAATTTGTCTATTAATACTTTTACTCAATATATACTCAATGTTATATAGTAGATAATAATTCATAGTGTCGATAACGGTTAGTAAAATGTTAAACTGAGTAAGCCGTTTTCGTGGTACAATTTAGAAATCTGGCTGAAAAGTCTACCACAACATCTTTCAAATAATCTTCTCTATCAAAAACACAAAACATCAAACAAGTTCAACCTACTTCAAATTTATTCATTAACAGTTTCCCCCTGCTTAACTGCCATGTACGTGTTTGTGTTTTATATGAAGTAAAATGAAGTATATTGAGCCTAGAGCTACATCCTTGTACACTCACGTAAGTTTCTTTTCTTGATAATATAATTAGTAGTTTGGTTTGGTACTTAGTTATGTACTACGTAGTTTGATCATTAGTACTAAGTATTTTTTTCGGTTGAATTTGTATACTAAACAGCACTTAGGGAAAAATATCTGCGTAAATTCACAGAGCATGAAACTAGTGCTCAAAACCACATATAAAATGTTATACATTTGTCATGAAAGTGATAACTGTCTAAAAACACTCAAAAGTTTAAGTTGGCAACAGATATTGATTTATAACATATATGTGGCTCAATTGGCATGTGTGAAGGCAATTTCGTTTTAACAAAAAGAAAACGGTTTAAACTTTAAAAGGCACATCCCTTAATTAGGTACGTCTAGGGAAAATATAATGTTCCAAAATATTTATAAGGTTTACTAAAATATTAGGAATGAGCAACTGTTTGGTATTTCGAATGGTTTTGATAATGTTGATTACATTAAAATCTCATAAGAACTTTTTATCAACAAGAATTGAAGCTCAGTACAAGGATGTATCTATCAAATTACTTGGTTAAGTTCGTTTACCACTTTGTTACGCGATTTATATATAATACGGCGGCCATCGAATATTTTAAAATCCACAATTCTTTAATTCCTTAACTACATAAAATAATGAAAACTGTTCCGTCATTATTTTAGACTTTGTTTTTATGTTTTCTTTATCGAACGGTATTAGTGATATAGGCTTGGTATAAATTCTATGCTAATAAATAAATTATATTTTGGTTTAAAAAAATATACATATTTATTTCCAATGAGCCAGTAGGAATATTTATAATATAATACCTGATTAATGTAGGTACTAAATTAACCTATCGTTTCCTATTAACTTATTATTTCCTACTTATTAATCTATAACATGTTTTTAATGTGTGATCCTAAAGAAAGTAAGCATTTTACAAGATTTTGTAAAGCATGTGGTAAACACTCATGTTCTTTACTTAGAAAACATTTATATGAAAAAGCTTTAAATTACCAAATTACTACAAGTAGTATAGGCTACGACACACCATATGTCGCGTAATAAGCTTCGCTGTCAAACATGTGTGATAATCTTTCACACAAAAAATTCCACCATCGTGAAACTCGACACTGCACAAAATATGAAGCTTAGTAGAAACATTAAACCAAGGTAACTCAGTTAAATGTTTCTACCTAAAGTACCTTGGCTAGGTGTCTATCTTATTGAATCTATATTCAGTTTGCTAGGACCAAAATAAATGGAATATATTACCCTTGAGATCGACTTATAATTTATTTTCCTTGATGTTTTGTTCATTTAGTTCTATTGTTGAGAAGCTTAAGCAAAAATTTTGTTTTATTTTTTCATGAAAATATATTGTTTACGTCTTTAAACGGAAACAATTTTTGATTTAAAGGACGTTTGATTTTTAATAGTGATGACTAATTTCACAACTGATATAGTAGAAAAAGCACAAAGAAATGCAAAAGTCGCAAGGGATCCAAAATATATTACGCATTATATCCTAATAACGGGATAAAATAACTGAGCTCAGGGTTTATTCCTTGCATAAACTAAATAAAGTAAGCTAGCCAGAAAATAAATAAATGGTAAAAGTTAAAATTGGACAGGCGGATAAAAGGATCACACACACGTTTTAACTCTTTCTACTAAAATAAAAGTTTTAATTGTGGTTTGCATAGATATATACTGAAGAGGTATAGAGATAAAAGTAATAATTTCATTTTTATGCTTAAAAATCTGAATTTAACCAGTCAAAACCCAAAGATAATGTAGGAGGAGTTAGGTGATTCGGAAATGGAAGCCTGTTTAGTATGAATTATGTACTACTTTGACTATTTGGAAAGCTATGAAACTACGAATTTTTAACGCAATATACTAATTAAATTTGCTATATATTATCGTACTTGAGTTCTATTCCATTTTGAAGTTTTAACCAATTATGTGTTTGCTTATTATGACATCAACAATCTAATCGAAATTCAGTTAGAAATAGAGACCAGTTTCATCTAAATTTAATATCTTAAACATCGTAAAATAAGGTTTTTTTACCGAATGCAATTAGTATTATTAGTAATATTATTTCAGTTATCACATTAATTTGACTTTCCTCTCCTGCACCAATTTGAAATATATCTAAAATTTACAATCTGCTTTCATTTGACATGTTTGCTTTTTGGAAAACCATCGTAGGAAAACATGTTTTCGTAAAAATGACAATTAGGAACTAGATTGTTTTGGGTTTAAGAGCACGACAGTGATTATCTTTCTTTGAATTAAAGTAACCACGGTGTACGAGGGTGATCAATAAAAAATGTTCTGCGAATGCCTGTTATGTATATCGGTTTGTTTTAATTTGTGACAAACCATTTATACGGATAAATGTCTTCAGTAAAAAATCTCAAGTATCAATAATTTAAGAGCATTAATATTCCAAAACAATGTTATAAAGGAATGTGTATGAATCTATGTGTTTTTACATAAGAGTATGCTCCAAACAAACTGTTGTAATATTTTATTACAATATCATTGGGAAATATGCACGAAAAAAAACAGTTATTGCAATAGAGTTTGCATACATTTATAGTTTTTATGAGATATGGTTCAACAAAAAGTGTCACAATGTAGTTTTTATCAACAATACCTTATGTAACAACAAAAATGTGTAACAAAACAGGTAAAACCGTCTGTTCAATTCAACAGTTCTGTTTAGCGAATTTATACCGAAACAAATTCGTAATTAAGGTTTCAACAGTGTCTTTTTTTAATACACTAAGATCCCATTTAAATCTCTGAACCAGAAATTTAAAATTACACAACAAACACTGACTAGGTTGATATTAGAAATGCGATTTTTTACATACTTATTTTACTCATTATATCAAATGAGTAAACTAGCATTAATTCATAGACTAATAGTAATGCTAGTTGGTTTCTAGATGTCTTAACCAATCAGATAGTACTAAATTGGTTAGGGACTAACTAAATAATACCTGCTTAATCAACACCTCATTCAGCAATCAGTAGTTTTAAATCACTCAAAATACCCTCATAAGCATTAGGAGGTTCAAATCTTGTAAGGTAGAAACCTTGGTTGGATGCATTTCGCTTCTGTAAATTGCATATATAGGGTTTTACAGCTTTTAAGTGATATCACATATAGGTTGACATATCTAAAATCGAAATACAAAATTGAAAACAATTTTTAAATGAGTGATATTTTGTTCTTTAAAACAAAAAAACCGTCATTGGAATAAATCACAAAAATAGTAGTTTTCACTGGATTAGTGTCTACTAACCCATTTCCCAAGTTCGTAAGCTTAACCAAGTTAACGTCACACCTGAGGCAATCCTGTCTCTAACATAAAAACAAAACACCAAACTACCATTTAGTACTTGATCCTAACTTATTGGTTAAACTTTCACGCTTATGATCCTGGGAAGTATTTGAGTTCCTAATTAGCTGAACCTCGTTTAGTAAAGCTTCTTGAAAATCTGTAGTAAATTCACTCTGTAGGAATATAATAATTAAACTTTTTATTCTATTCAATTCCTAATTCATCAAGCGTTTTCACTCTTTGTTTATGTTTATTTATAATTTTAGAAGCCAGAAGGACAATATTCCAATTTAATAAGGATATAATGTTCTGGTTTTAATATTTATTTCTTAAATTTATATTTCTTTGTCTCAATATAATTATGAAAGTTGTTGTTGACAACTAACATTTAATACTATTGTTAAAGTATATCACTGGCCACACTACTGGTAATAGTGGTCAGTAAATTAAAAAAATGTTTCTGTGAATTATACTTTGTAAATTATTGATGGAATAAGTTATTATCATTTTATTCCCTGGCAATGATATTTTCTTGAACAGATCAATGAATAGTTTTGTTCAGGAGAGACTAATCACAATCCAAACAAACTTTTAATACTTAAAATTATTGTACATTTAAACATTGCCTTAAATAGCAATACATACATACGAAGGTATTAATTTATATAGTAAATTTAATCATCTCTTTCTTTGCAGATACCTTATTACCTTGTTCTATGTATAACGTTAGATACAACAAAGTTAGCATTCAGCAAGTTAAATATTTATACATATATATATTTATAGCTCTGTATAAACAGTCATAATTATTTTTAGAATTAATAGGAACTTCTAACTAAAAACTTTCCTTGTGTCATTATAGTACAGAAATATTGAATTTCTACTTATGTATTGTTTGTTGTTTTTTTATTTATTCTTCTGTCATTTAGTTTTTTACCTTAAGATTCTTAACAAATAATCCGTTTGTATTCAAGACTTAATAATTTAGCACTGCTGTACATGTTATTTGGTCATAATTTAACGTCTGTTAAAAAACTAACTCTAATATCTTGTTAATGCTTATAAATAAGCACTAGGTGTTGAAAACAGAAAACGAAGCCTTATGGTTAGTACATTACAAAAGGAAACGACGAATGAATTACAGCTGGAGCAATAACAGCTGACGGAGGGTGGGAGGTGATGGCGAGATCATGAATAGAGATTGAATTCTGATAGTGCAGGTATATCTTTTGAGTGGTTCTGGGCTGGAGACTAATATATCTTTTTTATGTTTTTGTGAATACACCAGTTTTGGTAATAGGAAAATTAAAAGTAAGCAAACATCTATTTTCATGTAAGCATATATTAAAAGGTTAAAACTGTTATTATTATATTGAATTTTGGCAATGGAACATGCAAGAGACCTAACACAAGATTGATATATAGTATCATTACTGCAGTTTTACCAATACAATTTTAGGTCACGTCACCCTTAGAGATTTTAAAATTCCTCGTATAGTTTTTAAGCAATATATTTATTGTATAGTTTAAGAGTGTCATGTATTTGTTGATCGTACCGTTTAGGAATATTTGTGACCATGATATTTGCGTTGATGACCTTCCACGTGAGAAGGTCCGTCATCACTTGGTGGCTGGTATGCTGGTCAGGCTTACTACAGTTCGTGTCATTTGTCCCCCCCCCCCCCATATGACAACAAAGTCACATGAACAGAGATTTTGAAAGAGATGACCTTCTCTGATGATGTGCTTCAGTATAGCTCCTGCACTGATAAGCCTGTTACACTGAAATCGTCCAGCTAACACTCCACACGACAACTCACTCCTTTCCCATGGCTGTTTGAAAGGACAAATAAGTTTATTTTTCGCTTTTATTTTCTCCTAAAACAGTTTGCTGCAGTCGTCCTATGTGATTCCTTCTGTGTTCTCAGTTTCATGAACGAGAGCTTGCACTGTTATCGTACTGGCTGCAAGACATATCGAATCATCATTTAATAATGCAGAATACCTGCTGGTTTCCAGTTTTGCTTCGGGCTCTAAAAAAACTTCTTTTTATTGAACGTTTTGGAAACTGAAATTGTAATTCTGCAGCTACAATTGTTGAAGAGGGGTGTGATATCTATTTAAAGAGCCCACTTTACAGATGGACATCTAGTATTTATAACTATTATTTTCACTTTATCATTTATGTTTTTCAAGTCTATATTTGTCTTTATGAATTTAGAGTAAATGAACTATTTTCATGAATTATATATATATTTATATGGTGTTGGACGTAGATTTTACAAAGTGATAATAGAAAATGAGATAGTTTACCTTATGTGTAATACAATAAAGAAAAAAGAGAAATTATAAACAAATATCTATATTATAACGAAAGTCAATATAAAAAATAAAATTTACTTTAATTGATAAAACATTCTAAAAATAATTTGTTGATATCGCACATTAGCTGTACTTACTGCGTTGGCTTGTATGGTATCAGGGAAAAGTCGCAATGAAAGAAACGGCCTTAGTTGTGTATAACTTTATATGTTTATTATTCACACATCCCAGTAAGAATTCCATAGTATTGGTGTATGTTATATCGAAACAAGTCCATACAAACGTGAGGCTATCTAATTATCAAATTAACTTTGCATTACTTGATTTATTTACAATTTTACTGCCAAAAGAATGGAATTTATATTAGATAGTAAATAAGAGATCCACGCATGTTATTTATATATAACGTTAATTTCACCCGATCAAATTATTTTTAATTTTATTCAGCATGAGGGTGATTTATAGAAATTTTGTGGTTAATAGTAAAAAAAAAACAATAAAATACCTAATAAGGGTAAGCAAAACAGAAAAGAAAACATCCCACTCCAGCTGATGCTTGATGACGTCAATTAGTATTCTGTCAATATAGGGAATGGAAATGAGTCACGTATTGAATAAATTCATTTATTCAGATCAAGTAGGAGATTTTTATTAATGAATAACTTTAACTTTTCTGCAGTCACGGAAGACAGCTTAAAATTAGCATTAAATGAAAAGAGCTATTCGTAGTGATGAAAAATCCTTCTAAAACATTAAGACCGTGAGTCTGTATGACTTAATGAGTAATTGAAGAACGGTGCGTTCACGCAGAGCCTGAAAAGAGTATTGTTCATATTTGGTAAAAGTAACGTCCCCTAAAAGTTTCCTATGATTGAAATCCATTTCGAAGTTACCAGCACTACCAAAGATTTAGGAAAAAATAGTTGCACGTAAAATTATACACTATGCGAAAGAGGAACAAGTATTTCTAAATAAACAATCTGGATTTATTAAAAAGTCACAGCACATGCACCCCTCTAGTAAATCCTTTAACCACTTAATTGATATGAAACATAAAGGGATTTGTAGTTCATTAGTGATGCTGAACTACTCTCAGGCATTTGATTCCTTTAAACATAAATTAATACTACTCAATGTATACATGTTCCACTTCCTTATTTGTAGTTCATTGTAAACTACCAAAGATTTAGGAAAAAATAGTTGCACGTAAAATTATACACTATGCGAAAGAGGAACAAGTATTTCTAAATAAACAATCTGGATTTATTAAAAAAGTCACAGCACATGCACTCCTCTAGTAAATCCTTTAACCACTTAATTGATATGAAACATAAAGGGATTTGTAGTTCATTAGTGATGCTGAACTACTCTCAGGCATTTGATTCCTTTAAACATAAATTAATACTACTCAATTTATACATGTTCCACTTCCTTATTTGTATTCGAAGGTGTACAGCTCAATTGTACAAAGGTAATTGTCAGTTGAACAAGCCTAGCCTAATTGATGAGGTTATTAATAAAATAAATTCCGATGTAGTAAACATTAACACATGGTCAGTTAAAAATGGCCTTATACTGAATATACGAGGTGTGTTAGAAAAATAATGAGACTGATTTCATACTAACCAAAGTTTTTATTATTTTCAAACAACAATGTTATCCCCTTCAAAGTAGTTTCCTTGGGCAGCTATACATCGGCGGAGTCGTCGTTCCCACTCTTGGTAGCAGCGCTGGAAGTCTTCAATTGGTATGGCTTTTAACTGGTCGGTCACAGTCTTTTGAATGTTCTCCAGAGTTCCAAAATGACGTCCTTTTAGGACATGTTTCAATTTCGTGAAGAGGAAAAAGTCACAAGGACTTAAATCAGGTGAATAGGGGGGTTGAGGAACAACAGTAATGCGTTTTGAGTTCAAAAATTCACAGATGGAAATGGCCGTGTGACATGGAGCATTGTCATGATGAAGCATCCACTTGTGTGCAATTTCCGGTCTCACACGGATCACTCTTTTCCTCAAATTTTCAAGGACACTTTTATAAAACACTTGGTTGACAGTTTGTCCTGGTGGAACAAATTCTTTGTGTACGATACCTTTCCTGTCAAAAAAACAAATTAGCATGGTCTTGATCTTTGATTTGCTCATTCGACATTTCTTCGGCCGAGGAGATGACGAAGTGTGCCATTCTTTACTTTGCCGCTTTGTTTCAGGATCGTACTCAAATATCCAGGATTCATCACCAGTGATCACACAATTGAAGAATTCTTGGTCATTAGCAATCCTCTCAAGAAGATCAACGCACACATTTTTTCGATTGTCCTTCTGTTCAGTTGTGAGATTTTTCGGCACCAATTTGGCACAAACCTTTCGCATGTTCAAATCATCTGTCACAATTTGATGCACGGTGAAAGTGTTTAAATTTAGCTGTTCACTGATCATCTTTATTGTTAAACGACGGTCTGATCTCACAAGCGCCCTCACACGATCCATGTTTTCGTCCGTTCTTGAAGTCAAAGGTCTCCCTGAGCGAGGTTCATCTTCAACGTGTTCTCGGCCTTCCAAAAATGATTTGTGCCAGCGGAAAACTTGTGCTCTCGATAAGCACTGTTTCCCATAGACCTGTTTCAACTTTTCAAAAGTCACACTCGCGGATTCACCAAGTTTAGCACAAAACTTTATTGCACAACGTTGCTCTAAATTTCGATGCTCCATTTCTGTGACGCACAATTAAAACACAACTTTACTAATGGCGCTGTCAAAACTAATGTGTTAACTGTACGGAGTTGTAACTCGGACTGAGGAAGTGGAAGGGATAAATAAACAGGTTTAGCGTCAGCCGGTAGACACAACGTTGCCAGATCTCCCGCAGTGTTACCAATCTCATTACTTTTCTAACACACCTCGTAGGTAAGTGCTCTGTCCTTTATCATGTTCCACACAGCCTGGTGCAGGCCCTTGTTTAGAGAAGGATGAGAGTTCTGCTCAGTGAAGTGAGCTGTCTGTCAAGTCTCTCGGAGTTGTGCTAAACAGAGAGCTCACCTTCCCTGATTATGTCATCGGTAGGCTGACGGGTCTGTATAGATTAAGAAGTCTGCTTCCAGAATGTGCTAAGCTCCAACTAATTCTTTCAATTGTTGTATCTTAAATTCTTGACTGTTATCATGACTACGTAAACAGTGTATCCAGGGGAGGTTTGGATCTAATTCAAAAACGTAAATCTGAAGTTTTCAAAGTGAGGTGCTTCGATCATGTCTCCCTTCCGAGATGCTGTCAGTTTTCCCACAATGAAAAATATATCTGGATCCTGACATGGGCAATAATCCCCGAGTTGCTTGCGCAAACTATTCCTCCATTCATCCTGATATACGGGAACATCAATACCGAAATATTACAGGATATCCTGGAGGAAGACACGTATAAATAAATCGCTGTGTAAACTTGTAAACCTCTAAAATGTATTACAGCTTTTCCGGGCATGGATTGCTGAACTTATAAGTTAGTGTAAAGTATCTTATAGTAATAAATATTTTGTATAAATGTATATATATATATATATATATATATATATATATATATATATATATATATATACTTTAGTACAGTTATGAATAATTGATATGGTAAAATATATTGTGGCTTTAAAAACGAGGCGTCAATATCAATAATGGCAATCAATCGCATATGTTTCAAATGGATAAAGTTTAATTGTGTACTAAAACTTTCCGTAGGGATACCATGCCATAGTGAGCACCATATTTCCCACAAAACCGCTTGGATATTAGTTTAAAAATAAACCAAATGTTAAAATATTTAAGAAATTAACAAAAAAGGTTATTTTCAAGAGATATAAGAATAGAAAAATGTGGGAAGTAAAACTCTGAGTGTAGTGCAATTAAAATTGATAAATATGCTGGAAACGTTAGAAGAAACATGAGAAATTCCAAGAGAACGAGGAAAATAAGATGGTAAACACTGTTTCTCCAAGGTTAACTTAAATCAACATACATTTCTTCTAAAAAACCAACTATAAAATTTGTACGTGGTAATAAGGAAAACTTGCGTTAAATATATCCAAATACAGTTTATATATCTGAGAGTAATGTTTTATATCTAAACTATAATTTATAAACATATATTATATATTTATCCACAGAAACACGTTATTCTCTCCAAAAGATCAGGAACAAGCGATTGTCTAATGGTTAAAAACCATTGTACATTTTCGTGTATTTCAGTAAACTTTTTAGAACATATTTATAAACTATTTAAATATTTACAACAAATTTGTATATACATACATACTCATGATGGTTTAATTTATTCTAGAAATATGACAGTTTACATCCTAGGTAGTGTTCGTGTTATCGAGAAAGATCATATCCCATAACATTTCGTAAATAAGTATGTATGCTCAGGAGCTTTTTCTGTTTGAATAGTATAATGACATCTGCCATCCGTTGAAATTTAATATTAAACTGCAAGTTCAAACTGAGGTTAAGTAAACTCAGGGTAACGTCTTGAGAGGTTACACGATGTGTGAACACTGAGGAAGCCAATTTCACGCCTTCGGCTACAATGTCCTGAGTTTCCTCGTTCGCTCTTCATTCAATTATTTATTGTTCACATATTCTACTACCACAAACCATTTACCAACCAGAGGTGTGTCATTGTCACCAACAAGGTTCAGTTTTTAATTAAGTAGCGTCTGGTATATTCAATTTTAAAATTTTGTTTATTTAATCAAATAGGTTTCTTGGAATTTTATTTAATGATATTTAAACTATCACGATTTTAAAGCTACATGTCAAAAGCTAATGTGTCTGTGGTGTATATTAAATTCAGGTACAGCGAATTGTTTCTATAAAACTCGAACTTTACAGAATGTTTTCCGTTAAAATTTCCTTTTGTTTTTTTTTTACCGACGCAGATATTTAATATTTAAATCTAATGTCAGGCTTATATTTATGTAATAATAAGGAAAATTGTATAAACAAATACACCGTGTCCCAAAAAAAAACTGAACAACTTTAAAGCCTAATAAAATCCGCAAAGTTAAATTTAGATTATTATAAGCATGACCACATGAAGGTAGAGTTTATAAAGTTTTTTTTAATGTTAGTTGTAAAGATCAGCTGTTTCATTGTTGTTTGCTCAAACTGCTTAACCCCAAAACATAACCTACAATAAAGCAGTCACTATGAATGCACAGGAGAAAGCGCAGTGTGTTGAGTGGTACATTGAAACCAAATCAGATATTGTAGTGCAAAGAAGGTTTAGAACACGCTATGGTCGCCATCCACCATCAAGGAAACAGCATTCGAGCCTGGTATGATAAGTTCATGTTAACTGGCAGCATAAAACATTCAAAAAACAATGGTAGGCCTAAACTGCCAAATGAAGCTATTGAGAACGTGCAACAAACATTTCTACGGAGTCCTCAAAAATCTATTCGCACTGCAGCACGTGAGTTAAATTTATCAAAATCCAGTGTTCAAAGAATTTTAAAGAAAAATTTGAAAATGAAACCTTATAAGCTGCAAATTTTGCAGCAAATTACTCCAGATGACAAACTTAAACGTAAACACTTTGCAGTTACTGTGCTTGATCGTTTAAACTGCTGATGAGAACTTTCTAAAGAAGGTAGTGTTTTCTGATGAGGCCACGTTCCATGTATGTGGAAAAGTGAATAAACATAACGTGCGTATTTGGGGTACAGAAAGACCATATCAAGTTCGGGAACATGTTCGAGACAGTCCCAAGTTAAATGTGTGGTGTGCTATTTCCTATGACAGACTTATTGGCCCGTTTTTCTTCAATGAAAAAACAATTAATGGTAACATTTATCTAGACATGCTAGAAAACTACGCTTACCCACAGCTAGAAGACCTACAGCCCAACGTTTTTTTTCAACAAGATGGTGCCCCTCCGCACTGGAACTTATTTGTAAGAGAATCACTTGATGACACTTTCCCTCGTCGGTGGATTGGGCGCGGTGGTTCCATAGCCTGGCCCCCACGGTCCCCAGACATAACACCATGTGATTTTTTTGTCTGGGGATTTGTAAAAGACCAGGTTTTCAAGTCTAAAGTGTTAAACATTCAAGAATTGAGACTAAGGATTATCACGGCCTTTTCCAAAATTAATGAGGAAATGCGTCATCGAGTGTGGGCAGAGTTAGATAGCCGAATCGACTATCTTTTTGCCAACAATGGAAACCATGTTGAGGTTCACAAATAAAGGTTGTACCCAAAATAACTTAAGATTATGCGTGTTACTTTAAATCAAAAAATTCTTTTATATGTGTGTTATTAAAATAATTACAATCTAATAAAGTTGTTCAGTTTTTTTTGGGACACGGTGTATATTAATTTCCTTGAAAAACCACTGCATCTTCCAAAATTGCTCCATAAATTCTACTTATTTTGTTAATGTATTGCCTTCAGATGTCTTTTTTACCAAGTAGATCGAATTTGAATAATTCTGGTTATATCCGTATTGTTTGGATACTTTTTCAGTGAGGAGTTGGATTAAACATTTGCAAAGCGATGTTCCAAGTTTAAATTGGAACCTTCGAAAGGTGTGTGTTTTACAGGAATATACTTCCTTTATTCTTAAGTTATTCAAGAGAACTTTTAACAAAAAAAAACATGCACAACATGAATCCAATTTTATAATTTAATTTAACAGAATCAAAATGTTTATAATTATTTTGGAAGCCTTACGGTAAAATAACATGTGCTAATTTGCAACTCAAAATGACTACAAAGTTTTCGTAAATTTAAAATATTAAGAGTGATAATTTCTAATTGGTACAACATTGAATTCTCCTTTATTGGAATGGGATGCTTATAGCATACTCACGTAGGTAACGCTGGAATCATTTTGAAAAGCCTGCTTTTAGAAGAGGCTCTACTAATATGCTATTAATAGGAGATTTATAATTTTACAGATCCAAATATTGGCATTAAAATTGTATTAGTTTTTTTTAACATTCTTAAGTTTTTAAGAAAATGTTTCATTGACCTTTAAAATGAGACATCTCCTATACCTGCAATACCGGATTAAAGTGCTTGAGATTTAACATTCATATTAGGGAAAAATTCGAGGTCGTTTCACAATAGCAGGCTACTAAGCTAATACCCATGCGAGTGGTTTACAAATTACTCTAATTGTTCCAAAATATTACTCAAACAATAAGTCTCAAACAATAAAATGCACTCCAAAACAGCTTCTCTGTCATATAAATGTTTTCTGTTTTCATAATATTTAAATATAAATTATAATGAATATGAAAATATAAAAAATATTCACCCTTTAGTAAATTCTATATAACGTTATTTATAAATATATATATATATATGTTCTATGAAAAATTTGAATGCTTTAATTCAGAGATTCATATAAAATAATTAATTATATTTTTTGGCCTCCATTGATCAATAGACGTACGTCAAATAATTTGCTTGCAGATATTGTATCAGGAAGGTTTCACCTAGAGAAAGCAAGACGAAGGTACTGTACAATTCAATTTTAAATCTTGGTTCTCAACTCAAACATGTCTCGAGAGTTGATTACGACAAAGTTCAACAAGGTAAAGTAAGAACATGTATTAGACAGTACTTTTATATTTGGCTATATGAGGCAAACCTATCCGGGGCTTTCCATCCAAGTAATTACATTCCAAACAAAAAATTAGTAAAATTTTTAGTATATGTGTAATAATTAATAATACTTTTACAAGCTACGTTTAAAAGCTTTTTAAATTTAAAACTAAAAATACTAAAAATAATATTTTTATACCAAAAATAATACATGAAATGTTGGCATTACATTACATCTACTTCATCATCATTTATTATAATATTGTATTTGCACTAATATTTCACAAAGTATAGGATCCAAAGTAATAAATACGAGCAATTAATAAGTGTATAGGTTACAGTAATCACAAAATAGACTTGTATATTTAATTTTTGTTTGGAAAACAAACTAGGGGGCCAATTCTCTTTTTATCCTCTGCCGGTCCTCATGTACTATTTCCCTGGTGCGAATATCTTACTAAACAGAATAATTTGACAGTTGGTATGGTAGGAGGTAAATAATGCTAATAAAGATTAGAATGAACACAGGCAGGATTTGTATCTTCACTATCTTTCTATCTTTAGTACAGATAAAAACGCAGATGCTTTATTCCAATACCCCACCGGTTCTCCGAATTGCGATAAGGATTGCCGTTAATAAGAAAAAGAAATCTAAAAAGCTGTGCACAATATAAACTAACTATTATATTAATTTTGGGTTTGGTCCCACGTAAAGAAATACACAATTTACCCTCATGGGACAAGTAGACATTATGAAGCCTTGCATAGTTTAAAACCCATTTCTCTTGCACGACGGCTTGAGAAATATAAAGAACTTAAACTGATCTTAAAGTGTCTGCAATTTGGTCGCCTAGTCCGAGCAAAGATTACCTTACAATTAGGTATTTAGACAAAAATTTTACTGTACCCCATTTCATAATAACCTGATACGAAACACAAGAAATATATTGAAACTTACCTGCATACTAGCAAATATAAATGTATGAACTATTAGAATTGGGTAATAATGTGAATATAATAAGTGGTTGTGTAAGAGATGACAAATGAAATGTAACACAGTTGTGGCTTAGTTTAGTGTGACATGCAGTACGTGTGTTATGCTAATGAGATCCTGGCATTGCAGGTTCCACACTGAGTTACGTATGCTGAAACTCTTGTTACACTTACTTACTTGAATATATCCAACTCCGACAGAGCAGTAATTAGTAAACCCATTAGTCACATATACAGGGTGTTCACAAAAGGGTGTCACAACACAAACTTCTGTGGGACATATTATTCATCATATTACGCCAAACATGTCTTAAGAGTTATCCTTGGTAATTTTCTCTTGGCTTGTGCACGCATTTCTTTAAAGTGGTCGTTCTGCTTATGCATTGACAGATTTTGTTGAAATGAGTACCATTGGAATTGATAAAATAAATTTCAAATAGTTTTTTTCAAGCTATGTCAATCAGGCGATGCATACGAAAATTCAAAATGTTTCTTATCAAGGGTTGTGCAAGCGGTCCTTTAAAATGGTCGTGTTCACTTATGCACTGACGGATTTCGTTGAAAAAGTACTTTAGGAATTGTAATGAAATTACTCAAATAGTTGGTATCTAGTACATTATTTTATAACCATACGGGATTTTTAGTAATTTTTTTACCTTAAATAGTTTTGACTGACACTGCTTTGTTTGTGTCAGTTGCACATTCACCCGGCAAGTGAGAGATCCGGGTTCGAGTCCCGGCGGATTAAGTACTTTTAGTAATTTAGTGTTTATTTAAACTATATATATTAAAAGAACCGGAGGAATATTGAATTAGGTTTCCGTGACCTACGTACGTATATAGGTTTGGGTTCGGGCAAAATAAACTGTGACACTGTAAGTGAATGTAAACGGGCGAATGAAGGCACATTTAACCGAAGTAAGCTTCTCAGTCCTACGTATTTATATATTTTTCTTTATCGGGACAGCAATGAAAACTCTACTGTGACATTAGAAATATCTTAAATGCTTCTAAACGAGAAAATCATAAGTCAGGATAAACTATAAAACTCTGAACCGCGAACAGTCAAATAATATGTACTTTATGTATGCCTACTTACCTTGAAAGAGTGTAATAGGAGCCAATGATGTTACATCATAAGTGCTTTTACTAGGTACAATAAGTACTTATATTTAGAAAATTACATGCGAGCCAAGGGTATAACCGCTAGCATAACTATAAAACTCTATTATTTTTTCCTAATGCTGTTTCAGCTATATTAATGTCCAGAGTTTTATTATCATAGTGAATGATATTTTCTCAAAATCTTTAATTTTTTCTAAGGAGGACATATTATATAAAGAAGTATTCTATGAGTTATTCAGAAGTTTACCCGTTAAAAAGAAAGATGAGACTAACCATAATGTATAATGTGATGAAACATAAAGTAAATGATTAAACATTTCATAATTTTTAAACAGCCAAAACGTTGATTATTTAATATAGGTCAATAATATTGACATTGATAACCAATGTCCCATATGAGTTCAAGAGAGAGTATTTGATATATCTTAGAGTCGGAAATAAATTGAGAACTCTTCCGACAGGAAATATCTCCAGAATATCACTTCCGTATATATAGCCTACGGCTTTTGAGCGCCATACTACAACATCGGTAACAACTGCTATTGCTGACAACACCCTTCACTTACTTTGTATGGCATTTCTTTAGGCCGTTATGTGAAGTTTAAAGTAGGTATTTGGTGTTCTTCTTATTATATTCTGTCACCCCGAACTGAATATAATTAATATTATTACACTGCTACTCTGGATATGAGGGTGTGTTGTTCCCTGCCTGCTTTGACTTGAGTTAGTGGAACGAATTTGGCTTCCCTTTATTGTAAATCAATATGAAAGATATAGACCGCTTTCTCTAATGGTATTTCTTCAAAAAGCAGTCCCTGCCATAACCATCATGAATATACTCTCACTATGAAAGCAAGCATGAAGATCTTTTAGAATCTATATGAAATTATACGTTTTCAGCATCTAGCTCTAAGTGAATAAATATCAACTTAATACTAATTTGGATAGAATTTAACAAACAATGTTTTATAATAGTTTTGCTATGATTACAAATATTTGTTACAGTTCATTTCATAATTAAGGCTGCCCATTAATTGTTTCTTGTTCTTATTTGCAAGAACTAAGGCTGTAATTAGTATTGTCTGTCTCTGGCGGGTATATTATATCTGAACAGTTTCAATTTTACGTTTTAAGTACTTATATATTAATGCATTGTAAGGGGAAATTGAGCAAAATGACATAAAAACCACAATAATATACAAAAATAGGAAATAATTTGTACTAGTATGTACGCTCCTCTGAAATGTACGAACCAGGTAGGCATCATGTTTACCAAAAAATGTAGAGGATCGCAATAATTAATGAGTAAATGTCAAATGTGTATATATTTTGAGCAACTAATGAATTATCTTCATGACAGTGTTAATCAAACTGATAATTATTTTTAGCTCTATTGCAGTCAAGTAATCAACAGTGTATAAAAAAATTAACTTTAGTAAACAGTATAATAATATGGGAAACATAATTTTCGATATCATATCTTACTCTCTGGTAATAAAAAGTTAATTATAAGTATTTTAGAAGTCCTTTAATTTACCCAACATAGTTATTAATTTAAACTTTCAAAGTACCTGAAATATTTTTAAAGGTATGAAAAAATGCGCTTATTCAGTTTTTTTAAATTTTTTCAATATTTTTTTAGCAAATGCTAATAACATTTAAGCAACTTTTTACTTATTTTAATAATTACCTACAACATAAATGTGTTGTTAGATTTGTAAAATAATCACCAGTTAAAGCTGATTTTCAAAATTAGCACGATCTTTTTATTATCTTTAATATTGTGGTTTCTGTACATTTGTTAGGTATCCCAAAAACGTGTGAAAGTTAAGTTATTCTATTTATGATTTTAACAAAATGAAATGGATGTGAATGAACCAAACTATTTTTAAAAAATACGTATTTTTGTTTTGTTTTACAATGTTTAACGTAGTGTATATGTACATTTATATATAGCTTATAGGACATTTAAAGTTTTTAGTTATAAGCTATAATTATATAGCTACGAATAAGCTACTACAAACTTTGTAATATTGTCAACTCTCAATATAACATTTCTGCTTCGTCACGTTCATAACTTTGTGTCCAAAAAGGAACTTATTGTGACAAAAGGAACTTCCTCTCATGTAAAGAAACCTTTGCTATATTTGAACCTTCTCATCTCTCTTACTAAATATTATTGCCGTAGCAGTTTAATACTTGAATGACATCAAACATAATAACAAATCATCTATATTATTTAAATGTATTTTGAAACTTTCTTAGTAGGTATCGCAATTTGACTGAATTTAACTAACAAAATACTGTATACCACACAATGGGATCAAATATTAAATTTTAATTCTGTTATATAAGCAATAAAATTCTTTTTGAAAATTATGCAGTAATTTTAAGAAGTGAACTTGGGAAACTACTGGACTTACTTACATACCTCCTACATACACGTATAATATATTAAAATTAATATGTACCATAATTATTATATTCGTAACCGCTTCGAGTAATGATATTAAAAATAAGTTAAAAAAGTTTTTAAGGACGAAATTATCTCATTATGACTATTGTATATTTACTTTCATCACTTACTAAACATTGGTTTAAATGCCATGGAATCTAAAGACATTTTTATAGACATACCAATCTATAATAAGGTCAATAGGGCACAGTTAGGACATATTAAAAATGTGATGCATTACCTTTTACATCGATTTCTTGTGAAATTGTAAAAATTAAATACCAAACTATGAAATTGATATATATGTATAAAAAAGAGGATGGTTGTATATTTGACATTGATAGACAGAAACTATTTGACCGATCATTATGAAAATTTGTTTATAAAAGAATTTTTCCATGGAGGAGGCTAATATGTTATGCCCATTGATGTAACTCGCCCCAAAGTGAAAATGTAGTGTTTTTACTTCTGCCCTGTTCAACCGATTGTTATGATGATAGGTAAGGACACAATAATATAAACAGTTCCTACTAATGTATATTATATTTACTTAATTGGGAGTGCAAGACAAACTTAACTATTTCACTGGGATCTTCTTAGACCGGAAGTATATGACAAGGGCTAGAAGTAAACGAAGGGACTTTCTGAGACTTTTGAATTTTATTGATTGAGAAAACAAAACAAACCCAACTATTACGTCCAAAATAGTTTGTAAAATTTTATAACTAGAAATACCACTTCTTGTGCAAAACATGATATAAGAGTCAGGTCAATATCTGATCCTCTTAATCATTAACACAGCAATAATATATGCATGATGCATGTTTGCTTAAGTTTGGAAAATTTCCGAAGACTCTCATATTACATCTTTAGTCCATTTAATAAGTAGTATAAGGACTTCGATTTTCAAAAAACGTACGAAGCCGTAGGCAAAAGCTACAATAATTCAATAAAAGAAATGTGTGGTAATATTTTTACTATGGGTGATATGGTTCAAAAGAAGAACAGTCTCATTAATGAAGACAGTCCACACATATACAAAACATCTGCTAACTATTAATATGACGTCACATTATTTTGTTTTTATTCAGGCATTTAATACATTACGCTAAATTTTACTAAGCAGATTCTACATAAAGTATTAATTAATAAAAAAACATATCTATATTTTGTATAGTAAAGTGAACAGCTTGAATAGCACTCTACCTTAAAACCATGCGTTTCAATTCAGCGTAAGCACTAAGTAATGGTCACGTTTTCTATTTTAGTTAGTAAATGATATTTAACAACAATTTCCTAAGTGGTACTCAGATTGACTAACAACGGATTTAGTTATTGGATGTTTTTCCTTGGTTTATTGACGCTGGCACTCAAAGCGTACTGTGGCTACTTTGATCAGAAAGTTATTTTTATGATCGGGAGTAAAATATGATCCTAATAATGACACAAACACACTGTAAATATGTACTGTACAGTCAAGTAGTTAAATAATATTACTATACGCTTTTATAAGTCATATTCCGATAAACAGAATCAAACTACGGGATATTAGTATGCGGAGGCTCGTGCTATCTGTGAATGTGATGTGTCTCTCCAACCAGACCTGCAGTATTCCTGAGCCGTTAATCTCAACAATAACAGTAGCGACTTAATATGTACTATACAATATTAAAACTTAGCAATATATTTCAAAACGTAATGTATACTGTATTTTCCATTAGGTTTCAAGTCAGAAAATATTAGCAAGCCATAAATTAACTCTGATGATAGAAAGCCTAAATTTTAACTAACCGTTTGCTTGCAGATCTAATCAATAAACTAGTTAAACTAAACTATATAGGTTAGAGGCTGTTATAATGCATTGTAATCCTAACAGTGTCATATATTGATTATATTGTAAAGGTTTTAAACAAATACGTTGGAGAAAACAAGAAGACCATGAAAGTAACGAATTTGGCAGTGAAAATATTCTTAAAATTTGATTATATATATATATATATATATATATATATATATATTCATACACTTTTTAAAATGTATTCATAAATTAAAAAATCCGTTGCAATTTAATAATACTTATTTGGATTTATTTTATTATAAACCCGTAAGTATGCAAACAAACTTTAAATGGTATAAAACTTTATAATATATTAATCTTTTAAGTCCAAATTTTGTATTTGTACTTCTATCATTTAAAAAAATGTAATCAAATTAATAATTTATGTATTTAGGATTAATCACATTATAAACAATAGATTTTATAGATGTAATGTAATAGTTGTAGTACAATGTAATCTACATTCGCCAATATTGTGCTACTTAGTAATTAACTTTATTCCAACTTTCTACTTAAACTACTTTGACTAGTACGTATCTGTGTTGCGTAAAAATTTATTTCTATAAAACTAAATTTGAGAACAAATTATATTATTTTAAAAGATTTGTAAAGTTACATTTGTTTCATCATATGCTATTATTTAATAATAATTGTGAAAGTCACGAACTATATATGTGTAAATTGATTAATTTAAATTCAGTTAAAAATGCAATATATATTTATATTTGTGAATATATTCTAATACAGATAGTTGCATAAAGAGAAGTTTCAACGTACAGACAGATGCATAACTCCAGTGGAGAAACCTGAAGCTTATTGACAGATAAAATGTTGTTATCTCCCACTGTCAATATCGTTCCACTAGAATATACATCTGACGCAGAAGTCAGTGTTTTTTATACGCTTCAATGCTTTGATCTCATGTCGATTCCTGGAAAACGAGAAACGACTCTACTGGACTAAGTTGACTTTTATTTACACTAAAGTGCAGTATTTCCTACTATATAATTCCGTGTATATCAGATTATACATCTGAAAGAAAATATAGTAATTTTAATAAGCTTCAGTGCTTAGGTTTTATCATGATCCCTATAGTTCGATAGTTCAAGTGACATAACGAAATGTAGTTTAAACTAAATTTACAATAGTATGGCTACTGTGATGAACTTTCACACCATTCAGGTAATTCTAATTATAGTTTTAAATTCATTACAAAATGTTATGTTATAAATACTATTTACTGTGATTGTGTACACGTAAGTTACTCAAAGATGTCTTTCAATAACACTATGGCTAGGAATAATAGCATGAAATAATGCGCAAATTAAGGATGACTCTAGTTTGAATAAGAGGCACTGAGCCCAAAGCATAGCAAAACAAATAACAAAGTAATACATTCGAGCACAACAGCAATTTTAGAGATTTTCCAAAACCGTTCTGTGTTAGGCACCACTTGCACTAAAGAATTTGAGACATAATTGTTTTATTTAATTTTATTGATATTCCAAATCTAAACCCTCATAGAAGTTATAACTATCACACATTGTACCGTTATTTAGTTTCACTTCATATAGTACATATTTTCGCAACCCAGTTACTTGTTACTGGTTAGTATAAGTTACATCCGATGTTCTTAGAACCAAATTCTTGGCAGAATAATAACCTAATTCTCACGCGTATTAGTTATTTCTCTCGGACACTTGGTAGCTGCTGAACCTCGTTACCGAAGCTACATCTCGCGTGCTTTGTCATTAAGTAAAAATGCGTAATATATTTTTACTTGTAATTAAAGATTTATATTTTCGTATCATAAGTTAGCCCTTTTATGCGAGACATCTAATTTGAATGTAATGCAAAGTAAAATTATAACTTTTAAAGTAACTTACCTTGAACGTGCTTTATTTGCCAGATCAACTTGGATGATATTTGTAGCGATGTCCTCCTGACGAGACCACGTTGTCGTTATTATATGTTGTCTCGATAAATGGCTAATAACGTCGCAATTTTGTTTTAGGCGAGTTGCAGTTCGCTTTTCGAGCTCACTTCTTGAGTTAAAGCCCAAATACTTCATTTTTTAGACTTCCAGTCTACTTATCTTCCCCTTTTCCGACTACAGCTGCATTGTCGAGCCAAGAATGCTGACGCCCGCGTTTGTGAGACAAGTTAATTTAAAGTCTTACTAATTATTAATTTTGAAGGTACAATCCATAGAACATTGGAATATTTAGGCCCATCCCGTGATATCATATTTTAGTTCATTCATACTCTATTTGGCAGCAAAATGGCAATACGTTTATTTTACCAACTAGAAGTGGAACTTTCTTAGTTCTTAACGGATAAAGATGAAGAGATGGAACTCGAGACACGTTTCTAGGAAATAGAAATGAACCTTTTAGTCACTGTTATGGCACCAATGGCAGCCACAGAGACAGTAGTTATCTTAGAATAGCAATCGACCAACAGGAAACAGTTTAATGGTCCAACACTAAGGTCCCATTCGAGAGCTGCCGTTGAGGTAGTACTGACTTGATACACAAATCTGTTTCCAAGTTTTTTATCTTCTTCATCTCTTAAACCGACACAGTAGCTATTTAAGAATGTAACTGAGCAAAATCGGATACCGTTTAATAACACAGCCAAACACGGCCCTTGAGTAGTAACAGACAACATATCATGACACTCATCCACACAACTACAAGTGCCTATTCTCTTAAAACCTTCCACAGAGGCAGTAGCTGTAACATAATGCCATTGCTTCAATAGGAAGTAATTGAATAGCCTAACGCTAAGACACTCAGTTCAAACCCATTCGAGAGCGGGAAGTGAAGTAATAATATTCTATATAACGTTGGCACGCAACCACATAGATTGCAAGTACTTATCCCCTTGATGTCTTACACAGAGACAATAGCCATCTCAGAATGGAAATGAGCCGATCAGGAAACAGTCGAAAGCACTAAAGCGCTCATTCACCCAACCCAACTAAGAGCGACAGGGAAAGTCGTAATAGCATATGTAATTCTGGAACACCACCACACTGATTACAAGTGCCTAACCTTACCCTTCTACTTGACTATTTATTTAGCGGATAACTGCGGCTTTTCTAAAAATTCAATTATACATTTTTCTATAATAATATGAAAGCTTCCAAAATCTCGTAATTTTTTACATATTTCTCGTCATGTATGTCGATAAATTTTGTAATTAATGCATCGTGTTTCTTTTAATACAATTTGAAAACTATACTACACGAATACTTAATTTATAACTAACAGTTAAATAATCACTCAATTTTATTTCTGATGCCATTCCTCTTCAAAGGAAACATCATTAGACCATCATAACATTGTGCAATAACATACATATTTGTTTATTGATATGTTACACACTCATTTTATTACTTAACTAATTATTGAAAATAGCTGTAGTAGCTTGAATACTAGTATGACTATGTATAGATATAAACTCAGCAGGAATTACTTATGGCTGGTTTATACTTTCCAGTTGAACCTCCCATTGGGCACAGCAAAAACCAATGAGTCACTTAACCATGGAAAATCTAATGAACATCCATGAGCCGGCACATCACTAACTGCAAATGTAGTGATTCTGGGATTCAATGGTAATTTGAAATATCTAGTCTACTGCAGGAAATGACTGTTGGAGTTGGTGTGGTTTGTTCCCTAAGTTTCAAAGGTTCTTGCTATCTTAGACATAAGTGTGTGCCGCCCCATGCCTACTTTGACTGGAGAGGCTAGTTCAGAGCTGACTTCCCCTTCTTTTGAGGGATACGACTTGAAATTAGTGCCCGAAATTCTTCCCTCATGGATCCCAATAGCAAGTGACCACTAGCCACAATCCTACGTATCCAGAATATCCTGTCACTCCAAAAACAGTGCAAAGGTCCTTAGAGGACTGAGTGCAATTTATAACCTTCTTGTGCTAAGTGAACAAAATAATTTATAGATTTATTAAATTTACCAATTAAATAAGGATTAGTAATACAGATAAAAATTTAAAAAAATTACCTAACTAACTTGAAATTTTATTGTCTCGTTTTTCTATCATATCTATAAAACTAAATGTTTCTGACATATTATTAACGTAATTTTCTGTACATAAGTAGGTGACTCTCCCTACATTACTACAATAAAAGTTGATTCTGATATATTAAGAAATGATTAGCTTCAATCAGTCAGTGAGATCTGAAACTCGTTCTAATTCTATTTAATATAGGTTTACAAATACTTGAATTATCTGATTATTATATATATATATATATATATATATATATATAATATATATATACAAAATTAATTACACGTCTCGTTTGAAGTGCAATAAAAACTGGAGATTTTTAATAATAGATTGATACACATTACATCACAAATACTTTTATATATAGTAACACTAGACATGTAAGATCAGACATATTTCAACATATTATATTACTTCCCAAAATTCAGTAAAATAATACAGTGCAAAAATGGAATAAAATGTTTTGGATACTTAGAGTGTAATTATCATTGTACTTCCTATAACGAAACATTTAAATTCCCTTGGGCCATATTTTAAATATAGTTCCTGTAAATAAAAGTCACCAAGAAGAAGTAATCCATCAAGCTAAACATCTGTAAAAACTCTTTCATTAAAAGAACTTTTCTCATGGTCTTCTTTTCACGAGAGAGATTCTACTTGGTACTTTTGTTGTCACATGTACATCTAGAAGTGTATATCGCTCTAAAGCATTGACACAACTTTCAATTGTTCTTTTTATTTTGCTATCTTTGTTGTTCATAACAGACTTCAAACGTTAAATACTCGTATCATACATTATTACTGACAATTTTATGCTCGACACGTTGAGTGATTTACTTTTTAAGTGTACTTAAATATAAATCACAATAAAGTTTATAATACCAACCGAAACATTCTTTAAGACGTGGATTTGAACACGATATTTTTTTAAAATCTACAAATTATCATAGAAATATGCCTTTGGCAATTACCCTCCTGAGAGAATTTCATAATATAAAATAAGAAATCTGATAACCGTATATACACACATTATAAGGCCATCCAATATTCGTATACTAGAAAATGGGCATAAATTCATTGTTAATAGAATTAGATTGAACAATAGAATACAAACAAAATCTATATTATCCGTGTAACGGTTTGATTTAAATGTCGTGGTAAATCAAACTAAAATATACCCCTATTCACTTTACGCTCCACTACTAATTAATTCCTTTATTCTAAACTTCATTACTAATGTTTAAAAAAATGTATAATCCGATTATAATTTTATTACTTTTTATTTAAATTTAATATGAAATTCAGTAAAATAAAGGCCAAAAAACTGTAGAAATTTTTAAGTTTGTAAGTATGTAAGTTTACTGTTTGTTTTCCTTATTACATTTTAAAGTTGTCTTATAGTAAATTATTTATTATTTAATAATGTTTAAATATAATGGCCCCAAAGTTTTAAATAAAGGAGAATAGAAGTGTCGCTGCAACACTTATTCGTGAATTTGTTGTAAAAGTAAATAAAAACTTAATTTATTTTAAGAAACAAAATTACGATATATAATAGTTATATGGGGTGGATACGTTTGTCTAAATTGCGCATTTTCTCCCGAGTCACAAAGACTAGAAGATTATATTCGTGTTGTTACATTTTTCTTGTTTATTAAGGCATTATATTATTTCTAATTCTAAAATTTAATATACAAGATACGGTCCCCTAGGATGTTTTAATATTTAAAAACAGTTTGAGAGATTCTTTGGCTGAAGATTTATATAACATATGATATGGTACGATATGCACTTCTGTTTTATATTAAAAATTAAATATTTTAAATGATAGCCTAATTTTATGGATTTTTTGTTTTTTATGTATGTAAAAACCTTAAAGGTACTGACATCTATCTTCTCCTTGAATTACAATAGAAAAAAATGGAAGGAAAAAAATTTTATATTACTAAATTTAAATTGATGTCAAGTTATAAGTTGATTTGTTTATATTTTTGGCCCATCCCTAACCTAAATATATACTTAACGTTGAATGTTATAAAAGTGAAGAAAATAAAATAGTCAAGTGTGGGCTTTGAAATGCAGTATTCTCTATTATTGTTACACGATTAACAATAAAAATGTTCAATGCCCTGCTCTTTCTTTTTTTAAATTTGTGTCCACAAGTTTAGTGACTTGTAATTATCATTTGAGTATTACGAGTATGATCTAATTTACATAAAAAACTAACTAAATTTAGGAGAGATGAAATTCACTGGTGCTGAGCAAAGGCCTATAACTCGTGTGCCTGAAAATATGTCATATCTCTTTTCTGAACGATACATGAAAATATATTGACTTATAGACTTGACAGTTTCCATGATTCTTCATTTCTCTAATAGTAGTACAGATTATATCATGGAACCTGACACTCCATGGGATTTAGTTCACTTAGTGAACAGTTATAAATTCTTCTTATGAGTAAACATGATATAAATAATGTAAGATATCTCGATAAAAAAATCAACTGTTTTAACTTTTTAATAAAACTCAATTTATAAAAAGAAGGTAATATAATTTCAAACTGTATTTAATGAATAATCAGCCATTATAATATTATATATACGAGAATATGTTATTGAGGAAATTCATATGACACGGTAGTAAACTATCACTTTCCTTTTCATAGGAGACAAAACTATTTATTATATATCGTTCAACATTTAAAAGTTAAAGAAGTAAACAGGTTTATCACTTAGCTAAGCAATATAATAATAATATTATAATATTAATATATCTATGTATAAGCTCTAATAATTTTTAATCAAATGAAAAATCTGATATGGTATATTTCGTTTGGTTATGTTGTCCTTAAAATAGACAAATTACTATATATAAGGAATTAAGCACATTCAATAAAAAGCTGTGCTTAAAATGTATTGTTCCTGAACATCTAATAAATTATTTCATGTTTTTTTCATAACCAAAATCTTTATTTTCCATAGATCTTATTATATCTTGACATTGTAATGTAAAATATCTAAAGTATCTTGAATATTTGGTTTAATATAATTATAAAATGTTATAACCAATTATTGTAAACAGTCACAGGTGGTAAATTGTTTGGTGTGACACTTTTAATGCATAAAGTTTTTTTGTACAAGTTGTTATACTCGAATTTGATAAAAAATATTTAATTTATTTCATATTTAATAAACAAAAATTTATGTACTTCGTTTTCGATACCAGATATCTAGAACAATCATAGTTTTACTATCAATAATTATTTTAATACGTAGATGTAGATGATCTGATATTTTGTCTAATTAACTTTAAATATAAGCTGATGTTTCCGAAAGAGAAGTTGCAAATGGATCTTTCCAAATGTAATTTTGCTCTTTATTTATTATTGAATTACCTGGATGGTTCCAATAACGTATTCGGTTCATTTCCCGATTTCAATTGATATCTTTAGTTTACGTTCAAGTATCTCTGCTTTATGGGTCGGTAAAATGATATCTATTTCAGTAATGTAATATTTATGTATTAGAGGGATGTAATTTGCATGTATCATAAAGGTTACATCTGTAATTAATTTACTTACATTAACATTTACTTCAATCTTATCAAAACATCCATTTCACAATAAAGTTTAGTCTTACAAGATTTCAAAGTGACCAGATTAAAAGCAACACAAAATATCATTGATAAAAATATATTAATAACGACTTAAGAAATTCCTATCAAATTATCGTAAATTCAAGAGAGCTATTAAATATAATTTGTAATTTAAATAGTTCAAAAATAATAGTTTTAAACTGCTAAAATGTTAATATTTTTAGTTGATAGGTAAAAGGCGACTCACCTGTTTGGCAATGTTACTGATGATCCTACTCGTATTACACATTATCCCTCTGGTTGAAAATGTTCTGGTTCACTTTTACTTATTGACTGATGTCACAACAGTGAAAGTCCATAATTCTTACATGTAACCATAAATTGGTTGTAATAGGTATGAAAATATTAAGACGAAGAGATGAATGAATATAAAATATTCTTTAAGGAGAAATCTAATTTACTGAGCATTAACGAAACGTATTACTCGAAGGTCTAGAAAAACTCGCATAAATTTGGCAAAAATTATGTTTATCTGTTTATTATTTGAGCGATAACTCAGAATCCAACTTACCTAAAGATTTTAATCTTGCACGTATCTTAATTTCTGTGTAGACAACATAAATGTCTATGTCATTGCTTGCTAATCAACGTAGTATGGCTGAGCATTGGGAAATATATTTAAATTTACATTGATGCCAACCAAAAAGATAAAAATATATAAATTTATAAAGAATCTCAGTATTTTATTTATCTAACAAATGAATGCCTGTTCGTATATTTCACAGGAAATCTAAAGAATAAATGAGCTGTGGACTTGGAAGTTTACATGCAATCATAGCGTAGCCTCTAAACCACCTATAACAGTCACTAAAAGAAAAAAAAATACCTGTCATGAACCAGCTTTTCCCTACACGTAATGTGGAAGCTTTTCCACGTTGATTAAAACTAAACTAAATCACATTATTATCGTAGACTAGCTAAGAAATATTAAATCCTCTTGTTTTATTGTGAGTGCAAGGAAAAAAATCTTTGTTTTGTCCCCAAATAAGGGGACAAGACAAAGAGGTTTCTAATTTTGTTTACAGAGAAATTTCCAAACTACTTTGTCACCTAGCATGTATCTTGTTTTAATTTGGTGAGAATTAAAATATTCATAATATTCCACTATTTCCATTTATCGGTTTCTTCTGAAAATACTTAGATAACGGGGTCCTGTATTTTATACAGAAGGAGCAACAAATATCGTTAACTTTAGTTTTTTATTCGTTGAAATGTTCCTGGAAATATTTAATTAATAGAAAAAAGCCACATGACACTTTCAATATGTAACTTGTGTTAGAAGATGAAGGCTATGTAAAAAATATCAAAAATAATTAAATAATCAGGTGAAACTAAAAGACAGAATAAATAAGCTCAAGTCAAAATAGCCTTATACACGGTTGTACACTATTTATAAAATTTTTTGTCCAGCAATAGTTAATTTTCCTCTGCATAAAATTCTTTAATAACTAATTAAATGTTGCGATTTCGAGAACATGAGGTAATGTCGTTTTAAAAGACCAGATGATACAATGTAACTTTCGAAAAGAGTAGCAGTACTCACGAAGCCACATTATGCAACACAGCAAATACAAGTATTTACAATTCTAATTTTTTTAATGTGCAAAATAAAAATTTGTCAGTGTGGTAAATTAAAATATCATACAATGTACATTTCAATGTGTTTTAATGCTAGTTGGTACAATGTAACTATGTTAAGTAACATAAGAAACCAATATTATTGAGAGAAATCCTGATTTTATCTTCACTTTAATATGCATGACATGTGAAGCATGAAACTGAAGTAAATATATTTATGATAATATCATCAATACATAATATTGATTTATAATAAATTTATATAAATATATGACATCATTAAAAGTATGGTAAATTACCAAAACGGCAAATACAGTCATTAGGAGTCACAAATGACTGGCGACTCGGACATTTTTAGCGTTTATTTCTTATCGCAGAAATACACTCAGCGTTGTACGTCTTTCTAAACTGTCTAAATTAACATTAAAACACATTGAAAATGTTTAAGGCCATTACTTAGACAAAATCCAGTGTTATTGTTCAAGGATATATTTCTTTTATGTTTACAGAAACGGCTTTATTTTACATGACATTTTTTGCCATTAATGTACAAATCTGGTCCTACTCTTAGAAGAAATATTCCATTACTCACTCATCTTATCTCCTCCCAGAAAATCGTAGAGGTGTACGGATTTATAAATGTAAAATTTTGTAAAATTAATGTATGTAATATATATTAAAATTATTGTTCATTCCTGGAGAACATCGTTTTGGACAATTTAGTTATATAGAATATATAATACTATAGAATGAAATTAAATTTTATTCAAACACTAAAAGTATCTTAAATTATCTATCAATAAAAATAAGTTTTCTAAATGGCGGCCGTTAAAAACAGTTACAATATATATAGTACTTGCTCTGCCAAGACTCTAACCCGGATCTCTCACTATGCCGGGTGAGGTTGCCACCCACTACACTATTGACCCTTACTTTGACTATTTCATTATATTGTACTTGACGTCTTCTCTGCGACATGTGCGTTTTAAATAACCCAAACTAAACATATGATCGAAATATATGTTTCAAAATCGACTTTAATTTACATTCATTAAAAGTTATATAAAAACAATTGTGGAATTTAATTTGATATAATTATTGAATCATATAAAGTACTTGCTTCGCCCCCACCCAGGACAAGAAACCATTTCATACAGGTTGAGTGTGTACTAACCCTCGACCACATAGCTCTCGATCTATGTTTTACGATTGTATTATATTGTACTTGGTGTTTCTGTCACCTCACTTACTAACATATGAAAATTATAAGCCTACTCGTTAACGTTGAAAAATGTCCCTATAAATTTGATAAGTACCTTTCCTTTCATTTTATTTTAACCGTTCAAAAACTACTTTAATTTAGTAAATTTGCATGTTTTGTTAGTAAACAATTACAGTGTGTATGGGGTTTACACCCCAAAAATTTAGGACTGATCAAAGCAAAGATCACACATTGTCGCTTAGAATCACTGAATTGAATTAAACATCTAAACTCCCAATATTGTTAGCAGTCTGGGGTGGTTTATTCAAAAGGAAAATTGATGACAAATTTACTACGTATGAGGAATTTACTACAAAAGCACAAATTTACAATAAAACTGTATGAGGTGAAACTATAATATTTATACCTCAGAACTGGCTATAACCATTGTCATTCGTTTGTTGACACCCATTACAACATACACACGTCTAGATTCACACTTTTAGCTTTCAACACTTGTTTATTCGTTCAAAATAAACAAAATGTGCAGCCAGTTGCCAGCTGTAAATCAAACTACGAAGATCAAATACAGTTAAGTTTCAGTTCAAACGAACCTAATATTGTGCAAACCTCTTTTGAAGGCCGATTGGAACAATTTATATTGCTACAGCCCTTTTGACGTGAAGTAAATACGGTTACCTCTCAGAATCTGATGTCTGGTGGGTAATCGCAGCAGTAATCATTCACTTCTATACTATTTTTTCAAATTTGCACAACTTGTGCCTAAAAGTTCAGGGATTTATTAAAATGCGCCAGGCAAACCAAAAGTGCTTTCGAAATGGGAACACAATATTGTTTTATTTCGTGGGCGCACATGTTTCAGAGCACTTGTTTACGGGTTATGTTACCGAAACTATTCACCAAAAAACTTCGGTAGTAGTTACAGGGATCTATTGTTTAATGCGCCAAGGCAAACAAAAAAGCATCGTGTTAAAATAGGGTTATAAAAATGCTTAGTTCATTATTTTTCCATCAGGAATTGTCTTGTGCTTTTAAGATATAATGTTTTATCTGGGCAGTTGATATGAGGATAAAAGTATTCAAAATTTTACACAGTTATTATTCTTGAAATTGATAAATCAAGTAATTGATTTAATGTTATGTTATCATGTTGTGGATCAAAAAGTCTAGACAGTTGACCTTTTGAAAGTATATTGGCTAGTTTACTGCACTAATCTCTACTCCATATGTAGGTCAGTAAATTATCAAACTAATGGACTAATTATCTATATCAGGGCTTGCAGTCACGTAATCCAATCAAGAGGTCGTACAATATACCGTTTATATTTTAGCTCAATAATGTTGTAGACATTGCAGTGTATGAGAGAGGAAAATTACAGATTGAGTGAAAAAAGAAACACATTGGTTAGAATATTTGAATTTGATAACGGTAGAAACCAACGTTGTATATGTTAGTTTATTATATGGATTTTACTTAAAAAGTTTATATTTGATGTACAACCCTACACGTAGACAACAGCTATGTTACATAAACTTTTTTATAAGTATTAGGCGATATACAGCAGCGTATCACTCAATCGCTTGAACATAACATGTTTTAATAGTTTTGACGAAGTTATTACTTCTAACGAGTATTCGTAGAGAGATAAGTGATCCTGCATGTGGACTGTCATTTTTATGTGTTTTGTTGATTTAATAATAAACCAATTCAGCAAAATTTTAATTGAGATTCAATGCTGATATATATTTTCTTTAGGGGCCAGTTTTTCCAAGAAATCTTTCCGACAGGAGCATGAATTTTTTAACGGATTTTAATCATACAGCATAGAAATAATTTCGGCTCAAGAAAATATTATTTTGTCCTTAATACTAGTATAAAAAAGCAGCACCTTTGTTTGCTTTTGCAATTGAAGCCTACACTACTGTAACGACTATTACTGATAATGTACGTAGAAAAATCTTATAATCCTTGGTATGATCATAGGCCTGCTGTTATTAAAAAAAAATAACTAATCTATAAAATAGCGAAAAATCTCATCTTAGTCTCTAAAGATTTAAAATAATAATTAAAAGAGACCTGACTAAATTACAATTAACTAGTTCTATGTTATAGTACAGTCGGGCATCAAAACGTACAGGGGGTTTTAACAAACATAAAAAGCTAATTAGGTTCAGACAGGTAACTAGTAGGAAGGACCTTACTTTCCCTATTTTCTTGTCGTTGGTATTGGTTATAATACCGTGTCTAGCCTTAACTAGCTCGGTCGTTTTAATTTGGTCACCATTTCTAGTGTGACCCTCATTTTCATTTTGAAATAGGATGGTTCTCTCAGACCTTTGCATATATCTTGGTGTGAAATGAGATCAAACAGGAAATACTGAAAAATTAAATAATTTCAGCAAAGTCCCTGAGTAAAATTATAATTTGTTTAAAATATTAACTTTTGTTGCCATATTTTTTTTTATCGCCACCATTAAGGCAAACTCAAATGGGGTGATAATATCGATCAGCCCGAACTAGAACAGTCTCATACACGGTAAACGTCACGGGGTTTTTTTTATTAAAATTTTTTTTTTTTAATTACATAAAAGCGGTCTAAAGACACTACAGTAATTTTTAAGTCCATAGTATCATATTATAAATGCATTCAATAAGAAGCTATCAACTTTACATCGGACTTCGGGGAGTCTTCACAGTGTCTCTAATAATACCTAAGTTTCTGAAATAGTTGGATGGAACTATTCAATTAAATAAATGGGAATCTTAGTTTGAATGCATTGCATTAGATATTGGAGTTGAAGCACGCTGTTAAATTTTACTTAGTAATATATAAAACCTGTTTATTTAAAATTTGTTGGAGTTAGATGAGGAAAGACAAGCATATAGTAAAAGAATATTTGGTTTTATATTGGAATTAAAAACTAATTAATATAAATATATATTCGGAAATGTACTTCTTAAAAATACTCTTATTATTTATTAAATAACTAAAACAAAACACTAAAATAACATAAATAATATTTTTAAATTAGTAAAAGTATAAAACTTTTTTAAATACATTCTTGCAAATTGTTTTGGAATTATATTGAACTACATTAGATTTTACTACTTAGAAACCTAAAGTACTAAAGATAACTAGACATAAAACAAAGTACAATGTAAAGTATACGTAATAATATTATTACCAGATTATGTAGCCAAATTTTGGCATAGAGCAACTACAAAATAATTAAGCTACCAGTGTTTTTCATGTATAGTTTTTGTTGTAACTTTTTTGTTTGAAAGGTTCTGCCTTGTGCAATGAAACAGAGTCAAGTGGGATGGATTGTATTTTGACGCGAGTTCCGATTAATTAAATCTGTAATTCCAGGAGTTGCTGCGGGTTCGTTTTTCTCTAACAAAAGGCTTTCCAAGTAACATAACAGCACTTTTGGCTATTGAATATGTGATCACGTTGATTACATCACATATGAGATTAATCCTAAACTTTTCTCTGAAAGTTTCATAGTACCTACACAGTTTTAAAAGTTATGATAGCGGATGGAATCTCGTTTTATAAAGGAATTACTGCTTAGTATCCTATACACGTGGTTAGACTCACATTTCTTGCGCATTAACGTTACATTAAACTATTGAATATTACGAGTCACTATACATTTGATTTAGAAACCTTTTCCTGAAATTTGGAACTTAGTTTTCGAAAGACACTCACTAGGATCAAACATTACTCATATCATTTTGTCAGTGATGAGTTTAAAACCAAAATAATTAGTAATAGAGTGCAAAATTTCATTTTTATACATATTGTACCTGTTGTTGTAAAGCAGAAAAAATCCGAGATTACAAAAGTTCCATATAAACTATTGTACGGTATATTCCGTTTAAGATTTCTCGAATAGGATAGAATGGTACTAATCACAGGTTAAAACAAATAAGCCCAATATAGATGCTGCCACCATGAAGGCTATACATTGCTCTCTGTTTTGATACTCTTTTGAGGACATTATAAAATATGCCCTGTTACGCCGCATTTAGAAGGAGTGAGATTTTTTTTGAACTTAAATTACATTAATAGTTATTATTACGGGATTGCCATGTATTCAATATGTCAAAACCGTTCATGAAAAAAAAAATATTTCTAATAACAAGTGGTTATGAAATGTAAAAAAAAATTAGGACGACGGGTTCTAGTTTGTTTTTCTTATTCGGTTTCGTAAGTAACAAAGCTGTAATTCTTATTATTTTAAGCGGCCACACCTATTTAAAGTAAACTGATGAATCAGCTGCTGAACAGCTTGATCAGTCAATGATTTTTTGATGATTAATTTTTGTATTCAGTTTAAACTGTCTCAGAATTTCAAACAGAACAGTAAATTGGATGGTCGAAAGTTTAAGGGGGAAAAATTTTAAATGTAATCAATTTGTGGAAAGAAAAATGTTTTTACTAACTTCGATTCAGCATTATAATTAAAAGTCTTTTGTCGATATAAAATGTCTTGTGATATAACTTGTAAATCAATCTTAAAAAAATATTGTTTTTCTTTGTTTCGTAAATATTTGAGAATTTTTATTGAACGGACTGCTGTTATTGAAACGAATAGAGGTTACCAAGCTTGGTAAGGAAACTAGCCGTATTATTCCCCAGTTAACCATTTAGTTCTTTTTATATATGGGTCTATACCATGTGAATAAAAATTATGGACTATACTCCGTTTAGTTTTTTGATGGATAAAGATGGAAGGATGGAATTGGGGTGGAAGCCTTTCTATGGAGTGTAAAAAGTAAACTTTTTTGTTACTGTTACAAATTTGCCCATTCCCTAAAATGTGATTTGGGGAGCGGCATTGGCTTCAACATTTTTAAATGTAAAGATCTATTATAGTGAGAACTCTCCATTTGAAAAGGTGTTACAAAAAGGTAAGAATAAGGAAAGAAAATTAGTATATTTTAAACTTTATATTTCACAAACTCAGTACAAAATGGCAGGGTCATTGAAATAAATTAAGTTATATGTATGTATAAATATACTATATTTATATATAATATCTATATATATATTATATATATATATATATATATCTGTTGTGTGTGTGGTGTGTGTTAATTAATTAAAATGAATTTAAAAATATTTAAGTTACAAGCTTGGATGGATCCTGCTCAACCTTTTATAGACAAAGATTAGAAAAATGAAACTCAGGACAAACCCCTCTAAAAAGCAAAAGCGAACCATTTCACAAAAATGGGCTTTTTAGATTGGCAGTTTAAAGTCCTTAATTGACAAAGTTACAGTAGCACTAATACCAATTGCATTACGATAAGAAATAATACAGTAAAAACTTATTAAACCTGTGTTTTGGATATCATAAGATGTTATAACTGCTGTGGCCAGGACGCTCTAAAACAACACGTGTAATCATAGGTGGGGTTCTTACATAAATATATTTTTATAAAACTTTTGATGTTTTTGGGTAATGTAGGAATATGTCGAAATAATGAGATTGTTTGACCTTTTGATACGCAATTTAGTTTCCTGACATACCATTCCACAAACTAATTTGCGCTGATTACAGTACACCACGTTTCAACATATACAGAATTGAAATTTTCTATTTAACGGGACTTTTTATCGAGACGTTCACAGTTTTTCAAAGGACAGTTTATTTTGTATTTCAGTTGAAGTTTTAAGATATGTACGTCACTTGTGCTATGAGTTACTGAATAAAAATAATTATCGTAAATAAAATTATTATATTTTTACTTGATATTAAAGATGTGAAATATAAAATTTACACTTGCAATTTAATACTATTAGGTAGTTAAAAGATTTGACAAGCAAAGTTCACCAATTATTCATTTTTTTTATGTAAATACCAAAAAAATTTATTCTTATTTATTTTTTATACATCATAAAAGGACACCGTATTTATCATTCAAAAATATAACACTCTATTGGTTTTCCCTTAACTGTATATCGATGTACCAAAAAGAAAAATAAAGTATAAAGGGCAAAAGTTATCTGATGTTTTCGTATTCATGTTTTAATATTTATAGCAAATATGGACGAGAAAATACATTTAGTTCAGAGAAAAAGAGGTTTTTACCTTACTTTTTAGGATGAATGCAAACAAAGGCCTATGTTTGAGTAAGGGAGTGGGATGCATTATGGAATGACCATAATACAAACTTTTAACGTTTGTTGACATCTCTTGCTGGTTTCTGCCCTTGTTGTTCTTTGAGGATTTAAGTATAGTACAGTGACCAATGTCAAAGTTTTACGTGACTCATTCATAACTATACTTGAACTAGGGCAATCAACTCAAACAGTCTGCTGTAGACAAACTCACAATATTTATATATCTGTATTTTAGAAACATTAGAAATTTTCGTGAAAAAGTAAATATAAATACATATTGTTGTATTTGTGTAACAGAATTACAAAAAATAGTTTGTTAGCGAGATTTTGGACAAACGACGTAGTTAGTAACATGAACGCAAAATTAGCAATGAGGAACGTACTGAAATATAAACTTTCCTGAGATTAAATTTAGACTTTGTGTATTATACTATATATTTTGGTGATATCAATGTTTATTGAAATTAAATATGGTATTGCCATTTTATACGCCTAATTTAATGTCAAATATAAAAGTCGTTTTTGACAGGTATTTGGTCTTCGATCGCATATGTTTACTGTGCTTATGTAAACGCACATGTGACAGAATACGGCCTAAATACAACATAATTGGAATCTGGGAAAAAAGTAAGCGCTCTGTTAGTGTTATGGTTAGCACAATAATCGGGGCCTTTCAATTATTCAATGTTTTAGTTAATTATATTATTAATAACAGCGAACTATATAAACTTATAGATATATAAGAAATGAAAATAGTAGAAAGAAAAGTTTACACAATCTTTGTAGATATTTACCTAAAACTATGGGAAAGTTTAATATAACACCATACAGTTTGATGTATCTTATATATTCGGGGTGCGATGAATAACCACGCATTAAAGTTTACGTGCCGTCAGGAATAAACTAATACCTCTACGCAAAGCTATGTAAGATCTCCGAATGAGTAGGCAAGCACAGGACATTGCTGCACAAATCCGTGCAGGCGTCAGCTTAACTTGATGTTAACTTGCTACGGATCAGTCAATATTGGGTACGTTTTAAATAATTATATAAAGGTTTAATCCCATTATCATACAGACTATTTTCATGCCTAACAAAAACTTACGTCTAAATATATAAGTTTTAAAAAACTTACTTTGTCAGTAATACTTACAAATTAAATGATACTTTATATAGCTAAATAATTAACTTCATAAATATTTTGGTGAATAATAATATTTATAACAGTAATTTTATCAATTTACTCCCCTGTGGTTACAATGTTTTACAGGAGTATGCCACCACTAGTGTTTCGTTAATAAGATTGTTTAAGCTTGCATATCAAAATACCTAGTGTGTATATATGATTCAATTCGTTGCAAAATATTTTGCTGACTAGACATCACACAGAAATGAAATCTTCAACATACCCTTGTAGAAATTACATGCCTAGCTACTGAGTTTTTAGGCCTCAGGGACATCTAAATATCCACTAGGTTATAGGTTACTAATGTCATTATAAGTTCTGCCTAGTTCTTTTGTATAATTTCTTCGTTGCTTATACCTTTTACGTTCGGATCATTCGTATCAAATTGAAGTAAGTGAGTCAAAAATCGAGTCACACTACGACGCGGGGTACATGTAGTGATCTATAATATGTGGAATGGCTGAGCATTTCGAATGCCTGTAAAAGAATCAATGATTGTTTCTTTGAATTTGCATGAGATGGAAAGATGAAATAGATTGGACACCACACCTCGAACATTTTGTTTTATTATATTACCATAAATTAATAAAATCTTTTTCTGGAATCTCAGAAATGATAAAGGTGAAAAAAATGCAATAGATACCCTAATAATTTTTGATGTAGAATAAATGGGCCTTATTAATATGGTCTTTAGCCTTTACATCTTATGTTCATTATTTAACGTAATATAAGTAAAAAAAAAAATGGAAGCCCACAGTAGTAGAGCAATATAAAGCTGCAATGCAGTTTCACAGGTGAATTATGAACCCAATTTACTCTTGCTATATCAAAAAAGGGTATGAACTGTTTAATTATTTTATAAATGGGTTATCAACTGGAAAATCTGAAAGAAATTAAAGACCTATGAGTTATGTTTGATTCTTCTTTTAAGTTCGAATAAAACTATCTAGACGTTACCATCAGTAAGGCTTTACAAAATGCTAGGTTTTGTTATGAGGAATGCAAAATATTTTTTATCCATTGATGCAAATCCAAATCTTTATATTTTTCTTTTGTTAGAAGTGGATTAGAATACTGTTCAATTATTGGTGGAAAACCTTTCCCTATACAATTAACAAATATTCAGTCCGTTGACGTTGAAATTATTCAAAATTAAAATTTTTAAGATATTTTGCTATCTAACAAAACACATAAACACATATTGTGACATGACAGAAATTTCCCCACTGATTCTTTAAGAAATTTATTTAACTTTAAAAACTATTTCATCAAGAAGACTAATTTTTAATCTATCTTTTATTGTTTAAGATTACTAAGTAACTCTGATTCGATAGTTTCACATTTACTTAAAAAATATAAACTTTTATGTCCCTAAGTTTCATTCAAGGGTACAAAATATAGTTTTTTTATTCCTAGATGTAACACAATCAGCATTATTATTTTTCTTTGTTTAGGAGTTTTGATTTATTAATAAAAAACAATTGTTATATTGATTTACATTTAGGGAAGTGCAAAAGATTTTATTGGAAAGATTGAAACCTATAGTTTGTAGACTTTTTACTCGAAAGACTGTAATAATCAGTTATATCTGTTTATTTCTTAGGTATTATCTTAGTATTTTTACCCAATAAGTTAAGTTTTTTGGATTATTTGTAGTTGGATATTTTGTATGTTATTTATGTAACCAATCTAGATATTATTTGTTTAGAATGTGTGTTTCATTTTGCTCTGTCAATTTAATTCTTTTATACAATTTTAAGATGTTGTGCATGTTATTTATTTCAAGGTGAAAGTGTGTTTTTTTTCCTCTATTGTTAAGAATAACATCGTTTCATATTTGTTTTTTTGAGCTAGTATAATTATTAATTTTATTTGTAATTTGCAACTGCACTTAGGTTAGAGGATAGTAGAATTTTTGTTTAATTTTTATCTTTTATTTATATATGGCCTAATTTTGGTAACTGATGACCTGTAGCTATTTATAAGTCAAAAAAATAAATAAATAAACAATTACAGATAGAAATTTGTAATATTTAACATTTATATTCAAGCACCCCACGCTTTTTTTTACTCTGAATTTAATTTATTCTGTTAATATATACAATATTTTATTATAATTTTATTTTGAAGTTGATTGAGCTATGTATGATTGTTTTGCCTTCTACTACCATATATAAACTTCCTTTTTCTATTTTCTATTTATAGTTGTTTGGTTAGCTATAAAGCGTGTTTTAGTTTTTTAAAAACTATTATTTATTTTTATTACAATTTGATCAACACAAATAAATCCGTGTTCTTTTGTAAATAAACTATGACACTTATGATATAAGGTTGGTTATAAATTTCCATATTCATGACGAAAAAAAATGAACATGCATATAAACGTTCGCCAGCGAGGTGGTACAGTGTAACCTAGGGACGTATGGAAATATAATAAGCTGCTAAAATTCTTGGTTATTAGAATGGACAGAAATACGTCAATTTTAATATTATAAAGCTTATGTATTTTTGTGATATTTTATGAAGAAAGAAATTGGATCCCGGGCTATGAAAATCTCATGTTTCTATGGAATTTCACGTCTTTTATGTAATTTCAAGTTCCTCCAAAAAATACATAGGTGTTCATGAATAACTATGTTCAATTTTTAAAAACAAAAAGATGAGTTTCAAAAAAGTTATTACAATGCAGGGATTCCAATTAGGTGTTAAAATTTAAACAAGAAATAGAGTTCAGATATAATAGAGCAATCCAGAAAGATTACACGTGCCTTGAACTTCTATTTGACACTTTTTGGTTTGGAGTTTATTACACGACTGCTACTAATTATAATGGTTTAACATTCTATTCACCAACGCTTCGAATGGTACATATCTGTAACAATAAACTGATAACTACACAGCTGTACGCTTGAAAGTTTACTAATTTATAAGTTTAATCCTCAACATTATTTTACAGTGAAATTAACCGGATTTAAAAAAAGGATATTTGTTGTGCTATGCGGTGAATTTTCTTTATACTAAATTGTACGAGTATTAAAAGTTTGCGCTGCCACTTACATTAAATGTAAATTCTTGTTTATTATTACTATAATAACTCAAACTCTATAGGTTGTTTAAGTATTATAATTTACGTTCTCTATATTGCTTTAAAGTAGCTGAGGAATAATAAAATTCTGAACGTTTGTATATATAACCAGATCGTAAACATAGAACAATATTTGTTTTTTTGTCTTTGTTTAAAATTATTTTAAACATGATTATTTTGTATTTGGATATAATCATCATGGCATTGAGAACAATAAGAGTACTGCTACAACGTATAACGCATTTTGTATTTTTTGCCAACAAAACATTTCTTACTTGTAAAATGTTTACTTTCTTAAAAATATCAGGATTAAAATCTATAACCACAATAAGGGTAAATGCTTATAAATGCATAGGTATTCTTAGACAATAAGTTTTATATTAATGTATTAGTTGTAACATATAAAATCAATCTTGTAAGAAATTTTCACAGTGTTCTCAAAAGTAATACGTTTTACAATCTCAAAATTACATTTCATAAGAGGTACATTTTTATATTTTGTAATCAAAAAGAATGTGATTTTATTTATGTTTTTTTTATTTATTCTATTTATGGTAACCGGCACATTGATTTTAAAACGAAAAAAAATAAGTTTTGAAATATTTAATGTGCATATTAGAGATTTTAGGCATATTAAATGAACCTCATATATTTTCCAACTATCAGTTACAAAGTTACAATACAAATTAGTTATATATTTGCTATTCCTACATTAATTCAATACAACTCGTTGTTGAATTTGCCACCAACTTGTACAGTTACTATGGGACGTTGTTTGCCTACACTGGATTATCACGAGGTGAGGTTAAACATTGCACGTTGCTTCCTTTACATATCCACTTCATCTAAACGAATAAATACACATTTTTTCTTGTTAGGTAGCTAAAACATTTTAGTATCTACTCAAAGAGACGTTCACTACCATCGATGTTTCAATTTAAAACTAAAAAATTCAAACCATTTTAATACATGGACCACAGTTGAACGTTATTTTAAATGTTACCGTTTACTCTAACACCCAGCAGGGATCACTTCTGGGCCGATGGTTTAGACCTTTTAAAGTTGAACCTACCACTTAAGCACAGCAAAAAAAACCAAATGTGTCACTCTTAATCTGGGGCAACCTTATGGAATGTCCAGGAGCGGGCACATCACTAAACACAAATGTCGAGATTTCTGAGGTTATGAGTAATTCGATTGGTCTAGTCTACTGCGAGATATTATTATTGGAGTTGGTTGGGTTGGTTTCCTAATCTCAGGATCGTTTCTATTCTAGGCCTCATAACATGGGTGTGGCCCCCTGCTACTTTGACTAGAAAAAAGCTGGTTCAGAGCTGGCCTATCCCTTCGTTCCAGGGAGAATGACTTTGAGATTTAGTAATACTCGATAGGAGGCGGCCCTAAACTTCCTAATTATACCCATTCCCGAATATTCCTTGTTCACTCCGGAAAGCACATTTTAAAAAGATTCCTTTACAGGGACTAAGTACAATTTATCTAAGCTTCTTGCCCTAAGAGATAAAAAAAACGTTTATTCTAAACCACAATAACTGATTTAATAGAAACAGAATCCAAGTTACATGTTGATTAATACAGTCGTTTATTTTGGATTTAAGGCTATATCCCATTGTCACAGGTGAATTAGAACATACATTGTTGTTTCCTACTGATCCTTAGAGCTTTAATTCGTTTTTGTAAGAAGACATATAATAGTTATAATTAGAGTCTCTAGCTGGTAATACATTAGCACAATTGAGTTACTGATTCATTTGGGTCTCATTTGCATTTTAGTGGCCTGTAACGATTGGAGGTATGAAGAGCGATGGGATGATACAGTATTTTTTTAATTAATATTTTTCGTACATTAATACTTTTTGGGAGATAAAAGACAGTGTATTAATATGGTTTCAGATTTGTAATCATATTTAAACTAAAAAAATGGGTCTATACGGTTTTTAGAAATCCTGTAATTACTAACACTATTTATAACCTTAGAGCTCTGAGGATAGGAATTGATATGCCCATGCGCTAAGTTTTGTCAGAGTATAGAAATACAAAAGGGATTAAACTTGATTTTCAACAGGAAACAATATATGAATTCACAGTTATACACAACTACCATAAAAAGAGTTTTATGTCAGTGTAATGGTCAACAATTATTAGAGATCGTGAATAGTGGTGCAATGTCAATTGATTATTAGTTGACGGTCTAGGTTTGTGGAGGTCGGAAGTAGTAAGGTTAAAACTAAATTATAACAACAAGGATATTTTGGTTTCCTACATTATATTTCAAAAACCGAACGTAAGAGCCAGAAATTTAAACTAAGCAAATTTCCATTCTCAGACAACACATATTTGCAGACCCGGAAGGTTGATATCTTTCAGTACGGTATTCTTTATCTCCTAGTTGTCTGACAGTGACAAAAATTATTTTTTTATGTGTCACCGTTGATATACGTTCCAACATGTCAACATAGAATTTTGATATAAATCTATATCCTACATATATTTTAACTCTTTTCATAAATACCATTTCGACTTCTACTACAACTAGCGTTCACTGTCAATTTACATTTTATTAAGGGCAAACAGAAGATGAACAATATAGGTACCTGAATTAATACAATGTTTTTTTCTACCTGTATAAATTGACATAGTTGGTGTAACTGAGACGATGAAAATTGATCCTCGACACCCTATTACTTATGTAAAAAAAAAATTAAAATCCAAAGGGAAAAGGCATAGAAACACTCAAAAAGTTAGAGTATAAAGGAGATATTGTCACATTATCATATGCGGCAGAGTATGCGTAACCAAGTAAATTGTCTATTCTAGTAGATGAAATACTTTTTTCCGACTTCAATGCTAGAAATTCTTATTTCATTAAATGAGTTGTAATAACTGAATATTCCAGTTTAGAAATCAATGTAATTAGTTTCGGATAAATCTAGTGTTTTAGGCATCAAATGACCAAAAGGGAATATGGATTTGTAACTATTTCGGTACTCATTTAACAGGAGTTTTATGAATCGCTTTTGTTATCACAAGGCTACCATTTTAAAACGTAAAGACTAAAAGTTTATTGTCTAATGTCTTAATGTTTAATGTTAATTCCACCAACATGAAAAAGTTATAAAAATTCTTCTTCACGACCATAATGGCTCATTTATGGCAGTTCAAGAAAAGTTACACGATGGCAGATTGGCAAACTCATTTAGTGGTAAGGAATTACAGACTTCACTACTTTGCGTGAAAAAGAATATCTTATTCGCGGTTCATCTTGGGATGGAATATAAACAATACGGATCCGAATGTATAGCTCCTGGACACTTAGGATATAATTTTCTGAAAGATTTGAGGTATTGAAACATATTTATTTATCGATATAAATAGAGATGGATCGTTAGATTTTAGAACCTAATTAAAGTGAGAAGTTACTTTAACTTCTGCTTTTATTTAAAAATAAATCAAAGTTTACGTGTGCTTTTATTCAATATGATTTATTTATTAATGTTTCTACCCATCCTTGTCCATTTTCATGTGGTATGGGGGGCCAATTAAAGATTGTTTAAAAATATTAAATGAAACAAATCCATTTAACTTAAATTTTTCCTAAACTTACTATACTGGGAATTGGTAAACCGATGGGAAAAACATGTCTACCCAGTTTGTTAATTACAAAAAGAAATAAAAACTAAATTAAACATTAAGTGACATCTTTTCTTTACATTATTTAAAAATCGTCTTAGCCTTCGAATTTAATAGAAATATTTCATTTTAATTTATTTAACGCCTTCTGTGAAAATGAGAATTATTTTTAAGTGTCTATTGCAAAAAAAACTTTTTTTATTATTTGATATTAAAAATATGTTGATCTATTTATTACGTTATTAGCTTAAGTAAATTAAACTTGTACGTTGGGACAAGTTTTTTTTTTTATTCTTAGGGATTTAATAACCTTAATGAATGGTTTATCTTTCCATGGATTGCTATGTGTATGGGAATTTGAGTGAAATCAAATGCGGTAATTGATTTAGAATAGAGGAGATTATAATATTAAATACATTTTTATTACCTAACCATTTTCATTTAAGAAAAGTAAACAAAATAGGTTAAGACTTATTGTTTATTGATATTGGTCATGTATAGGTTCTATATTTCTATTTCTATAGTATAATATTTATTTTTCTTAGAGCTAGTAAATATAAATGTTTTGTAGTTTATAAATAATCTAAGCCGCGATATTATTCATTTTAAAAAAATACAAACTGTAAATTTGTAGTCCTAGTCCCTAGAAGTGTTTCTTTTTGAACTGATAAAAGTGTTTTTTTACACATAATTAGCCAATAGCCATTTAAAAACAATAAATCTGATTTGTTTGTTTAGTAAAAAAAAGTATATTTGTTTCTAATGCTAAGCACAAATTAAATTTTTAGCAGTTAGACATCGCCCGGAACCTAGCGCTAACATGGGCTCTGCTTATGTGCGATATTTAAAGCATTGTCTCTTATGGGAAGATTACATTTTGGGTACTTCTGTGCCACAGGACTTCCTGCTTATCGGTGACTATCTCAATTACGCCATACTTCCTCTCTTTGTCACCTATCTTTAATCCAAGACTTCCTTTTTATTTGCTCACCTGTGAACTATGTATCGGTCCACGGCCAATTACCGATGATATTTGACCCAACCTTGGGCGTCCTGGACATTGGTGCACGATGTCGGAGTCAGATACTTCCCTAATGCTCTTAGCCGAGCTTTCTTTCTCATACTTATTTGCCTTAATATTTACGTGTCCATAGACCTTTCCGCTACCCGCTTTTCATCTCGTACTTTCTACCGGCCCCCTCCGACCTGTCTTAACGCTGGTTAATCAGACGTGTCTCATGATTTCTAACAAATCCAAAATTTACGTCTGCCCTAACAGCCTTCCCACCTTTTCGTGTATCCGAGCGCCAATAAAAAATACCAAAGAACTCTCACCCATTATTTCTAACTGATTGTAGGTAAATACATAATACACATTCTTTAGCTTCCTCCACCCAGACCTATTAAATTATTTGAGAAAATTTAATCTCAAATATAATGGCCATGAGACGCAAGTCTGTTCCAATAAACTAGTGCGGTCAAAGAGTAAGAAATATTATTATGTTTCATGGGACAGACGAAAGTAACTTAACGCCAAGCCAATTTCATAGGAAAACGTGCTGTAATGAATTCTTTCAACAATTATTTAGAAGTAGAGATGGAGGTAGTTTAAGAAATCGGGAAGGCGGATGTTATCCACTCTCATCTGCATAAAAAAGGGACAGTTGGCAGTTTTGAATAGATTATTTTATAAGGGGGATTTATGGATACTAAGTTAAGTCGTTCTTTATAACTCTAATAGTTTCCCATAATATAAATATAATACAATTTAGGAAAAATATAATAATAGATATAAGTAACAGAAAGTTTTTTTTGAAGCCATACAAATGCCGCTTATACCATAGCAATTAATGAAGTTTTTACAAGATGCTTCCCTCCAAAACAGATTGCCTGTAATTGAGGCATTTTACAAACTTCCATTACCGCCTCAATGAAATAGATAGATGACTTTAATAATGCTACCTTCCAAGTTCCTTTTCCACCTTTGATTAAACGGTTTTAGTTGGATACTTCACGGTAATTCATTTTCTACTCGTTTTAATTTTGTGTGAGCAAAACAATATTAGCAAGACAGTATATTATTTTTTCGCTAATTAAAATCCATTAGTAGTTGCCGGTTCATTACGATTGTTGAGAAACAAGAATTTTTACATTTATTTTATAGTCTGATGGCTGCTATTAAAAGAAACAGAAAATTGTTTGAAGAATATTACGGAGAACAGAGCTCATTAGTGTTAATATGTGGACATACTGAGGAATATAACCTTAGTGACAACCTAATAAAATTATGCTCCTGTCTGATTTCTAAATAACGTAAAAACATTCCTAATACCGGTCTGAATGAATCACCCTATAGAGTGATTTAGAGAGGTCCATAACCTATCCCATGGAAATTTTATCGTACCACCCACACAAGAGTCTAAGTTAGGAAGTTAATTCAGTAAAAAACCGTCATATAAAACCATAAAATACCCAATATCAGGTATCATGTAGAAAAGTTAAATTATGTAATTATGGCCAGATAAAGTCATCTGTGAGGCTAAACTCAGACCATTACTTTCCTCGCTTCCTTTTTGGCTATAAATATCCTGTCTCACCCGAAAAAAAACTAAAGATCCTAAAGATCCTTTTAGGAGTAAATATAGTGATAGGTTTCAAAGCTCCTTATCCTAAGTAAAAAAGCTAATATGCTGTTGTATATTATTTAAATACCACATTGAGAAAAAAATGTTATTATTTAAGTATTATTATTTAAGAAACTCATATTGTTAAACTAACTTTAACCATTTATTATGTGAACATTATTGTATGTGGTTCTGTGCCGTGGACATATTACGGGAGCTATCACAAACCCATCTTGTGTTGAAATAGCAAAAAAGGATGCTTAAAAATTATTGTTTGGTTTAAAATAGTTTACAGCTTCAAAAAGTATAAAAATAAGTATATTATTTTCGCCAATGCTACAGGCACCTTTCAATGGAAACTTTTCAATTCCATCGAAAATCACGAGATAAAAAAATTACGAATGTGTTTTACCTAAATTTCTTTGTTCTCCTTCTAATTACCGCACTGTATACCTAAAAGACGAGTATAAAGTAAAACACATGTGTGTTGGGTGAAAATTTCCGAATATATTTTATACAAAATTGTAACTAGTTTGAACTCAATTTAAAAGTTTCATATTTATGCTGGTGTATAAATATGCAGATTTTTATTTATCTTATTCATCTAGCAATGTTCTCGCTATTAATACAGTCATTGAACTGGACATTGCCAATCTGTAAACAGATAGATTCATGTGTCTGTGATTGAGGCTCAGAACCGAATTACTCTCATCAATAAACGCTCGTGTTTACCTCTGAACTAGGGTTCCTGCTTGCCGAGGGAAAGCAATTAGATGTAGATTAGAACATGTTGTTTCTAGTAATAGAGTCCCTTGAATGTACATTGCCTGTAATTTTACTGTAAATTAAATTAGAACTGTATATATTAATAACTAAAATTGGATTTATTTTTTATAAAATACTATCGTGATGACATCATTATAAATACTCTTTTGATTAGACCACCTGTTTTAGGCTGGATACCACCTATTATACAACATAATATCCAATCAATAACAATTTATGTTTTAATACATGGGACAGACTTTAGTATTGGTGTTTTAAAATAAAACATAGTGCTTTTCAATTTTATCTGCAGCTGTTATTGTAGTGAAAACATATAACAATAGTTTGAACCCTGATGCTGCAATGATAAATTTAATTTATTTTTTCCTTTATTTATAAGACACCAGAAATATTGGTGTATTCTACTGCTTGAGTGGATTTTGCGTTTTCGGGACTGTCGCACAGGTTGAGGAAGGCAATTCTACAGAGATTGTCTACTAAATACCTATTTACTAATTATCTCTCTCTTCTAATATACAAATCGGGCCTTCTGAGACTTCAGTCAACATCGTCTTAGTCAAGTATCCCCCCAAATACACATAAATATCCTTTTATGTAAACTTCAAAATTTATTTGTATTAACAAATTTATGAGACATTAAATATTGTGATTACGTGGCCCAAGGTAACCTCCTATTCTCCTGTAGTCTCCTCTACACACTTTCTATTAAGTATAAGCCTTTCCTTGGAATGAATAGCTTGAGGGGTTCAAATTTCATGATCCCAAATAGATTTTGTTTGTTTATTGGAGGTTAAATATGAATGAAATTCGATTCCTTGTATTATTTGTCTATACGAGCTCCTTATTTCCAATGGAAACGTTTGTATGACAATGTTTGTCTATGAGGGTGCACGAAATTCTTCCTATGTAACATTCTATATTGAATTTGATACATTAACTTTAAGTTAAGTGCTTAATAAATCACCTCTGGCAAAATATAAGATCGTCTAGACTGTAATTTTAGATATTAGGGTGAGTTTCACACCTTATACTAAAGCTATAAAGAAATTCAAGAGATATCAAAGTTTTACGAGCCACCATTACGATGAAAAATGTCCACATAATGTCTGCGGATATTTAAAAATAGAAACATAAGGTTTGTGCCATATTTTTATATACTAAAGTGCCATGAGGTCTAAGGAATTTACAAGTTTACGAGCATTTCGATGACAAATGTTCATATAATATTTAAAACTGTTTTTGACTTTAAACCTAAGGTGAGTTACACATCTATTGTAGGGTTAGTGATTTCGACTGGAGTTTCAATCTATCGACACTTTTAAAAGCCGCTAGTTGAGGACTAATTTACAACTGATGTATTTAAATTTTTCTGCGTATCATCTGTTAGGAGGCAGATTAACATCAAAATCAAAATTATTTTAAGTGGATTACAATAATTATCATTTACACTAAAACAAAAAACTTATCTGCATTGTTAATGAAAATATGTTAATCATAAACTTTGTATTATATGTAATTTCCCGTTCGCGAATTGAAACTCCTAAAATAAAATATGTAAAATTTGTTAAAACCTTATGAGTTATCTAATTTTCATATTCTTTGAACTCTGAATATACCAAAGAACTAACGTTCACTATTGAGTTTTTGTATCATCTTTATATACTATGAAATATACTAGCAGGGATTTTAGTACGTAGTTTAAATTAATCAAATATGCAATATATGGCTATGTGAGTTGGCACGGTAAAATAAGAAAACGAACCCATACAAAACTTTAATTAAAGCACATCGTCGAATGTTCAGAATTGTATATGTTTAGACTGATAACGTAAAACCATTTTAAAGTTATAGATTCAGCATATGTTATATAATTATTATTATTTTTTGTATTGCACGTTAAATAAAATACTAATATAAATGAACAAGAAAAATATAAGAATAAACAAGAAATATATACATTTATTATTTGTATTATGAAAGAACACAAAGAAATTATCATCATACTTGTTCGTAAAAGAGCTTTAAAAGTTCTATATAAACCGTTTCCCGATAAGGTAATATTTACGCGATTCTGAAAAATCTAGGATAAAAGTTATGGATTTTAAGTGTTTGATTTTTTTCGACCCAGTATTCTAGATTATAATAATTAGAATATTTTGTGTAAGTTCTTAGTGCAGAGGGTACCTTTAAAATTATGACCAATGTGAAATAAAAAGAAATACAGTTGTAATGTATATTATTCTTATGTTTTGCATATTAGTAACAGCTTAAATAAACCATATATATATATATATATATATATATATATATATATAATTAAATAATGTATTTCCTAAATCCATATTTTTTTATTTTGTGGGTAAAAGGAAACTTACGCAAGTTTTACCATTACTTGTCAGAAATATTTACTGAACATTGGAGAAACCATAACTACTGATATATAACATTGTAACTTTAAACATTCCGTCCGGAAAAGTCGGTATATTTCATATCAGGCCATTATATTTAAAGGTCAAACGAAAATTTATCTCTTTATATGTTTAAAATGAATAATTTATAAAATGGACTAGAAAAGTTATTACAAATAGAAGAGAAGATGTTTTAACCCATTAGATGTTGCAGGGCAGAGCAATTTAAAGATAAAACGCCCAATAATCTCGCAAATTCGGTGATATCACTGAAGAACACATCATAATGTAGAGCAGTATAATCAGATGTAAAAAATGATAAATATGATTTTTATATTTTTTTTTATTTAATACGTTATTGTAAGGATATAACCGTATTAAATAACTGAGAGGTCGCAAATAACTCGGATAGTTATTTGTTATTTGCGACAAATAATGTGTTATAGAACAAATAACTCGTTCTCTTGTAATTATTAAACATTATACATATTCATTGTATGGTTTTATGTTTTAAGCTAGTTCCTTCAAGTAAGGTTTTATTTGTAAGTTAAGAATACTAAAATTGTGTTATTTAATATATAAAATCAAAATACTACTGAAGCAATGCCAAAATTATATTCCAAATTTGTTGATTGATTTTATTCAAACTTTAAACGTTTAAATAATATAGTAGCGTTGGTATTCTGAGGGGGCTCCAGGAAATATCATTAACTTAAAAAATTTACTTAAAAGTAATCTATTAACTTAAATATTGGGTAAAACACTTGGACTAAAACATATTTTCTTTGTTCTTGTTCATGAGAGATAAGTAGAAAACGCTTGTCTTCTAATAAATTCTCCATAAAATCTCAATAAAAATTTTACAATAATTTGTTAAAAATTATTGCAACTTAGCGTTTTAACAAAACATTTTATAATTTACTCAAGAATTAGATTTTGTATATAAATGTTATGAGTATTTTCGCACAATGAAACATTTCGAATAGTTCAAAAGCAAATACTAGATATTTGATAAGAAAAATTGTAGATATTTTGATAAGTGATTAACCATAAAAAATGGCCTAGTTTCCCCACAAACAAGTTGTTACCCATGTAGTAATAATTTCCTACCGAAATATGTAATATTTATTTCTGTAGCTTGGTATTTATATGGTGAGAATAAGTGTATTTATTTAATTTTATTGACAAATCTATTCGTAATTCAACCTGTACAGACTGAAAATAAACTAAATAAACACCAGATAATATCGGTCTAAAGGACTTCTGCGCATGGGTGCAACAAAAAAAGAACAGAGGGTGAGAGTGTGAGAGGGGGGGGGGAGAGAGAGAGAGAGAGAGAAAAAGTTTTTAGAAATAATATATATTCAAAGAAACGAGAGATACCAAACCAATTGCTTATTAAACATCTTATGAGTATAAATATGTATACATCAAATTTGTTCAAATTACTGGGAGTTTAAGACTTCTATAGGCTGAAATTCTTATAATTACTGTGAAATGGTACGGATAAACCCATTTTGCAATTTAATGTTAATGAAATCACTAACTCTTGATTCACAGCATATCTCGTAACAATCAGACGCGTTTTTTACTAACTGTAATCTCCTCAGCAATCAGCGACAAAAATACCAAGCAGCAACTGTCACGTGACAACCAACATTACACACGTACAATTCGAGGACTTTAGCTGCGCGCGTGACCTTGAGTGTGTGGCGATTGGCGGAAGGGTTGGCGGGGTAGCATTATGCGCTGCGTCCCTGTGACCCATCGGTAAAACCCTCCTTTCAGGAATCGTATTGACCCAAATAACTCATCACACTCGCTAAAGTCAGTCTGGTTCGTGACACTGCTGATTATAGTGGAATTAAATAATAAGAGAATGCCAAATAATATCTAATAATCCCTGTTTTTTTAGTTATAGTGTTGTTTAACGTGTTTTGAAAATAACGTATATGTCAATACTTATCTGAAAACTGTAATCGTTAGTTTAAAGTCGTTAAAGAGATAATTGCGCCTTCATCCCAGCGGCTTTCACGTAAACGCAACCCGCCACACAGATAGCGTTTATTTGTTGAAAGGGTAGTATTTGGGCCCTACGAGCACAGCTAAATTCCCCAAACTGTACGGCAGTGGTGAACACTTGACGTTGTTGCTGTTGTCGTTGATTGAACCTTTCGGCTAAATTATTACTATTAATAAGAACTGTATTTTTAAATTCCGTCACTGAGTCGCACGTGTGTAAATATTTGTAGATTATCTTATATTCATTTAATATAAAACTACTACGTACAATACTGTAACTTTTAGGAAAAATAAGTCTAATTAATTACCACAAAGAACATTCTAGACTTTATTTAATTCCTAAAATTGAAAGAGAAAAAAGAACGAAGTTTTGATTGATTGATTGATTGATTTATTTATTTCCAAAATTTATGTACAGAATTAAATATAATATACATAACAAAAATCTTATAGGAAATTATCCCCACATGGGCATCAGCCTGTGTGTGGGGAAACGAGTTCCTCAGTCTGCACTACCAATAACACACAAAAAACTTAAATTAAAATAAGAAAATGAATTGTCATTAATAAAAACATTTTCATTAACAAATGAGAAATGAAGATTTAAACTCTAAAATAAACTATACAAGGCCAGAGCATGGAATACATGAGCAAATTCAGTTAATAAATAATCTAAAATTTGAAAGGAATATACTTATTTAGAAAATATAATTTGAAGACTTAAAAATGTAATTTATAAAAACTTGTAACTTACATAAAAAAGAGCAATCAGAAAGACTTAATTAAAAATTAGCCGATATAAGTAGAGAGAGACTTGGACCACACACTGCACACCCACGCACACACACTAAACACACACACACACACACACACCAATCACGCACACGCACACATGCACGCACTACACGTACTCGTTGGCCTGCAGTCAAAACGATTGTACAAACTAACCAAACACTCAGACTAACATTGATTGTAATACAAAAATATAACAGAAATTTAATACATAAAAAAAGCATATCTAGGTGTAGATAAAATAGGTGTTAAGGTTAAATAGAATCAGCAGCTTTAGTAAAAAATAAGAAAGAACCAACATTGGAATAGAAGTACTCGAAATTGAAAAAGAACGGGCTTAAAACAAAATAGTGGACACACATACAACATGCAAATTCGAAACGTACTCTCGCCAAAAGGATATAACTATAATTTGTGTACATTTAAATCTGGCTAATAAAACAACATATCGTGTAGTATAATTTACTTTGGATACATTTACTTTATAATACATTCAAAAGATATGTCTTGCACGAATGGGATAGTTTAGAGTACGAGAAATATAAATTTTACTTACGGGAAGGATGTTCGAGGACTTGCAAGAACCTGTTCAGCTACATGATATAACAGAAACAAAAATTACTGGGCGTGCCAATTAGATTACTATTCCGCTAAGAATTTAGTTTCAACAATATCAGAGAAATATTATCGCAAACAGTATCAAGTTATAGGGTTATAGATATATGTATTACATATAATACAACTAAATAATAGTACAAGATTCTATGAGTGTTGAAAGTTTATGTACGTGTTTATAACCATTCTTGTAAGGGAAATGGAACTGTCACCATTAAACATAAAAATGTTTATTGTAATTGATTTTAACTAGATTTAGTAATATCGTCGATTTGAACGTGTATACTTGTAGCATATTTATGGACACTGGTATGCAATACTAGCTGATATAAATGTTTTCAGTAATCTAACAGTGGAGTACAAAATTTATTATGTTTCTGATGTATTAGTAAATATGACAGAAGCTAAAAAAAACAAACTACAGTAGACATCATTGTTGAGATATATACAAATACTGTTAATTTTAGTGGCTAGTATTTAAAAATTCTGAACGTAAACGTCACAGTAATTTTTGAAACAGTACTTTTTAAACATTTTAATGCAGCCAGTGCAAAACAATAACTACCTATGAAAATAAATGATTGACTTCTAATTAGAGTTTATATCAGCTTACAGGTTCTTGGAAAGAACATTTATACATTTTCTATTAAATAAATCTCATTGAAAACAGTAATATTTCACAAATATTTATAAAATATATACATGTAAATAATAAAAACAATCTAGTATTTTAAATAAGTGGTAAAGATGTGGATTTGTTTTGTTTTTAGTTTCAATAAATTTATGAAAATCTTCAAAAGTGCTGTCTATGTCTATACCAATATTATTAATAAACAAGTCTATTAAACCATATTTTAGACTATACAAATGGAGATGTTTATACCAAATTAAACACGTATATTTATCGTATGTATGTCCTGGAACTTTCAAAAATGCTTTTAAAAATTAATCATTCTTGGACTAAACCTAACATAGTCCAGAAATAAAGTTTTGTTAATATTATATACATCATGCCTTGTTGTTTAGGATAAATTGAGTTAATTGGCTACTTTTTAGATACAATCTGTAAATCTTATTGATTAGAAATCAAGGAACCTACCTACTGCACTTTCTTAATTAAGTTTTTATACCACAAAATGTACTATGCATGAGCTTAAAATTAAACTATACCAGTTGCAACAGTAATAAGCTAGGTTTAGATGGGGATACAATGAAAGACAATAACTGCAGATGTCTTGAGAACTTTAATAAATGTCCGCTGCAGATTCACTTATTAAACACAACACAGTTAATTGTCAATATATCGACTTAAAATTTATACAACACTACTATTATTTGAGCTTAGAAAGACACATCACTTTTACATAAATAACTAAAATGTTTAAAATATTAAAGAACATCTTATAATTAATATTAAACCATTTTGATATGTTTATACCTAGAACGATGTGGTTTTGTCAAAGATCTTAGATACTGTGATACAGAATATTAGCAAATCTAATCACAAATAATCTTGTAAAATGTTAAATCAAAAAGCAATAATTACAAAGTACTTAAGCGTTTACGTTAAAATCTTATATTGTCCGCTTTAACTTACAGTCACAATTAATTGTTTTGATTCCTCTCCAAAGAGACGGAGTCGAGTGTCATAGATTGTATTGGCAGTTCCAATTAATTAAACCCGTCACTCCAGCAGTTAATGCAGGCTCGTGTTCTGTAACAAAGGTGATCCAAGTATGTAACATCCATATTGGATATTGAATATTTAATCATATTGATTACGTTATCCGTGAGACAAGATATGATAACTAGTCAGACCGGTAAAGGATGTCATTTTGCGTATTTAAAATGTTTCAATTGTATTGAATTTTTATTTCTATTTATTTGCAAAAACAAAATAAAACATAAGAGGTATATTAAGTAGAAGTGTTAAAAATGACGCTATAATTTAACCTGTTTTAATTATAATAATATATACCAATAATTGTAATAATTTTATCGATGCATTAAAATAATTTAAAGTAATAATTTAGTATTTCAATATTTTGACGTGACAACGTCTTAAATTAGGTTGCGGCTCGGAGTCACTCATGAAAAAGTGTAACGCCCGGTAACGTTACGATGCCCGTCCAGTGGGTCCGCCGCACGGGATCCGCACGGGATAAAGCAGATAACTGTGGGTCCGCCGCACGGGATATAGCAGATAACTATGTTTATTCGTGAAAATGTGGAGTGCTTAGATTCGTCATTTACAACAACTACAACAATAAAGGTAAATAATTGTACACTGATATTTCATTATCGTAAACTATGATTGATTGATTAATTGTTAGATTGACACAAAAGTTGAGAAACTGAGTTTATAGGTTATGTCATACTATTGACATATGTTGATAGTGTTAAGTAAATTATTAGTTTAAATCACTCTGCAATCAATCGTAATTCAGTCGATTGAGAAGAAACAGCGCGTATTGCTAGTCAAACATTTAAAATAACAAATTATAACCTCTAACCTGTCATAACAGTGCGACCAAACAAACGAACTAAACCGACCAATCACCACGCGCGGAGTTAGAATTTAACTGTGTTTAGCAAGAATTTCAAATTCCAATTTTAGTAAATGTTTTATTCCACTTTACCATTTACAATAACAAATTTTAATTAATTTCAAATTATGTACAATGTTTTAGTAAACAAAATATATTTCTATAGTTAAAATTTGTGCAATTCTTATTTTCATTCAATTCCTTGTTCCTATTGTGCAATTTAATAATATTCATATCAATAAATATTCTACCGAGAAAAAAACGTTGTCACGTAAAATCTTCGCCCGTAAAAACCGACTTTACAGGCAACCATAATTGTTTTTCAAAAATAATTTTTTTTTAGAATAAATGCAAAAATAATGATTTTTTACCACAATAATTGTAACACAAAAGGCTTTTATTACTTTGTCAATTTCTTAATTAAAAACCATCAAAATAGACCCTATATCTATCTAATTAAAGTGCCGTAAAAAAATTATAAACAATCATAGCTAACCAAATATTACTAAACAAATATATACAGACTGTAAAGTTTAACCTAAAATCGCATATTTATACGTGTCATACGTTTGATTGGACTACGTAACTAGTCACACCGATAGAGGATGCCATTTTATGTATTGTAAAGGTTTCAATTGTATTGGAGTTTCAGAAGTATGTTTGTTACAGCATAAAAATAAATAAACCAAAACTGCATTATTTAGATATATTATATTTTTAAGTTGTAATCTAAATTGTCTGAATTTAATAATAAATGCCAATAAAATTAGTATTTTAGTTTCTATGAATTATTGTTTTTTGTGTTTAGAATGTTATTGTATTTTTATATAAAAAATGCAAGAAAAAATTAAAATGTTTTTGAAATCATAATAATGTAATTATAAAACTATTATCACTGTGTCAGAAGTTATTCGAAAACCATAAAAAACCAAATCTTTATGTTTCGAAATCTGCCGTATTACATTATACACATTCATAGCTAAGCAACTAGTATCAAGCAAATCTAAGTCTAAAGACCATGACGTTAACATTAAAATTGGCTCTTTGTTACCTTAAATTTTGATTTTATTGTAAGGCCTATAAAATACTAAAAGAGCCAAAACTTTTTCGTCACATAACTTGTTTCTTTTAAAGAAAATTTTCCCTTAAGGAAGACATTTACAATACCTCAAAACTAAAACACTTATTATCTTTACCAATTGTTCTAGGAGTTATGTGACCTTTGTTTATGAATCTGACGCTTAGTTTTATGTATGAATATATAAGAAAAGTATAATTTGAAAAACATTTGAACATCTTTAATTCTTTCAATGCCCTTCTATTATAACATCCGCAAAAATATCATTGCTGACGATGAATTCTTCCTTTCATTCATTCAATTTTTGGTTTATGCAGTACCAATTGGCTAATATATGCTATATATTAATTTCATTTCTATTTAAAAGAACTGATAAATATATATCATAGTAAATAATTTTTAAGACAATTACACATGACTTCTTAATTAGACCTAATTTACCTTTCGCGCTGTTTAAAGATTCTTGCAATTTTAGTACCTGTATTCTGGGGTAAAATATATTGGTAATTTTGCCATATAGTTTGTTATTGTTTTTAAGTGTTGAAACTAAACTTTAAGATTATAACTTTTTTATTACTATCAGACGTTTTATATAGGGCACAAAACGTGTATTTATACCCACGAAATGTAATATATTCAATTCATTGGATATTAAATCGTCATAAATCTATTTTCCTCCTAATTAAAACACATTTAGTCATAAATAAAAATTATAGACTAATTTAAGAACTTTGTGAATATTTGATTAATAGATTTAAACAAATTCTATTTAAGCTAAAGCGTTTTGTAAAAAAATATAAATGTCGTTGCTTCTGCATTGCAGGATAAATGTTTTTATCACAACAATATATCTAGTTTAAACTCGGCTAAAACTATTTTAAAAGTGACGTCTTAAGTTATGTAATTACTTTAAGCCTATAATATGATTAACCGAATTTTCAAAAACTTGTAATTTTAAAAAAAATATTTTTTTTATTTTCTTATTGACATTTGAACTTTGTAATCGTTTCCATCTCTACAGAATGTATTTTTTACCTAGTTTAAATATAATATTTGCTATATCGGATATAAATATAATTGTGTTGCAGGACTTTTAAAAGTATTTAAAAACGTTTTTGATTAGAATTATAGAGTTTATTCGACACAAATAACATTCACGTTGTTTTATGACAAAAATGGCCTCAATACATCATGTTAATTAAATTCCGCATTCGTGACCCAAACAAGGTACGTTCATATAAGCATTCCCCAGACAGGTATTGGTACAGCACTCCCTAGGGAGTTACACGAATATTTGTAGTAGGCTGCTATATTTCTGGTTATAGCTGAAAACAGATTCGTAAACGAAATATAGATTCACTATCTTATACAACTCTATTGTCATGTCGTAGAGGTAAAATGCAATTCATGATATACAATCATATCCATATTAATCGTCAACTCGTTTTGAATTATTTCAAGTCTTTTTATACACATCGTTCTGTGGAAACAAACATACTTCATATTCAAAACAAATCAAAAGTAGAATAAGAACTGGCGCTGCAAGGATTTCAGTGTTAGGTATTATAAATTTAAAAAGAGTGAAATTAACATAGTATAGAAATGTACAGGAGCACGTACCTCGAGTTTTTATTTGATTATACAGTTGAGCTAATTAAACGAATGCTACTGTAAATATTATGTTTAACATTCCATTTCACAACGCTCCAATTGACACAATATCTGTATAACTCCGCCTTCTCCTACAAGGTAATCCAAAAAAAACTAATCAGAAATATAGGAAGATATTATGGATTACTTGTTAATAAAATGTTAGCTCGAAAACGTGTCAATGGTGATATCGAATAAGAATATATAGATGTATTTACTTCTTCAGGTATCTAATTGCAAATAACAGAAGAGATTTTAAATATATTTATCCTAAATGATGGCTCTTATAACGTGTCTAAGTATTAAACTTCTGAGCAATATCTCGTGAGTCTATTTCGAGTGAAACTCACCTTAGGTTGCTATTCGGAAACATCAGACGATACTACTAGATTTTTCCTGCGAAATTATATCTCGTCTTATCCTCAAAACCTGTAGGCAATACCATGTAAACCAAAGAAGTTATAATAGTTATCTTATGTTCACACTAAATATCTAAAATATTATACAAAGATTTGACATTGGAATGGTTTGCTCGTAGCTTATTTCTATCCCTTGACCTCATAGGGATATAATGTTTGTCTACATAAATGTGAAACTTACCTTAGGTCTCCATTTTGAAGATTCCGAAGATAATATGTGGACATTTGCCATCGTAATGGTGACTCTTGAAACGTTTATATCTCCCAAACGTCTTGGAGATTTCACTTCAGTCTACATAGAAGTGAAACTCACCTTTCGTTTCGATGTTGAGATATTGTAAGAAGGGTATTTACATTGCTAAATAAAAAAAATCGGTTTTAACTTAAAGTACCAGAATATCAGAAGTCCAGCACGTCAAGATTGTGCACAAATAATTTAATTTGAATTCCAAACGTATATTTTTTAAATCATTACATAAATACTACATTCTTCTAAATATCAAATATACTGCTTGAGCTTTCTGAGTTACTTAAATTTAAAACGAAATTAATTTTGGTTGTATACAATGATCAATCAGTTACAGCTCAATATAACATGGGAAAAGTAATGGCAGTATGTAGCATCTGCTACATTTTATTTTATATGTTTAGTAAATAAATAAATAATTATAGGGAAAATTTTAGAAAAAAAAGTACTTTACATTATAAGTGGAATTCGTTATGCAACCATGTTGAATTAAAAATGTAATTTTCCCTAGAAAGGATGCAAGGTAGGTAATGGTAGGGAAAGACACCGGTTTATCTCGAATTTGACTGCGATAACTGATTGCAATAGGGTAGAACAGTTAACAGTTAATGTTTTCAGGATTGGGTGGTCGGAAACCAATCAAAAGCTTCGGTTATGAGGTAAAGTAGGTTAGGGAACGGGTGGTAGGTAAGGCTCTGTCTCGTGAATCCGACTATATTTTCACTCTTTGGCGCATAATATATTTGCGTTTCAGGTTTTTATAAATAAAACTACATACTGCGTGGAATTTTGGCGTAAGGATAAATGTTTACCTAGAAAACATTACTGGCAACTAATTATGTTTTACTTTTACAGGGAATACTGTATTATTTACTACAATTAGGCAAAATGAAGATTCACTAAATAATTAAGACAGTGATGTAATAACAATATTGTTTACGAGTGTAAAGATTTTATTCCAGTAAGCTGTTCAATTTAAATATAAATGAAATATAGTAGCAAATTAAAGTTAACATTCTACATAAAGAATAAATTAATACATTAAGATTACGAGGTTTGAACTAATTAATTTAAAATGGAATTCAGTATGATTAAAGTTTTAACGTAGAATCTGTGCTAACTTTAAGAGGGAATTTTCAAGTGATATGAAAACCATGTTAACGAAGTATTTATTTAAAATGTATTTCTTTAAGCTTATAACAGAGAATAACTTGAATTGCTTAGAATTATATTTAAAAATGTGTTATTGTTTGATATTATGTCGTATATATATATATATATATATATATATATATATATATATATATATATATTATATATATATATACGACATTTTATCATATAAATTTATAAAATATTTTCCTGTTTCTCTTTACCAAATAGTTTACATTAAATAATTTTAAAACCAGGAACAGAGGTCCAGATAAATAATTAAAACATCTTTTCTTAGAAGAAAAAATACGTTTTACTTTTGGAGATAATAATTCCTCATGTGATTATCTCCCATTACGCAATATGTTCATGTGCCCTACACTATGTGTTCTTATGGAACAATATTGACTAAATGCCAAATTATTAATTCTTTACCAAAGTAATAATGAGGCAAAAATCTGAAAACGAAATGTTGAAAATATCTGACAAAAACTATGAATGCCTTAAGCTTTCCATTTGTAGTTCAAAATTTACCTTCATATTAGTAAAGAATATTATTTTTACTTCATGCTTACTGGATTGTACTACATTATTCCTCTAATTCGTCAAATACAAGAAAGAAAGTGTAGGAGAAAATACAAGCAATTTTCTGCACTACTTGTAACTGTTTACAGTATGACCAACATTAATTCAACCAAACAAATGTCATCGAAACCCTTTTTTTAAAATTGTGTACAATTAAAGGAAATTTTATGACGAATTACTAATAATTTTTATTCAAATTCATAATCGGTAAGCTTATTTTAAAACTAAATTTCATGTTCATGTAATTCACTTTTTTATTCCTAAAACGTTAAAATGTCTTATGAAGTGGTCTTTACTATTTTATCACATAATACTTTTACTATTAATGCATTATTTAAGTATAATGTTTATTTCAGCCTCAGGTTATCATATTCATCATCCTAAAATTACTCATTTACTGGCATTGTATTCACACGTTATTTTAGTCTATGGATCACCCACTCATCAGTTACATGTTAAATCCTATACTTAATTTGGTCTTTTTACGGATTGGTTTATAATAATGTTTCATTTAAATGAATATTAAGACCTTTTACCAATACCTAGTTAACAATATCATTTCTCGTTTTGCATGTTTAAGGAACACACTCAACCAATTTGTTGACATATACATTAAAACGTATTCATACAAACAACTTTGAAGTGAAAATACAGCCTCCTAATGTATTTAAATTAGAAAGCGGTGTTAAAAACATATTTCAGATGTGGCCATGAGAGCATATATGACTCATTAGAGTGTTACAGGCCTTAAGTACTGCTTGAAGTATGATAACCTTGGACCTTTTTAGTCTTTCGGTAACAAATAATCCTGATATTATTCAGGACACGATGAGTCAGCTGAGGCTCTGTAAACGAGTGCTTGGAGAAAACTGTGTGATGTAACAAATAAACAAAATACAATATCAATCAGTTCAGAATAATAAATTTAAAAATATTGTTCATATATTTTATAAAAAAAAATTTTTGTACTTTAGAATTTATAAAAAACGTAAGAACTCTACAAAAACTAAAGTTTCTTTCTATAAGAGATAATATTTTGAAAAAAATCTAGTTGGCTACTTCAAACAATGTAATGGAAGAGAACTTCATAATCTATTTCATTTCGAACGTTTTGAAAAATAGAAACGCTTTTATCTATAGATGTTTATATTCAAAGACTGTTTCGAAAGATATATAAAAAAGTTGTTTGGGTGGTTCAATACCCAATTCAGGTGTGTACGTATATTTTACTGTCCCTGTATAGGGGTTTGCTCCTTGTAGAATCAATGACTAAATAAGTAGAAATACTTTGTTATGTAAGAGCCCTAAGAAATTGTTAAATACCTAATCCCATTATCAAATTAAAGAAAACATTTAATTCAAGTAATTACTGCTACATAGTATTTTATTTTTAAAATTAAGTTTGTTGTTAAATAATTTGAATACGTAAAATCAGCACAAAATCACGAGACAATAACTCAGCTGTACCTCGCAGGACACTGACTGATTACTTCATTACCAGCTGATCTCTAGACAACTCTCCAACTGGTTAAGTGCAATTAGTTAAATTAAATTGTTATTAACTTGTTTAATAAAGCTGGATTACCGTCCAGTTAAAAGATTAAAATAACAATGAAATATCTGTGAGAGATTTTTATTTAGAGTATCGTTTCATATTTTGAAAAATTATATCAAATTGTCTTTTCTTGAACTGTGTTTACAAAATCAGGGGTTAAAAATCTGAATTTAGGATCTTGTTTTACAGTTATATGTTCGAAATATTAGCCTACTATAATATTTTAACTAGTTATCTCAAAACTTTATTTTAAGATGTTCTATAAAAATATTCCTATTCGGTAGGGGGGTTATTATTAGACAATAACCATCCCGAACTAACAATATTATGCTATGCTATTATTTCTGCATTAAAATGTCGATAATTAGTTCTTTATGGGTTTATTTACAGGTTAATGCACAATGGAGATGGCGGAATTCCGCAACGTGTCTGTCAAATAAATGTAAAACAAGATATTTAGTGGATTACTATCATAATATTAACTTAATAAAACTCGATTACATACTACAGTATTATTGTGTGTTTATATAAACAAGTGCCAGCTTATCAATAGGTTTCCCACTATTTGTACGTAAACTAGTAATTTAAATGTAATAAATATTTAATAATAGTAAAATTAGATACTATTCCAAATCAGTTGATTCCTGATAGAGCCTCTCTTTCATTTTAATGGAATGTACAAATACAATAAATATTCTGGCGATGTTAAACTACATTTGAACTATGAGCAGATTATTGAATTGTGTAAACTATTTTTTTAAGGAAATTACATTATTGTCGCAAATTTTAAGAAATTAAGATTTGTGTTTAGAAAAACGACCGCATTTGATCATGAATATAAAATAATGCTAATTAAAGGATATAACAAAACTGTCTAATTAAACACTGAACTTACCGAAGTAGAACAAAGTGACATTCATTACCATTTCCAGCGTAATACTAATGCTTGGGTTATGAGATATGTATGCATAATTAGACTACAGAAGTCTTTGTTGATCTACGCAAATTGGATTTATGTTAATAAATCTACAGTAAATTAATTAATAATGTAGAGCAATATTCATGTTTATGATTCAGATGTTGCTAGCTATGTTCTGCGCTTGTAATTTTCTGCACTGTAATATTATTTTTATGCAGATGTACATTTAAATATTTTCGCTACTGAGATAATAGAATTAAAACTGCTATTCTGTCCAATTATTTCATACATGAACGTGTCATATTAAAAATGTTCTTAAATAATAGAAGTCGGTTTTTAAACACATAAAGCGTATGGGGCGCAGCTCTGAGTTTTGACACAATCTCTGCAGCTAGGTCTGATAGATCATATTGTTTAGCTATGAAAAACTATAAAACATTAATTTAAATAATTATTGACCATTTAATATTATTAGCAGTTCCAATTCTTGAGACAACTAATGGGACTCCGATGATATCCTGTTCGGCTGATGTCATACATAGCATAGTGTTTAATTCAGATTGGTAATATAATTTAAGTTGATATTTATTAACACATGAAGCATTCGTAGTACGGTTTTGAAGAGTCACATTCAACCGCAAGTTTAGACCTGATAGGACCACGGGTGTTGTGTATATGCAGAAATTTCTATAACATACAGTTATATTTTTTTGAAATTGTATTGGCTACACATAAAAATAGAACGGTTGGGTTATAATAGGATTTTTAAATTTAGAAAAATTTATGAAATTCTACCTGTAAATATCCCTCCGACGCAGCTAAAATAAAAAAAGAGTTAGTGTGGCATTTTGAAGAACTACAATGGAAATTGTAACTTTAATATTTAAAACGCAGGTTTAATAATACTCAATGTTAAGCATTTTAATATAATAATGTTATAAACCTAGGTAGGAGTGTACTACAAGTGTCGTTTTACCGGATTTGCTCAGGTTGTATGAAAAATTAAAAATCTAAGGAGCTTATTCACGAGTTGTCCTAGGGACAGACAGTCAGAACGTCTGCTATACAGAATAGAGATTTTTACACCCAAACTCACTGGTAGACATAAGAGAAATTGTGTCAGCATACTGTGTGGTAGGTTTCAATAGTTCAGCCAAAGTGCGGTTGGACATTCATCATTAAAGTACCTTATTACTGCCTATGCAGAAATAATATTTCATGGAAATGTAAAGTCTGGCTGGAGGTGAAATCTTTCTTGCGTTATCTTGTAACGCGGAATAGTTAAATCTTTATTAATTGAGTTACGTTTCAACTAGCAGTTTTCAACTTATAAACTTCTGTTGAAGTAGGAAAGGTACCACAACGCAAGAGTGGTATGAAATGAAACCTTGTCACCTACTTTTTACATTGAATTTCTACTTTAATTATTTACTTAATAAGTAAATATTATGATCTAAGTTTCAGTATAGTTAGGTTCCGTAGAAAACTTGATTGTTTTCTACGGAAATGTCATTGAACTTTATAGACTATCCTCTTTATACTGTTTTACTGTATATTACACACATATGCCATTGGGTGATGAGGACGGTCAGAATAATGCTGTACCGTTATTATAGTACATATATGAATTGACTTCGGAGCTAATATTCTATAAATCAGAACAACCTTTCGGAAATACTTAATTTATTACGATTTAAAGTTCACCCAAAAATTTAACAAAGTTTACAAAATTTAGATTTGATTTTCATCGAAATACTTCTCACAATCGGTCAAATCTAATTAAGAGTCTGATCCAAATTAAAATGAAACTAAAAAGGTATACTTCTCCAAAATGGTTTAAATTAACAAAATAAAATAAAAAGTTCTCTTCTCAAAATATTCAAAATCAAAATAACACAAAACTTGATATTAACTTTACGAACAAAATCTAATTTACAATACTTCAAAATTTAATTAATTCTCACACTCTGTAATATGGGAGAAACTTTAGAAATTTAATCACAACAGTATAAAATAAAAGATATTAACTAAACGCTGGTACGGGACTTACTACTTTGAAGACTATGGAGGCTGAAAGGAAACTATTACGCACTTAAAGAAAATTTAAAAACTTGATTTAAATTACACCCGGTAAAAATTACTCTATATCCCAAACTATAGGAATAGAGGAAGAACTACTGCTTCTAAACTCGACATCTGTACGCTGTGATCGACACTCCAATACTGCTCCCCTCTCTCAAGCCAACCGGCTCGGGAACGTATCACCGTAGACATCTCGATCAGCTAATTTACCGGTCTAACCAACAAACAATGTCCACGCACCGCGTCTAGTTAACAAGGAACCTACTTCCTACCGCGATTCAGCATAATAATTATAACTATGGTACAATGCTTACAAAGGTAATAAACTTTTCCTTATATAGAAATGTCATAACAAATAGTTAAGATACATTCATTTTTAAGGCTTTACTTAGGTTTAGAGAGTGAGTTATTCGTATCTATACCTCATTTATTCATTATGACTAAAACATTCCATATCTACAGTCTAATCAATCCCGTTGCATAAGGCCCTACAAATTGTAGATAATTAAGGTCCTGTTTGTTGATCATTAAGCTCTAGACCTTCGCCACTAGTTTTATCGAGTAACTTAACTAAATGTTTCTAATCTTCCCTGAGGTTAGTTATGAATACTGACAGGAATCATCAATACTGCAACACGAGTATCGGACTCTACAAGGTAGATTATCAGAGAGTTTGAGAAGTGTAAATGACCCATTGTAGGGCACAGTTAGAAAAGATAATTAAGGGTAACTGAAACTAATACATTATTAATTTAAAAATTTAAGACAATCTATGTAATTTAACCCGAACGCACTAATACACGATATATTAACAATCATATATTATTAGGAGGACCGGGATATTTAACAATTCAACTTTGGTAGAAGTTATTGAATGACACGTATTTCTGTCACAGATTATTTGATGTTGTAAGCTTTCTATCGTTAATTTTACGTAAAATATAATGTGTAATCAGACGTAAATGTGTAGTATTTAACGAAGCGAAACATGGCCAAAGAACATTAGCACTCAGTACATGAGAGCAGGAAAGTGCCACTTACACACTAACCATGACATACACTTAAAGTACTAAACTACCTTTGAAAGCAGCTGTAAGTTTACGAAATTTAGTCCTAACGCTACAACGTTTTACAAATAACTGTTCACTTTCCTCTACACATATTCTTTTAAGAAGTGTCATATAGTAAATGTTAAGGTCCATTAATAAATCGCAAGAAATGCACTTTATATTCAAATTATTTATACACAACGCTATTAGTACATTAGGTCGTAATGATTCTAGAGATTGATGTTAAAGGTTTTAACGACTTGAAATAAGTTATATTTATAAATAAAATTTGAAATACTATGATAACAATAAATATATTTTGGAAAAATCGATAAGATATTAGTACAACAATATGTATTTATTAAAAGAAAATAATTTAACTTCATTGCTTTTTTCTCACTGTGATGCTTAGAAAATATAAAATTGGACCTGAGCTTTATTATTTAGAACAAGAAGCTAAGAAACCTCTCAGAAAACATTTCCCCCCTTTTGGTAAGAAACAATACAGAGACTTTTTTATAAAGCTTCATAATTGAGTGGGTTATTAACATCAAGTTATTGAGGTGTGGCTAAGTTTGGACACACCTCGTACCTTTGAAGTTTTCAGGACCTATTTTAATTTCCTTGATATTTTGGAATCGAGTATTCTTCTGGCTATATCTCAATATTTATTGTAAATTTTGCAGTGGACTTTTTCAATTCTCTATGTAAATTTTTTCAACATTTGTTTCATGTCCAGCATTCATTGTTAGGTACCTATTTTATTCTAAATTTAATTACCTTTTTTTAAATATTTAGAATTTTAATTGTTTGAAGGGAAGTTAGCTCTTTATAATTTCTTAGATTTATATTTTATTACTCACCACCTGTCAGTCCACTGACGTGGTGCTTTGCTATAAAAATACCATTTGCTATATTTTATTAATACTGTACGAGCAAATTCTGCTTCAACTGGTACACTCAGTTTCTATTTCTGAAGTGGTAACTTTCCGTACAAACACCAGTAGCGGTATTCCAATCCTCAACACATCTTTCATCGCCCGTCTCTAGTATGTAAGGCATAGCAGAGAGCTTATAACTCAGCAGTAGACACAGTTTAAACAATATAGGGATTTTTAAACTCAGTGGCAAATTCTTTAATTAAATTAAATTGTGTAATTAAATTTCAATATTTTCATCGCAAGAGCTACGATAGTTAGGAACACAGTGCAAGAAATAAAGCCATCATTGCGTGTAGTTTTAAGACTTTAACAAAATCGTGTAACTTTTCACATCTCACTGTTTACGAGGTTATTATGGATTTAAGATTTTAATAGCTTTTTTATTTGTGAAGTGTATTTTTGGTATTGTTTAATATTATAACTAAGCTATCTTAACGTATTTATTTAATTTTATGATTAAGTTAAATCATACCTTAAATCTTGTATTTGTTGGAAACAAATGACGTCATAGAGAATAAAACGTTGGTTTTATAGTATTAAATAATAAGTAAAACCTTTCATGCTATTGCTAATAGATATTATTGACAGAACACTTTGGAATGTTATAAATCAGTTAGTTTTATAAATAAGAAATAAAAGAAATGTTGTATTATATAAAAATAGTTTCACAAAGTATAATATGTATTGTATTTACACTTTTGAGTGTTATCTTATGTATTTGTCTGAACCATGGATTTAAAAACTTATTTTAGTAACAGTAATTAAACTCATAACTTTTCATGCTGTCTTTAGTAATTGTATATTAATCCTCATATTTTGTATATTTATGTAATGCCTGCTTCGAATTAAATAACAATATAGCTATTTATATAACCTAACCCTTGGTTTAGTACTTAAGAGATGAGATACATTACAATGTCTCTATTTCCTCCAAACGTAAATAAATAAGTTATAACATCAATGATTTTTATACTAATTTAGTAAATAATCGTTTACGATATAACTGAAAATTAAATTTTAAATAAAAACCAATATTAGTAAAAGAGTGTTAGCAAAAGAGTATCTTTCCTAATTTAAATTTGTATTTTATTGAATATTGAATCACCTTGAGGGTTTCAATAAAATATTCAGTACTTTTCGTGATTTTATTTACATTTCCAATATTTATCCTTTTACCATTGCTGTATTTGTTAGTAAAACGTAATAATTACTAACAAATTATTACCCGGTAACGTTACGATGCCCGTCCAGTGGGTCCGCCGCACGGGATCCGCACGGGATAAAGCAGATAACTATGTTTATTCGTGAAAATGTGGAGTGCTTAGATTCGTCATTTACAACAACTACAACAATAAAGGTAAATAATTGTACACTGATATTTCATTATCGTAAACTATGATTGATTGATTAATTGTTAGATTGACACAAAAGTTGAGAAACTGAGTTTATAGGTTATGTCATACTATTGACAAATGTTGATAGTGTTAAGTAAATTATTAGTTTAAATCACTCTGCAATCAATCGTAATTCAGTCGATTGAGAAGAAACAGCGCGTATTGCTAGTCAAACATTTAAAATAACAAATTATAACCTGTCATAACAGTGCGACCAAACAAACGAACTAAACCGACCAATCACCACGCGCGGAGTTAGAATTTAACTGTGTTTAGCAAGAATTTCAAATTCCAATTGTAGTAAAAGTTTTATTCAACTTTACCATTTACAATAACAAATTTTAATTAATTTCAAATCATGTACAATGTTTTAGTAAACAAAATATATTTCTATAGTTAAAATTTGTGCAATTCTTATTTTCATTCAATTCCTTGTTCCTATTGTGCAATTTAATAATATTCATATCAATAAATATTCTACCGAGAAAAAGACGTTGTCACGTAAAATCTTCGCCCGTAAAACCGACTTTACAGGCAACCATAATTTTTTTTACTACGGAATAACATTACTAAGATCGTATCTTTGATAAGTTCCAAAATGTAATGTTACTTTGATAACTCATTTAATTACATTAATTTGTTGTATAACTTACTATAACAGCCGTTTTACAAAAATGTATAATTTTATAAAGAAATTGTATCAAATTATCAAACATTTTAAATCGTTTAGTAATAATGAATTATTTTAATAAATCTTAAAAAATAACGAAAAGTTAACAGAGCCTAAAGGCAATAATGATGTTTTACACAGTCTGTACCTAATTATTTTAAAGTATAGTATTTTTAATAAAATGGAAATCTTTGAGTCACTTCAATGTTAGTCACTTAAATCTATGCGTGCTTTTTACTCATCGAGTATTGTCACTGTAAATAAATTAAATGGCAAAGTTTTCACAGTTTTGAGAAATGACATGGCATAAAATTATTAAAATAAAGTAATGAATAGATAATAAATCATATTGTACAGGTTAACAAAACCTTTCACTTTCAAATCTTAATCCTGAATTAACAAAAAATCACCATCTATTCTCTTGTCGTTATACAAAGGAAGAGAATGGAAACTATTGAGCGAACGAACAAGATACAAATTATATAATTTTGTGCGTAAATAATTTGTACTATATCAACTATTTCTTGCTTTAACTTATATAAAAAAACATATTTTAAATAATATTATTCTGATCCCACCTATTGATTTATACAAACGGAACCTTAAAATTCGTTATTATTCACAAATGGAACAATACATAGAGTTGTCTTTAGTAAACCACATTTAAATATTGGAGGATACATTCAAACCACAGACATTTTTCCATATTAGCGTTTTATTTGTATAAATTTATCTTAAATTACAAATTTATATTCGAAATACATAGCAAAGAAACTCAACACTGAACAATACTAAGAAAAATAATATAATAGTTTTCTAATAATAACTAACATTTTTCTAGTTCTTCCAGTAAAAAGCTTTTCTAACGTGAAGGAAACAGGACTTTTCCGGACATTTGCCATCGTTCAGTGAAACAAGAAAACAGTAACACTACGTTTCGAGATCTGCAATCTGATCTCTTCTTCAGGTAAAGAACTAACCTAATACATAATTACAAACTAGGTTAAAATAAACAAATCTTACTAAAGCGTTGTGGCACGCCTAAGTCAGGAATCACAACCTACATGTTGTTGTCAACTTCACTAACACTAAAGACATGCACTTAATACAAAACTATACAAAACACTAATCATTAATACTAAACTACGGAATACAGGTCACAATACGTCTTCACTCGTCTACTGACCACCTACGACTGACCAGAGTTAGTTCTTTACCTGAAGAAGAGATCAGATTGCAGATCTCGAAACGTAGTGTTACTGTTTTCTTGTTTCACTGAACGATGGCAAATGTCCGGAAAAATCCTGTTTCCTTCACAATCCTTCCATCGTCAAAAATAACTTTTCTAACGCTTAGAAATTAATACGCAACAAATTACAACTGATATTTATACAACAGAGAGATAAGATGAGCAGATTTATAAACTTAGCAATTAGTTCACTTTATTAAAATTGGCCAAGAAAAACATTTTAACGGTATGATGGATTTGGAATAACACGTTTCATTTGCCACATGTAAGTTGGTAAGACTAAATAATGCATATTCAGTTGTACGAATAGGTATGTAACAGTTGAAAGTTTGTGACTAGCCAAAAAGTTTCAGTTAATAACATTGCGATTCTTACTAAACTTCGAAAATGACGGTAACTTTAAGTTTTCTGTATTCTGATTTAGTTAACTGTACAGGTAAATATCATACTTTGTGATTCATTTGGCTTAAGTAATTATTAAAGTTTTAGTCTATCATCATTTCTTCTAATAAAATAAGGTAAATCATTTGTGAAAGTTGTTTGAAAAACACTTAGACATAAACAATTTTTAATTGCCTATCAGAAGAAATATTACACGTACTAATAGATTCCTTAGGTACTGATTGTATTTCCATACACCTTAGATGAATATATTGCCTCAAAAATAAATTAAATTTTCAAGATAGTGGCCCTTTACATCTTCAAAATCAGTCGTTTTCAGTAATATTAAATAAGAATAAAACTATTTAACGAAATATATATTAACTTTTACTATAGCTGGATCATGTATTTGAACAGTTTAACACAGAAACCATAGCAGTATAATTATATTCAAATTCTTTCGTATGCGGCGTAATAATAAATGAAAAAGCTCCCTTTTATATTGTGAAAGAGTACTGAAGCTTTAATGAAAAACTTTAAAAATAGTCTAGTTTTTTTACCTACTTTTACTATGACTTACAATATTTATTCATGCAATAGCATTTAACTTAAAAAAGTAATGAGTGTAAGCCGCAGTGAAGCAATAAAGGCTGCAATGCAGTTCATCAGGTGAATTATATCCCCAAGCCACTCTTACTGCTGTGTCCTCCCAGATAAAACTGTCACCTCTCTCGTTATTGCTGTGTTACAACGCTTCTAATTGTTCTTTAGTAGTTTAGGTCTATAAATAGATCACTGTGTCATATTCCGATAATTAAAGTAACAACTATAAGTTGGAAGTTCTTTAAAGGTATGGTTGGAAATAATTTATAGTATTATTAAACAAACAAGCATATACTTACTTAACACAAACTAAATAAGACTTCCATTACTGAAATTATATATATTATATATATATATATATATATATATATATATATATATATATAATTTTATATAAAATCGATCCAAAAATAATTAAAGTTTCTTATAAAATAATGTTTTGCTAGTGAGAATATCTCAAGAATTGATAGAGAATAGAACTTCCTTAGAAATCCAGAAGAAAACTACGGATACAGTCCTAATGTAAGTAGTGACGTACGCAACAACGAAAAATAATCTATAACATCATCACTAATATTACAGTGGTAATTTTTTTTCTGTATTTGTATCATAAAAGTAAACAACATTTTTTTCATACAAGGAACATTTTACAATATACGAGATATTAGACTTTATATTTAGATACACGAGCTAAGAGGACAAAACATCTCTTCTCTACTATATTTTAATTAAACAATTAGGAAACCAAATTCGAATTAATTTAAATTTGAATTAGTTTATTTTAATAAACTATTAATCTCTGGTACAAAAGTATTATAGTGAAATACAATTTAGTTTAGTAATCTAACACATGTTTACCTTTTCGTCCGCAAAGGTCACCAATCCAATGCAAATACTAAAGGAATCAATCATTTCTTGAATCAAACAAAAATGTGCAATTGTTGGAAAAATAAATCAATTATTTAAAACAAACAAAATTTTCAGATAAAACAAAGCTAATATTGCCCAACCTCGTAGCGGAAAATAACGCAAGTACGGTAGATGTATTATGGTCACCTGTCACTATAGGGCAGGTATGGCATCAATATCGCATTCCTTGATATAAATTATATGTAAAAAAAATTTTTTTCTGGTACTCAAACAAATTGTGTTTAAGTCCTCTCTGAATTCCATAATACAGGATATGTTTTCTTTTAACAAAAATCACATGTCTGTCTGTGTCTATGTCCGTGCGTGTAGGAATGCGAAAATTATCAACAATGCGTGTATCTGTACAATTATCCTAACATTGTTTTACCACGGGCCGATTTTCTCACAATTAGCGATTATTTATTACTTTAATAGCTGACGTGAAACTCTGTATTTATACAGTAGTCCGTCTACAAGAAATCACAGTGCTGTCTAATATTTGTTAATTGAGTATGTTTTTAAATATTTAAACAAAATACAAGTTACATCTTTTTAACATGAAATTAAAACAGGGATATGTCAAAAGGCCGTTTAAAGAAATAATTACATTTAATTAAATACCATAGGGTTATATAATAATTGTGTACAGCAGGGTGTAAAATTCGGTTATAAGGGTGGAAGTTATTTGAAGTCTAATATACAGGGTTTGTCCGGAAAGTAATAGGACTGATTTTCTTTCGCCGAGACTGTACTTCGGAGCGTGCGCGCAACGACTGGATTCGGTAGAGGGCGTTCCTAGCTAACGAACAAGCGGCTGGTCAGTTGTCTCCGAGCACCTGAAGAGTCAGAACAGGCATTTTCACGTGACGTGTTTCTGTGAGTGGTGCAAGCTGAAAATGCAGCGTTCGTTAAAGAAGAGGTACACGATTAGATTCAGTGTGAAACTCGGTAAATCTGCGACAGAGACATTTGATATAATAAAGGCAGGCTTACCCAGATGTTGCTTTTAGCAAGAAGTGGTGTGTTTCGGTGGCACCAGGCCTTTTTGGAGGGCCGGGAAGAGGTCGCTGATGAAGACCGTGCTGGAAGACCTTCGACTTCGACAAACACTGACAATGTGACTCGTGTGCCCAAAGTTTTGAACTCAGACCGTCGACTAAGTATTCGTTTAATTACCCAGATGTTACTTTTACTGAAATCTGTCGTTCATGAAATCGTGACGGAGCATTTGAACATGCGCAAAGTGTGTGCGAAGATGGTCCCAAAAGTGCTCACTGGTGACCATAAATTGCGGCTCACACCGCCTTTCTTGTGAACAGCTACCTGACCAAGGCCGACATCCCAACTCTTCCACAGCCGCCCTACAGCCCAGGTGTGGCCCCCCCAGACTTTTTTTGTTTTCTCGCATGAAAAGGCAACCATTTTGAGACGACAGAGGAGATCCAAGCAGCTTGTACCGCGGCTCTCAAGGCTATTCCGGAGAATGGCTTCTGTGACGCCTTCGATGCTTGGAAATCGCGCTGGCAGCGCTGCATCGACGCAGAAGGAGCCTATCTTGAAAGTTTTTAAAAGAATTGTAACGATTTGCTCAATACATTTTTTTTAATTGACTCAGTCCTATTACTTTCCGGACAAACCCTGTAATTCTATATATAACAATACACACACACACACATATATATATATATATATATATATATATATATATATATATATATATATATATATATATAATACATATTCTTAGCATATTACTGTTGCTAGCTGAGTTACTTTGTTCCCTATCTATTGATTGATTGTTTGTAGCTAGAACCGTATCAGTACGTGGATAATGATATAACAATAAACAAGTCATAGCTGACAGATGTGTAGGTTTCTGTCAGTAACTTCACAGGTATAACTTGTAAGTACACTTTCAATATTGTTCAGAAACGGTGCACTGCTAAAAGTTTAAGTTACATTTTCACGTAAGTAGAAAAAGGTGTTGGTTTCAGTGTTAAAAATAGAAAAAGACAGATCAAAAAGATAAAAAAGTAACGAGTTGATAGGTATACATATATAATGTGCAATGAAAAAATCTTATATAGAAATATATATTGCTAAAACAAGTTCAAATAGCTGGTAATAAAAGATTCCTACAGAGTAAAAGGTTTTTAATAACTTCTTTATAACTAAAAAAAATGGTACGAATGAATCCATTTGACGACTTAACATTAGTAAAACCTCTGGCTTTTGATGCACAGTGTATCTCGTTTCAATTTCAGGAGCTGTATTACTAAGTGTGAACACATGCTATATCCTCAGCAATCAGCGGAAAATCAGCATGCAGCAACTGTCACGTGACGTCAAAGTGTAAACAAAGTTCCACACGTACGACAGTGGTGATTACGTGTTGTCCTTGTTGTTGTCGTTGATTGATCTACTCGGCAAAAATAGAAAATTCATTGAGAACTTGCGTGAGTGTTCATTTGTGATTCAGTCATTGAATTTCATTGACTAAATATCAATTCAAAAACTTACATACCACTAATAATATTAGTAACTTGGGGAGACACATCACTGTGCGCAGTTGTATAAAATTAAAAAAAAATTAATAGATGTTGAACCATTTAACCATAGAAACCTGTGATACTGTCAAAGATCTTAGATAAACACACTTTGATACAAGATAATAGTAATGATAATTGCGAATATCTCTGCAAAATTTAAGTAAAAAAAATATATAAAGCACTTAAGCAATTACCTTAGTACCTTATAATGACTGCTTTGACTTACAGTTACAGTTAATTATTCTACTTAAAAAGCGTTTATTTCTCTTTTAGAGTCGAGTGGCATTGATTGTATTGAGAGTTCCAATTAATTAAACCCGTCACTGAAGCAGTTGATGCGGGCTCGTGTTCTGTAACAAAAGCCATCCAAGTACGTAACATCTATAGTGGATATTGAATATTTAATTATATTTATTTACCTTATATGTGTGATTGGACCAAATAACTAATCACACTGATGTAGGAGGTCATTTAGTTTATTGAACAAGTTTCAATTGTATTCTATTTTTATTTATTTTTAGCATAGAAATAAAAACATAAAAGCTATATTATGTACAGTTGTTTAAATAAATAAATAATACTTACACGTTCTAATTCAACTGGTTGAAATTTAATAATATAAATAAAAAAGCAATTGGTTTTATTCGATTAATAAAAATAATTTATTAATATTAAAATCCCTTTTAATAATTAAATTTGTAGATAAAAAACTGAAAAATACAAATACATTTTAGAAACCAAAATTAATTTCAATATAATAGATTTATCATTCTTTAATCAAACTCTTAATTGAAGTTCATAAAAACCCAACCAATTAAGTGTTAAATTATACCGTAAAAATAAATAAATAAATATATATATATATATATATATATATATACTGTATATACATATATGTAGTTACATAATGTTATCACTGTGGTAAATAAAGTTTATTTTCTATTAAAGCTATTATTAAAAGTGATGACATATTAATGTACTTTCTTAGTTTAACCTGTATATTTGAGGTAACCTGTAACCTACCAAATTTTCCACAATCTTTTAATTTGCATAATTTTTTATTTCCCAATTTTCCTGGAAAAAATTGAACCAGGTAAGTCTTTTAGTGGCCAAAACATAGTCTTTTATAAGAGTATCAATAGAAGATGTGATACATGAAATGTAATTTAGTTATAGTTCCTTTGAAAGTAAGTAAGATAGTTTTATTTATTTCAATTATGAAGTTTAATTAACACAACAAATTTTCCTGTTGTTCTGTGAGAAACAACGGCCTCAATACATCGTCTTGATTAAATTCCGCATTCATGAACATAACAAGGTACATTCATATAAGCATTCCTCAGCCAGATATTTGTAAAGGGCTCCTTAGTGACTTGCAGGAATTTAGTAAGCTACCAAAGTTCCAAGTTTGGTATTTAAATATACAGTAGATTGTATAATTTATGTGAATCATAACATCAATTGTTAATGCGTTCAAAAGAAAACGCATCCCGCGATATTAACATAAAACCTATATTTAATGCAATTTTTTATACTATTCAAACATTTTTTTATATCACTCTGTAAATAAAAATAGCTCACATTCAAAACAAATAAAAAGTTTTAAATGAAGATGTAGGGATTTACATTACGTATTATTTATTTAAAGCCAGAGAATGTCAGATAGTAGAGACATGAATAGGACCACGTACCTTGAGCTTCTATTGAATTCTACACTACAGTCTTGAGTTTATTAACCGACTGCTACTGAATATATAATGTTCCATATTCCATTCGCCAACGTTCCAACTGGCACAACATCTGTATCGCTCCGCATTCAAGGTATTCACAAAATCTCTTTACTAGTTTTGAACGAGTATTAGCCGTTTGGAGTATTAAATCAAATCAAATCAAATCAACATTTATTCCTTAAACAAAATTCACACTTTAGAAATACAAATTATAATACAGGAATAATCCCCGCAAAGACTGTAGGTCTGTGAGCGGGGAGAGTTCAACGGAACAGTTGCACACATTAATCTAAAAATACAAAATAATAAAACCTTCTTACACATGGTATTTAATTAAATATACATTGTAGGTTTATAATTAAAAAAAAGTTAACTAATTTAAATATATTCTAAAATATATAATTACTTTGTACTATTTAAAATATTTAGATTATCAAGTTTGGAGTATCCATCAGAATATGCGATGCTGACATGTTACTAGTAATTATACTACAAGAAAATAAAATTATGTTAAAAATAAGGAGAACGCAACAGCCTCTCAGCAGCCTCCCAGCCAATGCGGTACAACCATCGACTCACCCTCTGTTTGTAGACAGCCACACTTTCACTCTCCATTTTTAATTCCTCTGGCAAGTTTCTAAAGATGATTTGAGCAAGATAAAAAGAGTTAATAAGTTCTGAACCATGATTTAATTTAGGGGTAATGAATCCGTAGTTAGTTCTGTGCCTTGTTGTATAGCCATGCTGTATTTCTGATAAAATTTCAATCTTATTGATTTTGATGTATAATAATAAATTTTTTATATATAAATGCCTCACATTTAATACTGGAAATTCATTGAAAAGAGTGTTAGTAGAATACCCATGATTTTTCTTGAGTACAGTTTTGCCAATGTCTTAGAACCACTCGCGGTCGCACAGAGGTCTGACACCCCTCCCCACGCCAGGATACCATACTGCCAAATAAAGATAGCCTGTGTCCCTTATACTGTAAAGTGCTGTACCACTACTGTATTATTGAGTTGAACTGAACTGGATAAAATAAATAAATCTCCTGTTGTACAAATGGTCAATTATTTACAAAATTTAAATTGTTTTCTCAACTTATAACAATAATGAACAATTAGGTTAATTAATGACCATCATGTCGATATAGAGTAACTGAGTAATTGACCCTTTGTTGTATACTCTGTTGATAAATAGTTTAATACTCTAGTGTTTTTAATTAGTTTATACATCTTGTCACGGGAGCAATAAGAATACTGTAACTACCTACAGAGGTTGGATTTTACAAATAATTGTTACCTGTAGAATTGCAATTTTCCTAAAACCACAAAGAAATAAATCTATAACCTCAACTTATGGTTACTGTTAATATATGTACAGGTATTTAAAGACTTAGCTACAGAAATATATGTATGATTTATTAGAACTGTACATGAAAAGTTGGAAATTATATCAAATTGTTCATAACAGTAAAATGTTTTATTTACTGAATAAATCTTATTAAGAGAAATTTATCGTTTACACAATTTTTAAATCGAAGGAAAAATATAGTTGTTTAGTTATCGTTTTCTTCTTCTACTTTTGGCTATTTTGTTTAGAAACCCATTTTTTACAGTGGTTTCCACGAGAGACCCAGGCATTTATTACTTTCTATTCAACTAGTTATCACACGATTTTCTAATCTTCTTTATAAGGTAAATGGTTGGTTTTTTGAAAATGCGTTTCACACATAACAAATGCAATCAAAGTAAAAATATATATTTCAAAGTTCTAAAATTTCTTATAACCTCCCATTTTGACTCCAGCGTCTTTCAATCAATTAATTAATAAAACTAACTTTAGTAATTTTAAGAATAATCAAATTTAATTTGTATGATGTACATTGGTTCTCGACAACTAGACTATTACGTATGTCACAATACAAAACAGACATATGACAGAAGACAATTAATACAAAGAATATAAGAGCCATTAACCTGGATTAAACTATGGTAATACCTTTTAGCATGCTTATCAGTTAAATGATAATTTTCTAAAGTAAAAACTACTTGTTAAGGTTCTATAAATTTGATTGCAATTTTTTATTTTAACCAACTATATGCCAATAGCGCAGTGTAGTGAGTACAACAGTTATCGCAAGATAACCAGATCAAGCAACGTCGGGCGTGGCTGCTGCTTGGATGGGTGACCGCTAAACGATCTTGTCCTTGCAAACAGCTCGCCTGCTCGGCCATTGGTCGTAGGTTGGAAGTCACCTTTAAGCTGTTCGTCCCCAGGTTGTGTTAGAGAGGGATTCTTAGCTTTAACTTCACCTGGTAAAATAAAACATATTTAATTTACTATTCCAGCTCTAATTCAATGTGTATTTTCAAGAACAGTTAGTGTTTTTGACAAATCACCAATAATATCACCAAAAATATTACTTGTATAACTTGTTCGTTACTACCAACATGTATAAAAATACTGAAAAGAAATAGTTTTGTGAACGCCTTTGATATGAAGCTACCATTTTCGATGTTAAAAACCAAAAGTTTCCTTGAAACAGCAAGGAAAAGTTATACAAGTTCTCCTCACATAAGTCCATTTAGTAGAGTTCCGGCTGTTAGGTCCAGAAAATTGCTATGGCGGGTGGAAACTCGTTATAAAGGAATTACAGTTTACTACTTCCGTGGGAAGAGTATCATCTCACGTTCAACTTACGTGCGTTATAAGCAGTACGGTTACGGTTATGCCAGGAAATTGTGATTTAACTTAGGGATGTTTGACATATTTTACAATATTTATATTTTAGATAATGTATAATGTAATAACTAACGCTGAGTTTAAAATAAATTGCCAGTCAATTCCGGATAGCACTAAGATATCATAAAACATTAAAAATGGAAAACTGCTACTTATTTTAATTGTATATTGTAAATTAGATTTAAATAAACATTATACATATATTGTCTTTGTGGTGTAAATACAAATTTATTTGGTCTCTGGTCTAGACCAAATGGTAAAATCTATTTTTATACAAATTGTATGTTAAAATTAATTGTTTACATTATTAAATCCTTTACTCTTTTATAAGGTAATGCAAATGGAATTGATAAAATATTTGATGTAATAAATAAATGTTGTAAAATATTACATTAGAATTCTAAAAAGTTCTGGAAATAAATTTTAATCATGGATAGCGGTACTATTACTCTAAATATTGGTTTTTAAACTGAAAAGTTATATTTAGTTAGTAAAACTATAAAAAAGACCACTGAATGTTTATTGTTTTTAAAAATACTTTAAACATTGTCAGAGACAATGTTGAAGATGGAGCTTCTATTGGCTACTATTATCCTAATCATTAAGATTTAGAACACAAACCAATAATTCAAACTTTTATTTTTGTGAGGCCTTTCGATGTGTCTGACGAAGATAGCCTTGCTGTCAAAACGCTTCACAAAAAATAAAAGTTTTAAGTATTCGTTTGTGCTACAAATGTAGTGATTATGTATCAGTAGTAATCTTTAAGGTAACAGTATAGGAGAACTAGGAATTTAGCTCTATTTCCGAATTAAAATAATATACAACCGTGGCTCACATAAAAATCCAGTGTTGAAAACCAATAATGGTTATCCTGACTCACATACATTATCACCTTATCATGAAACAATTTAAGTTAAACCCTTTTACGTTCTTTTGAGAAGTATTAATGGATTTACAATGTGCACTTTCATTATTAATATAAGTAAAATAAGCCAAAAATGAGTAATTTCGTTTACAAACAATATACTTAGTACATACTACTAGGAATGGTTATATTTAGATAAAAATGTTACAATAGTTAGTTTACCTATATACAACCTATTCACGCGATGTTTGTGTTTTAATTTAAGGGTGGAATGTGTTGGTTTTTATTTTATAGTGGAAAATCCCTGACAATATGTTAGTATTTAAAACTTGTGATGGAACATGTATGAAACATGAACTAAATAAAAAAAAAAAAAAAAAAAAAAAAAAAAAAAAAAAAAAAAAAAAATACTGGTCAACTGCGACATGTAAGTAAATCATCAGAATAAAGATTACAAATGATGGTTAAATGATGAAATTCTGTAAATTGATATATTTATATTTGTAATAATATGAAAATCAAAGGAAAATTAGGACCATAACAATAATGACATCAAGTCTTACCTCTTGAAATAAATAAATCATTACTCTAAATGTTATAACTGATATTTATTACAAATAAATACACATACACTACTACTTTAATAAACATTAAACAGAAAATTTGGATCTTACTGTAAAAATTTCCAGTTGTTATTTTAAAGTTGAATTGTACGTTTGATACTTAAACATCCACATATATTAGCTAGATATTTTTCATTGAAATTACCGTTGAAAAATCCTTATCCCTTATACCTCGGAGGAATATAATTTTTATCTATATAGATGTGAAATCCTCTCTAGGTTCCAAATCCGAAATATCGGAACATATTATGAACTACTTGTAAAAAAACTTTAGCACATAAAACGTGCCCATACAATAAAACTAGAGGTGTTAACAAATTATTATTGCAATAAAATATGTACATGTAAAATTCACTTTAGCTGTCTAACTGCAATTAGCAAAAGAGAGTATTTAAACTTTTGTTCCCAAAATCGTGACTCTTATAATATGTCTATATCTTAAACATCTGGGAGATATCACTTTAGTCTATATCCACGTGAAACACACCTTAGGTTGCTTTGCGGAAAGATCGGACGATATTATGTGATCTTAATCATTGAAATTATAGCTCGAAAGCCGTGTCTATCCTTAGTTTAACATGTAAAACTACATAGATGTTAAAGTCACCTAAGGTTTATGCTTGGAAATATCTAAAATAATACGTGAATATTTGTCATTTGAATGGTTGCACGTACAATTGTTCCATATTTTAGACCCCATAGAGGTACCATTTTAGTCTACAAAAATGTAAAACCCATCTTAGGTCTCAGTTTTGAAGTTTCCGAAGATAGTTTGTGGACATTTGTCATAGTAATGGTGACTCGTAAAACGTGTTATATCTCCCAAACATTGTAGAGATATCTCTTTAGTCTACATGGAAGTTATATCACCTTAGGTTTTGATTTGGAGATATTATAAGTAGGGTAAATTGCTAAAATGAAAAACAGTTCTCCCTCTTAAAGTGCCTGCTTTTTAGAAAACCGGAACACCAGCATTGCGCAAAAAAATTAATTAAGTTTGAGTTTTAAAAAATATAACTCCTTATATTATTACCTAAATTATACTACAATCTTCTAAATATTAAATATAATTTTTGTAAATCATTCTGTGTTACTAAAAAATAAAACGATAGTATTGTAAACTGTATCGTATGGTACCTTAGTTAAAGCTTTGTAGTGCTGGTGATAAAAGTAATCACCATATGTAGCATACAGTGCATTTTATTTTATATATTTCAACAATGAATAATTATGGGAGAAAGTTATAAAAAAATTATTTTAACGGAAAGTAAAATTCACAGTACAGTTAAGTAGAATACAGTAACACGTTAAGACTTAAAAGTCTAAACTAAACAGTTTAGGAAGAAATTTGGTATGATTACTGTTTAATTTGAAATGTATGCTAAATGGAACAGAACGTTTACACGTAGGACGAAGACGTTTCCAACGAAGTTTAAATTTAAACTTTAATTAGTTACGACTAAATAATTTTACCATGACTGCTGATTCTGAGTATATACTTCAAATCCGTTTCACACTGTACAAAAATATAAGAAATATATTATTATTTTTCTAATATTTTTAATATTAAAGCGACTAATTAATAATATTGTTTAATTATGCAAAGATATTTACCATTATTGATTACCATTACACATACAAACTAATATTCACTAAACCTGGAATCTTTATTTTATTTTTATTTTGTAATCACCTAAAATTTATCAAAACTTCGACTGAAAACCTACTGGAGTTTTTAACTTTTACAGATATGTAACTTTGAGTTTATTACCAGCAAAAATTTCAATTTATTTAGAACAGACATTAAAATAAAATAAAATACTAACTGCTCTCGTAATAACAAAATTAGGACAAAATTTATATTATTGTATTGACACTAGACAAATTTTAAGTCGTTTAGTAGGAAAATTATTGCACGTATAACTTTCTATCGGAAACTGTGATATCATATATACAGATAAATACAGGGCTATCATAAAAGAATGGTGCGGTTTCAGTAATTTCGTAGGAAGATGGTAGGAACATTTCCAGATGTTCTATTTTTGTATCTCTGAAAGTCTCCAACCCAAAATTTTGTTTATAAGCTGTTCTAACCTCAAAATCGGTTCTTGTATTGTTGTTGCGATGAGTTTAGTGAGTTACTATGTTCTCGGATAAAGATGAAGCAAAGTGTGTTTTATAGTTGGCTGAATTAAAATCTGTAATTTTAGTTTAACGTGCGTTCCGACATGAATTAGGAAGAGATTCGCCACACAAAAATAACACAACAGGATGGCTTACACAATTCAAAGAAACGATTAGTTAAGGAACAGAAATCAACTGGCTGACCAGGTGTAACAGACGAAACGGTTGAATTATTTAAACAATCGGCAATTAGAAGTCCCGAAAAGTCCATCCCTCGTCCATGCGTTAAATTAGGCACTCCAAAAACAACAGTTCACAAAGTTTCACATAAAAACTCAAATTACAAGTTTATAAAAAGCAGATCTGCGGTAATTAAAACCCAATGTTTGTGTATACCATTACAATTTCGCCGTTGAAATGTTGGACAGAATAGGTGAAAACGAATCATTAATAGATTATACCATTTCTACATAGGAAGCTACTTTCCATGTAAATGGATGTGTTAACAGACACTCGCGAATATGGGGCTCTGAAAACCCACATGTAAATTTTGGGACACAACGTGATTTGCCTAAAGTTAATGTTTGGTGTGAAGTGATGAAAAAACGCATAATAGGGCATTTCTTCTTTGCTGAAAAAAACAATTAATGGTGGTGTGTAACTTGACATGTTAACCAATTATTGCTTTCATCAGCTATATGAACTTGAAAACATTCATAAACTTCATTTCCAACAAGATGGTGCTCCCCCGCACTTCAGTGCATTGGTCACGGACAATTTGATCGAAAAATTTGGAAATCGATGGATAGGCCGGCAAGGACCTATGCTGTAGCCCCCAATGAGTCCAGACTTGACACCTTGTGATTTTTTCTTGTGGGGTATATCAAAAGCGTTGTTTATTCACAAAAACTTCTCGATCTGAACCACTTCAAACACAGGATTAATGAAGCAATGACAACCATAACCTACGAAATGTTAAAAAAAATGTTAGGAGAGAAGTTGCGTATCGTTTGGACGTTTGTCGAGCGCCTAAGGGCGCACATATAGAAATTTATTAGTTATGAAAAAACTGGTTGCGATGACAAATTAGACGAATAAACAACATTAACTGTAAGTAATTATGTTTTTCTTTAAACCATGTTTGAAACCGCACCATTCTTTTATGATAACCCTGTATAGTGATCCAATCTCTCTCATTTTTATACATCCAGTAAACAGATTCATCTCAAAATTAGCCTAGAGCTGCAAGATAGGACTCCTGAAAGTTACTCATTCCACAGGGAAAGGCTTATACTGGTTAGAAAGTGTGTGGAGAAGACCAAAGGAGAATAAGAGATTTGCTTGCACCAAGTAATTTTAATAATTAATGTCTTTTAAATACTTAACTCACAAGAGGTAGTATTTTAAAACATTACGCTCATTCTTTGCTTAGACTAGCGCTCTTTCATAGACGTTTAAAAATAGTTATTAATTTACATTCCCATTGTTACAAAATTTTTAATGCAGAAAGGAAAATCCAAACAATAAGATTTACAACTAGCATGATATTTTTCAGAAAACATATACAGCAACGGAACTGATTTTTGTATTACATTATTAATTTCTAATATGTTATTATGTACGGTTCAAAAAGTATTTTGAAATTAAATTCATATAAAAACCATATTGCATTGTTACTGGTTTACAGTTACATAGACTACTTATCTCTTGTATGAATTTAGGCATGCAAGAACCGCTATCACAATCCAATTACGAGTACATAAACCTGAATCTTTGTCAGGACGTCACAAAGGATAATAGGCCTTAAGTGCACACTCTGAGGATCTTAACAGGTACATTATGGTTTGCTTACTATATAATATTCATCCGGCTATCCTAAATAAATATGACTAGTACGAAGACAAATACCTCGTTATTTTTGAGATTTGTGAAATAAATATTTTTGTATCTCATAGAAAATATAGAAAACATAATAATAGCAATATAAATGCATAAATCCCATATAGCTGTATTATATATAACGATACAGTATTTTAGAAAGACTCAAATACTCTCAAATATTCAAAGGCTCTAATACTTTATTTTTATTCATAATGGCTATCCTTTAAGTATTAAATATGTATCTAAGTTTAATAGCCAAAATTTGTAATCAATAAAAGTTACAAAAAGTAGTATGCTGCATTATTTTCTACTTATAAGGCCCTTTAAATTATATATACTGATCTAGACTTGCATTTAAGAATTACATCACAGACTATAAACTGTCCCCCTAATTTGTGTTTATGATGGCTAAACGGTAAAATAAGTGTTTTATGGCCGTCAACCACTATGCGAAGTATTTAAGTTTTATCTGTAATTTCTTATAAAATAATCAGGTGGATCCAAATATTTTACACACCCTCTATATTGTGGAATCATTAATTAAATATCCATAAATATGACCTTTAATATGTAAGTACAATAAGATTTATTTATACAATAAGACATTATTTATCACTCAATACCATAAATAGTAGTGAAGAAAAAATTAAATTCAAGCAATTTAATTCTCCATAGTGTAATTTAATTTTAAAGAAAAATCGAGCAACATCTGTTGTTAAGTAAATTGAGCAGATGAATTTATCACAAAATCAAGAGACAATAATCTGTACAATCAGCTAATCCAATTACTCGCTGGACACTTAATGAATAATTCATTACCAGTTTAACTCTAGACTACATTTTCCAACTATAAAGTTTCAATCAGTTAAGTTAACGGTTAATAACGTATTTAATCAAGCTGGCTTGTCACCTAGTCTAAGATTAAGACAACTATTAAATATCTAAGAGAGACTGTAGTTTAGAGTTTCGTTACTTATTTTTAAAGTTAATTTCGGGATGTATTTTCTTGAGCAGACTTTGTAAAAGCAAAACCGGAGTATAAACTCTGAAGATAGAATTTATACATCTATTTTGCAGTTATGTGTTCAAAATATTAGCCTCATATAAAATTTGCCCTTTTTCCTACATCACAAACCGGTGATTATATGTTTTTTAGATACGTTTTTTATTATATGTTTAGTAATTCTTATGAAGTAATAACGTTTTTGGACAGTTATGTGATAATAATTGTACATAAGACGTAAGGTGAAGCATTTTTTTTCGTTTAGATTCTAAATCTTCTTTAAATAAACACCTCTCAACATTTTAAAATGTATGACGTTACAAAATAAATGTTTTACAAATGCATTAACAAAATATCGCATATTTAACGCAAAATATTTAAAAACTAATAAATATCAAAGATAAAAAATACGCATAAGTCAAGATGTATGTACTAATTTTTTAAAATGTAAACTTAGGTATAATAAGTTTTAAAATAATTTGAACTGTTTGCAACCTGAACATAACCACAATGTAATTATAGTGTTAGTATTTACTAAAGTTACGTCTAGAGATTGTTTGAAACTGTTAATAAAATCTACTGTTTAACACAAGTTTACTAATGGAAATTGTTTTAAAGATTTCTTAATAAGTTCAATCAGATAAATAGTATTTATAAATAATTACCTAAATACACTTTATTCCTATATTGTCTCTCCAATTGTAATGAGTATCAATGATGAGCAGTATTCGCGTAAGTGACCTCTATAATGTTTTGATTTCAATTGTATCTTTTTCTACTATCAGAGGCATGGGTGATTCATATGCAATGTGTAACACGTAACTAAATTTTTTTGTAATATGAGGAGGAGTTGTAATTAAAATAAAATACCAAAATGTAAAGAGGCATTGAGATGATGCTCTAATACAAAAATTAATATATATATATATATATATATATATAATATATATATATATATATATATATATATATATATATATATATATATATATTACTACAATAAAATATTATCCCAGATATAAAAGTATGTTTATTTTGTATTAATACATTTCTTCTAACACACTTGGATCACTTTGTAATAGATGATAGAAAACTAATTACCTAAGAGAAATTAATGAACACCTAAAGATTGATCAACAAGGTTTAAACTATTGTAATGTTCATAAGTATTTAAGGAACCATGACGGCGTAGTAATGTATATTCCCTTATTACATACACGTACACTCGACACATAAAGACTGATGGTTTCCATTGCATCAATTATCGTACGAAAATTAAGTTTAATTTGAACATAGCAAGATCGGAAATTATTATAATCACTAAATATTTTCTGCGAAAATATGTTTATCGCTCGATTTAAACCAAACATCATATCCTTATATAATTTTAGACATGCCCCATCCTTATTGGAAACTGTGGAAACTGATCTCGTGGATCACGATAAAACCCAACGATGGGACAAAGATGACAATTGAGTACCAGAGAAACTCTGAAGGTCGAGGACTAATACACCTACAGGAAGTTATTTCCATAACAGTGTTACTACGCTATAGTTGAGATACTTAACAGTGTAACCTACGCAAAACTTTAGCTACGTAACTCGATGACGGCAAGGCTATTAGTGTATTGTAAAAATCATATTGAAAATACACTGTTACAACCCTTTGCAGACAAAAGAGAAACCTACTGCATGGTAGGCTTCAGTATGATCAGCAAAATCCTATGTATAGACCACATATCCATGTATATACAAATATGTATATTATAGAAATGAAATGAATCAAATTAAAAATGAAGATGAAATGAAAAATACCTTTACTAAAGAGGCGGAGTTAGGGGTATAAATCCCTCTCTACCACTCAAATGTAGAGCCACTAACATAAAATCCATTCATTATTATTTATTTGTTTTAAATATGTATATTTAGAAACCATTTTTATTCTGCCACATTTTAAAACTTCATATTATTATACTAAATGCGCATACAGATGAATTTACTCTGCGATTTTCTCATTGTCATCGTGGTTTTTATTCATACAATCTACAGAAATATTTTCGTTAACGCTCAGACAAATCCTACTGAATGACATGTACTGTTATCGCTCTGGATGTTTCTTATAAGAAAACTAACAACATATAAGCCAGCTATCAGCATGATTCAACGAGATATATTTTGTCTGTTGTTTTTGCATATTAAAGAATGTCGCGTAGAAAATAATGAGTTATTTAGTGCCACATGATTAAATATAGAATTTGTTAGGGCATCTCTTTAGAGAAGCCTAATGAAGTCATATAGAGACCTTAAATAATGAATGCAAAATTACAAATACCGTTTAAGTGAAACTTACTGTATCGCACATTTAAATTGTTGATTATAGTTCGTAAAATAAATTAAAAATTATATATATATATATATATATATATATATATATATATATATATATATATATATATATATATTAGGCATCTATAGTATCATTGTGAATTTACAGAAAAATATTTAACAACTAGTCTTAGAGTCCATCACTTCATAACACAATGTAAAGCTATCTAATGGATTCATTTTAAAAGCACTTCAAATATAAAGGTAGATTATGGAGATTTCCACTTTATTGTAACACTCCGAAGAGAAATATGTTACGGTGTGATGGACATTTGTCGTTATTTATGGCTTACGATAAAAGAGGCATCAGACATACAGCCATGACTGTGAATATTTCCTTGTACCCGTATGTCATATTATGTCATCTGTCGTGTGTATGAAGGGGCATTGTGTACTGAAACTGTTTGTGAGATTACGTGTATATGTACTGGGGCAACAAAAAAGTTTAATTTACAACTATAAAGGACCATACAAAGAAAACTGCTTTTTAATAGATTCAGCCTTGAAACTACTGAAGCTTGAAACAATGATACTCTTTCCAATTATTTCATTTATGAACGTGTATTTCGTAACATTATATACGGAATATTCTAAAATAAAATAAGTTGGTTTTTTAAACACAAAGTACATTAAGTGCAGCTCTGAGGTTTGACATAACAATCTCTATAGTTAGATCCGATACAGAATTTTGCGTATCTGTGGAAATAAAAACATTCACCAATATTTATTAAACTTTTATTGTAATAATTATATAGAATAAATGTATGTATAGTAAAATTTTAACATCGTTAAAGCATTTAGAAAATATATCTAAAAATAACCCTGCAACACAGACATACACAATTTAAAGAAATATTTCATGGCATTTGAAAGCGTTGGTTAATACCTAAGTGTTTAATAAAAAGGAAATTCATACACTGTATTAAATAAAAGTGAACAAATAACAGAAGCGCTCAGTACATGAGACCAAGAAAGTGCCTCTGATACAAATCATGACTCACACTTAAAGCACTAAAGTACCGTTAAAAGCAGCCGTAAGTTTGCCAAATTAAATTTTTTCGCTACAAGGACACACGATGAACTGTTCACTTTATTTTTACGCACATAAAATGAAGTTTGTTACATAATTGTATTACTGCTATCTACGCACTACCTAAAATAATCTTACCACTGTCAAATCGTACTGTGGAAGTATGTACAGTGAAATAGATTGTACAACATTTTTCAACATGATTTACTCAAAATGTGCTAGTTACTACAGTATAAAGTATCTTACTATTGCTAGATGACTCGATATTACTTAATATTAATTTAGTTTGGTTGAAATATCTATCAAGATAATACAATAAGTGATAAAATAATCTCACTGAAAAATTCTATTACCTATTTATTAGCTATTTATTTATCACTAAGAATAACTATGGCTTGTTTCAAATAATAGCAGGATTTTATACTTTCTCCATAACTTATTCTATCTCCTTCTCTCTTGTATACAGCATGTTATGTGTGCTCTGTATCCTTATGTCGTGCTTCTTTTTATGAGATCTAAAATATAAACTTTTTTACTTAAACTTTATTCTATTTAAAATCTTCTAACTTTGCCTAATTCATTTTCATATTTTAATATACGTTAGCTTAATTTGCTGAGCGTTAGCAAATTGTTTGTAAAAATTCAATTCTGCCTGTTAGCACGTCTATCTCTCTGTCTGTCTACAATATATCTTGAAAACTAACTGAAACTATGATTAATATTTTGCATGAAACTTAATTTATATACTAACAAATTTGAAATGATAGACAATATCATTCTATGGGATTCCGTTGAGCATTAGCAAGTAATTTTGCATTGATCCTGTCACTAATCATAATCGCAACGAATAAAGGTGGCTAAACGGATAAATTTATAAACAATTTGAGTAAAAGTATATGATCTTTGAACACATGCCATTTTAAACGCACGTAAATTGTTCGCACAGTACTATTAAAATAATACTTGAGTGAATGTCAATAGTAAAGTTTAAAGGTAAGATTTAATTTAAACAAACTCTTACGTTGAATTACCCTTCCCACCTCATTAATACTTTTATTACTTAAACTCCGTTACGAAAGTTAGTAAAACAAACAAAAACTTCTCTTGTGTGTAACATTTCCTTGATAAAGATCACCTGCAGACTTGAAAATATAAACTTCTTTCTCTATATATAAGAGAGTTATTTCAATGAGTGCATTCCCAACAATAGGTATTACTTGTATGTGACTAAACAACAACAGAACCTACCACAAGAACCTATTACAAGCCATAAAATAGGATATCCTTTATTATTTTAACAAACAAATCCTTCTGTTTCAATCGTATGAAAAAGTTTGAGGTGATTTATGTAAAAAGCTTAAAGAGACAGAGTTTACTGTTCGCTTTACCAAGTTTATCTTTGGCTTTTTAATGTTTTCTTTAGTTTTCACATTCGGGATTTGCGTGTTAAAAATGAAGCTAGAAGTCTAGTTTCATGTTTCATTGTTGTGTTTGTTTTTTTAATGGTTTTGATTAATTAACATCACAATATTCATCAATATTATGTGTTTTGAAACTAATACGGTCTTAAAAAACAAGACTCATATAGCAGTCTAAAATAATTAAATAATTATTTAAAATTTCTAATTTATTATTGTTCAATAAAATTAAAATATCTCATACATGTAGCATATGAATACTACTTAAAATTAAATCAGTAAGTTCTTCGCCTACTTAGGTAGCTCTTGTCGACTCTGTGGAAAATGTTCGAAATAAGTGTAGTTAAACGTACATGTTTTGATGTTAAACGTCTTCGATGAGAAAAAATTTTAGTAACTAATCACCAACAACTATAACTAAGGACAGATACATTTAGTAACAAGAGAACCAAGAAGTATAATGAGCTTCTTAAAGAACATTAATTTAACTTTACTAGTTTTTTGCCACTTTGTTACTTAAATAATATATAAAGGGACGTGTTTTTATTACCAGGACAAGACGCTAAAAAACCTATCATTGAACTTAGTCCCTAAGACTTTTACAATTGTCAAAAATTGTGACTTTTTTGTGTTATATTCCGGATGGATAAATAGGGACCGTCTCAAGTCGATATCTTTTGAGGAGGGATAGCGGACACTATATCTGTAAAGTTACTAAGGAAGAAGGGAAGACAAGCTTTGTTCCAGGCTCTATAGAGAAAGTGGTGAGGGGAGGTTGCGTTCTGATGCATAGGCTAGCAACAGCGTTTAAATATTAAGGGAGCTCCACCCACTGTTACTGTCAGAAATTGAAAAGTCACTGATTACATAACATAAATGTCTTGGATCCCATCATAATTTCCCTGTTTAATTTATGTGCGCATTATGGTTACCCAACCCAAAACATTCTGTACGATCTGTGTTTGAATAACAAGACGATTCAGCGAATTGGGAATTTAATTTGTCTTCTTTAAAATATTAAGCAGAGCTCTGTACATTTTTAACTCGTTATTACTTGAGTTCTACTTCAAACGACAGTTAAAGAAGTATTCCTAGTAATGAGTTAGACTGCAGTACAGTCACGTATGTTCAGCGTGACATAACGCTAATTATTGTTGAACGTGACTGTCCCATGTCATGTTTGGTTCTGTTACAGCGAGACTGATTTCGTTATATCTCTGCAGCAAGAACGTCGGCAGGAACTTTGGGTCTTTTTACCTGCAATTTTTATTGACTTTCTGTACATTTAAACCTCTACTTTTAGATCTATATTTACTTTTAAAATAATTCAAATGATTTTTGGTGAGGAAAATATTATTTTATTTGAAAATCATAGCTTGTACAACAAAGCTAGGAAAGGCGATGTATTGTTATTACTGCATCAAGAGTTATACGCACTTAATTAGGAGAATCAGAAAATTCTGTAATCCGGCTAAAACAAAAATACCTGTAGATAAAAGTTGTAAATCCGTACAGTATGCATGAGGTTTATACTCATGGATTAATACGTTTCATGTAATCTAACTTTTACTGTCAGTAAACACAGTACGTTTACGCAATAACCAAACTAATAAATATTAATAATACATACTCTAAACTGGTATAACAACTAGGGTATTAAAACAACAATTCATTGACAACAGTTAAGCCTTCTTGCTCTAAGATGAAACCGGAGTTCAGATTATATTCAAATTTAGAAATATTTTCCATTTATAAAAGTATCAATAAAGTCCTCTGAGACAACTGAAATACAAATTTCTAAGATGATGAGATGAACAGTAAAGGAATGATACCTAAGTTTTAATTTGAGAAAGGGACGGTACATTATAGTTGCAATTCAGCAGCTCAGATTGAGTTAAACGCAAACTGAATTTGTGTTGGACCACCCTACACTGATTTTGCGGAAGTCCCGAAGAGATCTGTCTGAATAATAAACGTATAAACTCAAATTTAGCCAAGGATCTTACCTTGGTGTTGGTAATAATTTTATTTTAGAACATTACAACACAATCATTAGTTATAGCTTATAATACTTTACAATACAAATCTCTAACTTTTGTTGTTTCATGTAATTAAATGTTAAATTTTTAACAACACGTAAAATTTAGAATTAACCTAAACTGTATTTACGTTTTATTTTAGCTAGCCACAAGAAGAACAAATCATAATGCAGATCTAAAAACTTAATAGATTTTATTAAGAACTTGATATTTTATTAATAATTTTATTTTAGAACATTACAACACAATCATTAGGTATAGCTTATAATACTTTACAATACAAATATATAACTGTTGTTGTTTCATGTAATTAAATGTTAAATTGTTAACAACATGTAAAATTTAGAATTAACCTAAACTGTATGTATGTTTTAGTTTAGCTAGCCACAAGAAGAACAAATCATAATGCAGATCGTAATAAAAACGTAATAGCACTGATTTTATGTATCATTGGACGATGGCAAAGTACCAGTTTACTTGAACTCCCAAATAACTAAATAGTATATTTCAAGAATTGTATCACTCACGAGTACAAAAATACAACAATACATACAGTAATTAAAAATTAGGCAAGGATGACAAGTGTAATATTTGACGTGGGAAGCCTAGCGAAATACTTTGATTGGGTTTAAATAATAAAAATAGAATTATGATATTTTATTAGTTAATAAATCCATGATATGAGGTAAAATAATTGGGATTTGAATCGGTACAATGTTAAATGAATTTTTTAATGTCCACACATGTTTTTCTCAAAACAAGAAGACAACATATTACGATATACATATATTACCGTTCATTTGGTTTTTAATCTACACTTGGATTGGTAGCAACTCTTTTCGTAACCTCATCTGAGAGATAAACAAGTTTAACACCTTTAGCTCAGGATTAACCACTTAAACTCTTGAAGCCCTCCATAGTTCTCCATGTCTCCATAGGGAAGACAAGCCTGTGATAGTTTACTACGATCTTACCAGGACAATTACACTGCTGGTGCCTCAATCACGTTTAAATTTCTTGGTTTTGAAGTAAATTGTGTTCTATGGCCAAATATAATCTTCTCGATAGCATAATAAATTGTAATTTTAATAAACCCAAAAAAAACTCAAACATAGTCAATGAAGTTACCGTGGTGGTAGTTTATTTAAGAGTAACATTTCGTTTAGCAAAGATTTGAACGTTATTATTGATATTGCTACATAAATAATTTTAACTTAACCTCTTGAAATAATATTCTTTATCTTAACGTGAACAAAATACAGAGAATGAATGCCACTCTTGAAAAAAGGGTAATAGTTGTTTAAATAATATGTTTAATATTAATTATATGCATTCTTACGTACATACACAGGTCTGAGAAGTATACTTCAGACCAAACGTTTATAAAATATTACGCTTCTTAATATTGATTTAGTTTCAGCATTAACAAGCTAAGTAAAATATCTAAGAAACATAAGTTATTATAACGTAAACCGTCTTTCCTGAATAATATATCAAGTTCGAACTAAAAATACAACAGTTTTTGGTCAATACCTCCAAACTATGTTTGAACTACTTCAAAATTATTGCTACTTGATAATATAAAGGAATACAATAATTATTTATTTAAATGAATTAATGTAAAGTATGTACATATCTTTATTTTCATGAACACCAGGGTTAGGTAATAACATAGACCTATATTTATAAAGTATACTCAACCTAGTAAGACATGTAAATATTACCTAGCAAGGAGTCTAAGAAGACGTCAAGTGAACTCTGACAGATGACGAGTGTAAACATTTCGTGAGTTACTGACGTGTTTTCGTGTTTTAAGGAAAGACAGGAACGTTCTTTCTTTTTCAGAACAAATATCTCACGAACTTATCTATTACAATATTCTGCTATACAGAAATACTGCATTATATATTTAAAGGAATTAAATACACTGCATGATTTGTGAGATCTACTCAATATATTTTTATAGTAGGTAGTATTTCATATACACTTTTTTGTTCTTATAATCATGTTGTTAAGTATATAAATAAACCTTTATTTGATATGGATGGCAATGGTTGGACATTTATTTTCCATTAAGAAACTATTGTGTGTAGAGAAAAGTGAATATATTACCTATGGTAGAAGGGAGAAAGATAAGTATAGTAAAATACGTCAAGTTCTTCTGTATAACAAGTATTCTATGCTCTTAAAAAAAATATCATATAATATAAAAAGTAGACGGGAGTAGTTTTAAAACCGGAGGAAGAGATTTTGTCACACTTTATACATAAATTAGGACGAATCATTTTAACATTAAATCCTGCTGATTGATTTAAAGTGCTGCTTTGTTACTAAAGTTCTAATAGTTTTCATGCCACTTAAATTAGAGTTCAGACACATATATAAATAAGCAATTACTGAAAAAATATTACCGCTGGTTCTTTACAAAATAAATTGCCATTACGGAAAATTCATAATACCTATTATGCGTGAATAGACTAGATAGATGACTTTAATATTGCACCAAACAAGCTAACCTCCGTTAATTAAAAGTTTTAGTTAGGAACTGCAAGATAAATTATGTACTACTCATTACTTTGGGTGAAAAAAATTAATGAGCAATTAATTAATTTATTTTTCGTAACGTAATTGACCATCAATGAATTATTTCAGTTCTTACGATGGTTGAAATACTAGAGTTTGAAACTTTTTCAGTCTTTGACTGCTATTGACCGAAACAGAAAGCTGTTATAGAAAATGATGTGTGTAATTCATCACAGTTAATATGTGGAAGATGCTATTGAGAAGCCATGTTTCTTGTTTTTGAAGGCAATATAAATTTAGAAATTGCACCTAATTGTAAAATAACATTTGCGCTGTTTCCTGTATGAGTAACATTGGGTTTGGTGCCTCTTCTTCTAGTTATCCCTGTGCAAGAACTAATTTATAAGGGATCAGCTTTTTAAGTTCAATTAGGCAGAGGACGGTAAGCCTATGCCTAGGCTGTAAATAATCCTTGACTCAAGGCATCCTACCATTCCCAACAGTAATATTCCACAGTAGATTAAACCCATCAAATTATCCTTGCACCCCAGAAACTCGTGCGGTTAGTGATATGCCGCTCCTGGACACACATAAGGTTGGGATACTTGAACCTTTTTGGGGCACTTGAGTAACCATATTGCTAAACTAATGAAATGATGCTCCTGTAAGTTTAATGAATAAATAACTATATTGAAATATTTTTATACCAAGGATGAAGAATGATAGCAAAGATAATTTGAATTATATTTAATACAATATTTAGGGTAATAACATTGACTATCTTTCAAAATGGTATGGATAACCGAGTTTAAAAGTTGAGATAAAGTTACTATTTGAGCTGCAATAATAGGAGGTACATTGCAATTTAGCTTATTTATTTTATATTTGTCTATATAGAGTGAATAACATACAAAGAAAACATTCCTGTTTTCATGTCGATACAAAAGAAAAGGGATATCGGTTCTTGTTGTTTTTTTTCAACCAAGGGTGGTAAAATGCGCTCCCCTGTAACGAAAAATTGATAAAACATGCTCAAATAAATCAGTGTTAAAAATTGATGGTTTTAACCAAAGTAAAAAATTCAAACGACCAAATCAATGACTTTAGTAACTCCACAACGTAAAGAATGCCACTTGGTGAAAAACAACAATTAAAGAATAACTGTTAGGATGATAATTCACCAAACGTTTTTCATGGCTTGTAAATTTCTAAAATAACATGCTCAAAACAGTAAATAATTAATATTCCAAAGGTTTTAATGACAGGTTTAATCACATTAACTTTCGCCTTGCTCTATTACTCCCTTACTCCTTTCCTACTCGGTCAATGTTACTTTTTGGTATTCCTATATCAGTAAATGCGTTGTTATTGCCTTCTAGAAACAATAGCTCGATTCTGTAGAGCCAGTCCACTTTTTTAATGCCTGTGGTGGTCGGTCAACACAATTTAAAGTACGTTCAAAAATATTATTAGGTGAGGGAGATCAACTCAATATTGCTCACCATAACTTCATATAAATACAAAGTAGGATCTTGTAAAACTACCAAATATATGTTGACAAAGGTACAAAATGCCAGCTACACAACTGAATTATAAGTTTATGATCGATCTGCAACAATCGTTGTTGTTGTGATGACATTCTTTAACGTAACAAAATTACTTTGAGATATATTATTCAAACAGGAACAGATTTTATTTGGACCGGCATTGGTATTGGATGAAGAAGTACGAGTATTTAGGACATTACATAATTTTATAACTCAATATAAAATACGGAAAATGTTTTATCGGACATATATACAGCTTATGAATGCTAAACAATCTTTATAAATGGATACCAATATCTAAATTTTCGATCTATTGTGATTATTTTATAATTGTTTGAAACTAATGCCCTTGAGTAACTTGCATATGATTATGCCTGTCAGTTTGGTTCACTTCCTACTCTCTAGTAAAGTTTAAGACAATAAGTTATTCTTTAATATTGTTAGTATATGTTAATATTTTTAAGACAATTTTACATTCATAAATTCAAGGAAATTACTTCATTTATGACATTAATGCAAATTTCATATATGACTAGGATTTTATAACATAATTTCATATGATAAATACATATATATTTCATTGTTGTATACTCACCCGAAACCACTACGTGTCTGCTGCACATACAAGGTTTACATGTGTCTGCTATACTAACAGTTTGTTGCTAGCAATATCTCCTGCCCCAGTTGTCACCGCTATATTTCAATATCTCTTCTTATGGAAAAAAATAACTTGCTATGCCTAGAAACGGAAGAAATAACATGTATGTGGATCTCCAAACATCAAATCATTAAAACTGTACCTCTGCAGTAAATAAATTGACCTAGAAATGTAAATTACTCTACTTTTTATTAAATCTTGTGTTTTCATCAACGGCCTTAGCATTAAATAATAATTCACGATTTTCTAAAACTGTTTTAATATCATAAGCATTTAACTATAATAATTATATTTTACTTACTAGATATGATGCATAAAGTCACACTACAGGTTAATACCGTAGTCTACTGTAATGGCGTTCTTTACTGTAGTTGGTTGTGTTACTGTAGCTTTAGCATTACAGCAACTAATATGTTTCAACGAGGGGTAATGTGTTGAATCAACAGTTAGATAATGTGTTTTCAGTCACTATATGGCATTTGTATGTGAATTTTAACCAAGGACTTGTACGATAGTCGCTCTTAATTGGCTGTAGCAATTACGATTATAATTAAATTTGTAAACACACTTTTTCTGCAAATCGATTAAAATATAGGGAGATTTACTTTAATTACGTGCAGTAACTCTCGGTACAAAAATGCGATGGATTAATTCATCTGGCATCTCGTACGCGCTGGCAGATTAGGATTTAATCAATTATTTGCTATTAGAATATATGTAAAAAAAAATGATAGTCAAAACATAACAAACTAGTGAAGAGTATTTTTCTTCTGATTTGGTAAGAACCTAACAGGGCCTTAAAACATTGTGCCATTGTCCATTTGTGAGGTAAGTCTTGATTGAAAAAAACTAAAATGTTAAAAATTAGTAAATAGATCGTAACTTTAAATTTAACTAAAAACTTTATGATAATATTCAAATTACTAAACCTCATATGAATTTATAAAACAGGAATAGTTATACAATGTATTTTGATGTTCTCACGGTTGTATATTAAAACAGTGGGGAAACCCCAATGTTTACACTGTCTATTAACACTTTTCTTTTGTTGTTTCAAAAAAAGCTAGTAAATATAAAATATTTTATCATAAAAAAGTATTACTATACTAAATAATACATTTTAACGTTTAAAATTTGTAAAATAAATTAAAAACTGTTCATAATTGTTAAGATAAAAGTTCATTACACCAAATGTTTCCTGTCTTTTTCTTTTTACAAAGCCTATATGGTTCTTGAGTTTCAGAAAATGGTTTTTTATAAGTAAATATTTTTTGCTTAGAAGTTCATGTCTCATAATTAAAATTTAGATCTTAAACCGATGTAATATAGTATGCAAGGACCTATAGCGAAGTAGTTATTATTTAGGCGTATGGACTGTCCTTGGAAATTATTATCTCATAAAAAAACATTTTCATTCGGGCCAAGAGAAATCTATACATCTGTATTTATCTATTTTAAGAGGAAACAGTCAGAAATATAGACAGACTAATTAACAACGCCAAGATTAGGAAAGCCTATAAGGATCATTAATGAAATCAAATCAAATCAATTTTTTTATTGCCAGGACATTATCACATGTATAGCAATAGTCAAGACTAAATATCTAAAATTTAAAGCTTTCATTTCGCCTCAAACCACATTCAAACATACAAATCTTCAGCCATTCCACATTCATCCAGCCAATATTCCCATTTCCAGCGCCGGTAGTCAGTTTTCTAATTGTGCGGTCACCCAGTCGAATGCGCAAAATAAAAAAAAATACTTACAAAAGATATTTTTTAACTGTGACTTTTGTATAAATACGGCATATATATTGAGAGAGTAAAACAAACAAAATTTTACATTAAATGTATGTGAAATCTATATCAAAAGTAAAAATAAGCTTTGACAACAATATTGCACATGTGCGCCTATTTAGCAGTCTCCCAAAGATGTTCACTATTGACGTTTGACGAAACTGTTATTGACAGCTGATCTATGACGTAATCTTGCTGCTGTCGAACCCTCGTCACCCTGAGATGGTTATAACCAGGAAATAGCATTCTTTTAGTACCAATCTTTATTTCGTTCTACAGGAAAACGAAACATAAACACGTGAAATTTCTCGTTCTGAGACTGAGTATGGCGTTGGGCTTTAAAATGTACAAAGCTAAATTAGTGGATCACACATAATGTATATATTATTTGTAAGTTGTGATAAATACACGGTTATTAGCTAATATTATTATTATTGCATATGTTATAAAATAAAATGTCACTGAATTTGTTAACGACGTTTTCATTTGAGGTTATATTTTTTTCGTGTATCTAAATTATGAGAATAGAATGTTGAAGCTCCTAAAACACTTTGATTTTTTAAATTATAATAATGTTTTTATACAACTAGAAATTTTTGTTAAACTTTTAAATCTTATGTTAATCTATATTATTCCTAGATGATGAATTTATACTGGATATGTATTTGATATATTCGTATATCTCCTTGTGAATATGAGTACAGTTCATAATTAATGTAATACTAATTAATTCGAAAGGAGATAATATTTAGAATATAAAAATTTGTTAACTACCTCGGTATTGTCACAAATAAACTACATAAAACTAGCAAGAAAAGAAAAAACTAAACCAAAATAATCCCATACGATTAACCAAGGAAATATTAAAGCATATGGGGCATTCAAAAAGGAGATTTGTTTTGAAACCAAAAATGTAAATCTAGAGTATAAGGGCTTTTGTATTATATAAAATATACATTTAAAAAAATGTATTAAGAGCCCAAAATCCACAAACAAATAAATATATTCAATTATATAGATGCCCTTTCCGATGCCCTTCAAAAACCACTGCGTTATCACGGGAACAATAAATACTGTGCTGGAACGTTTGACTGTGGGATAAAATAAGTTTATGGTACATGGTGTGTATTTTAAACTAAAGTGGTTAAGTTTAAAATTTTCTGTATAATCAATGAAATACAATTCAAAAGGCTTTGAATGTAAATTTATTTTTTATAAAAATTAAAGATGAAATAAAACACAATGTAAAAATACGAACTAGTATTTACTTAATATGTAACAAGTAAGCACCCTAACACTACAAAACGTCAAAAATAAGTTTGAAGATTAGGAGTGACTAATACAAACTTTGCCAAGATCACCGATTCTAACATGAAGCGTTATAAAATTCATGCGTAAAATCGCTGTTTAGGGAAAACTGTCTTAAAGTATATAAGTATATATATATATATATATATATATAACTATATATATAGTTATAAAACATATAAAATGTAGATAAAAAGTTATACAACATTGGCGGTTTTAATCTCGAACTGCAAGCTCCACAAAACTATTTAAAAGAAGATATAATTTAGCATAGATATTTAAAGGGATTTATTTGAATCAGAACTTAAATTTTTCAGATTTATTTTAAGTAGTATTATCTGTATTATTATAATATCTCTGAACCTTATTCTAAATTTAATTGCACTCATAAATAAACACATGAAGTATTTATTTACACAGTACGTTTAGTGCATAGTAGTTTATAAAATTGTATATTGTTACAAATATCAACTGATAATTAAAATATTTTATAGAAATTCCACATTCTTTTTCACTACGCATAAAGTCATGTCCCTCAATACCCGCAAAGACTTTAAAGGTAAGTATAGGACATGCTACATGTATTTCTTGCCTTAGTAAAAATGTTTTGTGCCTTAAATCAAAAGGCTCTTTTTTACATTTAATAAATAAAAAATAAGTTGTGGTTTTTTCAAATTATAACATAAGTATATCCTTTAATATTTTAGAGTTCTCTAAAAATTGGCTTGGTAAAATTGCATTTATTTTACTAAATTATGGAAATCTTATCAAAAAGGTTATTAATTTCTGAAAGGGAACTCATAGGTATAAGTTTAAATTGGTCAGCTGGCGCGTGACCTTGAATCTAACACAACCCTGGATTTGGTAATTAAAGGCTATGACTTAGTAAGCTAATGGAGATTCTCTCTTGCCTGCCATATAAGATTTAACATTTTTATAATAGTCCGGTTATCTATATTTCCGTCGAGAGTAAAATAAGCTATGGAGCTGAAAGTTTTGCAACCTCGGTGCACCCTGTTACTCGGTGCACTCGTATGCGTTCGCCTACATTGTAGATATTTTAAGAGTTAAGAATAGAATTAATATTTTAAATATAGAAATTAAGGTATACCATCACTGTTATATGTTGTACGTTTACAAGGCCAACACATAGTTTACGTTTAAAAGGCGTGACTTATAAAAGGTTTAATGTACCAGTTCCAGAAACTCTCGGAGTCATTGAATCACGTCTCAAAGAAGACCAAACATTAAAGGAAAGAACTAAACTACCCGTGCTAGTAAGTATGGAACTGTTAGAACTATGCATTCAATGCAATTATTTTGAGTCAGAGGGCCAAACTTACCATAAAGATGAGGAAATGGCAATGGTTCCTCCACTGTCTCCTATTTTCGCTAATATCTTTGTGGAGGAATTTGAGCGAAAAGCTTTGGCTTAAGCTCAGTTCAAACCGAAAATTTTATAGAGGTATATGGATGATAACTTTATTAATTTTCCTCATGTACATACTGAATTGAAAGAGTTTTTGAATCACATTGATAGTATTTCTCCCTCCATCCGCCTCAAAATGGCCTGCTCCTTATTTGATAGAGCACATTATTTATTAGAACGGCGTTTAACACATACAATACTCTTAGACAAAGTCTTGTAAAAACCAAACCAAAAAATGGCACACGCAATTTCTAATAAATGTTTTCATTTTAAAATGTAGTTGTAATAGGGAATACATAGGAGAGACAAAAGACCATTAAAGGTAAGAATAAAAGGAAGTAAATAAAATACAAGAAAGGGTCTAACAGAATAGTGAAAAGAAATTACACACTATTGCTGGTCCACATAACATCACATGAATTTTGAAGAAGCCAACCTAATACATCGGGAATCATTTCTTTAAAATAAAAAAATAGAGGCAACATACGTTAAATTGTCAGACCAACCGATCAGTAAACCATCAGTCGGGATTAAGTCGCTTTGGTTGTAGATTCTAAAAATGAAATAAAAAGAAAACCAACAGTATCAATTAGATTATATATTTGTAATAAACCAATGCGGAGTCACAGTATGATTTTAAGAAGTTCATCTGGCATGAACCTATAAAAAGGGCCCATTACTGTCCCCGTTTCTTTTTATTGCCACCATCTTTTTGCTGCTGTGACGATCGCCATCTGCTATTGGTCTCTGGTCAGTCGTAGGTGGTTGGTCGACGAATGCAGACGTATTGTGAACTGTATTCTGTAGTTCAGTTTTAATAATTAGTGTTATGTTTAGTTTTTTATTAAGTGAATTGTTTAGATTGAGTGAAGTTGACACACAATATGATGGTTGTAATTCCTGATTTAGGCATGACATATCGCTCTGGTATGATTTGTTTCTTTTAACCTAGTTTGTAATTATGTTTTAGGTTAGTTATTTACCTGAAGAAGAGATCAGATTGCAGATCTCGAAACGTGTTACTGATTTTTGTTGTACTAATCGATGGCAAATGTCCGGAAAATACTGTTTCATTCACAATCCTCCCATCGTAAAAAATAAACTTCAAAGAAAGATAATTTATATCATAGCATGTTTGTAATTCAGCTTTGGTAAGAAATGCAAATTTTCTTTTATTTACTTTTATAATAATTGTTCATGTTTACTAACAACATATTGTGTAGCTCTGTTTGCAGTCTTTAAAATATTATATAGGCCATTTCGGGCCTTAACTGGCACCCTTTAAATGACTTGTTGCAAATTTAGTAGGCCTACGTTCTGTTTTCATCATCCACTGATGTATTTGTACGGTATGAAATGAAGTGACTGAATGTAACAAATCAGTTTCTGTATATCAATAATTTTGGAGTTGAATTGTATACAACTTAAAAAATTAAAAACCTGATATATGACTACTTAAATTTGAAAAAATATCATAGAACTCCATAAACTTATTTTCATAAGGGACTTTAATATAAAAACTATAGACTTCGTTTAAGATTACTCCACATACTTTTACATTATTCAAGAGTTACTTACATCATTTAGCTACTAAATTCATTGAATGTAGAAATTGAATACATGAAATGCAGAAGAAAATATACATTGCGTTTACTTAGTTGATAAAGATGATTTCGCTCCAAATTCATGTGGTCCAAAATTCTTCAGTCGCCATTAAGTCTCAAGATAAGAGTCTATTGTGTTTTTATGACACTTAAAATGTATATGATTGTAATGTTCCTATGATTCCTTATAAAATTGCGTGTGATCCAAGGTTAAATGCTTGTTACAACTAAAACTATATGATTTGTACTAAATAATCCTGTTGAAACTCAAAGCCATATTTCATAAGCGAATTAATTTGTATGTATATTGCATCTTAGTTCTTATACTTAGAATGTATGTTAAGTATTTTGGAATTAAAAACAAAGATAACAGGAAATAAATCTGTGAGGATGAAAGGTAGGCTGCTGTTATTTATAGCTTTAAATAAGCGAAGTGTCAGGCATACGGTGTGGGAGTGTAAAAAAATTTCCTCCTATTAATATATCAGATTTTGTCTGCCGCTTGAATGCAACGGAGTCTATATTACCGGCCGAAAATGAAAATATTTGGAAAATGTCATAACCTGTTTATTTATTTATTTATTTCATTCCAACGGCAAAACCAATGTTTACAAATCAAATCTATATTATGCAAATACTTAAATATACTAGTAACAGAATACTAGCATGCCATCAGTATAAATACAAGCAGTATGTAACAACTTGAAAAGTTATACTAAGAATAATAACAGCGATAAATATGTATATATACTAACAAAAACAAAAACAATTAATAAATACTATCTGTACGTATGCAAGAAATAAAAGACAAACCAAAGTTTACAAATCAAACCTATAACGAGCAAATAATAAGTATACCAGCAACCGAATACATGCAGATATAAATACGAGCAAAGTATGTAAAAACTTGAAAAATATATTAAGAATAATAACAATCGATAAATATGCATATATAGTAACAAAACAATAACAATCAATAAATATTATATGTACGAATGCAAACAATAATAACAAATGAAGAATAGATACGGTAGGACGTTTCATGTAGAGTCCTGCTGTGCGGCTGTCAATACTCCTCTCCCTTATGGTCGAAACCCCGTCGTGGAAGAGATCCAACCCGCCGCAGTGACGGTTGCCAATCCTCATCATCCTTGCAAGTGGACCATGGAAGTCATAGTTTCTTGAATATTGGCGCCTCCCAAACAACTCCCTCGAACGAGTCCCCGATGGTATACGGAAATCCACTCGCGAAAGCAGCGACGGGCAGTCCAGCTCCCCCCTTATCAGCCGAATCAGCAACAAGACATCCGCCACACAGCGCCTGGTCCGAAGATCTGGGAGAAGAAGCTCGGCCTGCAGCTCAGCAACAGGAATGTCCTCTAAACAGCAGTCCTCGCCGCAGTCCCACCAGTCTCAGGAATCTCCTTTGGACCGCTTCCAGTTTGTCAACAAGACCCAGCTGGTAGGGAGACTAAACAGGACTCGCATATTCCAATAACTGGCGAACGAAGGATGAGTAGAGAGTCCTTAAGACTGCAGAGCTTGTCATTCCACGAGTAGACCTGTTGATGAATCCCGACATCCTATACGCTCTTCTGCACAGCTCATCGACATTGGTCATTGAAGGAAAGATCAGCAGAGAAGGTAACACCCAAGTCCTTAATTTTGAATACTCTATCCAGAGGTTGACCATCCAGTGAATACTGAAAAATACTAGGTTGATGCAATCGACTGAAGGTCCATTACAGAGCATTTGGACGAGTTTTAGCTTCATGTTGTTTTAGTTCTACACCAATCCAGAACACCATCAAGACTCGACTGAAGCAGTGCAGAGTCGTCCCGGCCGGAGACCACCGTGTAGATTTTGACGTCGTCAGCAAAAAGCAGGGCATTCCACTTTCAGTATCGAAGTAATATCATTTATGAATACAGTGAAAAGATATGGGGCTAATAAGGAGCACTGAGGGACGCCCGAGGATTGGTGGAATTCTTGAGAAAGTGCACCAGGAAGCCTTACTAGCAAGCGCCGTTGCAGCAGATAGTCGCTCAGCCAGGAGAGGAGTGGGCCGTGAATGCCATTAGCTTCACGGATTATGTTATAATATAATCCGTGTTTTGTTTTGAAAAAGGCTACTGGCCGCTCGACGTTAGGTTAGCAATATTGATAAAGGCTTTAAATTTATCATATCTTTTCAAGCTTAGTCCTTTTTTGTCCTTCAATTAGCAGAATCAAGTAAGCAATGGCTGTAGTGATGGAATGACAGTGCAATGATGCAAGCAAAAACTAATTGTAGGATTACACAACACCAATAATTTAATATAATATTGGTTTAATCATATAAAGCATGCAAAGCATATTTATAATTAGTAATATAAGGTTTTTAATTACTGGAAAACACATAAAACACTCACAGACATACTTAAATTCAATTTAGTAGTGCAAATATAATATACTTGAAAAAGTGAAACAATTATACTTTTTAAAAGTAATTCCAGTAACAGATGTTTGGAATTGAAAATTCATCGGAGCGGAAACCTGGTTCTGAACGAACATGTAAATCCGTTTCCGGTCGTGGCTTGAATAACAAACTATAAAAACTTGGGAAGTTGCACTCAAGGGACTTCTTTGTCGGGATGATCTACACACACGTTGAATGTCATATCTGCTTAAGTGATCTGCAAACGGTTCTATTATTTAATATGGTATTACAAACAGGTTCTCTTTTAGTAATCTATAACAACATAAAATATGCTAACATAAAACCTCAATGTCTATATAATGTTATACATTTTTTATCAATCTTGTGAAATATGTATATGAGAAAAATTACGTAACAACAGTTTCTACTGGAAGCTACCCCTACATCAAGAAGGTCTAAGCTTATATGATGAAGATATAATACATATTTCGACTAGCATCGACATCAACTTTTTCATTGCTCTCATGAACATAATTTGTCACTTGGTGACCATATTTGTTCCTTTTGTTATTTTATAACGATATTATAACAGTTTAACTTCAATAACATGTAGATATAAACATTTTAAAATGGTTCATGCTATATTGAACTTTATGCAATATTTGAACATCGATCAATCCTACCACTCACTTCCGGAAGTTGACTAAGCTCTTACTTGTAAAAGACAGATTTCCTGGTAGCGTACTACAGATCACTCGTTAAACTTGTATGTCTCACTTTATAAATTAAGAGAAAACTGATTAATCTTAATAATACAGAAATAAAAAAAACTTGTTTTAAAAAGAAACAATTATGCAATAAATAGTGATGCTATAAATCATGCAATATTTTCAACAGTAAACATTAATAATTAACTGTGAAGTGCTTTAGAGATTGTATTTAAATAATAGTTACAATTATATTATGGATTTTCTTTAACATTAATTTAATTATTTACCAAATAAATCCATCCACTTCTGGCTTTTATTATCAGTCAGATCATTTAGACAAGACAACAAATGCATCTTTGTAGACTACGAAATCACAAATCCCTGTGCGATGTATATATATCGCATATATATATATATATATATATATATATATATATATATATATATATATATATATATAAGCGTCAAGAAAAATTAATAAAAACTATAACATATGCTGAAAACGAAGAGCATAACACAATTCTAGAAGATTTCTACCAAAAATGTAGATGGGACAGACCAACAGCACACTTTGTACTAAAAGACTATTTCCAAAACTGCTGATGGCGTAGACGAAGAGCACCCTTATATATTCACTCATGCAATAGGTATCAGGATGTTGGAAACTAGTTCGTACTTAAATGTTGTATTTAAAAGTAATATAGCAATATTTAGAAATGAAGTAAACCATTGAAAAAGGTAAAACCGTTACAATTATTAAAGCACATTATATTGAAACATTGTGGCTGGAGTAACTATCAATTCAGCACGACTTTTACTGTTTATGGTTATGAATTTCCATCACAAGAAACGTCTCCACTAATCTATGTTGTGAATATCAGCCTATTTGATTAAGTTGTAAACTTAAAACAAGAAATAATAAGAGATTCCTTTACAGAAACACGATTATCTGAAACCATTCACATAAAGATAGACATATAAAAATATAATTTTATTTTACAGCCTTTGTATACGCTTCAAATTATTCATTGAGATAATAGTGCTGTAACATAATGAGTATAATAAGCTGCTAACTTACCTCTGATTCGTATCAAAATTACTACCTCATCTAGGACTGATATTCTGCTGGAACGATACCAACAGCGTCAGATAGCGTACATTAGCTATCAATACATTTCAGTACGTTAAGCTAGGATATATTTCAGAGAGCTGCACCCATAAATGCGAGAGAAAGTAATCGTTGGTTTATAATTTCACTAGTTTTCATGGAAAATATTTACATGGTACATTCACAATTACTTCGGACAATTTACACTGTACCATGGTATGATTACACATTGCTTTTAAATATTCTGATACCTAGTAGTTTTTGTGTACTACTAACCAACTCCTAAATTAAAGGAATCAATTTTATTTATTAACTTGCGACAGTTATTTTTTGGATATTTTTACTTGGTAGTATCGATATTTTGTATATTATATGTAATAAATCTCAACTATAGTGCTTGTCCCATATGGTATTTTGCTGATATTTAACCATGTATCAAGGCCATAGCTTGAAAATAAATTTAGGGATAAAACTGGATTCATATATTTTAATATCATTATTGTTGCTTGCAAAATTCATGTTCTGTTTGTTTTTCTACTTCTGTTTCTTAGATTGCGAGATACTATGTATAATATTTATGTCACTTGCTTTATGGCAAAATATATTTTCATTTTTTATATTTGTTGACTAATTGTGTTTTATCTATATTACTCAATGGGTTGTCTGCACTAATTAGATACACATAGGTGATCACGTTTAACCGCACGACTTCTCCACATTAGTGGGGATATTTTTTAATTTCTCTCAAGATTGTAATGATGTCACGTGACATCACGTAAGTAGTTGGACGGTGTCGCCTCCGCTTTCCCAGCCGGCATTGTATAAAGGGAGTGGGGGATCTCAATTTGGTTGCAAGTTTTAGACCGAGCACAATCATATTCGTTGTCATTTTTACTCTTCAAATAACTTGTGATTTTAACTCACACAAGTTAAGAATAGTTTTCTCTTGATCAGATTTTGTGGGGTTCGTCTTTCCCGACCCTGGAAACATATGGATTCCAGTCTAATAAGGTATTCCTGAATTTTTATGCTACAGGAATCTGATTCTGAAACGTAATTTACTCAAGTCTCAACTTTAAATGCGCCTGTAAGCAGTGGTTTGTCCCTGATATAGCGCTTCGGAAGGATGAGCTATCTCAGCTATATACGAGTGCTTGGCGCATGAGCCATTGTATCATTATGTCCGTTTGTATCGTAGGTGACATATTTAATCATTTAATTTACAATATGTACAACAGTTCAAATAAATTATCAATGCCAGTACTTCTCTTACACACTTAAAAACGCGGAGAGAATAATATAAGTAAATATTGCACGAAGAGGATCCCAAGGAATGGAAGGCATGCAATACATTAGTATTCAAAAGCTGTTGTTTAATAAACGCTTCCAGGGAAGAAGATATCTAAGGAATCAAGCCAACTCTATGCATTGAATTAATCAAATAGTTAATTTATTTCTTGATAATACTGTACTATCTTACTGAGGCTAGAACTTATATCAATATCTAGTTTCAGGAACAAACTATTTTATATTATTTGCCTGTTTACGGGAAAGTATTTTAGGGCATTATTGTCTTAAAATAAATATTACTAAATGTTTATGAAAACACTAATTTTCCAAATTGTTTTTGGACGAGGCCTTTCGAAACCAAATGTTTCATGTTAATTCAACTCCACAAAATAATCTTCGAAAGGCCTCGTCCAAAAACGAAACAATACCGAAAAGTAGTTTTCATTGACATTTAGTAATATTTAAAGAATTTTCCAACTGCTCCAAGAGTCTTCAATTATTGTCTTACTATATATAATAAATAGTATTATATATGAAAATTCAAAAAATCATATTCCGGGAATAGAAAACGAAATATATTTCTTTATTTTTTGTATGTTATTGACATAATTTTTGTTTTAAAACGATCTTTAACATATGAAACTTATGAGTGGAATATTAAATCCTTGTTTTCTTAAAACGTTTTCGTATATGGAATTTAAACTGTATCAATGGTTGTAAATTACAATAAAGATGAAACAAAGAGTGAGCAGCACGTTTTAGGAAGTTTATTGACTAAGTAATAAAACGAATTTGGAAAATTAGATATTTAGCGATATTTAAAAATAAAAAATACAAGAATAAATTATGGCTATAAACTTGGAGTTGTATTTAATAGTTATATATGCAAAAAATGGGGACTGAATATAGAAGATAACGGGGGGACGCTAATCTCTTCAACCAATATTTAAACTACTCGTAATATAGGCAACAATGAAAATCATTAAACTGGAGTTTGTGATTCATGGAAGATAATTAAGATGGGAAAACATTAGATGACTTAGGAAATAGTACATCGGACCGAACACAGTTAAAAGTATACCTGTGTAAAATATAAAAAAGACATACAAAAACATTTTCAAAGAGGCACTACTCAACACGGAAAGGAACATAAAGAAGACTATAAAAGTAAAATAACAAACGATAAAAAAATTTGAATAGATAAGAAAACGAAGAAGCAGATGATGTGAGGGCAACAAAATGATCATGAAATAAGTCCTTTGTTATTATTTAGCTAAGGGAGATAAAATCGGAGTGTATTCAAGAAACGTGTGCATATTGTTTCAATATGAGTGTATACCAGTACTTTAGGGGTAGGAAAAGCCTAAGATATTATTTAACCTTATGTTTTTATATTAATTTCTTATTTGTTGAGAGATGTATGTATTATTTAATTTAAGGGACAAGAAAATTTAAATAAATAATATACGAGATTTATAGGTGGTTATGCATGAAAGGCAAAATAGTCTTTTTACATCCGTACATATTACATAGGTCTTTAAATAAGTATTATTTTGTTTGTCATCTTTCAAAATGTAAATATCTACTAATATAAGGCCTAAGATTTTTCAAACTAAACCATAATATTTGGTTACAATAAATTGTGAATAAGGTTTCATTAAGTAGAACTATTGTGACATAGAAATGCTGGAATACAAAGGATGTTGGTAGAGTCAGGCATATTGTGGATTCACTGTATTCCAATTATACTCTGGAGAGTGCTCCACAGCCTCACGCTGTGGAACACTTATGCAAATTAAATTACCGAGCTCATAGTTGAATATTCTAATCAATATTGAATATTTTAATGAAGTCTATTGCAATATCCAAGATACAACTATATCAGCCTTTTGACTTTAACAACTCCACTAAATATCCGTCATCAATAAAGAGCAATGCGAAAAAAAGTATACTAACTATACTTGGTATTCAATTCCAATTGATGTTTATATTATTCTTTTTAATGTAAATCTAGCACCTTTTTCAAAACAGTTTACAATATACACCGGTAAAAAAGTGGGAAAAAGTTATGTTCGACATATTTCCTAAAACCTTTTTACAATTTATTAGTAAAAGTGATTGTTTAATTATTTTTATTTTAATATAAATGCATTTAAATAATGCAAACTATTTCGGTTGAATTATATGATATAACTGATTTTATCAGTTGACAGATAACCAAGTTGCCATACTTATTATCATCATTCTTACTTAAGGAACCCTTGAAATCTTATGAATGTTATTGCAGACCTTTTAAAAAATTGTAGATAGAAGTTTTGCAGTAGTCAGCATAAGAGTTTAAGGCTTCCTTAGTTAAGAATGATGACCAGAGTATGGCAACTTTGTTATCTGTCTATTTACAAAATAGGTTTATTCTGATAATTCAATTCAAATGGTTTGTATCATGTAGGTGCATAATTATCTCGTACAATTATACGAATTAAATACAATTAATTTTACTAATGTATTGTAGAAGGGTTTCATGTCAGTAAATAAATAAGATAAAAATAAGTATTTTCCATCTTTTTGTCCCGGAGTTTATTTGGTATTAAAACAGTGTTTTATCACTACTTTGAATTATATGTAGGATTTTAATTCTGCCAAAATTTAGTAAAATTAACACGTTAAAAATTCACATACCATTATAGTAAACCGTATAGGTTTCTTCCAAATTGAAAACTATACGATCTTTGATCAGGGGTAGATAGAGTTATAAATGACATAGTGAAATTACATACGACACTCTCGAAGCCAATATAATATTTTATAAGTTTTTTATTGCTAAATACAGAGCTTTCGATTTCATTATTATATTTATTGGCGATTTTTATTACTTGTTTGGTGTTGTAAAACTTGTTATAACTGTATATTCTTTTAAAGCTAGTGCCGAGTCCTGTCAATATTAGAATATCCCCATGCGCTCAGGGATCACTGGATTATTATAACAATGGTTAAATAATCAGTGTATTGAAATGAATCCCACAATAGAAGAAATAGTTTTTTGATCTGCAAAAAAAAGTTTTTTCTATTGTGCAGTAGTGCATTATTTGTTTCTATGACTGTATCTACTTGCATATAGTTTTTTGCATTACAGATAGCTTCATCATTTCTCTATATGCATTTACGTAACCTGTTCCATCAGTTTAATATAAAATTTGTATATTAAACTGATTTATCAGTTGTGTATTAACATATCTAAGATGTGATAAGACAGCGTTTGATGTGATAGATGAGTTTATGGTCTATGAAGATTCTCTTATCACATTCCATTTCTCTTGTACGATTTATTTTATAAGCATATATATTTTATAATAATATTGTGCATCCTTTTAATTAACAATGGAACTAGTAACATGATAATGTCTGTAGGATTTATTAAAGTTACGTAAGTAACAATTATTTAACGTTGATACATAAAGGTATAATTTATTAATTAAGCATAAAGCAAATTAATTAAAAATATAGCATTTACCTTTATTGTAATTGCATTGTAACACTTTAAATCTAAGTACAATTCAAATTATAGAATAGAAATCAAATCATCGCGCATTGATAAAGTAACCTTAATATGTCCAAACAGGTACAGCAATGCCTGCTTGCTGGTGTGTGCAAGCAGGTAGGGCATATTTACTATCTAAGTAAAAATTATGTACAAAAACCATTGTTTCCTTCTAAACTTATAAAATATATTGAAATTAAAAGGAAATTTGCACTAACCTAATTAGTTATTTTATTTATTTAATGGGAATTTTGTAAAAAACTTTCGTCTCTCAAGAAATATATTTTTATTTTACTGCGTACTTACTGAAAGCCAAATTTCGTGTCAAGAATGTGGGATTCTGTGTAAACACGTAAAATGCTCACGCAAATGTTGCATAGCGTACCATAGATGTAATCTCTCATGCATTTGTTGGATAATATTTTCCCCCCCACCTTCATACTTACTAGCTTTTAAGTTTTATATTGTAAACTATTGCTGTAATAGGATTATTTTTGTAAAATCTATATTTTTTCTTTTTTATTCATATTTGGTAGTATTGTCCTGAGGTTTCTTTACAACAACCGTTATATTGATGTCAAATATATTTGATACAATTGCTTGTAATATTTGTTGCTTTCCTTAAATGTATACATTTTTGGGATCAATTTTAATTATACTATAAAATATTTCTACAAAACATACTTTTACTTAGATTCACATAATATATATTTTTGTTTCTCTGAATGTCATATGATAATAAATATCAACGACCCTAGAATTATGTTAGCATAAAACGTTTAACGGTGCTAAAAGGCAACAAAATCAGAAGAAGCAGTGTTTCAAATCAGTATCCTTGTAGTTTTTGGTTCAAAATGTTGAGGAATCATTGCTTAAGCAATCATTATCTTGAAATATTTCAGACTCGGTGTAGAGTCCACATTTAACAGATGTTTATTTATGAATTGAACATAAACACATTTTACTTCATTCGTGTAACAAAACATGAATATAAATTACAAAAATTGTGTTAAATATTACATTACAATAATACATGTAGTGTTCTTTCGATCACTCTACGATAAATAGAATATGCAAATAATAACATTTATTTTTACAGGTGAGTTGAAACTAACATAACTGTATGTATTTTGATTGGATAAAGATTAACCCACCATGTCGCTTTGTTTTCAGAGTCTGCCTGTTTTATACTAACTTTAGTTTTCGTATTATTGAGCTAGCTTGTATACAATATTTATGTAGTGTCTTATCAATAGCTATTCTATTTTATCTGCCGTTCTTTGAACATAAGGAAAGTAAGGGAGTACTGTGGCCTGCACACATTTACAATCCAATACATTTATCCATAGTAAAAAGTAAGATAAATATAGAAAATAACGCTTTAAAATCATATATACTTTTTCCATCTGTAACATAATATTACTTAAGAAAAACCTATCACTTAGGGAATGAAAAAAAAATTATTCTGACTGTCTATCTGCGAAATATTTATAATTAAAAGATACAATTGGACTTGAAATTGTGTATACAATTTCATTTATATATAAGGAACGTAAAGTCTGATGGTGGTTTATACATGTTTCAACTTTTGTATTGGGACTATGGGTAACCGTGATAGCAACGAGAATAACACACTTTAAATCCATGACGTCACATTTAACAAGTCTTGCAGTGTATTTATGGATTTTTATAATTGTTTTTGTTACAATCTTTCGTGTACTTTGGTACTCAATTAAATCAGTTACTTGCGTAGAGACAAGACAGAATACCATGTATATTGATTTATACAGAGTGGATTTGTAAAAGAGGCCACCATTATATTATTGAAAACTATAAATCGGACAGCGTATTTGAAATGGAGACCTTTCCTAGATATTAGATCATATTTCAAAATTAAGTTTATGTAACTTAAAGAAACTACTGCCATTTTCCAATATAGCCGTTATGCTTGAATTTTCTTATTCAACACCTTGTAAATTAAGAACTATACATTAGACGGTTGGACAGTATATTTTAGATAGTTCTGTTTAACTGTTTAAAATTTAAATATTTTTTTATATTTCTTTTATTAAAAAATATATGACATCAAGAAATGTTGAGACTCGTTATTGAGTAAAATATTGAAAATTCTATTTAATAGACGTCTGATTAAATGGTCTAAACTGTAAATAACAATTGTAAAATTGGGAGTTTTCTTGTGTTTCTAAATATCTGTAAAGTGTACTCTCTGGATAGGCGAACGTGTGAGTATATCATGAGCAGTTCATCTCAATAAAAGTTATGTGCAGCTTTTAAATTTTGCATGAAACTTCAATTCTATCTAGAAGAGAAATACTTCTATTATGATGCATGTGCTGATTATAATGAAATTTGGCTGAGCGTCATTGAAAAACCTAGGAAGCATAAAAAATATATTTTTGTCGAGAAGGTGAATAGATATCTGCGTGATGGATACCTGCCTAACTACCCACAAGACATCTAGGGAATGAAATGAACTACAACCTTGAAATTTTGAATCCAACCTAAGCAAAGCCTGTTACACAATACGTGGTGTGGTGTTGGTGTACTCTGGTCTTGTCGTACCAAGATAGTTTAATTATACTAGCTGTTATAATAACATCAGTTTTAGTAAAGACTAAGTAAAAACTTTGTTTAATCAAGGGAAATTATGGAATTATAAAGCAAATAAAGGTATAAGTATTGTACTTTGAGGTAAATAAGTGTCATATTGTCAATAAAATAGAATTAAAATATTAATATTCGGAAATTATAACTTTATATCTTACTTTGTGTAATAAAGCGACATTTTATATACAAATTTTCAGGAACGCAACAGGTATTATTGTACTGTATACAGTAAAGCTCAGAAGGATTTACGAGTAGTTAGGGTTACAATGGATATCCGTTATTTAAGGATACATATACGGTGTTACTCAAAAGTGTGGATAGACTGCGTTTCGATTTTGATGGATAAAGTTGTAGCTATTGGAAAAATCCCAACACGTAGCACAAAATTTAATGTGGTGGTAAATGTGGAAATATTTGTGACTAAAGTACTCAAGCCTATTAGATGTTACTCTGTTATCCAATAGTTGACTTTTTCGTAATTTAATCACTAACCACACACTCCACGGACATATCAGAGTTCCTCTTAAACTGCCACAAGAATTTCCGCAGAATCAATCTTCTTTGTATATATCAACGGTCAAAATTATGTATGTATTGAATATGACGCGTTCATAAATACTTACTTTATCACTCTAGTTTGTGGCATATATAGATTTTTGTATTATATATGAATACAAGCAGATCCATGACTTACCGAACAACTTAAAATATTGCATTAATTTTTTTTAATATATAAAAGTTATTATCAGGGAATTTTAAAGTGAAAGAATACTCTTTCGGGTAATAATTTTAATAAATGGAAAGTAACTTAAACGTGTGGTTGTGTGTGTGTGTGTGTGTGTGTGTGTGTGTGTGTGTGTGTGTGTGTGTGTGTGTGTGTGTGTGTGTGTGTGTGTGTGTGTGTGTGTGTGATTAAAACTGTAATATTCATTGTATTGTGTTTATGTTTGGTTTAAATGTCACTCTTTAAATTATTTTTGTTGACTGTAAAAAATTTAATTATAGATCGTAGTATATCACAAATATCCTTGTATGAAATAATTATATTGTGATTTTTGAAATTTGCAGCGTTTATTAATAATGCTGTACCATTGCGTAACATTTTAATTGAGTTTTCGTCTTGAATAAATTTACCTGAAGCTTTAAGCTGGGTAATTTTTGTATTCAGGTAATTAACTTATTTTCAAAATAGACCATTCTTTTAATAATATTTGTTTAAGTTTATAGTTAGCTTCTATTAGATTTAAATAATAAAATATATCATAAAAATACATCGTTTTTCGGACTGAAGGAATACAATATAAACACATTTAAAACCCACTATGTAGAATTAAAAAGTCGATGTCGAAGTACCAAAAATGTTCTCTACAGGCTGAGAGGAAGTACAGACATATCTGCGGTGTTGCGGGACAGCCATAAAGTTTCAGTGGTACCAACTATTAGAGCTACAGAACAACATTTATTAACCTTGTTGCATTTGGCCACAATTTTCTCTAGGTTTATTACCACTTTCCCTTTTGTGTTATTAGGTTGTGCACTGTAACAATATGATCACCCTATAAGTTTGCAGTTAATATTGGAAAAAACAAAAAAGTTTCATACCACCAGAATCGTTTTATAAATATTGAAATGAGTTCTAGACACTTTTTGTGGCATACTCTGACATTTTATTTTATTAAGAAAATTATCCTTAAATAAATACATACCTTTCTCTTATTAAAAACTGCCTAACTAGCCTACTTTAAATTCAAGAAACTTCGATAAGGAATTATAATATGTGAATTATTAAAACAAGCAGCTTTGCTATCCAAACATAATTTTGTGGTTAATTAATTTGCATTTCTTTATTATCTAAACAATTGCAATTATCTAAACCCAGTAGGCTGACGCAGTTTCTCTTTTTGTTTTCCGCGAAGATAAATATACCAATTTTATATAATTGTCATGGGTTCAATCTGATAATATAACGACTTGGATTGTAGAGATTAATACTCCAGAGTATTATTATTTAAATTATCAATAATACATCCAAGACGATATAAAATATTTTTTGATTAGTAAGCTCCTAGTGAATATTAAGTACAATGTATTACTAAATTTTCTAACTATTAAATATTATCTGGTTTGTCTAAAATAAAAATCACTGTTCAAAATAAAAACAATGGATTTATTTTAAACTGGCAAATTAATAAGTTCAACGTTTCAGAATTTGTATCACTCTATTTTCCACAAAGAATTGACAAACCTTTTAGTAAATTTAAAAATTCCTTTGGCAAGAAATGAAAATATTAATCAGATATATCAAGCTAAAAATCAAAGCTCTATTCTAAAATAAAATAATAAAGTTTTAAAATAAAAATTAAATACCACTTGGAAATAACTAAAATAAAATGTTCACTTCTAAGTTCTAAGGGCGCGGAAAAATTTATGAAACACGGCGCACTGTAATTAACTTGACTCACGAAAATAACCAAAAATAAGGGCGAAAATTATGAGTGGGCGCTTAAATACTACCTTTCCAATCAACTTTGCAGGACATCCGCGGTGTTCTCTCATTGGTCTAGCTGTTTCAAACCAGGAGAACAATACTCGCAACAAGACACGTTTTAATCAATTCAAGGCAGTCCACCTGCCTTCCTAACAATTTAAAACTACCAGTACTATCTTGCCAAAGGATTACATGTTCGTTTTTTACCCTGACTTTTCACAATCTAATCTAAAATAAAATCCCAATATTTCGATCCCAAAATTTTTATTTAATTTTAGTTTTAATTAAAAAAAATAAATCAATGTAGCTTTAAAAACGCTACAGATAATAATGAAAATAATTTTATATTTGGCTTTGAAGCCCAGCGAACGTTCTTACGCAACACGTGGTATTGCTTATTACTGCATTGCTTTAATGGGGATTTATCGTGGCAATCCTGTCGAAAAATTACGATGAATTCGCTGGAAAACTTTATTTTCGACTCGGTGTGAGAGGAACTGCAGAAATCAACAACTCCGGCATCAATCAAACAACCCGTATCCGTAACTCTTGTGTCACTACATCGGGAAATCACATTTACATGTTTTCACTCTTATTCATATGGGTTCATAACAGAAGTTTATAACAAAAGAATCACTAATAAGACTTTTTACATAATTCAACAAAACAAGGTGTTTATTTAAGGTACATTATATAATTTTATAGATATCTTATTCGTCAGTATTTTCCAAAATATATGGAAATTAATGACATAAAAAGTGTTACATTTCATTTATTTCATAACACTTGGCAGCACCTACTGGATAATCTTTAGTAAAGCCTATAACTTTTCAGGCTGGAAAGATATTATTTCTTTTATCTGTCCATCTGTCAGCACCATATCTCGAAAACGATCTAATAGACTTTAATTATTTCATGAAGCTTCATTTACATATTAGCAACTCTGAGTTTGACAAAGGACATGTCGCCCACGGCATTTGGCTGAACGCTTGTAAATAGTATAATATTGGTCTTATGGGAAACATGATGGCAACGAGAAAATCAATCAATCAGAATCAATAACTAAGCAAACAAGCTGAGTACAAGCATATGAAATTTTAACATGCGACATTTATTAAGTGTGGATTAATTATACAGTAAAAGAAATAAATAACAGAGTGTGAGTCAATTTTAATAGTTGGTTACAAGCTCTGATCCCAGTGTACTCTTTTATTATAGTACCCTCACTGTCTAACACGTTCTTATATTTTTAAAACGCTGCTATGAAACCTCATTAGAACCAGACAAAAACTTACTATAACAATATATTTGTTTAATTATGTTAGCTGACCTTCAGTCTATCATAAATTTCATTTATACTGAAACAAAAATAAGTACTGTAATAATTCATGTTAAACAATGGAGTGTGGCTGAGCATCATTGAAGCCTATGACTGAGTAGAAAAACACAACATTCTTTTTTTGTCAGGAAGATCTATACATTGTTTTTTCTATATGATTTCTTTTGGTATATTTGATAGCAAGACATATCAAGAATGGGATGAGGTATGGACTTCAATCTTTGCTTACACTCTTAGCGGAGCCTGTTACATGATACGTGGTGTGGCGTAAGCCTGCCTTGTTTACTGGGATATAAGTACAAAGGTTTTTTGAAACACTGTATTATGCAGAAATAAGCATATTATATTTGCTAAAGTATTAAAGTAACAAGTTATACTTATCGTACTTTCTCTATTCCAGTTGAAGAAGGTTGCTACAACCTGATCTACTGACAATACAGCTTATATTATATTATATTTTATTATATATTGTATATTATTTAGGATATGGTTATATTCGAGAGATATAATCATCGAGGAATTCTTGAATTTTCTCTTGGAACAGAATTAGATACTTCCTGGGGCTTGAATAACAATTTGGTGGTGGTCTATAAAATTTCCTTTAGTGATTACATCTACTAACGTAGGTCAATATATGAAACATTAGTCTGGGAAGCAAGGCTTTTTGATATGTATAAGCATACTGCATGTTTTATAGAAATCAGTATATGCGTTTCTTTTAAGGTAGAAAACTTTTTTGTTAGCAACGCGTTTTAATGGAAGTCAAAATGGAAGGCAATCAATAGGATTTAAATATGACGATTATTTCTAATATCATACTTTTATTAGCGTGATAAACTTAAAACTTGAAATCAAACACAATGATAAAGGTGTTATTTCACGTTCAGACAATTACGTAAAGAGACAGAAAGTCACTACGTTTAGTTTCTTTATATAGTTAGCTGATGCTGATTTATAATAATTTATGTGTAAAATGGTTCTTGATAGTTAGCATCCTTAGTAAAGCAAGAACTGAGGAAAATTATATTTTTTATGTTTTCAACTCTGCCGATACTCTCCTATTCCGACCTCAGCCAAAAATAGAGTGAGTGACAATCGAATTCTGTCTCAGCAAATTCCTTTGGTCATTTCAATAACAACCTATTTATGTGCTTAAATAATCAACATTGATTCTCAGCTTCTTAAATATATTTTAGTTTATTTGGATACCTGCAAGCGACAAAAGTTGGATATTAAGTCTGAAACTAACCCATACCCATAATATAGGTGGTATATTAAATTTAGTGTTACTCCAGGGGCTAAGTCCAATAGGTCATATTAAAGTAAAAAAAATGAAAAATGAATGCAACACAAGACGAAAAATACTAAAACGCCAGAACGGTTATAATACAATAAGAAGATAATATTGCCTCATTATCTTATTTCTGCTTGACCTAGTGGCAAATAGCCTGTGCAAAAAATCTTATGGAACAGAATGACAAGGAGAGCCGGTACAGTACGAGGTCCGTACTACGGATAAATTGATTATGGGTTTTTCACTCAAACCGTGAATGGATTTCGAGAATTGTATATATATATATATATATATATATATATATATATATATATATATATATATATATACACACAAGTAATAAGTAAAATATAATCATAATAATATATACAAGCCAATATCGTACGGTAAAAAACATTTTAAAAGGAAATTAGACAAAATTAAGAATTGAATTATGTCTATGTATTGTGCGTAAAACTCCCTTAATAATGGTATTTTTTTATGTTTATTTTACCCTAAAATGTAAGCCATGTTTAAAGTAAATACTTACATCGTATTCTCTAAATTTTTACAAATGTATTTTCTAAACATTTTTAGCTCTCCCACAGGAAATCTATAAATCGCATTGCAATGATGAACCACAAATTAATTTGGTAAAAGAGACGATACAGTGAGTGGGATTCAATAATTTTACCTAGGGCGTTAAATACGTGGCACAATATAACTTGAATTACTAGTAAATTTATTTTCATTGCAAATTATTTAACTTCCACCATATTATCTTTTAAATTTTTAAGTTTTATTGCCCTTTTAATTTCTAATACATTGATCACCCACCGTCTAAGAATGTATGTAACGAGTTTTCCGAATTAAAAAATACATTATACTTAAAATTGCACAGTTATATAACACTTTATTTTTTCTTAGTATTGTATTTGGTAAATATTTACGCAAAAGACCATTTGTATTTAAAGAACCAATTTACTTTTTATACGTTTGTAGACTAATATTGTTGCATTGTTTATATTGTTGTTAAAGTAATTTATGTTAGGTATATTTAACATGTGTTCCTAACAGAAAATTTTTTTAAATAACGGATATGATTCAATTTAAAATTGAAACACAAACAGGTGATATGTTATTAACAGAATCGTATCGCAATATGACGCTATTGGAGCTCAATGAAAATGAATATGCATTTTACGCTTCGCAAATCGAATTGGATGTATTGCAAACAGAAATAACAAGATCGGACTCGTCCATAAAACGTTTACTTTATTTAAAACCTTAATTTTATGATTGTATTGTGTTTGAAAGATAGCTTTCTATTGATTGCGTTTGTTGATTACACTTAGGGTTTTTATCAAATATCGAAACTGGTGGATAAGGTTTGAGTGTTTAATCTTATAAAAGACAAACTCTGCGAAGGTGCAATATCAAATATTTATTTTTACATCACTATTCTTTTTCTAGGAAAACATCCTACAAGTTTTTAAATTATTTTAAATAACAGAATGATTTTAGGGTTCTAATATAACAGCAACGGTAAATGATGAAATAAGGGCATTACAGTGAATTTTTAAAATTTAAATATTGATTACCAAGAAACCCATGTCTTGTTACAAGTACTAATATTAGCACAAGGCAGGTATTAAATCAATTATTATAAATAAATCACCATTGATAGCACTGAACCTTTCCCCTTTGAAAATTTATGAGTAACAAACTGCTATATTTAAAACCATGTCCGGAATTTAAATAAACTTTATATGTAAAATTCTTTGGGAACTAAATTTTTTTGTACTTTTTGGAAAGGAAGGTCTTAAACTATTTTGGGTCATAGTTGGAGCTTTATAAGATGCCCAATAATGTAATAACAAATAAATCTGCTAAAATTGCTTTTAATATATTTTTAACGCCCTATAAAATTTTAGCAAAATAGAAAACTTATCTGTGTTATCGGAGTTTTAAATTAAGTTACTACAGTTCTCACATCTATATCAAAAATTTCAAGAAAAAAAATAACTTCAAAAATAACCTTTAAATATCTTGTGTGGTTTCTAAATAATTTAATTTTTCTGTCACAAAATAAGGGTGGAATATTAAACGAAAGTTTCAGTTTCAGTCACTTACTATACCGCTAGATTCAGTAGCCCAGGTTGTATGGTACACCGTATATACTTATACTTATATAATACGTATTACATAAAAAGATCAATATTAACATAAGTCATTATAATTTAAACCCATCAGCAATATATTGATAGCTAATATAAGAATAAACATAGAATACACATCAAGAACATCATAATGAAGGTTACAAATAATACATAAAATAAATAATAAATTGCATGTTAGAAAAAACTATGAAGAATAAATCTCGAAAGACTTAAAGGTAAATTACTTTATGGACACTCTTATATGTATAATACAAGGTGCGTCACGCGGTGCTTGAAATTAATTTACTTTTTTTGGTTTTGGATATTTTTCGGATAAACCCATGTATAACAAGGTTTTATTTCTTTAATATGTAATATATAATAATAAATATTTTTCGAGTTTTTAGTCCTAAATTTTCATATTTTATGCAGGTCTTATAACGGTTTTAAAAGGGCAACTTAACCGTGTTTTAATTTTTTAAGATTGAAGGTTAACTCTGTTAAAGGCCAGAATATGATCAATAATATTTAAAAGTAATTTCTTTATCATCATATTTGTTATACAAGTCAAAGTTTTTTAATTTTATTAGTCATCCCGGAACTTATAATACTTACGATAGGCCCCGTATTCTACTCTAAACATTTTCGAAAGTAAACCTGTAACGTTTTTCACATTATATAACAATTCTTGTCGACAGAGCATTTTGGTGCTTTTGTTTTAAAAAAAGACTGTACTCTTTCTTAAAAATGAACAAAGACGCAAAAAATTGGGGTTTTATATGGAATATTTTATTCAAAAATGAAATTAAAAAAAATAATACTTATAAAAAAATAATAAATATAAAATTGAAAAATAATAATAATTATTGTTCAATAATATTCAACGGAACATAACCTAACCTTACGTAAACATATTAATGTGCTTATTAATTATATGTAACTTTACACTAAAGAATTTTTAATATATAATAGGGAGAAACAGTTTTGAAGGAATTAATCAAAAACAGTTACACAACGCTAAAGAACATAGTTGCAATATACATAATCTACTTACGTATATTTCTATTTTTAGATAAAAATGTTTTTTAAAATAATTATTTTTTTGCGTTAGGATATATTTGTTACTATCTTTACATTACATTTAATTATACTTTGAATTTCATTGGAAATGAAGTATTCAGGAGGTGTGTTGATTTATGTACTGAAATATAAACACATGATGTACTATTTAAAACCTATATCTAGCTACATTTTTGCTTGCCATTTTAAAACAGTTTAAATAAATGAAAAAAGTCATCCGAATGTTTTTGCAAAATGTTTAAGCCTACATCTTACGATCTATATAATCGTTTTCATATGTACTAATTATAATTGTAAAGTAGTATAATTGAGATATATTATATTAAACTTAAGAAATCTTATTTTTATTTCTCACTCTTGACAGTTTAAAATATACACCTAGTTTAAATGAAAATATCTATTATTATATGTTATATGTTTTATATGTATATATATATATATACAAAACATAATAATTTAATATACTCATCCATCCAAAGTTTTTGAATTATAGGCTCCTTAACGTTTTACTTGATTTTTTAGGATTGGAAAAGTTTACTAAACGTGTTTAACGTGTCTCAATCATTTTAGACACAATATACTGCATATTAAAAATATGCTGCACATTAAAGTAATCAACTATAATAATACTTTTGCGATGTGTCTGAAGAAGATATCTTTGAGGCCTCACAAAATAATAAAAGTGTTAAATATTGGTTTAATGTTTTAATGTAAGTAAGTTATCAGCACCAATATAAGCTCCATCTACAACATATAATAATACCACTTTTATGTTTCAAATATTTAATTAAATTTTTAAATATTGAGACTTGTGAAAAGTATTAGCAAAACGGGTACAGATTTATATTTTGTTTTAGAATATATTACTATCCATATCAGCATACGCAGGTGCTGACTCAAGTTATAGGGAGCTTACTTACACGATAATAACCAAATTTTTTTAATGAACTGTAAAATAAGTTGAAAACTAATACGTACCATCCACTCTAGCCTGTATCTGTTTAAGGATAAACACTGACTTCCTGCGTAATAGTGTACTTGAAGTACAAGCATTAACCCTTTGAGTGCCGCTCCATGGGCTTACCAGAAGCGGTAAAAATTTTGTGAACTGTCAACATATTTAGGTGATATTTATTATAGTACACACTTGAAATATCTGAGTGTCAATTTAGCTGCATTCGATGTATTCCAATGTTCGCTTTTCACTAGTATCACTACTTACTTCGTTCCATAAATGTATTGACGTAAAAACAAATCATCACAGTAGAGTAAATTATATTTTATTAGTGTAATTGTATCAATATTGATATTTTGATGTTTCCATAGTAACGAGCGTATGTTTCTTTTATTGTTTGCAATATTAATTTATGCCAAGTGCTTAAAAGTGACAAAATTTTTTAGAAATATTAGTTATTGCGTGAGTAGTATTAATTTGCGCTTTGTATGATGTCTTTCTATTTTAAAAAATGAGTGGATAAAATTATTTCGAGAATGAAAACCGTCTTTTACAGGCGTTATAAGAAAATATCAGCTCAACATTTCTTACTAGGAGGCCCTGTTGTCGTGGTAATCTTCTTAATAAAATATTTTTATGTTTGTTTCTTTTTGAAAAATAAAATAATATTCATGAATTTTGCGTATAGTTATATAGAATATGTAGAATTGGGACAAACGCGCGCGCGCGCCCACGCGCGCGCACACACACACACACACACACACACACACACACACACACACACCTAAAATGCAAATATAATAAAATTTTATCCTAAATTTTATAGAATGGCTTTAAAGATTTTTTACTAACATATATTTTATTTTTGTAGGAAAAGTATGTATTATTTCCTAGATTTTATCATTAGAAGATTGTACCAATCTGCACGGTGATTAATGAACATTCGTAATTTTTCGGAAAGGTTTTTAAATATTCAAATATTAAACTGACAAATTAAAGAGATAACATATACAAATATTTTTCGGGACTCAAAAGTTAATATTAACCAATAAAAATAAAAATATAAACCATACATAATAATATCAACAGAAATCTAAATATATGAAATTAATACACAACTATGGATGCATGTAAGCATTCATACGTGTAGTTTAACAATAGCAGTGCACAAGTTCAAAGAAATTAGACCAATGAGAAATAAATGTATGTATACATATAAATGATATTGTTATCTAAAGTTGTATTTCTACATTAATACCTACACTTTCTTTATTAATTTCCGTTCTAAATGTTCCTACTTTGTATTTTATAGGCTTTTTATCTTGCTTTTTATAATACGGTTATCCATCACACGAAAGTAACCAGGGTCACTTTGTGACAGACTAAGTCACTCTTCCCAATGAACGGATGTAGAAAATTAATAATAGTGATGTAGAGGTAGATTGTTTCATACACAATTTAAACCCTCTCAATAAAGTAGCCCGATACTTACCACCGTAGAGATATGGAATTTCAATCATTGGCAACAGACGATACAGTGTTCGTTAAACACTCATCCAGTAAATTAGCCTCGTTATTAATTATAATACATGTATTAATCGTTCTTACCATTTTAAATTGTTATTCTTGTTATTAAGTTTTAAAGTTTAATTAAATTGTTTAGTTTTTATATATTACGATGATTGCATTAAAATTTGTGTGACTATTGTGAATTTCTTTTAGGTTTTTAAATGTATTCTTGTACAATACATACTTTTTAGTAGTAGTTTGATCTATATTAATATTTTTGTCGTAATAACAAAAGTGAGGGGGAAGGCAAAAGTTTATAGACTTCTCCTTTCATGACATTTCAAGTCTATATATAGCACGTTTAATTAAGCCATATTTTTTATTTACAAATTTACTTATTCAATATGTTTCTACTTTACATCATAGTTAATAAACTGTAAAGAAATCACATAAACTAACATGTACCATCATCGAACTCGATGTTACCTATATAAAAATGAAACTGCTAATAAAATGTAAAGTCTATCAATTAGTTCGTTCGTTCTTAAGTGCTGACAAACAATTCAACTGTTGTCTCTGCATAGAGAGACAAGAGCGAAATTCACATACTTCACTCTTATTTAATAAAATGTTCCATAAAGTTCCTGTAAACATGCATATGTATTGACACTGTCAAGGTGACCAGAATGTAAACTACACTAGGTACTATGAAATATAAAAAGACTTTACATTAACATTTTTATAGGCTCTGACACGTAACATCTACAATAACTTTTGAGTGTAGGGAGTGGTTTTTACTGAAATATTCGTTACCGCATGCGAGTTTTATATCTATATTAAAGAAAATTATATCACCTTAGGGTCGAAGGGACAGACACGTTTTGCCAGCCGCCATATAGATGACAAATGTCCAGTTAATGTCGGCAAACAGCCGAAGTAGAAGATAGGGTTATTTTGGAATTGTCATCTCATCCGTTTGAGGTTCTTATAAACGATATGTTTTCTTGTTGTCCATTGTAGAGCGAAAGTAAAGCTTCTCACATTGACCCGAAGTAGGGCAACCGTTTGTATTGGTATATCTAATTGCACTGAACATAAATGTTATGCAGACAAAATAGTTAAATAACATAAAGTTTTCTACCACAATAAAACAAAATAAAAAGGTAGAGAACTCCATAGTAAGCATAGATAGGAAAAATTGTTTTAGTAATATTAAAACTACTCCAGGGATAAGTTATAGCCTCTTGATTTTTCCATAATAGATATTAAATTTAAATATTATAAGAAAACTAAAAATTTTAATTGTTAGTACACGTGAACAAATTATTTATTTATTTATTTATTATAAGCTTCACATAGGTTTATAATTTTCAGCATTGCTAAAGATAAACACATGAATTGTCAATGTTAAAAATAAACTAAACTAATAAACTAACCTAAACTAATCAAGAAACAGTTACATATATGCAAAGCTTAATAAACTTGGTCAAAAAATTCAATAATAGGGACTAGTAAACAACTTTTATTCATTTAAGTATTCATAAACTGAATAGTATGCTCGGTTAATGAGGTAGCATTTTAGGGAGGTTTTAAATGCGTTTATGGAATTCTCCTTCTTTAGATTTGGAGGTAATTTATTATATATTTTAAGAGCTGAATAATAAGGACCCTGCTCGAATAGTTTTAATCTGTGTATGGGGTATTGTAAGGGTTGATTTCTGATGTTATGATGGTGTAATACTTGATTTTTTTAAAAAGAGTTGTTATTAGTTTTAAATAGTAATAGGATTTCTAGAATATATAGAGATGGTAAAGTGAGAATGTTATGGTTTTTAAAAAGTGGTTTGCAGGATTGTCTCTTTTTAAGTTTGAACATGATTCTAATGATATATTTCTGAGTTTTGAAAATTTGTTTTGATAACACAGAATTTCCCCAAAATACCACCCCATACCTCAGATGCGAGTAAACATAACCATAGTAAACTGCTTTCACAGTATCTAAACTAGCCACATGAGAGATAGTTCTCAATGCGAAACAGGCTGAATGTAACTTCTTTTCTATAAAGACTGTATGTTCTTTCCAGGATATTGAATTATCCACAACTAAACCCAGAAATTTACATGACGATGTTACTTTAATATTAGTTAGGTTAAAGTTAGTATACGTGCTTGCCGATTGATGTGTTGAGAATATTAATAATTGGCTTTTATTTTCATTGAGCAGTAGCCCATTTGCTGAGAACCACTGTCCTGCTTCGTCAGTTGCTTGATTAATTTTATTGTCTAAATCATCAAGAGATTTTGTTTTTATAGTAAGAGTGGTGTCGTCAGCAAACAGAACTACAGATGAAGTAGTTAGGTTATGTGGGAAATCGTTCACGTAAATGAGAAATACAGTAGTAATGGACCCAGCACCGAGCCCTGGGGAACGCCACGATCATTGAGTTGCCAGTGGGAAGAAAACTTGGCAGAAGAGCTATTTTTAATTGTAACCTTTTGTTTCCTATTTAGTAAATATGAAGATAATAAGCTGTGAACTGAGCTTCTTAAGCCATAAAATTCTAATTTCTTTAACAATATACTGTGTTCAACACAGTCAAAAGCCTTTGAAAGGTCGCAGAAAAGAGATGCAGTATGATGTTTTTTGTCAATTGAATATAAAATTGTGTCAATTAGTTCAAAAACTGCTGAGGCTGTTGATGAGTTGGGTTTAAAACCAAATTGATTTTTACACAAAATGTTATATTTAGTAAAATGTTTAAGAATTGTGACTGCGATTACTTTTTCGAAAATTTTGGAAATCACTGGAAGAAGGGCTATAGGACGGTAGTTTGACATGTCAGTTTTGTCATTCTTCTTATGAATAGGTTTAATTAGTGAGTATTTTAGTTTTTCAGGAAAAATACCATTTGAAAAACAATTATTAATGAAAAGAGCTAATGGCTTTGATATAATTGAGGCTGATACTTTTAATATGTGAGTTGGAACTTCATCCCATCCACATGATTTGGAATTTTTTAAATTTTTAATGATGTGAAACACTTCTTCAGCGTTAGTGGGGTACAAAAACAAAGTTGGATATATTTTGTTATCTTTGTTCAGAAAATTAATCGATAATTTTTCGTTTGGTATTATTAATTTACTTACGTTAATAAAAAAGTCATTAAATAAAGTGGCTATTTGGAAATTTTTGACTATGGGAGATTTATTAACTATTATTTCAAGGTCCTCATCCGCTTTAAATTTTAACTTACCATTTTCTCTATTAACCACATCCCACATCGCTTGTGGCCTGTTCCTCGCATCCAATATGAATCTGTCATTTGCCATTTTTTTTGAAGCAAGAATTACTTCTCTTAAGATTTTGCAATACTTCTTATAGTATTTAGTGAGCTCTGGACTGTTCAGTGATTTCTGAGCTTCATATAATTCTCGTTTTCTCTTGCATGATGTTTTAATTCCCCAGGTCATCCAACCTGCTGTACTCCTCTTGTCTTTTACAGTTGAGAGTTTCAGTGGGAAACATTGTTCAAAAAGTTTTAGAAATGTTGAATAAAAATAATCAAACTCAGTCATATAATAATCGAAAATATTCAGTTGTAATTCAAGGTTATTTAAAAAATTACTAATATTGTAATTATTGAATTGTCTTTTAAATAATTTATTTTTTTTAATTTGGGTTTGATTCTTTTTTATTAAGGGATATTCTAGTAACAGCATTTGGTGGTCAGATAATGAAGGCTCCATCAATTTGCATACATCGGGACTAAAACTTGTGAGAATATTATCGATACATTTTGTTGACACTTTTGTTATTCTCGTTGCATTTACGAAGTTTATTTTCAGACCAAAAGAGGTGATAACGTTTTTAAAGATTTCGCATTGTTTTGATTGTAACAAAATGTCTATATTAAAATCGGCCGCTATAACTATGTGTTTATGTTTTTTAGAGATTAGGGTGAGCGCTTCCTTGAGACTAGATAAGAAATATAGAGCTTTGCTCTCAGGATTTCTGTACAAAGACATTATTAGAAACGAATTACAACCTTTAAGAACCTCAGCAACACTGTACTCAAATGTGCCGTCGATACATTTAATTCGATTCATATTCTTAACCGAGTTAGTTTTTAGATTTGATTTGGCTAGTATCGCGGTCCCTCCTGCCTTTTGTTCTGAGGGTGAATAGCAAGAGACAAGTCTGTAGCCAGGCACGGTATGCAGCAGAGCCTCCGTGTCAGCATCAGTCCAAGTCTCCTGTAGACACAGCACATCTGGAGATCGAGGAAGAGAATCGAGATATATGACAAGTTCAGGAATTTTATTTTTAACACTCCTAATGTTATAGCTAACTATGATTAGTTTCTCGAGATGTTGCCCAGATCGTCGCCATCCAGAGCTACACTAACTCCCATCTCCTCCATTAGTGACAGGTTGTTTCTGGTCTGCCCTAAAAAAGTGTTGTCAGTGTAATGTGGTGCGTTATGAAGGGTTTCGTTATTGATTGAAGTGGTCGTGGGTGAAAGAGGTGTAGGTGTTGATGTTACATGTGCGTGAATTGTCTGTCTAAGGGTGGATGTCTGAGTATCATTTAGAGACTGATGTAAAAGTGGTTCTGCAAATAACCTATCTGGCACTGGAGAACATGGATTAGTAACATTAGCTACACTACCATAACACTGCTCAATACATTTAGCAAGAATTCTGGACATAACCTTCTTTCCAGTCTTATTCATATGTAAACCATGCCGAGTGTAATGTTTTTTAACGAGACCACTGTTGATATTATGAATAACAAGATTTGGTATATCCAAATTGTTTTTAAATTCTTGGTTTGCATCCGATATCTGAGTATTGAGTTTTGCTTTATCGTACCGGTAGGGTATAGTACATAGTATAACAGTTGTTTTGACAGCACTAGAGACAGCTTGACGCACTGTATCACAAAGGGAAAGGCCCGAGTCTTTTCCTATGTCGTTTGCACCCCCCATAATCACTACAGTGTCGTCGGTAGTGAATTCTTTAACCATGCCAGGGAGATCGTGGACTACATAGTTTAGTGGGGCCCCTGGTCTCACCACAGCACTCACTGCATATTCGTGACCCAATCTGCGAGACAATAGTTCACTCATCATGTGGCCATGGCTATCTGAAATCACTAAAACTTTCCTCTTCTTTATTGTTTGAATTTCTCTAGTAACTCGAGTTGAAATTAATTTAGGGTATCTTGATTTTATATTCTGTGAATCATTCCCAGGATATACTGTTGCAGGCCGTTGGGTCTTTTTATTGTTTACATTCTGGTCTTTATTATGGGTATTTAAAGATTTTGAAGGTGAGAGGGGTTCACTAGAGATTTTGTTGAGGATTTCAAATTGATTTTCAGTTTTGAGCTGAAACTGTATTTGGTTTTTTACAACAATATTTTTATGGTTGTATTTTACCTCTTTCCAGTCCATATGATTTTTTCCCGAATTTGGATTTGGAATTACAACAGTTTGAGCTTTGGGTAGGTTTTGAAAAGATGATTCTCTCAATTTTAGAATTCTTATTTCCTCTTGCAAGGCATTGTTACGTTCTTCCTCTTTCAGAGCTGATTCTATCATTAGTTCATAGCTACGTTTTTCTTTTGATATCTTTATTTCTAAGTGTTTATTTTCAGATTCACTTTCTTTTAAACTAAGTTCTAAAGCAGTGATATGGTCTAAAGCTTCACCTAACTTTCCCAAACATTCGCTAGTTAGTGGTAGCAGATCGAATAACACAGCATGATCATATTTACCAATAATCTCTTTAAAAGCGTACACAAAATCTACAAGCAAAGGTTTAACAGAATTGTTTACTGTGGCAAGTTCTAATTTGTCTAGATCACTACCAATCTTATTTTGTATCTGTGTTCTAGTTAAAACCATTATGGCAAATGACAGAACCGGGCATACGCTAATAGATAGATAATAAATAATAATAAGCTAAAATAAAAACATATAAAACAACAACAAATAAGCACTAGTAAAGGATAATTACTAGTAGTCAAGGATACATACAGTATACTTATCTTAGAGAGAATAATTTGAATAAGTTACATAATAAATACCACAATAAATTAAGACAGTAACTAGATACAGATAAATTATATTATTTTACCTTAATAAAGTAAATACATAATTCTTACATTAATTCAGACCTGATAAATCAACAAATAATAGTAGGCTAATTTTTACAATAAAATATATTTAATACATACACAAAAATACAATATTAACAGTATAAATACAATATTAACAGTATAAATACAATATATAAACAACAAGTAAATGAATGTTTTAAAATTAATAATAATGAGATTAAAATAATTATAAACACGATATAATTTTATTGCAGTTTAGAAGAAGCAAAAAGTTTAAACGTTGAGTGGTATTCGAACTGGAGCCGCCGTCAATCGCAGACAACAGCGTCACTCGTTAGCCGCCTAAGCTACGAGACCAGTTGATGGTGGCAGTGGAGATGTCCTACTTGGCTCTAGCTTCCTCCAAGGTCGAAACGAACAGACCGGTTGTTACCTCGTGTGCAGTTTGTAGCGAGTACACAGAGGTTATGTCCAACAACCACCACAAATATTTACTTACGACTGATATGATTGATGGTCTTAATTTATTAATAAAATATTTGTATTAGGGATAGTTGCAAGGAAAACCAAATATAAATATATTTGAAAACAGTAAGTTTAATAGTATATAATGCAATAAAGCTAAGCGTCGCAAAGAAATATATGAGTAAATACAACAAGACTAGATTCCAAGCTGCTAATATTGTTAATTATAATATTACTACAGAATTTAAATCTAAACTTAAATTTTAGATTAAAACGTTTTTCTAATTTTAACTTAAAATTCTTAGTGAATTATAAGCATGAATCATGTTTCCATTCTTTTATATTTGGATATTTTTTCATAAATCTAAAAAAATAGAGTGCATGAATTTCAACCAAATGTGACTACATATTTGATTGGACATAAGAATAATAGGTATACATATTTCAATCCAAAAGTGACGCTCTTAATAATTAATAATTTTATGTTTTTGAATGCATGATCAGAATGCATCTGATGTATTGACCTATAAATATCTGAGATAGTATTATTATCTGATTTTACTATAAATAAAAAAATAAAATATTTAAAACACACGAAATTATATATCTTTGACGTAGTGGGACAGCATATTTAAAATATCAAAAAACACAGGGAACCAGAACAAATTTCCTCCAAAAATCATTTGCTCTGTGGCTACAGTTTGATGATGAAACAAACAGGCACAGTATGCCTGAGGGTATTTCAAATGGAATCACAAAGCAATGCACCAGATACAAAGTGAAATGTTTATGACAAAAAAAATCCAGGGTGCAGTGGGTTGTTTTTACTAAATAGACGTAAGATAGCACTAGAGAAAAAGGTCATATATTTTATATATATATAAATATATATTTCTTTTTAAATATATATAACTCGGGAATTTGTGAACAACTTCTCTGCACTAATTCCAATATTAAAATTAAATATAGATAGTGAGAGCTATTTTCAGGACTCTATCAAACTCTTTCTTACATTTATTTTAATTTAATTCTATTTTAAAATTTCTAGAGCTTTTGAATATTTCGATTTAATAGTTCTTAAGTACTAATAGATGAAATTTTTAATTCTAAGAACAGGAAAATTTATGTAAGATGTTATTTCATAGTGTTATACGTAAATTTTATGCTGTATTTGATCACAACCTTTCGAAATTTAACAAATAAATCATTTTTTTTATTGCAGTTAAATCTTAGGTAAAGTGGATTTTAACAAGCCTCTTATAAATGTTTAGATAGTACTTCAAATGACGCCACAAAGTTTGAAATTTTTAACTGAATAGGTTATACAATTATTGTATTAAACCCACTGTTTATATCGAAAACTTCTCAATATGGTATTCCACATCAATCCCCTGCTGAATATATATAACGCCTGTCTGAACAATGGGATTTTTCCTTCTCCTTGGAAAATTTCCAGGCTAGTATTGTTTAGTAAGGGAAAAGGTGATCCCGACATGCCTCTTCCCTCTCTACAGGCCTTTTTGTATGTTGGACACGGCAGGTAAACTTTTCGAGAAGTTGATTCGAGTCCGACTGAGTTTCGCTGTGGAAGCTGCCGGTGACTTGTCCCCGCGTCAGTACGGCTTCCGAAAGGGACGATCAACGATCGACGCAATCGTAGAGGTACAGCAAGCGGTGAACAGAGCCGAGAGCTATAACCATTTCTCTCGCAGAGTAGTGCTTCTTGTTGCGCTTGATGACAAGAACACCTTTAACTCGGGGAGATGGTTTGATATGCTAAACACCTTTCGCATTTGGCATATCTGCGGAGGCAGATAGAAGACTACCTCCCATGCAGAACTCTCATTTACGAGACGAAAGACGGACCGCGCACGGTGGATGTCACTTTTGGTGCTGCACAAGGTTACACCTTAGGCTTGGATCTCTGGAATGTCACTTACGACAATCCCTTAGGTCTGAGATGCCGGAGGAAACGGTTTTAGTTGGATAAACCGTTGAAGTCGCAGCCATAATTGCTGCACGCAACGTGGAGATGGCCTAGTTTAAACTGAACCAGGTCATACGAGTCGTTAACACATGGATGGCAAAGGCCTGTCACTCGCTTTGAGCAAAACAGAGATCGTGATTTTGACTAAGAAACGAATCGAAGCCGTCGTCCCATTAAGAGTGAGAGATGTAATGCTCCAGAACACGCGAGCCGCAAAATACCTTGGCGTCTTGGTGGACAATACGCTGTCTTGGGGGGACCATATTTTCAGTACGGCGAACAAGGCCTCTAAGATGGTAACTCATCTTAGAAGGCTCATGGCCAACGTCGGCGGTCCCAAGTCCAACAGGAGAAGACTGTTAATGCCTACAGTCCAGTCCGCGTTCCTTTACGGGGTTAGGTCTGGGCAGACGCATTAAATATTTAACTTTATCGGATACGGATCCCCCGGGTACAGTCAAGCGGCGGTCGGGGTGTGTTCCGCCTACCGTACAGTGTCTGAGCTGGCCGTCCTGGTTATTGCTGGAGTCATCCCCGCCAAGCTTTTGGCAGGGGAGAGGAAGGTAGTTTATCAGCGACAAAGCGAAATCGGCAAAGAGGAGGATTTGTCCTGAGGACGGTCCTGCGTTGGAGTAAATATGGGAACAATATTTACTCCAATGCACAACGTCTTTCAGAATCAAATTATTATTTGTTATTGTTATACAGTATTTTTTTATTAAAATTCTAAAGTTAACTTATTTGAGCAATACATAAATACAACAAGATTTTCTTTGTTCTATCAGCCAAACAATACATTGGTTTAGTCCCCTAAGTTTGTAATCTTTAACAGCCACGATTATAAAAGTAATATATCAAATCCAATTTTTATCGCATATTACAAAATAATGAAATGATAAGGTAATATGTATACAACTTTTAAAATTTCTATATTATTTTTCATTACAAATGTTATCAATACCCAACACTACACATTGACTTATATATAAAATTAGAATATAGGTGAACCTTACCCAGTCTGTATATCCGTTTTGATCTACGAGTAAAAGGTTCACTCATCGTCCTAAATGAACTACAATATTCATAAATAAAGTTTATATTTTAAATTACACCTTTTGGTTAGGATTTATAAACGTATATTATTTATAACTACAATGTATAACGACATATATGCCTTGATATGTGCGTAGACATTACATGGTCGTGAGCTTTTTACAAGGTGTTCCTCCAAAGCTTGTAACTGATGAATTTCACTTATATTATTCTCAGATTAATACATCAAAGTTACGATATTTAATTAAAACGATTAATACTATCAAATGACGTATGAACATAAATATTATCATATCATAATATTCCACTAAGATTAAATAGAAACATGTTACAAACTGGAACATCATATGATACATGTATATATTCGAAAATTCGTCAAAGGGCTGTTGAGATATGTGATTGCTGGAAGACAAACCTTCAACAGAGTGCTAGCAATGTTCCAGACTAAGTGGTGAATAAATTGCTGGTCTTTCTGAATAATCACAGCACCATTCGCTCCTTCAGGCTATTTGTCTTCGCTTTTCATTGCGTTGCGTTGTTCATACTGAAGTGTTCTTCTGACACGTTTGGTGTTTTGGGAAAAAAATTTATTTATATTTTCCCCAAAAATCCTTATAAACAATAGCTATTATAATGTTGTACCAGAATAATGTAAGTCATCAAATCTTTTCTCAATTAAACTTAGAATTAAAAAAGATGCAACCTGCAAATATAAAACAAAAAATGATAATATCGATTTTTTCGTTTATTGCATTATTCTTTATCTGGACATTGTTGTTTGAGCATTAGTGATGCCTACAATTAAAGAAGGGGTAAAATATTGTTTATTTTTATTTACTTGACTATTTTTATGTCTTTCCATACTGTGTCTCCAGAAGAAACATTATGGTTTTGAAATTTTAATCAATATATATTAATAAATTCTTTGAATATTCTACATATTATTTATTACATTATTCGGTAATCTTTCATGTCAACGCATGAGGATTTGATCATCGTCAGCAGACATTTTCACATTAACTGTATGGGTTACTATAATAGCTGTAGTATCTGCTACATAGGCAATTTAAAAGTTATTTATTAAATATTGATAGGAGAAAATATATACAAAAATATTTTAGGATTTAATTAGTAATGTCAAACATAGGTAAGTTAAATTATATAATTTCTTAGAAAAGGGTCTGCGCATGCATGATAATACAGTGAGATGGTACATTTTTCTGGTAGTCCTGTCTGTTAAAGTGATTACAACAGGGGTGCTTTGAAGATTACTTTGTTCTCTCTGACCTTGTCATTGGATAGTTGAGGGCCAATCGAAGGGTTGGTTTTTAGTTGCTGGGTTACTAGAAGGGGAGGTATAAATAACTACGACACGCGATTTTGGGCGTATCTTTTAGTTTCTATTGTGGTTAATTTAGTTGGAGGTTTGCTTATTTCTAGTTCCTTTACTCATTTGCGAGGGACTTTACGTAAGTAGCTCTTATATAGTCTAATTACGATTTTCTGATGGGAGTTTTGCTGTTTCCTAATGGTAGGACTGACAAGTACAGTGTTGAGGCAAATAAAATAATAATATCTTTATGCCAAATTCAAAGATGTTAGTGTTATTTTATACTCTCAGAGACTGCAAATATTTGAAATTGTGCGCTAATATTTCATATTTCTTTTAGAATTCGCAGATTTTTCGACTTAGTTATGTGTAGAAAAATACGAAAACCATTCTGTCCTCTCAAGTAACCTGTTTTATGAGCATATTCTATTTGAGACTGAAAATACTACAGACAAGAAAAATTCCCTTTTTAATACGTTTTCCCTTCCATCGTTATCTGCTTGCATTCCAATCTACCTAAAACGATTATGTATTTCTTCCGGACTTAAATTTATATAAACAGTACATATTATATTATATTTATATATATTCAGACAAAGTATACATCAATGCGAAAACATTACGCAGGATGTAAATGATTTTTATTTTTTGAGAGATGAGCCAATTTATATGGATCTAAAGAAGAGCTACTTTATCTTTATACCATAGAACTTCTAGAGACGCAGAGGGTTGGATAAACAATAAGGCAGAGATACTCTATGACAGAGACTGTCTGTATTGATGATCAGGCCAGCAAGTGTATTTGCTAAATGAAACCATTTTCCTTTATGTATTATTCATCATATGTTCAAAACAGTTACCACCAACGGGCTATTGATGTAGGAATAGAATGCATTCTCTTTTAACTCTATCCTTTGTCTTTTCCTCATCCCTAATTACAAATCAAGCGTAATGAGAGTGACACATTTTCTGACATGATAAAAGACTTACATCTTTCTATTAAAAGTCACATCGGTGCAATTTATACTAAAACAAAACGTTTAGTATCAAAGCAAACTTTCCACAGTAAAAAACTTCAAAAATATTTTGTAATATGGAATGAAAAGTTTCGTTATTTAATTTTCGTTTAATGAAAATAGTAATGAGTGAAACAGGAGCATGATGATTAGGTATTTTCTTTAAACGTCTTGCAAATAACATACTGTTCAAATATAAATAGTTCAATTAAGAAGCAAAAAAACCTATAATATTTTTTTATGTATCATCCTTAAAATTTAAAATAGTTTTCTTCATGGATAATTTTTTCTTTTATATTACAGCATAATATAATATATGATATATTTAAAAATTTTCCTTCAATGTAATTATATTCCGTTACATTATAACGCAGATTGTTATGCTATAAGTTGTCTTATAGCATAAGTCTACGTAAATAATATAGATTTTTCAAGTAATACATATCACAAATTCGTATTTATGCATCATGGGTCAAATAGATAATGAATTTTGTATATTATATTGTGAACAGTTAGATAAAACTATAAGACTATTTTAAACAAAAAAGGTGCTCATACGCTTTAGTATTATTCAGGTTTCAGAGTTAGGAATCACAGTGTGCTTTCGGTTATCGATGTTGTCGTGCTCGAATTCCTCAGCTCTGCCTGAAACATCTGTTTAAACTCGGACAGACAAAAGTTGCTCTGTATAGTGACTTATACGTCCTTGATTTTTTGCACTGAAATCCTGTAAAATCTCAACACTTAAAAACTAAATTTAATTTATCAGACATCGTTTATATAGATAGAATTTTATTAGTAAACTCATTCAGTTCGTTAAAGGAGCTGGGGGAAGGTTTTTGGTATTCTAGAAGAAGAATATAATCTTTTGGCTGTAAGCACAGTATCTCGGTGAACTAACTAAATGTATTATAAACTAAAAATGTTATTATAATATTTATGCATATATGGAACACCGTATTTGATAAAATCCAATATCAATCTATAGAATTAGGCTGAGAGTTGAAAAAAGTTGTTACTTTTACTTATCTCTTTTAGGCATCGGCTCTTAGATATGCTGCTTTGTCTGGGTCACTTTGGCTGCTATTCTTGTCTGATGGGACCTCCTTGGGATTGTACCTGAGATCTGTCAGTTAGAAAGCCGTTTCCACTGGACTACGGAGGAGCAAAATTTTACATTCTTTTTTCGGAAAACCACGATGAAAATGAAAAAAATAATAGAAACAAAAGATTTCAAACATACTGAGTACAAAAATAGTGTATTTGTAAAATGTAAACACTTGTAGCCTAACCATAAAATCCAATACATAATATCTTGCAGACTTCGTTTGAAGACTTATTTTCTAACTGTTCGTTGAAATTTAAAAGAACAATAGTATAAATGTATCATATACAAAAAGTATTTATTCCATAGAATTTATATTTTTAAATTAAACTTAAGTAAGAATGAGTTCTATGTAAGGGGAACTTATAATTGTGGCTAAGTGTAATTTAAGCTCATTTGTGTAGCCGCTAACACAATTTCTGGTTTGTTTGTTGCTGTTAGGAGGGTGGTGATGTTAACATTTATTTTTGAATGATTGTGACTGGCTATATCTCTGCAGCATAAAACGAGCTGTAGGTAATTAAAAGTATCGCACTCCTGCATTTTTTTTTATTTAATGGAAACATATATTATGTTGGTAGGATATGTAATATTTTACTCACCAATAAGTGTAGAGCCATACTTAGTCTATCAGTTAGGAAATTTTAGTTTTGGAAATACACACACACACTCACACATTATAAGGCTTTAATAGCATAGCCTATGTGAGGATCTTGAATATTGTAAATATATAAAAAGACTGATAATTAAAATAATAGTTCCTTGCAGACTTTCAAAATAATAATATTGTTGGTCTTAAGTACTAATACATACTACCTAACTTACATGGTATATTAGAATTACTTAAGAAATTCTGAGTACATTTTTTTACATCCTGCTCGTTTAAACATTTAATAATAACTAATTCATGCAAACACTTATATTCCAAATTATTGAAGATTTCGTTTAGTCTAAAATTTTTTAATGAATTTAAGTATTCAAGTTATATCACAACATAGTATTTTGTTTGATTTGAAACCGAAATGCACCCTAAATTATTAAATGAAATCTTTGTCTATCTATTGCTTTGTTTGTTTTACTAAATATTTATATTTGGCCTTGGAATAAAAAAGTATGATCATTAGTATTAATAAACTACACTTTTCATTTAAATTAATAAAACTGAAGATTAATTTTACACAAGTATACAAATAGTCTACTTTCTTTGGTAAATCAACAAAATTAATAAATAAAATTTAATAAAGCAGTAAATAATAATACCATATAAATGTGACAAAGCACTAACAAAACAATAACACATATCCTGGTTACTCTAAGGGAAGCTTTTTGTGCTACCGGCCCCTGCTTACTGTTGACCGGTTTCGGTCTCTCTTATTTGTTATAAATTTCAAACTTTGTCAATGGTTCTTTCTTTGTCGAGCACAGCACACTGGTTCTACGTTGCCGTCAGCTCTCAACCATAACCGGTGGATGTCACAGTATAGACCAGATAACATTTTATCATTCACATGTTCTGTGGCTGTTCAATTGCTATGTTTCATTCATACTCTAATTTACTATTAAAAATAAATTAACGGTACAAATTTTGTTTAGTAAATTTTAAAATCCGACTCTCTCTCATATTTTAATACACTTCCGCCTTTGTCAACCACTCTTTCTTTGTTTAGCACAGCACCCTTGTTCTACTTTGTCGGCGGCTCTCACCATTAACCTGTAGATTTAACAGCATGGTCCAGGTAAAATTTTATCATTCACTCGTACAGTAACAATTGGTGGTTTTGAGGTAACTCTGTTGACATGACAGTCTCTCATATTTAATACACTTCAGCCTTTGTCAATCACTCTTCCTTTGTTCAGCATAGCACACTGGTTCCACTTTGTTATTAGTTCTTAACATCAACCTGTGGGTTTGTCAGTATAGTCCAGGTAACATTGAATCACTCATGTTCTGAAAAATTGCTGTGTTTCGTACATATTATAAGTTGCTCTTAAAAAATGAATGTTACATAATAGTACAATAGTATTTTTAACATCTTACTAACTTGACCTCATTTAATTAGATTTTCTCAGAGAAATCTCACTATGTTTTATATTCACGATATAAAATAATTCACATACATAATTTACAGAATAAATTATATGCCTATCATTATGACCAGGTATCAAAAAATATGTTGAGTATGCTTAATTTTACATTGGTCATGCTCTCTAACATCTTACGTTAAAGCATATATAACGTGTCAAACAGGACAGAGCATATCTATAACATTAATAAGGTTGATAGGATTGGTATGATGAAAGGTAAAAATTATAATCAAAATCTAATACCAACTAAACAAAATTGTGAATCTTAAATATTATATACGAAATTTTTTTAGTTTAGTAACAAAAATAACTTTTTGATATTATTAAATTAAAACAGTTTTAAACTTATAACATTTGCGTAATTTGCTTAGATTTTCCTTAAAAAAATTAAGTTACAAGGTGTCCCATGAAACATATTATACATATTGTAGTCTGTTAAATTCAGTAGACGTTTACAACAAGTATCTTAATTAGGCAATTTATAATTTATGTCTTATATTAAGATGTTCAGAAAGAAACGAGCTTGTTTGAATACTCATGCTTTTCCTAAAGGTTTACAACCAAGTACATTCGATTGTGTAACACTATTTCACCTTTTAGAATGAGAAAGTTAGAATGGTAGTGAAAGAGAGAAAGATAATGATAAAAATGTGCCAAATTCGATTTGTTAATTGTCATACCATTTTGATTTGTATGACACAATTAAACTGCAGTGTTTTTATACAATTGTTTTCGAGCGATTCACTGCACAAATAATTCGATTAGTGAATACCATTTGTCCTTATGTGAGATAAATCAAAATGAAACGGGAAATTTTCAATACTCAAGCTTTCAGAGAGAGATTTACTACCAAGTAAATGCGATTGGGCTAATTAGTGGAGAGGAGTGTGGTGGAGGATTGGTAGTGGTAATGCGGATTGACTGTTGTGTTGCGAGTGTTCTACTTCTTATGTTAAGATTCTCTAGAGCATAATAGAAAAATTTACTTTAATGAACTAATGCAACTTTTTTATTTTAACGCAAAATGTAAAGACTAATGATTTTTTTCTAAAATCATCGTACATAGATAAATAAGACAATTTAGTACAAGAAACTAATAAAAACTGTGCGATATATATTAATGCATTAATTTTTGAATAAATGGTCATCTCACACAGCCGAAAACTCATAACTAATTACATACTACGAGTATCTAGATCACGATGGTATTAAGATCACGTGATTTCGAGTATGTATAAGCTTACCATTGAAAATGAATTAAAAACTGTGCCTCAGCCTTTTGCAGATTCATTACAGCAACACTTTATTACATCTTATGTTACAAATAATTTGTAAAAGTAGGTAAAATATATTTATATTACTAATCAAAAGATCTATATTTATTTATAAATTAATTTATTATACATAAATTTTAGTTACGATTTATTTATTTTACTATACGTTTAAAAATGTTACATAAGGGTGCATTCATCACATTTGATTAACAAAACAGGGTAAAATCGTAAAGTAAAACGTTTTTAATAAATTTATCGATTTATTGTTTTCTTCCTGGCAGTTCTTTCAAAATGGAGGTACCCGTTACTGTTCTTATATAATAAAGTATTAGAATATGATATTGTAATTATAAAATTATATTTAAATGACACCGAAATAAAGTTTAAGCTATTTAATTTCGTATATTTTTGTTCACAAGTACAAAATTAACTACCATTGTAATTTGAAAATAAAAAAATAAAAATAAAACGTACAATTACAAAACAACTCAATGTTCTATCAACAGAGACAGATCGAGAGTTATTACAAACGGAATTTATGGATCTTTATGGCTACTTTAAAAAGGGATATATCGTTTATTGAAGGAACTATTCACTTCATTGAACAAAGAGGCGACGCAAACACTCGGCAATAGTCACCAATGGTTTTTTGTGGTTTCTTTGTTTAATTAATAGGGTCATTCCATTTTTAGGATTCATTTGATCTTTTGGCGATTATTTTTAAGCGTACTCGTACTAATATTAAAGGATTAAGTAGTGATTTCCGCTAAATATGAAATATTATATAATTTAGAATTGTTTTCGATACACTTATTTAGAGTAGTAACTACTACGTATTTTACATAAATTTTAACAGAGTATTTGTATTAAAATTGGTATATAAATATCTAGTAATATTGTATTATAGAAGGTAAAAATACGTTAAACCACCTCTCATGTGACAGGATTCACTCAGGTTAAATGCAAAATTTAAGTCTATAAATAATTTATTGTTCTCATTTCCTGCCGGCAGATAAACAGGCAATAGTAATAAAGCATTGTAAACACCCCCAGTTGACATTAGTGTGATTTGTTTAATATAATTAGTGATATACTTGGTTTAATATACTTATGTTTCATTAAAGCTCAGCTAAGTGTTACAGATGGACATGTTTCATCACAGTACAATCTTGTCTGAGAAAAATAAGAACATTTTAGCACATTCAGAGTCTTACCCAAATTATTTTAGGGATAAGTAACCTACATATATTACTTTTTCACGGTATTTATTAAAGTATTTCGTTGTAAATAGCTTATAAATTTATTTAATCTTTTTGTAAGGTCACGAATTCAAAGAGTTTATCGTCACATGTTTACTCTAACTCCATTTTAAAATGTAATTCCATTCATAACTTTTCTCTTCAGAATCAATACCTGATGTAGAAGTTATACTTTTAATCATCATCCAACGTAATGTTTAATTTTTAGAACATAGAACTATAGTAAATTATGAAAACCCAATTCTACTTTGTAATCTTCCTTCATTAATAAAAAGAGATAAAGAATCAATTATTTATAAATTTATAGGTATAAAATCAATTTTTATACATTCCTACAACTATTTTTAATATATAATTTTAGATAAAGCGGTTTCAATTACAATGAAGAACAAAATATTGTTGTGCTATTTTAGTTGCCCTAAGTTAGCAAGTAAAAAAAAAAACTATAAATTAAATGTCTAGTGTTTATATTGGGGAAGTTAATTTCCCAAGCATTAAATACGGCTAAAACATTACAACATAGAATCATAATATATTTTTATTTTTTAACTAATTTCGTATTTAAATATGGATGTCGGTACTTGCTTGTAGTTTGTAGAAAATTTCCAAATTGATTAAAACATATTTTTCTGTTTAGTAGTATATGAATGGAGTTCCACCTCTGTTATTTATTTATATAAATTATTTTTATGAAATATGTCCAAAACATGCATACGGATCCCTTAATTTAAAGTAAGCACACTAATTCCGTGACGCATTTTATCATTTAATTAAATTGGGCTTATTCATTGAATAAAGCAGAATTGTTATAACAGTAACAAAAAGCTACATTGAACAGTACTTCCGAGCCTTAAGTACTGATGTATGTCGGACGGAAAATATAATATGATTCTATTACATTATCTAGAAGAAGTAAACACTATTTTATAATGGCAGTTCCATAGTATAATAATTTTGTAGACTGAAACAAATAAACACGTGCATAAGAGGAAATGGGATTGCATATTTCTCCGCCGCTATCCCAGAAGTGCTTCTTTATGTATGTCGGGTAGACGCTACCACTACGTGGGACAGATCGTAAACCTTAACGACTTGGAGTGTTTTTAAAAGTACACTTAGAACATAAAGTGTACTTTTCTCCAAATAAAACAACCCCAGTCTAACAGGTTTTATATTTTAATATATTCATAGAAACAGATGAGTAATAAGAAAAGCTTGACTTCTCTATTATAAAAAATATAGTAATAGCATGCTAAAGTCATCGTCTATAGTTGCACTTGTTAATCCTATCTCTATGGGGAAGTAGGTTTAAAAAAATTTGGTAATCTGTCCTACCGATAAGATGAAAATATAATATATTTTATATAAACTGCATTATTCCTGATTTAAAATACAAACCAGCTTGAAATTGATGATAGTACTTTTTACAAAAACAAATTTGTATTACCGATTGTGATAACAATATGAGACTTATGAGTAAAAATATACAGACATAATACAGATTTAACACATTGTATATATTGCTATACTCAGTAGTTAGCAACACGCTGTATCTGCCTGAATATGTCTTGTTCGAGATTAGTTTTAAACATGTGCTAAAGATTTTTAATTAGTATGAAAAAAAGTTGAACTGTGTGTTTGAAAAATCATATATTTTTCTATATTCAGCAGTCAACAAAATAAAACCTTATCTGGCTGTATTTGTTCTGCAGATTAATTAAAGTACTAAATGTTCTTTACACAAGTGTATATTTCTAAAAAGTTAATTACTCTAATTTACGTTAATAAAGGTAATGTTTGATAGACATCTATTTTCTTGCTCTCTCCCATCCCAGGGATGATTCTTTCCAATTCCAAAGCGCTTTAAAGAAATCATAGCCAGTTGTTACAGAAAGTTATAATTCCAAGGACACGTTATACTCCAATGCGCTACGTATGTCTATTTTTAGCATCTAATGAAGAGTGTATAGATAATATGAGACTCAAGGGATTGGATCAAGAATGTCATGCATATATGCAAATATTGGGATTGTTTTTCTATAAGTTCTAGGCAATAAGTACATGTGGTAAATGTGAACTCTGTTATTCCGTATATTGTTTAGATTTTCAAAACATTTTAATAAAACAGAAACTGGTGCAGGGGGACTGTACACTTTCATTTAATACAAACGCTACATTATACAAAAATGAAACAAATAAAAATTCAATTATAAACATTCGTAATATACTTGACAGCGTTTGTGTTAACAGTGAAGTTTTAGTTTTCAAGTAAAGGATAAGTTGAAATATCTATTTCTGAATTGTCTTTTCTACTGAAAATATTAATCGTCTACAAAAGTGTGAATTAAAATGCTACACTATAAAACACGTGCGTTACTCGTACACATCTTGTTGTAAAGTAAATTCCAAATAAAACAAAGTACAAATAAAATTTTTACTACAAAAGTTTCTTATTTACTGTAAATAAATGTTATTATTCAAAGTGTTCAATAATATGTACAACAATTATTGAACTATTCGCCTGTAAGTGTGAAATAAACCAAAGTTCGTTTTGAGTCAGACAGCGTCGTTTGCTAGCGGGGTGATGTATCACCACCTTTTTACAACGGATTGTTTTAATTGACCTTCTTTGTTTGTATATCTTAGGTTACTGAATCATTTGTTTGACAGCAATATATAGGTATTTAATATACATTTTTCACATTATGATAGACATTCAACTGAAATTTGGTTCTATAAACACTATTAAATAATGCAAGTTTGTAGAATATTTACGTCAGGTATGTAGAAGTATATTAACCTGTAATAAATCGAGGTAAACCTTATAAAAAGACCGTCAAACATTTTATCGACAACGTAAATACGAATTGAGATTAAAATGTCAAGTAAACGGCATATTCATAGAAACATTCTATCGATGAATGGAAAAGTTATATGCTATCTAAGAATGTTAACACTTTAATCTTGAAACAATAAATGAAGTAGTTTTATTTCAGAACAATATATATTCAGGAAAAATAACGAATAACACATTATCAAATATAATATTAATACAATGTTAGAAGTAATTAATTTAACTGAATGTGATATGATGAATTCTTGGACTTTGTAATTTAATATAACTTGTCGTAGTACATTCAAAATTATATATATATATATATATATATATATATATATATATATATATATATATATATATATATATATATATATAATAATAATCGTTAGTTTTTGATTTTTGTAATTAACACCTATACCATTAGTTACAATAATTTTATATTGTTAAATGTTTAACCCCATTGCAAGTTTTAAGTATGGAATAAATTATAATAATCATATACAGATAATTTATGAAGTATCGTATGCAATGCACTAATCATTCAACTATTTTATTATCATTAAACAATATTTGTTAGAAACATAAATAATCAAGCATCACTTACTTATTTCAACGCAATAAAGACTTTCGAAATACTGAAATATAGATATGGTCTATCTATACTATATTTACCTGGCTCAGTCTACAATAAATTAACAAACTTCAGCCTTTGACACTCACCCTTTCCTTGTCAACACAGAACACTGGTTCTCTTTGTCATCATGTCCAAACATCAACAGGTGGTTTCGTCAGGACGTGCCAGACAGTTTTGTATAGCTCTCTAATGTTATGTAACAATTACTATGTTTTTTATATACTTTCAGTGACTAATAAAAACAATAAACGTCATATTTTTTGTACACAAATGTTTAAAATATGTTACCCAATTCATCCCTTTCATTTTGATTTTACTCATGGAATATTCAATTTTTTTCTAGTGTGTTTAGGTAGAATATACGTGCTTGTACATAATGTACATACAGTTGAATCCATTTTTACAATGAGAGTTGCAAAATTGTGTTATAAAATATAAAAGTAAATACTGTACTCTAAAACTGTCATTACGACACAGATATTCTGGGGAGAATTGATTCAATATCGTTGTTGCGTTTAGTGTCATTTTACCTTCCGCTTAGTGCAGCTCTTGAGATAAAGATTCTGCGAGACTCTGACGTGCTTTAGGACCGTGCATAAAACATAGCAGACAATTCAATTATGAACATTATGTGACAATCATAACATCTCCTCGTTCACATAAAACTACGTTTATGATGTGTAAATCAGACAAAGGCTCTATGTAGTCTAGAATTATGTAATGTCAAAAATATGCAAAACAAGAATTTATCTTGTGGCCAGGAGTTCATTTACATTACTGAAAGAGTGGATATCACTAAGTTGCTCTACCTTTTGGGTCGAGCTGGATCCTTTCAAATATACTTGGTTCAGAGATTCTATTTGTCTACAATGTGGCGGTGTCTGATCCCATACACTGCACTGTGCGAAATAGTAAATGAAGCTAAACTCAATATTTTTACCGGCAATAATATTGCTATGTGCCTAATTAAATATTTATTTCTTATAGGTCATCACACTCTACGTGTTTCTTCCCTGATAGTCTACGGTTATCAGTACGACCGATCCTTCAACAAATAGGTGAATTAACCATAATGTTACATTGGTTTTTCTTTTGAAAACGTTATAGCATAGTAATTATAATAAGGCAAACAGGTTGGGCTATATCTATACAAAGGTGAAATGTGAATGGTGAAAGAAAAACCTTTGAATCAAATATCTAACAAATGCTGAAACTAATCCTGAATCTGATATAGTGTATCTGATTGTTTTATTTGTGTAATACAATTATCTATCTATATTGCTTTAAAATACAATTTATGTACACCTTTAAACTGCTGAAAAACTTACTTTGATTTCCTTGCAAAATATAAAGTACAACTCTCCGACAAAATATACCATGGTATAAGTATATTTTAATGGAATTTAAGTGAATCCTGTACCTAAGTGCAATAAATTGTTTTATATAAGGAAAATAAGAATGTAATAGCCGTTTTTTAATACCCATAAATTCCGAAAGATGTGCAACCTAGTAAATTAAATTACTTAAGTGTCACATCCTTTCGTCTTGCATGGGAACCGAAGTATTTATTGCTCACGCTTTTCGAGAAAATTACTACCTGGTAATCAATATGATTAGTTAAGTGTCATACCAATGTGTAATATATGTGGGAATTCAATATAAAACATGAGGATATTCATACTTATGCTTTCTGAAAGATTTACAACCAAGTAAACACGATTGGGCTGGGTAATGGGGAGGCTGGTTGCGGAGGATTGTTACAAGTAACGTGGAATGCGTGTCGGACTGTGGCGTTGCATTGGTTTTTATATCTTTTGCTAACGCTCTCTGTTCCTGAATAAGATACGAGCACCTAAACGGACATATACAACAATTGCATAAGAACACACAATATAATGCCTAATAACGGTCTGGTTTTACAGACTATTGTGCATAAGTATCGAATACAGTATACCGCAAGAGTCTAACATAATATTTTGCATTTTTTATCCTTAGAGAGTTAATAAATGAAACGTAGTCTAACAAGGCATAAAACTTATGTAACTAATTAGCGTCGCGATTACTATTATTTAAATATTGAATCGTGTCCAGCGCATTGATGCATACTAAAATTTTAAAATGTTACACCAGTGCTTTAGTTAATACACAGTGGTTAGAGCGACACTTAGTAAACAGTATATTATAAATAAACTTGAATAGGGTTACATACGGAATCTCCCCTTTTTTACTCTTGCAGAAGATATGTGTGTATCAAAAGATTTTTTGCTAATATGTGAATTCTATTTCTGACATTCCTTTTTACTGTTTGTTTAAACCACTAATAAAAATATGTTTACTTGATAATCTCATTCAGGTTTTAAGGATTCTCTTCACTTTTTGGCGATCTTCATTGTGATATGCGTTGTACGATGTTAAATATGAATTATGTTATAATTTATGCTTGTTTTTTATACTTTTACTTTAAAAAGTAACTAAGGAATTATTGTATGTATACCAAGTAAGAATACGTTACACCACGTGTTAACCGAAACTATACTCATACTCAAGTATCGGTTACATATAAAAATTCAAGACTATTGAGGATTAATACAAATTTGATAAATTTTATAAATGTAAATAAAAGTCTTTTGACAGGAATTTGGTCTTCTGATTATATTTAGTTTAGTTATTTAAACGCATATGGGAAAGATACAGCCATATACTAAATAGTTAAATAGTAAAATAAAAAGTAGGGGCTTGCTGGTATAGTTGTAACACACTCCATCAGCAAGGGAGAGATCCAGTTTCAAGTTCTGGCGGAGCAAGTACTTTATGTGATTCAATGTTTTTAAAATTATATATATAAAACATTAAGGTGTATGCTCAAGTTTTTTATCAACTCTTTCAGCACACAGATTTAGTAAGTTTATCGTCACATATTTACTCAGAATTTTTACTTATTTATGCCTATATTTCCCCCTAATAAACCTGAAGAGGGAGATAAGCTTCTAATTATCTAAACGTTATGTAAAATCTTTTTAAGATATTCTTACATATTTTGTAAAAACAAATCATGTAAGAACAGAAAATAGTTAATATCACATTCTCTTTGTAGTAACATCATATCAAAAATATCACACTGTACAAAATAATGAAATAGAGTTCTATTAGTTTCAATATACATACTACCTACAACTATTTATACTATCAAAATTATGTATTATAATTTTAATTATACTTATGAACTTGTATCGTATTTTAGTTCTTTGAATTATTCAAATGTAAGAAGTAATATTAAAATGACAGATATTTATCAAACCCTAAACATATTTTAAATATGACAACCTAACAAAGAATTTAACGTGATTTCATACAACCTTCATATATATATATATATATATATTTTTTTATTTTTTTTTTTATTCCATTTACATACTTGTGCCATCACTTACGTAGAGTAGTTAAAATATCCATATCGAAAATTCTTTATAAAGTATGTATGAAGCTCTTCCACTGTTCTTTTATGATAGAGATAAATATTTATTCTATATTAAAATAATAGGGTTGCGTAAATCCTGTCAGTAAAAATTGCACACAATGTGAGGTAAATAATTACATTTATTTAAACCAGACTTTTTTATTTTACAAATCCTTTTCTAACATTAATGGAAAGTATTATTCAATAATCAAACTCCGAGCTTAAATTAAAATTATGTAATTAAACTGCAATATAAAATATAATATGTTTGTATATAATTATACTTATTCATAACAGGTAAACATAATTTATAATATCAGAACCATTTTATAAAACTTTCGTAGAGAAAAGCAAATATACACGCGCATAGGAAGAAATAAGAATATATATTTCTCTACGGATATCCCTGAAGCGCTTTTTTTGTATGTTAGACAGAAACTCTAACTACGGACAGATCGTAAACCCAAGCGACTTGGGGTGTTTTTTAAAGTACACGAAAGTACACGTCAACCATAAAGTGTACTTTTCTCGTAATAAAGCGACCTCTGTCTCATAGAATGTACATTTTAACATCAAAAGCGGAATAAACACTAGATTTGGAAAATTATATATTTTGCTATACTCAAGAGTAGCCAATATAAAATGAACTAAAGAAGAGCTGGTAGATAATAGGGTAGAGGCATGAATGACATTGAGATACGAAAGATATTTTTAGCAGAAATCCTGGGTGATACGTTTATCGGTTGAATGAGAATCTTTTCATTCTGTTCTGTTCTTTAGATGTTCAAACAGTTTCCACGACCGTCCTCTGTTACAAGAATAGAGTGCATTCTATTTTAAACGCATTCCTTTGGTTCTTACTTATCCTTAGTCGCAAGGCAACTGTAATGAGAGTGATACATTGTCCTCTATATGTATGAGACTTACTTCTTTCCGTTATAAGAGCAAGTCCCATCGGTGCAATTTATACCAAAACAAAACCCTTAATGTCAAAGCTAACTCCTAACAAGCCTTCAAACGATTTTTGTGATTCTGGGACGAATAGACTGTTTTTGTTAATATTTAGTAACCCTAAAGGAAATAGTGTTCAGGTATATTAGCAGAGATAACTGATAATTTATTATAAAAAGATCACGCGAAAAAAAAAACGATTAAGCTTTAAAAAACTTAATCCAAAACCATAAAGAAAACTCTTTACCTCTTTATATTATACCCTGTACTACTACGATGAATTTAATTATTATTATAGTTTTAACTGTGTTTTTATGATTAAATTGTGTGGTAAGATGTACATTGTATATGTTTAAACATTTTCCAGTGAACAGTTTATTCCGTTGGCTTAAACCTTACTTTATTAAATCCTTTAAGGTTTTCCAAGGCTTCCTTTATTGCAGCGTCTTGTATATATTAATGGGTGTCTCTGATGTCGAAACGATATAAGTTTCCTTTTAAGCTTCTTCTCCGCCGATTTTCTTTAACTCTTCAGACGAATACAACTCCAGATTCTAGAAGTCAAGTCTGAGACAGTGTTAGATACCACACGCTGCAATAAAAGGAAGATGATCTGGAGCTACATTCAACATTAAAATAGAAGGAATTCTTCTTTCTGTTTGTCTGTTCGCGTGATAGAGTATATCGGGAAATAACTAATCTATAGTCTTAAAATGTTAAATTAAATCTCTTATAAGAGACAGTAATGATTACTATATTTCCTTGAATTGTATAGAAAAAGACTAAGCATTAACATAAAATGTACAAGGTTGCCGTGACGGCAATGACAAACTTGGAGAATATAAATTTGTAAACGAAATTAGGACGTAAATATGAGACAAAATTTGATATATTAATATGTGTAGCCAATTTATCAAACACGTAACTGTACATCATCTCTTCATGAATTTTTTATGAACTGTATTATAAAAACAGTGGGATAAAATGCCGTAGAACATAATCATGAATGTATCATGTCACAAAATATATGGGAAAGTATTTTGCTTTATACATAATTATATATTTAATCCTTTAACTATATATTTATATAATTTTTTTTCGCCGGTATATATCAATAATATATATGTATATATATATATGTATATGTATGTATGTGTGTGTGTGTGTGTGTGTGTGTGTGTGTGTGTTTGTGCGCGCGAGTGCATTCTTTTGCTTTTATTTCATAAAAACTAAAATTCAGTAAATAAAAATAGTTCTATAACATTGCGATTTACGTATGAGAAATTATGTGATGCGAGTATCCTTCTACACTGCTGTGTGCGTAAGCTAAAGAATAACGTAATAATCCATAAAGATTAAGAACCCAAATATAAGCAAGTTGTACAATAAATGAAAAACTCCATTTTTAAGAATGAATCTTAAACTATTTTACGCCTAAGAGCTTCCGAGCAGTTCTTTGCTGTAAATGGATTGGAACTATAGCGATTTGAAAAAGCTAAATTCTCTATTAGTACAGTTATTTTTCTTCTTACATCTATATTATCATCCATATTTTGCAATTATATGGCCTGATTTTGTAACTCTTTTTACCAATTCTTCAAGTTAAACAAAAGTTATTGTATCATTCTTTTCAATATAACAAAAAATGTATGTTAAAATAGTTTGTACAAACATATCCCAAGCTTACATAAAGTGAAATATATACGTATATTTACTATTCGAAAATATTTATGTTACTTATATTTTTCAAATAAACATATTGAGTTAAATGGAGACTGCAGTTTTCAGTTAAGTAAACATAAAAAATATCTTTTTAATTTTGACAAAAGTTCGGTTTTACCATACGTTTAATATATTTAAATATATATATATATATATATATATATATATGAATTCTCTTCATATTGTTTGAAGGATTTATTGTTTTATGAATTCACAAGCAGCTATGCTGCAGAGAGCTTAGTTGAGGTGTCAAAATTTAAAACGGGATTAGCAAAAATAATATCTGTATAACATTAAAATAATTGTAATAACTGTACATTTATAGAGTTTAGTATGCATGAATGATTCATACATTTAATTGCTTGGACGAGAGAATATAGAGGCGTTATAAAATAGTGCTTGTAAGATAGGGCCATGTGCTGTTTTTGATTGTTAATCAGCAGCTCTTGCACAGTCTAGCTATTTACAATGTTAAACTAATATTCATATTCAAATACAGTGAAACAATCAAGCATTCTTCCTAAACTAAGTTCACGGTGTTACGAAACAATACTAATATGATGGTAATAATAAAGTATTAATAACATTATTTTTATATTTATTTCATCAAACATTGGCTACATATTTAAGGGGTTGATAACTTAATAAGATACAAATAATTATAATAGTTTCGTGGTACATGAAAAGTTACAAATAGATTAGATTACTTGAAACAGAAATAACAACAGAAGGTATTGTGTCATCATTTTAATTAAATAACAACAAAAACTAGATAAATGTAGGAAAATACAGGTTTATTGCTGGTTGTTATATGATAATGTCTTCAGTATTAGTCCAATATTGTTATAAAACTTCGAAAGCAGTTGCAAATGAAGTTCATACAAAATAACGACACAAGTCAGCTGTGGCTCTTACTGCCTGGACAGTGATTGAATGCTTTATTACCAGTCAAAGATTGGGGAACTTTCTTGAACTGGAAGATAGTCAATTAGTTTAAGTGAATTGTTGTCCTAACTAATATGCTGACGTAGTGTCTTAATTACAAGCGACAAGACGATTAAGTACGAAGATTATTAAACATTTCTGGATTAAATGCATGATTTATAACTATATTACAGAGGACAATATAATGGTATCCACCAAATGGCTTTATCATATAAAAAGTATTACATTCATTATTTATAATTTATCAAAAAAAACAGTATATGCTCAGAAGTAATATTTTGGGATATAAAAAATATCCTGATTATTAGATTAAAATCTTTTATTATCTTATCACAGGTATTGAATAATTCCTCTTCCTATCTAGCAATAATTAGACCAATTTTTCAAAAGTATAGATTACTAGCTGAAATCCTCGGTTTAGTACGATATTTCCTACAGTATAACAGAGGCGCCATAGGAAACACACAAAAAATAATGTGAAGGACATTACTCAGATTTCAAGTGTATGTAACAGTTCGTTCTCCAGGTACCTTTTGGGTAGACAGAATCATTATTCTCCAGTTTTACGAGTGATAATGTTGACAAATTCTGAGCCAAGCAGTAACAATTATTTATATAAAATAAATTATCAAAGCTTTCCCGTTTTGTTAAGGTTGCAGTCTGTAGCTTGTAAGTTTAACAGATATTGTACTGCTGTTATTCACTGCACGAACTGAATGGATGATAATGCCATTGTAGACAGAGCGTCTGTTACTAACTGTACTAGTAAACGGCTTAATAGTAAAATCATGCAAATGCGATTTTCCATCGTAACAATATACGAGTGATGGGCACAAGGTGTGTGATTAGCATATTATGTGTTCTAATTGAATCATGAAAATTGAAAATAACTATTACATCACACAATAATTAAAACAGTTAACTAGTCGGATATCGTTGACCACTGAATTTTTACTTTGGTCTAATGGGTAACAATGACGTTGAAGTGATGAGTGGAATAAACTATTTTTTAAGTAAATTTCAGTGCAATAGAATAATGTAGATGTTGTAATGTACACTAAACTAACTCGTAGTGAACCAAAATGGATTATTTAGATCCTTTTAATGAATATATTTAAATCAGGCTCGGAGGAAAAATTAATAGTGTTAGACTATGTAAAAGACACGTAGTAAGCTCAAATATTATAAGAGGCGTTCAAACTGCAACTCACACTAATATATGCAGAACTTCTTAAAATTGAAAGACTTTATGAGTAGAAGAGAGAAAGTTATAAATATGAGGAGAAGATAAAGAATTGTATTATATAGGAATAAATTACTGTCAGACTCACCAAATTTGTTTTCATCTGCTGCACATCACAGTACAAAGAATGAATCACAAACCCACTAAAGCATTTTAACAGGGTGAACACTCTCTGTACACTAGACTATAGAATGCACTTAATGGTCTACAATAATCGTTCATTAAACGTAGAGTAACTTAGCAGTCTGGAGGTAAAGGGAGAGCGAAACTGATCACATATGACGATATTTAAACACCGTTTTAGAGGGACAATGCTACGCATTTAGTTGGCAAACTAACCATCTATTGATCCGTTACGTACGAGATTACCTCTTGAGAGATTTAAAATTAAAGAAATTACGCTTACCAGACGATACCTCGTTAATTTAGACCGAGGGAGTATTTATGTTTACCTAATCAATAAGAGAGAAGTGAAACAATCTCATATTATGAATATTATATTAAAGTGTGGAGCTAGCTCCAACATATCTCACTGGAAGTTATACATAAAATTTAAAATGTAATAAAAAAATGTTAAAAGTACAATTATACTTTATATTATAAGAGAAAAAATTTTAGTTTTATACAAAATCATATTTATACTCCATATCTAATACTCAATGTGCTAGCTGCAATGCGCTGTATAGACGACGACGTAGAATTGGGCGAATTTCCTATGGACGGAACTTAAAATACAACTCTAGTACAAAGACGTAACTAATATCACGTGATCGGTGGCGTTCCTGCTCGCATCACTGCTCTTACCATCATTCCAAAAATATGAATCCATGTGGGATGGATCTAGAACTCGTTTTTCTTGTGTGCTGGACAAATCTTTCTCAAAAATTTGTGTTGTATTCTCGAGAAATCCCTTGATCGGGTTTAGATTTGGAGAAGCTTTTCAATTGATGTAGATTCCCGTATTACTACTTCCTCCCCCTCTCTTCAGTGATTAACTGGATTTCATACTCTATCTGTAATTTTACCTGAAATTGTGTCTATAGACATTATCGACCTTATGGGTGTCTTTTAGGAGGATGAAACATCTCAGCAGTGCCGTGTTGTGTGCATGACAGGTGAAGATGACTTCAGTAATGGGCATTATTCTTCTATTCGTCCCTTTTTCTCTTACTCTACCTTTCCCTTTCTCACCAACGTTTTTCTAATTTGATTTAATCTTTTTTATGAAAAGAAACATAACTAGTTAATTTAATACATTATGCTCTTCGATTCCCTTTTTTATCTTCAAATGATTAGTATTCCTCTGAGATTTATTTGACTGTTATTTTTACATTCTTAACTATAAAACTAATCTAAAATTATATGGGATTATAACATGAATTATAGTAACTCTGGCTATCTTATGAAACGACGATAAACTTGAAAGTTTTCATGCAACCACAGCAACCTTAATGAAATGCAGGTAAGTATATTAATTATACAATGAATGCTGATTGTTACAATAAAAGGCTATTTTTATTTGATATATATTTGATTGTCAGGAGTGTATTAGATTGGCGCAATTTCCTTATAGCTACTGAATTCTATTGGCCCTACTATACGTAACTGTTCATGAGGCTGCGTTAATAAAACCTAATTTTGATTTCTCTAAGCAGCCCAGATTTCAAACTAGCCAAGTACGTCACGATCCTAAAGTGAAAACCCCGCAATTTGTATTATACATAACTTGAATTCTATCCCACCAGAATATAGAAGCAAGTTATGGCTTGTAGACTACTCAATGATGCAAAACATTCACTAAGTGAGTTTCAGTAATACACAGAGAGTTGATCTTTTACCAATACCCTTTCTACCTTTTCATCTAGGAGAAGATGCGTCGATTCTATACACGTTTATTTCTGTAATTATCTTTACGTGAACTTCTGGAAGGTGGTTTATAACGTTCATTCGTATTTTTGTTGGATAACAAGGCTTTCTTTAAATCTTTAGAAACGTGTAAAACATTGTGCTCTTTTCCTTTAGCACTCTCGCCGTCAAATTAACATGGTTGATAAGTTAAAATTCTTGAATACGACAATACCGAATCGCACTTAGTGATTAGTGATTTGGTTTGGCGATAAATTCAGTACACAATGCTGGACTGTGCATATCCTCTCTGGCGTTTATAATTCCTCATTTGGTTGTTATTAACCGCATGAAGAACTACTTATGAAGTACGTGGGGAACAGGTGAGAATATAAATTACTCAAAAACAAAATTGTTCTGGGAGACCCTGTAAACACTGTCATATATGTCAGGAGTTTAGCTGGATTCGTTAAAGCGGAATGTGATATTGTGATATAAAGAATGTATGTTATTTATATCATATGCACTATGAATGATACAGTTATAAAATAGTCAATATTGCACTGCAACTGAATCCCGTGAAGCTTTGCAAAGTGATGTGACAAAGAATGGATACGTTTCTTATGCATTTGTTTTAGTGGCTACGTGTGTAAAAAAATATTATAAAACCTAACATTATAACATTAAAACATATACAGAAACCTAAAAGTTGTTCACGTAATATTATAGCAAGTAAAATATTCTTAAAACACATATATTTAAATTCTAGTTTTTGTTATTCACCTAATGAAAAATAAAAATAAATAAAATAAAACATCCCACTACTAATTTAGTATATTTTAAATCGTATATTTTATATCATAAGCTGAAGCAACAACGCTGTTATCAAAGTTTCACCAATACCATTCAATTTTAATAAAGCATATCAGCTCTGGCGAGTTCGATATTAGAAAAAAAGTTTTCCATACCTCTCTAACTCGTATCTTGTTCACACATCATATTTCTAAAAGTATAAAATTTATTATTACTTTATATATTAATTCATAGCCTAGAATTAAATATGTATAAGAGTAAAATTTATAAGGTGATTCCCAAATAACACAGCCGTAACTTATTCTAGTACCTTTTTTGATAAAGTGGCTGTAAATTGTCCGAAGCTCTTGGCAAATTCCCAGCCACAAAATAGTTCTAATCTGAAACATTTCTCCAAGAGTTTGAAGTTATGGTATTCACCTAAATAAAATTTACTTCAAGACTAAAAAAAGATTGTTTTTTTCATTTTAAATAACATAACAGACTATGGAAATCAGAAAATTTCAATCAGTAGTAACGATTTAAACGATAATATTGCAGTAAAGCTCGGTCACACGTTGGTAACCCGTACTCAATGGTCATACACAATAAAACAGCTTTATTCAACACCAACGTCTCCAGAAAGTATACGAGTTGATTGGTCCTTCATTATGGAAGACAATTTAAATTATGGATTTTATATTTCAGGAATGACAGGCGGAATGCAATATATAAACCGTACATTAACGTCATAAAACCGTCATTTTTCAGATTGGTGATAATTAGCACAACAATGTTACTGCAAAGAAGCAAGAGCACTACTCAACAAATTTCACATGCACCAGGCATGGTGGAACACGGGAAGATTGAATAGAAACACTTTCACTAAACAGAAGTAAAAGCGCTGAACAACACGACATATGTACCAGGGGAGGTGGGTCACTGAAGAGAATGAACCCAAGCCCTGTCACTACACAGAACTAAGAGCACTAACAGCACATATCACATTCTCAAGTGAAGGAATAAGACGGGGAGGAATGAACCCAAATATTGTCACTCTACAGATCAAAGAGCACGAAGCAACACATTTCACACGCACCAGGCATGGCTGAACACTAAGGAGACAATATAAACGTTGTCACTGCACAGAAACAAGAGCAATAAGCAACACGTCTCATGTATCAGGGAAGGTGGAAGACAGGAAAAAGTTCAATATTGGTATTTCCCCAAGTTTTTTCTTGATGAACTTATTTTAATGTGTTAAAAGTTTATTCTGCACTTTTTAGTTTTAGTTTGTGTTTCCATCTTCAATTTTATGTACTTATTTATGAGTTACTTATAATATTATTCCACAGGAATTACAGTAGTAATACAAATAAATAAATTTAAAAAAGAAAATGAGTATTAAAGAGTAGAGTCTGATTACTAATAATGTTTACTTATGTAACTAAACGACCACCAGTGTTACAAATAAATAATAAAACAATGAAAAAGTATGAAATACGAGTATTTTCCAGTTTTTTGACTATCAGCAAAAGAGTTTAAAATAAAAAAGATAGTAATAAATAGTTACATATCATAATGAACAAGAGTAAAACATTTATTTGATGTTAACAAGTAATGGGCAAGATGAAGCGGTGTCGGAAATCAAATTCAAGATTATGGACGTGGGTGGCGGTCTGGTAGCGGGTAGGTCACAGGATGTCATTTATAAGAAATGAAACAAGTGGTTTCAATTAACTAAATAATAAAACTCTCACACATGATGGAAAGTGCTCCGTTTTGTTCTGTATTATGCAAGCGGTTGGCACCACTGTAACCAGTCCGCTGACCACCTACACCGCGGACATGTCCTCAATTCATCCCCTTGTAATAAACGTGCCCAGTGCTGGCAAAGTTCATTGTTAAACCAACTCCTTTTCTATGAATCATCATGGACTCTCCTCAATTCTAAAACATGTACAATTTTTATCATTTCTAGGATGCCGGTTTTTTTCCATTATTACTCGCAAATTTCACACTCACTGGTTACAAATGTTATCGCAAGATAATCAGCGTCGAACGTAGCCTGGATGTGTGACCGCTCAGCGATCCTGTCCATGCAAGCAGCCCGCTTGTCCGGACATTAGTGGTAGTTCGGAAGTTACCTTTAAGCCGTTGGTCTCGAGGTTGTATTAGAGAGGCTTCTTAGCCCTTAATCCTTTGGTAAATAAGAATAATTCGTGATAAGTTCAGAAATTCAGCATTGCTTCCTTAAAAAGGTGTTTTAGTACATTAACATTTTTAATTAGAAAAACCGTTCTATTAAAAAAACTGCAAATGGCATTACTAGAATGTTTAATACAGTGAATATTGGAGAGACAGGTAGAAATTCTTTTGTTAGTTCGTCAGTTAAATGATATACAAATTCAACCAGACTTTCTGTAACTTCTATATGAAGTTATCTCACATGAGAGGATACATATATTTGAGTTGAGGGAGCAGAACTTTATTGAGAGCTAAATTACTTATGCTGCTGCTGTTAGTATCGTTCCAGCAGACCGTCTGACAAACGAGTCAGTAATTTTAGCACACATCAGTGATTTGATCTTTGTGCTAGAGTTCCGAGTGACATTTTACTGCTGTGACAGGTATATGATATGCAAATTTTTAAACACTATTGGACTTGTCAGGTATACTCAAAAGAAGTTAATTCCATTACTTAACTGAAACAATGTCCTTAATTTACTTGTTGTAAATTAGTAAATTTGCTGTTAACGAGTTTACACGTTTTAAATAAACTTTAATAACATAACCCGGTGAAGTTTGATATTGTGAGGAAATAAAACTGAAAAGATTTCTTGCGTAAGCCAGACAACAAAGTCGTGCTCTTGGGTCTTTCAAAGTTTCTTCGACTGTTATTCAGGACTTGATCTGAAAAACTGATTTACATGTTCCTTCAATCACCCAGGTTTTTTTCCTATCGATTATCTGGGAAAGTGTAAATGAGGCCTATTAGTATGAAATACTGTACAAATAGTAATTTAATAGCTGAGTTGGTAAACATTGTAGTAATGCCATTTACGGTTTATTTAATAGAACATTTTTTTTTTTATTTAAAAGTTGAAAGAACTAAAAAAAACCTATTGAAAAAAACATTGGCGTATTTCTGAACTTATCACGAAATAGTATAAGTTGTAATTTTTTAACAAATTAGCTTTTAACTAAGTGAAATTTATAGTAATCTTTATGGCATATGTATAGACTACAACACTTTTTAGTTTGTAAATTGTAATAAGTTTAATAGGCTTAATTGTAGTGGTTATAAATTTGGAAGTCTTATTAAATGAAAAAAAGAACAGTGAGGTATAGTAAGTGGTTAAAACGTTCCAAAACCCTATCCTCATTTTGTCTTATTTTTCATATGTGTCAGTTTGAATAAACATACATTTTTTGAACTTTGGGTTCGGCTGCAAAGGAGCTAATCAATTAAAACCTGAACCTACTACTATTTCTCGAAACGAAACTATTCTTCTATTACGATTAGTGATGGTTTTGCTATACATGAAATGTTATATTTCCTTTCTTAAGGCAATTTGAAAAAAATTGCAACTGGAAGAGCGTGTTCATTACTGTATGAGGTGGATATTTTAAAAACAATTAAGGCTTGGTAAATTTAATTTAGACACAATTTCTTACTGTCTAGAAACCAAGTCCTTTCGATATTTTTATCGAATTAACAGCGCTAAAATTGTATATCAATCTTTACATTGTGTTTTAGATTAAAGAGATACTTGACTGAAGTTTTAATGCGTATTATTATTTTAAGCGTAGAATTTTAAAATAAGAAGGAACCGTTTGTTAAAAGGAACTAATTTATACTATTCGTTCAGTGATAAAAGAAATTAGTTAGACTTCTTATTTAGGTATCCAATTGCATCACTTCTTTGAGTGGTTAATCAATCTCTCACTTTGAGAACTTGTCCCGTTTTGCTTAATTTTTTGCTACATTAAAAGAAATTACTATTTTACGTTCCATAAGAGTTTATCTATGTTTCATTGTACTATAAATGTAAAAGTATAATTTTAACAAATGATGATTTTTGCACTACATGAGAACTTAGCCCCTCAACCCAAAATGGAGGGTTGGGGGGTCAAGTCAAAATCTTTAAACGCAAACCCCCATCAAATTATTTTTTACGCAAACCCCAATTTTTACGTTTTTGAAAATAAAAGTGTACGAGACCAAATCTCAGAACCTTGATGAGTTAAAAATGCGGATTGAAAACGCTTGCCGACTTATCACACCAGAAATATTGGAAAACGTAAGGCATTCATTTGAATTAAGACTTTATTTTTGCCGAGAAGTAAATGGGGGACATTTTGAGCATTTACTTTGAGCTTAAAAAAGGTTGAGGTAAGATTTCAACTGTAAGTTTAATTATTTTAAGTTTAATTTAGCACTGCTTAGTATGAAGAATATGTCTGAATAAATGAGTTAAGAAAAATAGTGTTTTTTTAGCGTAACTTTTGTAATAAAACTTTGACATGCCGTTGTTTCGTACTGGATTGAGATGGAGACCTCTAGTCTGTGGCATTGTTCTTCTTTTATAAAGAACTTTAAAAGGAAGTGTCATTTGATGGGGGTTTGCATTTAAAAATTTTGACTTGAGAACCAAACCCCCATTTTGGGTTGAGTTCTCATGTAGCGCAAAAATCATTATTTGTCATTATAAACTACCCCCCAAAGGATATTCGTTTGTTTAATTCCGTTCAAAAGTTTGTAGGGGAGGGTGAAACTTTTGGGACACCCGGTATGCTTTAAGCTGTAGGCTTGGTTATACCTAAAGTAACGAACATTAAACACTGTGATTTACAAGCTAATCATTTGGTTAAACTTTGAAAATCACTTTGCTCTGAAATCGGTCATAAAGAAGCGAACTGATAAAACGTTTGTTATTAAACCAATTATTTGTTGTGTCTGATTATTATAGATATTTTCTAAACAAAAATACCATATCTTTTAATGACCGCAGTACTAACTTGAACGATACTGCAGTCTCGTTGATAGAATAGCAAATCGTACAGTTATGAAATGAAAATATTGAAATATTTCTATTATTCTGTATTTTACTTTATTCTATTCTATATTATATTATATTTTATAATTCTCACCTTTACGCTGTGACATCTGATTAAACATATTCCTGTAAACATGAACTAAAACAGAATGGGGCAACCCTTTTCCATGTTAAATTCTTTCTGTTACGTTCCAAATTCTTTTGGGTATAGCCGAGTATGTTCAGAACTTTATTGGGCAATGTTATACTCAACATGTTCTTTTTACACGGGAGGTAAACACCCTTCTTTACTGTTGTTAAGCAGAGTGTTTTACCAGGAAATATTTGTTGTTTTATACTCAGGGCTGTTCCTGTACAGTTATTAAATTATATTCTAAAAATATTTTACTTATACTATAGGCAGAGTCACCAATAGTGTACACGCTTAGAGTGAGAGGAAACAAATGTAATGAGTTTTAGTAACATCTATGCAAAAAAAGTCTAAAATAAAAGAATGTACGGAGCACAATTGACAAATTGTATTATGATGATTGCATCCTTAAAATATTGTAATAGTGATTATTATTTGCATATTTTGAAAGGACTTGTTATAATAAGGCCTAATGTAATGAAACTTCAAAGAAATTTGAAACAATATGAGTCCAAGATTAAATAAAACTAGGTAGCAGTACCCAACTCAACGTGTCGCAACAAGCTCAACAAGCTTAGCTGAAATTCAACGCAAAATTTTAAGTCTATAGATAATTTTTTTAATTGATAGATTAAACGATACACCTGACGAATATTTAACTTCTCCGCCTTAGGAGAAATTGTGTCAGTCTACTGAGTCAGACGTTTTAAAGACGCTTACCCAAATTCCGTGGTTTTACATGCAAAATCATACAATTTTATTAAATTGGGTTCCGTGTGTATGGAAAACTTTATACTGTCATATGCGGTTCTATTCATACAAGAGACAAGGTCTGGTAGGAAGGAAATGTTCACACACAAGCTGTACGTCTGACACCTCCTTTATTGGAAGCTATAAATAACGACAAACCGCTCTCACTTATCTTAGACTTAATATATACAACGCTGACGGTGTATTTGTATGACACGATGAAGAGCGTAAATGTTTTTTTAAGCAAAATATATCAGATGTACAATGGTTATGGGTTGCAACTATAAAACTTTTATATATAAGAACAAAAGCAAGCTTGCATTGAAAAAGGACACAAACAGTTTTATATTCTAAAATTAATGTACAAATATTTCTTAGGAAATAAATCTATCTAAAAAATGTTTTATTCACAGGTTACATTTTATTTAGCTTTAATAATTTAAATCCCTCCAACAGACCTTAAATGATAGCTATACCATCGTCAAACGAATCGATAAAACATCATGATACCCGCTACTTTTAAGGTGCAGTTTACACTTATATGATGCAAATATTTACTTGTATGATGGTTGGTTTTGTCAAGCTCGTACAAAAATGACTGAAAATATGCTTTTATAGGTCGATTTGATTTTACAAAAATGTCTCTAACGATTAAAATATATTCGTGCTTATACAGTACAAATTGTCTCTCGGCTCCTATATTATTATTCTATTAAAACCGATGGTCGGTGTACAAATGATTATTTTTTCTTGTATAAATAACACGTTTAATTCTTTTTGAGATCCTAGAATTTTGACTTCCACCACAACTGGTTCCTCCTTCTTAGGAAATATTACTCCATCAATTTCAAGAAAATCTAGATTGAACTGTTAAACTGAGAGTGGTTAGTCAATAGAGAATATACATTTTTATCTGAAATTGATACTGTATAACCCCTTTTGTTCGGATATATATGTATATACTTATTCGTATGATATGTTTACCATATAGTTTTAGGTACCATACGCAATTATGGTACGAAACGATTAGCGAAAAAATTGTTTCACATGTAGCACAAGAACAAGGTTTTCGTGTTAAATACCTTTTAGCATTGAGAAAGCGATTAATTATTTGGAGCGTTTAAAAATATAATACATTAAATAATTATTAAGCATAAAAGTAATATTTAACTGAATTGCTCATATTAAAATAGTTATCTAAAGCATAACCATAGTTGAATAGTTACTATCAGGCATACAGCGAACTGCCAAACAAATAAATAAGTAATAATTATAAGATAGCAACTTTATTAATTATACTTAATTTGTTTATTGCCTTCTTTTCTGCTTACTGTTAAATATTTCTCACCATTGGATTAAATTACACGTACTTTTCATTACAATAATTACTATATCTTACACTGATATACTCTATTGTTCTAGGTTATATTTTAAGATTAACCTTATCAAGAAAACATATTTTTTGTAATTTTACAGTAACTTATATGTTTTCTCAATCATCCTTTAGAAAAAGAACATGTGAGACGAATTTTACTAAAATAGACTTATATACCTGTCATAAACATGGAAAGTCTTTACTAAAACAATGATAAGTTTTCTATAAGCTAGGACGAATAAATATTTAATTCTGCCAGTTTAAATTTTACGACAATTTTGACCAGAGTATGTTATATTTCTGTGAAAGTTCAATAATTGTAACGAGAAATGTGGTGTAATATTATATTGAGTATCATATGCAATGATATATCATCATAAACCACTGTAAGATATAAAGATAGAATTCGTGCCAGTTTTCTTTTAAACAATCAATAATATTCTGGCACAACTAAAATTTATTGGAAAGCTTTAAAAGGTCTTAGATGTAATTACTACCTCTTTGGAACTTTATTTATATATTTAAGCAAAGTTTTCTTGCAAATATCAATTCAAAATCTTTTTAGAATATAAGGTTTATGAAAGTAAATATTTAATAGTATTTGAAATCAGCTTATTACATGTGCATTCCTCTTAAGAAAAGAGAGAAGGACATGAATGAGGCCAAGAAGGAGGCGATGAAAATGACTGTTCCTGTAAGCTCTGAGACAGCGCCCTCTCTAAGCCCTTTAAAATTAACAAACGGCCGTTACAATCAACTCGTGGTATTAAACATACAATCGCCATTGACACTCTGGCTTTGCGAAATAAACGTTTAGTGGGACAGATTAAATACAATTTATTTTTGTAACATAACTTCAATTGTTATAATTATTTTTGTTACTGATTTGAAATTTGTATTACCTCAAGACTAAACAATTGTTTATATGACTTGAACTGTGGTTGAATAGTTGATGTTTTTTAACAATAGTAAAATTTATCGTTATTGCTAACGGTATAATTATATTGAATGAAGTTTTACCTACTAAAACAGTCACCAGACCAAGCATCGCTCCTTCTGAGGATCTCATTCTGTATTCACATCAGTGCTAACTAGAGAACTCTTCTGGATATTATTGTTTCACCAGTACCGGTGACTCTGATTAACCATTATATTTTTACAGTTTTTATAACTATGAAAAATCTCTCTCACGTGTTGATATTCTGATCCAAACCTTACGGCCAGAGGCCATTTTATGGCGAAAGAGTCCAACGAGAATTAGTCAGTGGCTAAGTGGACTTTGCTATTACTTCTACAGAAAAACAAGGAGTGGTTGGCACTCATATTCCCCTAACTTTGAGCAGGTAGTCTCAGAGATTGCCACACCATGTGAAAACTGGCATAATTACCTCGCCATGGTTGAATTTTCACCTACTATCGTTGGTATCAAATTAAACAATCTTGCCTATCATACTAACAAGATCGAGTGATGGTAAAATTACCTACGACTAAACATACAGAAATTACTGTTCTGCTTATTTTATTTCTATGAAAAGCAAAGAAACAGTCTGGGAAACTGCTTTTGACGTAAAACACCAGTGACGTAGGTATATGTTATTCTTATTTCTAAGGTAGTCACGAAGAGAGGTTTTGGTGTTCTACTTTGGAGCTCCAATTATTAAACCTTTTTGATGTTTTCATTTTGTTTCACAAATTGGTAATTCTCCAAACCTTATGTACAAATTGATTGAGACGCCATTTAAAAAGGAGTTGCCTATAACGTCGCTTTGTACAGCAGGAACTAGCAGTTGAAACTGCGGTCAACGTCTAGAATCCTATGTTTCGGAATCGGCTCTAATCATGTTAACATACCAGTCTACAAAACGACTAATTATCGTTTTATTTAGATTTGTACAAATAAAGATAAGAGTTCATCCCGTAGATCAGAGATGTATATAGAATGGGTATTTGTATTAGCCAGTTCAGTGAAGCTGAACCACTACCATTTGTTTCAATGTTGAAAGCATTAAAAGGATGCCCAAAACAGGTGCTCTGTTTTAATTAGCCATGTTTCGTTTATACTACTACAAACTGTAGTTACGGTTTGAATGCAGTTTTTGAAATTAACTTTAACTGTTGAAGTGTACATAATAATTATGTACTGTAATAATTTAATGTAATTAGCTCTTTGTTAAAATCACTCTGACCTAGCCACTCACCTATACCAGGTCTATTAATTTTTCTTTCTTCTGGGATCAATCCTCTCTGTGAAATTTTTTACAATCAAAGATTTAAGAGACCAATACGAAAAGTCCTTTAGTTTTACAAATTATCCTGGTGTGACTTTTCATTTTCTACATAAAGAGAAGATTTCAAACCAGTTGTACAATCAAAATTGGAAAGTAATGTTAACGTATAAAGTAAGAATGTCGTAAATATGGTACAATTATAATAGATTGCAACACTAATACCGTTATGACTGTAACATACTTCTGATTAGAAAGTTGTAAGTTTCTTTGGATTCGTCGATTTAAGACGATATTAGGAACCGAAATACACGCGTATCTTCGTAAAAACGAAACTTTTTATTATAAATCATATAGTTTGTGCTCTTGCTACTTGCAAGATCCTACATTCCACCTAAATATTTTTAAAACACAGCAGAGTAGTGTTTAATGTTTTGATTGGTTCCATGAGGGCTGTAAATATGCGAAAGTACTGAATAAGGAGATGTTGACGAAAGAACAAAAAGAACAGCATATCTATAAACGCTTTTTCCGCTTCACTGATAAAAGATCCCTAAAGTGAAACGCTATAAGGCAATATTGTACACTGTAATTAATATATAGTCTTTGCCAGCTGTTTCACACTGTTTCGTGAGATTCTGTTTTAATATTTATATATAACTTCGTTTCGTGCTCTTTTATACTCAGCCTATGTTAGGATTAAATACAATAATAGAAATTACGATAATAATAATTTATCGCTTTGTAACTTAAGTCAAAACTAACTATTGATAGTTTTAAGGCACATCATATCTAAATGATTTTTATTTGCTCAGTCCAGGAAAAACTTAAAATTAAGAAATTAAACTCTTTACCTAAAGCTAAACCTGTACAACACTGATGCTTTCATAAGATTATCATTGGTTAGTAAAAGATGATGTATTTGTGTATGTTGTTTGGTTGAATTTAAGGGAAGCAAGTTTTTTACAACAGTAGGAATATAAGTGGATAGTTTATCATATGAATAAAACTGTATTTGTAGTTATATTCAAATTAAGTTTGTATAAAGAACAATATAGAACCTATATAAGGCTTTAACGAGGGGTTTTGGTTTAATAATTTAATTTTGTAATCCATGAGACCCTTAATTCTTATCATTTAACGTACAACGTTTTATAAATGTTCGTTTAATTGATCGGTTGAATTTGAATCAGTTTGAAATATATTTAGATACCGGTATTTGACAAATATTTAGTTGTTATAACTTTTAAGATTCTAATATAAAATAAATAATCATATTTATCTATAGTTTTCTATTTAAAATTAATAGTAATATAAAATTGTGAAATCTCCATTTTTAGTAGAGATTATAAAAAAAAATACATAAAATATAATAAACATATAAATGACAAAATCAAAATAACACGATAAAATTTCAAATCATTAAATAAGTCATTTAAACCATTTCAATAAAACAATTAAAAGTAATTTTATTTGTTTAATGTATGTATTTTTTAATTATTACATAATACGTATTTGTTAGCCATTTTTAAAACTAATACCGTAACTCACACAGAAAATATATTTATGAAGTTTACTTGTTTTATTATATGTCATTTATGTTGTATATTTAAAATTTTCATGTTTTAGTTTGTATAAATGTATTGATCTTGTTTTGAGACTCATTTATTTAATTCAAATCACATCAAATTGGCTTGTTAATATTTACTATTTATTAATGGAAATAAAAAAAATTTCTACAAATAAAAATATTTAAATTTATTAAAACATGTTCCAGGAAGATCACCGTAGTTAGCAGTAATGGCTCTGATACAGTACTGTGACTTATGTTTTTCTTTAAATATATTTTTCTCGTGCGTATTTTTTTCTTTGCGTTTGATTTAAAACATCGGATTTAATAGTAAGTACACCGATTCATTAACTTTCAAATAAAGTGTTATAAGACTATGCATAAGTTGGTGGATAGTATTTAATAGTAGTATAAATTACCTGCTAAAAATAAAAATGCTAAAAGTAATAATACAAATATTAATTATAAGTTATAAATTATTGTAAATGATATAGATTTCGTAGAATACTAAATTTGTATACCGTAAGGAGTGGAGTTACGAAAATATCTAGCTCTAATTTACAACTTAAGAATTAATAAATTACATGAACACTCAAACCATTTACAAAAAGGTTTATATTGGTTGTGCTTTGAAGTATAAAATTTATAGAAACCAATTAATTTCAGTTCTGGACTTTAATCGGGTTTGAATGATAGCTTGAGCGTTAGTGCTACCTACAACTCTAAAGGCCAGAAAAAACTTTATTTTTGTCTATCTGTCTGGCATCTCTTATCACGATATCTCATGAAACTACAAACATACAGACTTGAAATTTTGCATGCTTCATTTCTATATAAGTAAACATGAGTTTGATGATGGCGCATTTCAATTCATAGGAATTGGCTGGATATTAGTAAACATTTACACATTAGTCTTAGAGGTAACTATGATGGGAACAAGATAATCACATAACAAATTATTTTGTTAATAAAACTAGTAAACTCATTTGAAATTTTAACATGTCATACAGTTAAACTAATCTATTTGTTTTGGGGGAGGAAACTTTTTCTTTATGAAGTAAATCTCTGAGTGTGCAATAACAATGTCAAGCACATTAAACGTGCTTGTGTTTTCGAAGAATATATGAAAGAGACAGGAGAAATATTCCTTCCTTTCAGGACATCTTGCAATACTTTTTAGGATTTACTAACTCTCCACTGTTTAATACCAGTATTCTTCACACACACACAAAAAATAAGCGAAATACTGATTAGATATTTAGCAATGAAATCGCTATAGACGTACGAATTTTATAATTTATTAACTCCTATAAGATCTGTATATGTAGTAATTAATAACATATTACATCTCTGTTATTTTGAACACGATTGTTGTAAGCAATATGGGGGATAAGATTTTAGCCGTCACAGTAAAATATTAGTTATAAATTTTTTAACTATGCTTTCATATTAAACCACTTCGTCAAGTATTAAAATCTATGTCAGGTGTAATTATCTAAATGAGGGGTATAATGTTCAAAACTAATATTATAATTGAAAAATCTGGAGTGTTCTAAACCAAAAAGACATCATAAGAAGAAAGTGTAGAAAGACGTTATTCCTTATATCAAGAATTAATCTTCTTACTCTGGTAGAACTTCAAAGAGTTTCTTTGGCTAGTTATAACTTTTGCGCGACTTTTATAACGTGAAACTCTTTTGACTTCATAAATTAATCTCATTACAAAGTATTCTCAGGTTTAAAGTTTATTTCCCCCGTAATGACATTTAACTAATGTAGAAAATTAAGACCGTATTTTATTTATGTTAGACACCCTCTTATTTATTTCTTAGAATTTTAATGCTAATTTTTGTGGCTTTAGCACATATCTAAATAGTATGTTTTTATAGTTTTCTGGTGACAAGGGAGCTTTTAATTATTTATACTTTATTGATGTCTTGTTTACTAGCATACGGACAGTGGAAGGATATACAGTTATTAGTGATTAACAAAAATTTGCTCTTCATAATAAACGACTTTTGCAGTAAAACTACTTGTTTCATTGGCTGAAAATTAACAAAGCCTATCGTTAGATGAAATTAAAAAAAAAATTTCTGACTGTCTATATATCACGTGAACGAACTAACCTATAGCCTTGAAATATTTCAATAAGGTAAATTTCTATATAAGCAGCACCACAATTGATGTTAGTGGACACCACTCCATGAGGTAGACTGAGCATTAGAGAAAAATGTTACATTTGTTTGTGGGGAACTATGATGGCAACGAGTAAATCATCAAATAAGCAAGGCTGTAATCAGAGTTGAGTACAGTTTTATGACAAAACATCACATGACATTAAGTAGATTGGCCGGTAATACAATAGTTACACTGCATAGTGCTTTTAAATACTCCATTGTATAAGTTAATTTTTTACAGAAAATGTAAATTAAAATGAGAGTGCATATACTCCCTTGCGATATGGCTGTGCGTTAACAAACCTTACGGTGACATTTTGAGAATGGCTTAAGATATAAACGTTGTGAACATTTATCTCGAAAATAATAGACATTCTGGAAACATACCTCCTCTGTTTTATGTGCCTGAGTGTCAGTTTGATGAACGAATTGAGTTACTGACCTCTCATTTTTATTGAAACGTGATATCCACTTCATTTGCATACGCATCCCAATGGGTTTGAAATAAATTAGAGTAACTTATATATATATATATATATATATATATATATATAAAGACTACTATCTTAAATATAACGTTTAGTCTTCTCATTACTTCACTGGGAACATATAACATACTTTATAAACATATAATATAACGATCTATAGAAGATGTAACTATTTAGTTTTTATATGTAAGACTATATTATACTTAGATTTCATATTTATGAAATTAGTTCACTTTTTTATTCCAGAATTTTATACAGCAGGACTTAAAATTAATAAGAGAAAATTGATATAATCTATATTGCAATTTAAGGGTAAACCCTTCATTTTAATTATAAGTGTTCATTTATAAATTATAATCTTATATACACGTATTAGACTCAATAAAAACTAATAATACTACTCATTGTTTTACTACGAGTGTAATACCTAAGCTTATTACATTAACACTTTAATTATACATGATGTTTATATCTTGAAAAAAAAAACAAATCAGTAAAAATAATAATAATACTTATACTAATAGAAACTTTTTAAATTACTAAATACTGTGACGAGTAATCTGTCAGGTCTGGTTTAACGTGTGTTGATTGAATATCGCTCTCCACAGAGAGGCCGAAACATTGCACAATTTAAATTGTGTAAGTAATATTTCAATGTTCTGTGACCGTCAAGTACAAGGTAGAGTTTAAAGCTCCAGAGTGGAATTATCGGTAAGCTTCTTAGTTACTTTTTGAAGTACAAGTCGTCAGGATTAAACTTATAAAACTCTATAAAATACAGATTGAACTCTGTATCACATATGTAATCAGGTTGTCAATTTTAACGAATTTAGAGTATTCATTTATTATAAGGGTACTGTATTAAAAAGGAACGGTACGCCTACTCTAAGTTTTGATTTTTAATGTTGTTATGAATTTTAAATTAAAATAGATGTATTGATTCTTATAATTATTTTGATGCTATTTAATAAAACACTTTTTTGTTTAATTGGACATTAGGCTGATTTTACAGATGTTAAAAAATCATAGCTACTTGAAAAAAATTGAAATTTGTGTTTCAATAAAAAAGGGTATATGGGCCTTGTACAACTTAGTAAAACCGGAGAACGAAGTATTCATAGTGAAAGTAGTTTAATTAATCGTTACAAGAATGCGCACAGTTCCAAGCGCCACCTATTATGTTAAATATTTCAGCTTACGGGCCGGAAGCGGTTTTAAACTATTATATGTTATTTGTTGTTTGTTTGAGGTTATGCTGCAATTGTATTGAAGGCATGGGTGTATTTTGTGCAGTATTATATATATTTTTTTACGGAAGTCATAACGACTTTTCAAGGCGCTCTATAGATATTGAAAGAGGTCCTGCTGTTATAGTTGCAGATACATTATTGGAAGAAGTCTATTCTTCAAAGTTCCTTGGAATACACCTTGATCGAGGGTTGACATGGAAAAATCACATTGATTATGTTTGTGCCAAATTAACCTCAGGAGTTTATGTCTTAAGATCTTTGGCAAAATACTGCCCAACTCAGGTACTGATTACGGCGTACTACGGGCTAATTTATCCCCACCTTTCGTATGGAATCGTTTTGTGGGGAGCCTGTGCAAACAACCATTTTATGAGAGTTTTCAAATTACAAAAAAAAATTCGCAATTCGCATTATCGCTAATTTAAACTTTAGAGAGTTGTGCAGGACAGCGTTTAAAATTTGCAACTGTTAACTTTGCCATGTCTCTACATCCTAGAAACAACCTTATATTGTTTGTCTAAATGTGCCTTAACCAGAGGACGAGACATACATGAATATGAGACAAGAGGCAGAGATAACTACCGTTCGGGAATGCTCAGAACGGTGGTTTATGAACATTTGCCTTCGCAGGCAGGTGTTCATTTTATAAACAGATTGCCAAACAAAATTAAAAATGCCTCAACGCCCAAGGTGTTTAAAAACTCGTATCAAACTCTGCCTGGCGTCAAACGCTTTCTACAGTGTTGATGAGTTTCTGGCATTCAACTGGGAGACCACGCGATGAGGAAACTGACTCCAGCGCCGAAAGTGGGCGTAATTGGCATGGAATGAATGGGGAGTGAATGTTTGAATGTTGTAAGTTTAAATGTGGCCTTGATGTGGGATGAATGGAAAAAATTTAGACATGAAAATTGACGTTTGCTATGCAATGTATATTGTCAACTGCAATTAAACGATTTGATTTGATTTGATTTGAAAGAATTACCACCTTAAAAGTGGTGAAGGAACTGTTACAGACAGGGATTAGAGGTGAAGGAAAATACTACGAAAATATTCATAGCATGCTTGTAAAGGAATGATTAAAAAATTGAATTCCATACTATACAGAACAAAACAAATTATTTTATAAAGAGTTAGTACAGAAGTCCCATATGCTATATAATAACCAATAAATCATGTTTGGTTTGTTCTTTTAATGAAAGATAACGTTTAATTGTTTTTAATAGTTGGTTTTTGACTTTGTGCTTTTTAAAATTATAAAATTTAATTTTGTGTACAATTAAAAATTTAAATAGTTATACAAATCGTAATTTGTTTTGTTAATTTAATCTGAACCGGTTTTTCTGATTGGACTTTTAAAATAAGAAAAGTTTTCAAAACGTGTATGTATAAAAGTTAAATTATGTAAATAATCTTGGATAGAAAGTGTCACCTAGCCCACTTTTAATATTTTTACACACTCACACTCACACACAGTACTACTCATTTAGAGAAATACAAATTTGTAATAGCAATATAAAAGCCATGTAAAACACAATTAATAGTCTTTTACTGTGAGAGCTAAAATTATATCCCCATACTCTCAACAACCATCCAGTTTATAATATCAGAGCTGTAATATTTTGTTAATTACTATATTAACAGATCTTATATCAGTTATTAAATTATACATTTCATTATTCTATGCCGCTATTTGAATATTTTTAAAAATGAACACTGATATTGAACAATAGAGAACATATGAGTTTGTAAATCCTGAAAAGTATTGCAAGATGTCCTGAAGGCAGGAATATTACTCCTTTATCTTTGATATCTTCTCCTGCGAACACACAAGCACGTAACATGTGCTGGATATTGTTATTGAATAGTAGAGAACATATGAGTTTGTAAATCCTGAAAAGTATTGCAAAATGTCCTGAAGGCAGGAATATTACTCCTTTATCTTTGATATCTTCTCCTGCGAACACACAAGCACGTAACATGTGCTGGATATTGTTATTGAACAGTAGAGAACATATGAGTTTGTAAATCCTGAAAAGTATTGCAAGATGTCCTGAAGGCAGGAATATTACTCCTTTATCTTTGATATCTTCTCCTGCGAACACACAAGCACGTAACATGTGCTGGATATTGTTATTGAACAGTAGAGAACATATGAGTTTGTAAATCCTGAAAAGTATTGCAAGATGTCCTGAAGGCAGGAATATTACTCCTTTATCTTTGATATCTTCTCCTGCGAACACACAAGCACGTAACATGTGATATATATTGTTATTGAACAGTAGAGAACATATGAGTTTGTAAATCCTGAAAAGTATTGCAAGATGTCCTGAAGGCAGGAATATTACTCCTTTATCTTTGATATCTTCTCCTGCGAACACACAAGCACGTAACATGTGCTGGATATTGTTATTGCAATTCAGAGTTTTACTTCATAAGGAACAATTGTCCTTACCCAAAAGAAATACATATGTAGTACTTGTCCACTATGTTTTCATGTTTTTAACGTGTGTGTTGTCATGCATTATAGCACAAAAAGTGTTCTAAAAATTTCAGGTAATTTACAATGTTAATTTCAACAAGGTTTATGACATCACGTACGCTTTCCATGTGGCGGACCTACAAAGTTTAACTAGTGCTCAACATTACTGGAATATTTATTAACACTATGACTACCTTATTTCTTAATAGATTTAGTGAAAGATTTTACCCTAAGGTTAAGAGGGTAATATAAAAAAAAGTAAAGAGACAAATATTCTTTGCGATGAAAAACTTTTTTGTAGCTCGTAAAGTCCACTACTAACAAGTTTGGAAAAAGTTATAATGAGAGACACTTCTTAATGCAGGAAGAGAGAGCCTTCTGTTTTTATTATCACTTTGATTTCACTCTTTCAGATAATATTTCTGTGGAACGCTCAACCTTTTCGTTAATCTATACAAAAGTACGAGTTTAACCAATCTCGTATTTTACCTCTAACAAACATGGTTGTACTTACTGTATTATCTTTATTTTTTTATTTTTATAGTTATTAAAATATCTCTCAATGTTCAAAAAATTGTTTGTAATCAAAGTTGTGGACAATTTATAATACTAATACTAGGAGGAAAAATTCTTATTTGTAATTTCGTTTATATATTTACTAAACATTAAAGAATTACACAAAAACGTGCTAATCTCCAAATTTTCTTGTTTCATAATACAACATAATTAAGTTCAAAAACTTCGAATAACGAATATATTCATATTTAGTGTACATGTTTAATAATATTATAAATAGTACCTACTCCAAAGAGAGTAAGGGTTCCATATTTAACTGACAAAGGCTTCTAAATTGCTGTAAACATTACTTATTACAAAATAGTGTTTTTCTCTGTAAAATTTTAATAGAGGACAGGATGATTTTATATAGTTTAAACAACGTTCTTGAATAGAATAAAGTTTCATCATAAATATTGCTCTACATAAAGATCGGACTTTTTATTATTTTAGAAAGAAAAGTGTAATTTTATTTTCTATGAATTCTTTTATGAAACAATAAAATTGTAAATATCATCATAAATTTACGCCACAAATTCTAATATTAATTTAGACCATTAATACTAATCCTGTAGTGTATGTGAGCAATCGAAAACAGATACATATTTTCCATGATAACATCAACATATCTTAATTGGTAAATTTGATTCATAATAATGAATTTGTGTAATATCAATTAAAATTTCCTACTTTTTTTTGTTTCGAGATACAATTTAATCATTAATGCATGTTCAGTGAACGAATATGAAATGAAACTAGCCAGCGTTATTGCACAAATGAATAATACTATTTATATTTTAATATATGCAATTTATCTACGATTAGGCATTATTAGCTTTAGAGGATTTACAATGGGAGTAGGTAGTGATAAGGATACTTTTTCTAAAGATACACGGAAAGAACTACATTATTTACACAAATATATTATTTATAAAATGTGTAACGTAAATTATATGGGTTACAGAAGTTCATAAACCACCGATGGTTTTAAAAATGCCTCATTTCTAAATAAACAGATTAGGAAAGGGCATAAAATAACAATGGATTTTTGCAAACTGTTCGTAGCAACTGAATCCTGTAGTCAAACAATTACGTGTATACAAGATGATAGTTAAACAATAAAATTTGGATACAAGTTAGCAAATTCCATAAATAAGGATGATATCATGACAACCAATTGGGCTATAAACGTAAATGATTGCATATTTTGCTTAAATATCCCTGAGGGTTTGGGAAGATTCCTCTTCATGTATTCATACCTCCTTGCATGTCTCTTTTTACACTGGATTCCTCGGAGAAAATTGAGCTAAGAACTTCTTTATTTCTGTCCATACTTAGTTTATTTGATGATTATCATATCCCTTAATGGTTTTTGGCTGAGCGTTTACGTGCCCTATCTATCTGCATATCACGATAACGATCAATTAAATTTGTACTACAACATCAGTTCTTCTTAGACAAAAATGAGTTCTCGTAAGATGTATGTCTATATATGGATTTGGCTAAGCGTCATTGAAACATATTACTTAGAAGAATGGCACTCTTGCATTTGTCGTTTGAAATTCTATTTTGTATATTTTCCTGCATTTATTACACTAAATTTTGCATACAACTTCAAGGACGCTATTTACGTGAAAAGTGGTATACAGAACTCTTACCTCATTATTAATGACGATCAGAAATACGTGAACACTTTTTATATCCGTGAAGTGCTAAGTTTATAGGTAATAGGTAAAGACAGTTAAAAAAACTATGATTTGTTGGTCTTCTTGTTATTAAATAAAGTAAATAAAGTATTAAAATTTATCCATTTATGTTTCCATTTAATTCACAATACAAGAATAATATTATTATACTAAAAATCTCTAAAAGTAAATAATTATATATAATTTTCATTTAGTTTATTCATTGTTAATGAAGTTATCTTATTAAGTCATGATGTTATTTATTTACTTCCCACTAACATTCTAACGATTAGAAGCATGTGAGTGAAAGATTATGCTTTTATTTTGTCATCCTTAAATGACTTGGTCCAGATTGAACGTAAATTTTGAGCTTCAAATATATTTATAAATTGTTAAGTCAATATAATTGAACTTAATACAGGTAACTAAGTATAAAATTATGAAATGTTAATTTAGTCATGTAAAAATGATTACAACCTTCCTTAAATCTACATTATGTTAAAATACCTTTTCAATAAGAAATATGTTTTTTATATTTGATTGAACCAATAAAATAATAGGGAAATTCATGTGTATAACAAAATAAATCCTATATGGAAATTAGGAGCTGACTGAATCTTTCAACAATGCTAGGTTGATTAGTACTTTATTTAATATCTTCGTTCACCTAAGTATTAGTTCAAAGTTAACTAGTATACTCTATCATTTATGTATTAATCATAACGCCACAAAAACTTTATATAGTTAAAACCTCATCTGAAAACATCACGCAATAATGATGTCATTATTTGATTCAAAATAACTGTGTTGTGAAGAAATTTCACACTTAATCTTTGGGTCAGTTTCTTAACGAACCAGTAAACCTCCCCCTATAAAAATGACACCTGGCTGCTAAATGTTTTGTACGAGTTGTATTGTCTAATGGATTACAAAGACTAACCATATACTGTCATACAGTATATATATAAGAGAATTTTGAAACCATTGAGTTTATTCTCCGTGCAACTAAATAGCAAACCTACGTAAACAAGTTAATAGTATACCCGACTACGCGTTACGTGACAGGCTTCGCTTAGGAACGAGGCCACGGATGTATCCATAAGTAATATGGTTCATCTCATTGCCAAATTGTCCTAAATATCGCAAATACTACTAAAATATGCTCTATAACTATACTAGAAATACTATTGTCTTCCTTGATGGCACTTTATCCAGGTGAGAGGTATCTCATGGAAGGACGTGCACGATCATCGATCTCGATCTTATTAGGTAGAAATTAAGTTTCATACCTATCAGGCCTAGAGGTCAAATTTTCGAGGGAACTTGGCAGTTATGTTGTGCTAATTATAGGGAAACTAAGGAAAACCTTATAAATGATATAATTTACCATTTTAAAATTATGTAATTTAAAAATATTCTACATTACATTTAAACAAAATCATTTCTCTACATTAAAAAGTGTTTCTTTAATTCATAAGTTATTTTATTCAACCATCATTCGTAAAAAATTTGTGTGTTTCGCCCAGGATGAAATTTTTTAAATTTATATCTAGAGCAATGTAAGTATTTTTTTTTTAATTTTAGAAGTGCATAAAGCAACGAAAATAAAAAAGACACTGTTAGAAAATTAAGTCTGTGTAAAACACAATAATAAGAAATATCTATGATTTGTAAAGATGAATAATATCTCTGAGAGTAAAGAAACCTTCTTTCTCATTCTTAAAATTCTTTCTCTTTGTGAAAAACGCTTGTCTAGAAACAGTATAAATCATCAAGTAAACTTCAAAGAGAAATCTTAAATATTAATTTTTATATGTATGTATTAATTACTGACGCTGATTCTGTAATGATTTAATCGTTCCAGTAAGCATGACCAAAGTTGCGTAGTGACCACACCCAGAAGTCAATTTTTCTATATGTCAAGTAAATCCATTTCAAATGTGTAGAAGCTAAATATTTTATATGAGATCATGTTACAAATAAGGAGTATTCATTACTAAGAGATTCTACCCTCGTTAAAAGCCAGTCATCAGTATTACCGTGTTGAGTTACTTTAACCGTGTTGAGTAAAGCTGAATGACAGTGATGGATGCATGGATCACGTGACTTCAATTGTGTGACTTTAGATCTATACTCACCTTGTCCAATAAAACCGTTAACGTATGCCTTGTAAGCATGTTCCTTCTTACTGTAGTTTTAAATGAAACACCGAAAGCACATATATTTTGTCTTACTATCATTTATCGATTTGAGTTGTATAACGATTATGTTCAAAAAAATTTATGTCATAAATAATAAGTCTAAATATACGTTTAATATACGTTTATAAAAGCGTGGGAATGCAGACAAAGTCTACATAGTTGTTTGCTCAAAACCTGTTAGACAATGATGACGTTTACAGCTTGATAATTATTTTGTGATCTATATAATTTTTGTGCCACTTTAGTTTCTAGTACTTGCTATAACTTACAAAAATATGAAATTGGAATTTTTACTGAGTCATAATGAGCGGTTGAATTTTAAAATGGACACGTGGCAGTATATAAGTATCAATTAAATAACATAACTCTTGTATATAAAAAAATAAATTTCTTACTATTTTAAGTTAAATACTATATATTAATAATAACAAGATAGTAAGTTAATTTAATGTATTCATTTGACAAAATCCAAGCATAATACGAAAATAACACTTTTGTTGGAAATGTACAGTTTAAACACGTTACTATGTTAAAACATGTGTGTTTTAATATAGTAATGACCTTTTTACTCCCAAACATCAGCATTATTCCGTTTAATTTAGTGATCCATCCGATTGATGATCGATTTAAGAGTATCCTTAGTCTTACGGTAGAAGTTTATTACCAAAACGATTGCCTATAACGTAAGTAAAACTAATTATAAATTTTCCATTCCACTAGCCTGTACTCGGTACAGCCTATAGGATGTTTAAACAAAACTTTTATTTTACACTATTCAAAACGTGTTCCAAGTTCTGACGTCAAAGGCCAACGGTTTATCTGACACTTGTATTAACTCAGCTCAAGAAAGCACGAAGCGAGACGTTTTGTTACAAAGTGACGGAGCGTGACACTGACATGTTGTGACGTGTGTTAAATTTTGAACAGATCATTTAGAGCAACTTTCGCTTACTGTGTAGTTTCTACCAAAATGGAAAAGAAAGGGATTAAAATCTTATACTTGGTAATTCACAGTTCAGGAGTTTGCAGTTTTATAGAGCAGTTAGGTGTTTTTTAATGTAGGATATAGAAATGCAATATGGTTCAAAAGTCAAAGTTTAATTTTTTTTAATAAAGATAATTATATTACATTTGGGAGTTCAAAAAGTGTACTTAGAAGAGACTCAGGAATAAAAGAGAACTTAATATTATGGAGGCAGTTAATAAAACACTGTTCTATGGCAGTCTTTAAACGTATATTGCAGAAATTTGATGTGGATCTACAGTGTAATAAATACTAAAGAATGTGCTCATAATTTTACATTGGTAATTTATAGTTCAGAAGCTTAAAATATTATGGATTCAGTTAACAACACTGTAGAACAGTGGTATTTTAACGTAGAGTATATAGATTCGATGAAGTTCAACAATTAATGCTTTCATTTCTAAGGTAATTGAACTAAGGATATATTACATTGTTCTAACACGGTTAGCATGTAATCTAATGTTTGTTTCATTTATAAATTTAGATTCTTCAGATTTTCTAGATTAACCATTTCAATAATTTTTTAACTTACTATATAAGTAAAATATGATATTTATTATTGCACAGATTTCAGATGGTATATGGGCAACTAACGTGTGATAAAATGCCGGAAATTTTAGAAAACAAGCGTAACACATGACAATTAATGTAATACAATTTAGATGTAACTACAACTAAGATCCATTTTTTATTGTAGAAGCAAAAAAACGTAGCCTTAAATATAATTGAAAAAGTAAATTGTTATAAGAAAAGAATATAGAATCAGCCACGCTAAATTTCATACAGGTTGAAATGAGGGGGCCTTAAGAATATTGAAGTGTATTTTCTCCAAATCGTAATTCTATTTGCTTGACATCATTAAATGGACCCTAAGGCACAATAATAAATATATCATCGTCATGCAGATCAAGAATGTTATTTTATCACATCATCACGCCTCTATTCATTTATAATATGGATATACGTATAACCGTTCAGTATGCAAAAGTAAATATTTTGGCTGATTTCTGTACTTTAAACATTTTGCAACTAAAAGTATAAGCACATGTCATAACCTATATCATACGATATAGTACACACTGATTTAGAAAAGTCGGATTCCAAATTAATTACAACCATGTAGGAGATGGGTCGATTTTGTATTATTAATTAATTTTTTACTTAAAGTCTACAGAGACGTTTTAATAATTGTAAAATACATTGGGAGTACAATTTTGAAATATATCCAATAAATATTTGTAAAAGAAATACTACATTACATTTAGCCAGTGTTACTGTCAAAATCAAATGCGGGAAAGCAGAATATGTCCAAAGCAAAGCCCCCTACATTAAGGAATTTTATTAAAAGTCTTCATATATCGTTCATGTTTATTATTAAAAATCTGCAGTGTTGTAAAGTAATAAAACTTTTCCGTAATCTTGTAACCAATAAGCTTCACGTGAACTCTTAAACTACATAACCTCAATGAGTTTGGAGATGTCACAGACAGGATTTCGGTACAAATGGGTATGGAAACAAATACATCCAGGCTTCATTATCATAATTTAATGTAATCGTCAACTTTTCTTTGTACCGAATAACACATGGGGGGTGGTGACTTCTGAGGTCGTAGTAATAAATACTCGAATTGCAAAGTTTACTTCTAAGTTCAATTTAATCAGTGAAACTTACAATCACCACTTTTAGTTGGTAAATTAAATGTATGCCTTGCCACGTTGCTGCCTATTAGAGTACAAGAACTAAAAATGTATATCTGATAGGTGGGCCTAAAATATCCAATGATCTATGCAATTATGCCTACAACGTTTTACTTTATAAAACATTAAGATTTTACTTCCCTTCGCAATGTGTAGACTCACAACCCGGGTGTCGGCGTCTTGGCTCGAGACATTGAAGCTGTAGTCTAGGAACGGTTATTTCTAGTCGGTGATTACTAGAAGAGGAGTAGAAGTTATGAAACTGGTAGCCATCTACTCAAATAATACGTGAGATACGTGAGACAGACGTGAGCTCGCCTAAAACAAATTCGCGACGGTTTTAGCCATTTAATGATACAACAAAATTATTACAACCACGTGCTCGTCAGAAGGACGACGCCACAACTTGTATCTATTTCAATCAAGAAAATAAAAGATCTTCAAGGTTAAGTTACTTTACTATTTACAACTTTACTTTACGTTACATTCATTTTTATATATTTTGCATCAAAGGGCTAATTTAATAATACGGAAAGATAAATTTTACTTACGGACAAGGCGCGCGAGGTCTAATCGGTCACGTAGTTGGGCTGCTACAAAGGGTTAGAACAAAATATTCATACGCGTGCCAATTAGATAGTTACTCCGCCGATAATTTAGTTCCGGAACATTGGATAAAAAAATAATATTAAATTGCACTGGCTGACTAGGTTGTGAAATTTACATTATATAAAATCTAATCAACTAATTAACGGTACATCTTTTATATTAATGATTGGAAATAAAAAAAATTATCAAATAAATAAAAATGCGCTAAAATGTCATGTTTTAAAATTATATTCATTAATTAGGATTGCCTTTATTACATTTTCAAATTAACAAAACTTAATTTTAGGGAAACTTTAAATATTTGTCATTTTACTATTTTGTGATTCATATTGCATAGATTACATTAATAATTTAAAAATAATTACATATCCTACTAAACTGTTTTGATTTTTTATACGTACAATGTTTTTTATTTATTTATTCTACATGCCCATGTGAGGAAGTTGACATGCTTAGCATGATGTTAGCCTATCATGATTTTTATAGTATGTTATGGAAATATTTGACGTAATCGTTTGATTTACACCATTCAGTTTAATTAAAACATTTTCCTTTTTTCATATACAGTTCAAGTGAATACTTGATAGTGAAACCTATCTTGGATGGTAAAACTGACACACACACTAGCTGTGAGTCTAAAACGTATTTTGTTGTTGGCTATAAATAACGACACGCTCCTTTTACCTTCACCCACATTTAAACTTCTTTTTAGCTCAATCTCTGAAAGAAATGTCCAAAGTAGTCGGTATTCTGTCTTAACAGTCTAAAAACCACAAATTTGGATAGATCTCATCTAAAAAATTAATTAAAACAATATTTTGTACAATTATATGTATAAATGAAAATGTAAATGCGCGTTTCTTCACTTTGTAGTGATTTATTCATTTAGATTTATTGTATATGAATATGAAAGCTAAACTTTAATTTAAAATATTAGTTAATTTGATTAGCTATTTCATTATGAAAGATACATTAATTATTTTGGTACTAGATTATAATTTGCACAAAAGAAATTTAAGTATTCGTATGTATATATGTTTGTTATATTCGTTATATTGGTTTTTTGTTTTACTGGGTTATACTCATATATAGTAAGGATATAATATATTTTAAACTATACACTTACTGTTTTATAGGAAAATGTACTTTTAATACGATAATTTGGAATAACTCAGTCATTAATTCGACTTTTTAATCGTCTAACATCAATAAAAATTCATTTATAATATCAGAATTGTTCCAACACAATTTTCACGTTAGTGGACTTATTACCTTGATAATAACAAGGACAATCCACATTAAACACAAATTAACCTAATAAAGCAAGCAGAGCAAGAAAAATTTACTATTGGAGATTTATTGGAACAGACAATATTGCCTCTTAAAGGCTTTTACTTGTTAGTCAGCATTAATGGTAATAGCCACAACATCCATCAGTTACAGCACAAGCTTTATCTCTATGTCATGTTTTAAATTTACTATTATAGATTAATTAAGTATTTTATGTTATCGATTAGACATAGCTGGAACATTGTGTCACCGGTGTAAAGTAGAAATGTTTTATTAGGTCTGCGTTTAATGGAATAGAATCATTAAATAAAGTTATTATTTTCAACATTCTATTTGCTCCTTAGCATATTAGATTCTTAAACACACAGTGATGATTAAAATGTTTTAATTATATATGACGACAATCATGAAGGGTTTTCGGTTCAAACCTTATTGGAAACATAAATGTATGTAAATATTGAAATATTTCGACAAGTTGGAACTAAGTTGGAACAAATTATTAACACCAAAATTAATATTTCTATTTATATATATATATGATGAATCTACGTATGTATTCAAAGATAGGGGTTTTAAAAATTTCAAAATTTTTCAGCATAAATTAAAATAAGAACTTTGTAATACTGACTCTTGAGAAGCGTATTATCTTCAATTATAAAATAAAAAGATTCTTTCCGATCAATTAAACCACAATTAAATCATCACATCTGTCTATGCGTCCACCAACATTAAAAACGTACTGCTAAAAATATCTTAAAGTACATCCAACAATCAAAATGCTTATTTTTTGAAATATTTGTCCTTTTACGTAAAACTGATGAGAGAAGTGCATGGATAAAAACTTATGTTAAATAAATAAATGTTCATTAGTCTGGATTGCAATATATTTACAAGTATATTTTAAATCACAAATGAAGCATACTGTTCTTCATGAATGTAAAGAATTAAAGTATGAGAAATCTATCAAGTTAAAAAAAATCCTGACAATGTTTCAATAGTGAAAAATTGTTTACAGTCACTAATTATATGGGAGGCATTAACATCATATAAACAAATATTTATACCATAACACTGCTGTTGCAATCGTACAAGTATATTTTTAAAGTGTACCGATTGTATTAAATTGTAATTTTGGAGTAACTGGATTACCGGTGGAAGGAGTAGGCCCAGGAGAATGATAAGAACTGGACAGTACAAAAGAGGCTGCTATCAGCGAGGCGCGCATCGCAGATGGCAGTGTTTGATAATGAAATTGAGAGGTGGAGTAAGGTAGACGTGCCGTACATCCCGTCGCAGTTTATCGGAAGTAATAATAACGAGTAGACTTTGAAAGTGCTTAGAGTTATCTTTTTGCTAATCGTCATCGAACCTACGGGTAAGTGAACTTTTTAACTGGGGTCCAGTCAATATTCATTTTTAGTTATTTTGAATAATTTTGGGGAAAGGACTATTGTAAAAATTAAATTTAATGGGAATTTAGGAACTTGTCCTTTTGATCTGTGCAATATAAAAATTGTTTGTGCAGTGAGCACATGTATATAAAATTTGATGTAAAAATACTAAAACAGTTTTGTGGTTGTTACAGATGCTTTCAGCAATTTTAAAATTCTAACACTGAAAAGAAGTAATATTTAAAGTAAAGTAAAGAAAATTAGTAACAAAATTAAATTGAATTTTGAAGATAAAATTAAAGTGAAGAATTGCCAGATCACATTCGAGTGTAAAAGTTTTGAATTTTGAAAATTGAATAAAAGACAAGCTTTAAGAACTTTGCACATTTTTGGAGTGACGAATATATTACAAGTTTGAATTTAAAAGTTATCAAGAAGTTTTTATTTTAATTTTAAATCCAGTAATTATTTTCAAGTAGAGTTTAGTTTTAGTTTGAACTTTATTTCTTTCAGAAGATTTTCGTTCTCCTTTTTTTGAACCTTCACAAACATTTAAATTTCAAAACTAACCCCTCATGTGCCAGTAAAACGGTACATAAATTTTGCGCCAATCTGTTAACTAGTTTCAAACTGCTAACTAGTTTTAAACTGCTTACTAGTTTTAAAGTGCTAACTGGTTTTGAAGTGAAGAAAAACTAGAACTTTATTTTTTATTTAATTTTGTGAAGGACTGAACGTGTTCGATTTTCGTGTAAGAACACTATTGCAAATACTTTTTGTGCACAATTTTACCTGCGTGTATTTTCCTGTAGGTATTCCAAGAACAGGAAGTCGGTGCTACTAGACCACCATCTTGATTAATTAAATATAGAAAAAGGTTTTTACATTGTCATCGTTGTTATATTTATGTTAAAAACTAAATCTAAACATCTTCCACATAAATATAATCGACACTAAAATATAAAAATATCAGATACCCCACACACAGAATCAGGCAATATGAATAAAATGTTATACTACAAAATAAGAAACTATGCAATAAAATTCCAAATGGAATTTGAACTATGAGTATATATTTTAAAAAGTATATTATGTTAAACTATAAAACCTTAAAAGTATAAAGAATGTACCTTAAAAATATGACAAATGTAGAGCAAAGTTTAAAATTGATTATTATAGTGAATATTAACAGTTTTAAAATTTTATTTTAGATTGAAGACCTATATTACTGTACAATATATCATTCCGATGTTTTAAAATATGAGTAATATAAGAAATATGTTTAAGTATAATATATAGTTGTTAATGGTAATTGATTTAATTGTATTTAATGTGTTTCATAATAGTGTTTTAGTTAATTGTAATACAGGGAGATAGTAGGTCAATTACTGGGCAGCCACAGGGGTAATATAAATCAGTCCTGAAGCTAGTGAGAAATGTACCACTATCCTTGAGTAATTAGTTAATTTAATATAAGGAGGAGCGTGAGTAAGTATGCTGTCTGATGAGGAAAGACTTGGTATACACGATTATGTAGGGTTTCTCGCTGTATTTTTATTAAATATTACAAAACATTGATATTTAAAATATGATTTCATCATACTACATCTATGAATATTTCAAATGTTCAAAATGTGCATTGAACATAAAATAAATTTACACCAACACTTATAAAAGTGTTATACTTATGATAACAGACGCATGCATCTAAAAACCACTCAAACTTTAACGAATGAACTACTTTATGCTCTTTAAAATACATAAATCTTAAAAAACCTTATTAACAACTTTATACAAACTTACTGCGATTTTAGTTTTCCTTGAATATTAAGCAACTCGTTATATTTCCAACAAATCTATACATATGATAGAAACTACTGTTTCAAGTTAGATAACAGCAAGAATTGTGTTTGGAATTAGGTTAAAAGATCTAAATCTTAAAATTCGACCATTTCCAATGAAACATAATATTTGAAAATCATTTCTAAGAATAATGTATCCTTCTGTTTAATTTGTCCGATAAGTGAACATTTTGCTGGAAAAAGTGTAAATACTCTAAAAAGTTTACAAAAGTCAACCATAACTTCGTTCAATAACTGTTCTTTTATTGTCATCGGGTCCCATTTAAATTTGGAGTATTTTATCCACTAAACCATAATTTGTTTTAGTACTTCAGTAATTCAATGGATTATTATAAAATAATGTAATGACGCTATATTTTGTTTTATGTGGCATAATATATAACTCAATTAATTAATATTCATATTTGTTCTAATTAGTATTTTTCGTTGTTGCAATTGTTCAGTGGTCATAATTATTATTTAATATTTAATACAGATTAATTAGTGCAAAATTATTTACGATACGATTTTCTTTATTTTTTGTTGTTATAATATTATTGTTATTATTATTTTTTTTGAGAAATCTGTTTCAATTAAATTGATGTTGCCCTTTCTACTGATAATACACTATTGCACTATTGTTATTGGTACCACTTTCGTTATGTTTCACATTGTTTTAGTTTTATCTTTTTATATCTGTTTATTTCACTATGTCGTAGGCATGGTCAATTGCTGAACTTGATTTTTCATACTATAATTTTTTATGAGAATTTATTACTGTTTATTACTAGTCATCTTAAGTATTGTAATTTTCCAAAATGGTTATACCGTGGGAATGTAAATAAATAAATAAATACACTTTTATAGGTTTTTCTAAATGCCAGTTCTTGTTTATACTTGCTTAAATTTAATCTTAGTGTTTTATAATTATAATGAATATAGTTTGTTACTTGTGTAATTGTTAGTACCTTTAATTTTTAATTTTGCCACATTTTTGTACACTACTCTGAAGTATCTTTTCTCAGTATAATAGTTTTTACTGATCGTAACGTTGTTTAATTTATATGTTGCAAATGTTCATATCAACATGCAAAATAATTTAAGTGTAAATGTGTAAAAAAGTATAACCATTCAACGAATAAATTAGAAACTTTAGAAACCGTCTCGTATATTTGCTGATCAACGGAATCTAAGGCGCTGTCCATTCGTCATAAAGCGTAACACTGATACAGAGTAATACCTGTATACAATAAAAGATATCAAGATAACACATCCAGGGCAATAGAAACATCGTATAACATAGCAGGAAAGTTGGCGTCACTCTGAAAAGAACTGTAATTCCTCTCTAACAAGTTTCCATCCTCCATTATAACTTTTGGACCTCACATCTTGGGCTCAATTAGGTGGACTTACATCGGAACATTGTTATAACTTGTCATTATTAACATTTGGACTGTTTTCCTAAACTTGGCTGTACTTTTATTATTATTAAAAACAAATATATATTGCAACTGTTTCAATCAATAATGATCCATTAAAATTCATATTACAGTTTTAGTTGGACATTTTAATTTTCAATAAAAATTACACCAAATATAGGTTTATTATGATTCATTAACCCCCTCCACGGTTCACGTTTGCATGTAACTCATCATATTACAAAATCATTTGTGTACGTCTCGTTTTGCATACACTCGGTACGCTCTTCCTGTATTGCTGGTTGGTGTAGTCCATCGAGCCACTCAGGCTTTGTAGAAAAGTAAGTGGTTCACAACTTTTGTACCACATACTAGGTTATTTGTGTTAACCTCGTTTAAGAACGAGTTTTCCTCCGATACCTGTATTATTTTGTAATGGTGCTTTTGATACTTTGAGGATATTGTGAGTTGAATATTGTCTATGTTCTTCCAGACCACCAGGTGGTGTATCGTGGCTCAAAACCAGTGGTGCTCTGAGCCACGTGAGATGAGAGTAAAGCATTCGTTAGAGTAAGTTCAATAACCAGATTCAATCCTTCATTTCTCATGTTTAAATTTTACTCTTCAAACTAATAATATTATTTGAATTAGCCTCTATCAGAATAATTTTCATCAATCAGAATGTTTTCGATTTCCTAGGAGCAGGACCCGTATACCCAAGATTCATCTATATATTTATCTAATTTACCACTATTTTATTCTAAGAAATTACACACTATTTGAATTCTATAAACATGCAACCTACTTTCTTGAAATCAATGCAAGAACTTCCTATAAGAAATAACTAAATCCTTAGCCGCACTAAATTTTTTAAGTCGTAAAAGAGGGTAGAAAAAAGGGTTGGAAATCCGCACAATAATATTTTTCAAGTCATATTTTAGAAGCTACTACTTGTTTTAGCGGGCTATTGATGTATACATTGCACGGGAAAACAGCTTTCGTTTCGCGTCACCGGCCGTTACGTCACTCCGGATCGCTCTGTATCCGCTAGGGGCGGAATTATCGCTGCCATTTTGAAGTCAGGGCGTTTTTCCGATCTTTTCATTTTCAGTTCATTGGATATCCAGGCGTGCTAGTGAGAGGTTGCTGTCGCTCTTTGTTGAAATTATTACTTCGTGTGGCAGACGGACTATAAATGTATTTCACGACAAAACTTGTTCCGTTATTTAATTGTATTTTATACAATACTTGTTTTCGTAACCCTGTTACTCGTTACTGGTTAATATAAGTTACATCCTGGCGGATTAATAACCTAATTGGCATGCGTATTATTTATTCTATCTCGAGAACTTTGTAGCTGCTGTTCCTGCTGCCGAGTAAAATCTCGCGTGCCTTGTCCGCAAGTAAAATTTATATTTTCGTAATATAAATTAGCCCTTTCATGTAATACATCTAATTTTGAATGTAATATAAAGTAAATTTTTAAATTGTAAAGTAACTTACTTACCTTGATTGATGTTTTGTTTGGCAGATTAATATGGACAATACTGTGACGATGTTCTTCCGATGAGACCACGTTATCATGAATCTTAAGTTGTCTCGATAAATGGGTAATAACGTAGTGATTTTGTTTTAGGCAGATCAACCCAGTATCTGATTAGCTTTGAATCTCTTGTAAAATGTATTAACTTCATGTATCATTTAATAGCAGAATTTAAAGCTCATTGAATTCTAAATAGAATCCTAGCACGGTTAATATTAATTCTTATATTAGTTCACTTTTTAGTTTTGTCTTTAAAAGATATTTTAAAGCATTTACAATAAATTGATTAGACCTTTTCTAGACGACAAAGCTGTAGTGTATGTTACACCTAATGAAAATTATTCTTTCTTTTTATAACTATTTTTTTTATATATTTACAGCGGGCCTTACCTAACATTCACTCAAAAAATAAATTGCTTAAAAAGAGATTTAAAACCAAATTTTGACAAATATCCAATTAATTGGATTATAAAAGATAAATTAAATTTACCGATGTCAAACGATAAAAATATATCGGGTAGAACAAGTCATGAAAGAACAAGATATTTACCATGATTTCTTTCCAAACTTTGTACCTTATTTAACTTATTATAGACTCATACTTTCATATTTCGAATATACCGACAGTTAAAATTAAATAATTATTCCAGAAACACAATATTATTGTGAAAATGATAATTACAAAATGATATAAACGAATATAAACGGTTTTAATAAAAATGTAAAAATACTAGTATTGGTTACTTTAATATAAAGAAGTCCATGATCAGCGTAATATAATAAATGTAAAATAATTAAAAAGGTAAGAGTATTGTTTATAGAAAATATAAAAACATTAACTTTTTATATTTAGCAAACCTACTTTTTCATATTGTGTATATTTGCAGTCCGTTATAAGAAGTAGGTAATTTTGACAATAAGTTGCACGGCCGCATTTCCACGTTTTTAAACTTTATTACAGAAAAACCATCGGCAGGCATGTAAAACATTATAATCTAAGAAAAATATAGTCGTGTGAATTATTTTCCATCTTGATATCTACAAATGGTGATATTCATCACAATTAACATAGTTGACGATCGATTTTCCTCTAAGCGATGATTTCCTATAACGGATTAACAAATTTTATGCTTATAAAATACAAATAGGGTCCTGCACTGTTAAATTTGGCATGGTCGTTTCTCACAGTTATAAATGTTAAATTAAAATTTACTGGTGATGTCCTTTTTGTAATCAACTGAAGGATTAAATTATTACTCTAAACTCCATCAGATTCAGTAACAACAAAGGAAGTGTTGTGACACGTTTAAAAACCTTCTTTCGTGTGTATTTATACTAGGTAGAGGTTAAAGACATCTAAAAAATTTGTACATGTAACTCTGGTAAAATTATTATTTTTTTTTTAACACACTAACCAGCAATCTTGGTTTTATATGTCTGTTAGTTTTCCACAGAAAAACTGGATATAGGTCCTATATTAACAGTATATTTCTTTAATTTGTGACTCTTAGTGATTGGGCTAAATTAAACTATTATTGATATATTTCTTAACATCAATGAGCATTAAAAAATTTATAACTTATAAGATACTTATAAAATAACCTTAGTGGCCCTTATAAAGTGTTTACGAATGGTGTTTTACTTTATTTTGTCGTCTAGATTTTATGATGTAAGGTCACATTTATTTTAGTGGCTCGTTGTCAAAATCGCTACATACAGTAGACATTTACTGAACCTATTCATATCCTGCTATTCCGGGAGTCCTGAAGCCAACGTTAGTTTCTCGTTGTGTTTGTGTGACTCCTGTCTAATCTACTCTTATACTCTTACTAATCTACTCTTACTTTAACTTTAATATTGGATAACTGTAGAGCAACTTTAAAAATTACCATTATTTTTAATATGCTCAAAAATAATGTATTCCAATAGATTTTTAATTATATTTATGGATTTATTAACCAAAATTATGACGTGAGAGAGCTGTGTCTCTATAATGGCTTTTGGAATGATAAATGGTTAATTTTGAAGGAGCTTTTCATCAACCTCCATTGTTATTTAACGATAGAGATAAGGAACTTGTATAATGCACTTGAGGTTTACGTACTTTAGAAAAAAAATACTCAACGTACTGCTCTATTCTAAGTTTGTATAAACACTATAAAGTATGTAGATACTTAGAGTTTTTTACTCAGATTATGTTTTATTAGGATTAAGAGTCCTGTTGTAACATATTGTTACTATTTAAAGTTATTAAGCATCATGGTGGTGTGTGATTATAGATATTTTTGATCAGTGTGTAAATTATGGTAGGTAACAGCGACAAAATATAAATGTGTATTACTTATATAAAACAAAGTATGTAATACGTTATATCGGTAATTAGTATTGCGATACAAACACAATTTAAAATAATGGTAATAGCTGGTTCAGAAAAAAAGATAAAATTCATTTTGTTTTCTTTACACACTTTGTTGTAAAGGTACTACTCTGATATGTAGTTTAACAATGTTATTCCGACACAATCAAGGCTCCCGATATTCCTTTGATAATGTCTGAGTGACAAATATCAGCTTAATATACGAACAAAGTAAAACATTTAAGTTGATTTATTGGGGAAATTGTATACAGAGACACCACAGGAAAACACTAATACAGTTTATGTTTATAGGTACAAAAATGTGTTCAATGTATGTCAATCCTGGAACAGATTCCGGTTCAATTCTTAAGTTCGCATTATCTTATGTTTGGATGTAACGTTGGTTCATTTCAGTAAAATATATGATTAATTTAATAAAATATATGATTATGTTTTATAGTATTTGTATATAACTATTGTATATACTTTTTCACGAAAACAATATTTTCTTTTAGAAATGTGATTTGGAAGAAATGAGATTGAGTTAAATATTCAATACATAAATAGCATGCTGTGTCACTTAATAATTAATAAATATGTTTTTGAACGAAAATAAAAATAAATTTTTTATAGTTATTGTACTAGAATTTGAGAAATATGGGGATTAATTTCATTTCTAATCCGTCCTCTCGTAAGGCATATAGTAAATTTTTAAAATCAATTAGGATTTTAAAAGCATTACAGAATATATCAATATTTTTAAATTTACAAGATTTTGTAGTTTTATACTTGCTTTTTTCAATTTACCACTGTTATCAAATCAAAGGTACAATCCTTTTTTAATCCACTTGTTTTACATTTATATTGTGATTTCCTTCTAACATATATCTTTACAAAAATTTCATGTAACATAATATTTAAAAAAACATCCTTTAAAATGTGTTCTATTCGAATTGAGAAGTGCAGACAGCATTATTTTGTGAGGAGAAGAAAATTATAGTGGAAAATATTTTTATATATTATAGGCCTACTATAAGTTATTTACGACTGTAATTGAGCTATGTGCAGTTTTATTCTTTTTGTATCTTAATAAATATTTTTTCGTTATTTTAGTTGGATATTTGTTGAGCAAGTATCATCTTATATATCCTGTTAAATAAAAAAAATTATTGTATAATACAATATAGTTTTTAACCAATGTAGGAAGTCTGTTTAAGTAAATGAAATGAAATTTCTGTGCACCTCGCGTTAGCGTAGAATTGTTTTAAACTCGCTTGGTTTAATACATTTGGTAAGCTACACAATAAATTTGGTTTTATTATGTTTCATACATCTACACCGTAGTAAAATATCGAATAACTTTAATTTGAACACGGTTTGATTTCAATTAATTGAAAAATAACTTTATTGCGAATTTTGTGTACCATCCTGTACATCAAATACTACTGAGAGGTCACTCTATATAGAGTACCCTCTCAGAAGACAGAGCCTCTGTATAGAGTGTTTGGTAATATATATTACGTCGGCTAAAGATGTACCTAAGGAATAAACAGGCTGACTGGACCAGCAGCATTGAATATTCACAGAGACATTTAGGTGACCAGTTTAGAGTTAGTTGCTGTACTGTACTACAGTCGGGGCCACCAAATTAGGCGGGTGGGTGGAATTGCGCCGTTGCCAGATTGTGCAAACATCGTGTAATAGAAGAATCCCTGAATTGTATCCATTTTAGAGCATGATGTTGTTTGCCTTCTCCTGAGATTCTGATGACATCTTACAAGTTACAAAGATGAAAATCGTATTATTGGCTTCAGGAGAGACTGCTGATGATAACGGTGTATAATTTTTGTATGTAAATACAAAAATGTAATTTTTAAATCCTAAATACCTACAAACCAATTTTAATTCATTAACATGGTGTATTAAACATTTCAGTAAACGAGGAAGTTTTTTATTTTTTAGTTAGAAACATTTTTCTTGTGGCAAAGTTTTAGACAAAGATATAAACTTTATTTTTTGTCCCAAACAAATTTTTCTCAGTTTACTAACTTCGCTGGGAAATGCGTGCAAACCTAAATTATTAAAATCAAACACGCAGAGCGATGCGTGCGCCGTGCGTATACACACAATTTCTACTCAACTTTTTTTAATAGCAATACTTTACTTTCTATTATTTTTATCATTACTCAACTATAGTACTATGTATTGTAACCATAGCGAAAATTAAATAAATATTTTAAGTTTAGTAAAAATAACCATGTTTAAAACAATCTGTTTTGCCTTCCTTAGCAAAATTATTTTAAATATAAACATTTTAAACACGTGTAATAATAGAAATAATAAAGAAACATTTTAAAGTAATTATTATTAGACAAAATTCAGAACGTTAACTACAACACATTTAGTTTGACTATTTAAATCACTTTTTTTAATACCCTCTAATCGTCTCCTTTTCACAGGTGTTTTTTTCATTTTCTCGTGAACTACCAGCTTCCTCCATTTTTAGTATGTAACTACACTCACTAACTAGTCAGACAGTACAATACGACTGGCACTGGCACTGGCAGGGTGGCGAGTGGAAGCTGCAGCGTCGGCGCGCCCCGACGCTTGGACTAGGCAACAATGTGCACACAGCGTTGCCAATTTGTGCCTGAGAGCGACCGATTCTCGACCTTCCTCCGCTTCACCGGTCCCATACGTGGCAACAGCGCAAATCCACCCACCCGCCGTAGTTGGTGGCCGTGACTGTAGTTCCAAGTATTCATAATACTTTGTATACATTTTTCAAATTAAATTTCGATTTTCAAAATCAAAATAGTATTTTTAATCACAAATAATATTATAATGATGTGCTATATTACCATGTTGTTTAATTATAATGAAATAAAAATAAAACCCAAACCGCTTATCAATTATTCCAAATTACTGACCTTACTCTTTAATGTAATGATTATGTAATAATGTTCTGCAAAAGTAACACTACTCATACAAAACTTAAAATTAAAGCATATAATGGTGAGGTCTCTCCCACCAAAAGTATGGGTGAGCCCCTACTACAAAGTGTATCAATATTTGCAACTCATACAGGAAATACTTGTTAACAATTGCTAAAAAATCTTCCTCTGTGAAAAAGGACATTTGGAATTGATGTGGTTATCATGTACGTGTTTATTTGTTTAGATTGCTAATTTCACTAAATTCAATTAAGTGGTGTTATACTTACCGATGCCGTTAACTATAAGAACTGAGATTGTGATTTTTTAGTTTAGTTCACCATCCTCTTAGTGTCAGATTCCAAGAGTCAAGTCTGTGACAGCGTCAGATTCCGGACACTGCTCCATTTTACTTTTTTAAGAGGAAGGTAAAATGGAGCTAAACTCAATATTCACATTGAATGAGTCCTTCCCACCATACCTTCGTTGTCTGAGTTTGTGGCAGTTTTCCTAGGCATTTGTACAAGCAAGTAATGAAAGCAAGATAAAAGCGGATCAATAAAGTATAATTAGTCAGTAGCATTTATGGTTCAGGTTCAATCGAACTGTAAACACGAATGTGTACTTTAGTAATGTGTAGCATGTAGTTCAATTTTCTGTAACTGATGCAGAACGTACATGCTTACTATTTACACAACCATCTTCCTTGGAACTGATTGTTGATATATTCTGTTCACAGTTTGTTTTAATGTATTGATTCCACGTATTTCTTCAATGTTTTAATTCTGATACGTAATCTCTTACCGCTAGAAAAATTCCAAAATTAATTTACTATTAATTTTATGTTATATTAATAAGTACAAACACACACACACACACACACACACATACACACACACACACACACACACACACACACACACACACACACATATATATATATATATATATATATATATATATATATAAATGTCAACGCAAGGCTTACACACAGTTTTTATGACTACTTCGTTTCAGTTTAAATAAATCATTTCAAATTTAATTTTATTAATTACGAAATCGGTATTAATAATGAGATTTATAAAACCAAACAGAACGACCAACAATAAAACTAGCGATCAAGAAAGAATGTATTTCTAATTTATTACAACGAAGAAAAGATGTCCATTTGGTATCTAATAAACTAAAATGTTGAACAATGGAAAAGAAAATTAAAATTTGAAAAAACTGTTGTTTGGTTAACGGTTCCATCCAAGAAAGAAGAAGCTTGGAAATCTTTTCCTCGCAATGTTGTTTATTTAAAAAATAATTATTCCAGTGATATATTCTGTAAAAATATCTCTTAAATATTTCTTTCCTAGTATAAGGTATTTAATCAAAATCAGTGTGAGCAGTAGTACTTATGGTCAGTTACTTTCTTGAGTGGTCAGTTTATAATTGCTGTATATAGGGAAACCAAACTTCGCTCGATATTTATTTCGCTAAATCGTGTTTTGTGATTCATTTTATGGTATACTTGTCCGCAAACGATAAAACAATAAAATCCATGACTATTTATTTTTCTCACCTTCTTCAATAAAGGATGCTAGAGCAAAAGATTTCTTTAGCTTTCTTATTTTTTTATGAAACTATTCCAAATATGGGCGACTGTTTAAAAGAAAACGTAGCCTACTAATTGATTTGAAAATTTTCGTTGTCTTTGTTTTTCTAATCGGTAATCTCATTGCTCGTAATTTATCAGTAGCTACACGTTGTACGCACTTTAATAGTACGTGCAGGACGAAGTATATGAAATAGATAAATAGACTTGATTTTTAAAGGAGTAAAATTATTCATCTACTTTTGAAATAAAGGATATAAAAATTTCCTTTTGGACCTTCGTAAATAAAAAACATCAGCTCTGAGGATTGACTTACTAGTATTGTTATGATTCGTACGTATATACAAGAACTGCTCTTTAAAGGATTGGTTTATTTTAAATGAAATGAAATAAAAAATGACTTTATTAGAGGCGAAGTTAGGACTATAAAGTCCTCTCTACCTCATAACCTCAAAAATGTATGTGTAAAATAAATAAATTTAAAAAAGGAGAAATTTCTTACTAAGCTGTCTCACTAATAAATGTCACAAACATTATTGTACTAATATTGGGCAATCCTAAGACAAAAAGAAAATGTGGTGGCTGATAAATATTTAAGAACAAGCTTATATAGAATATATATATGTATATATATATATATATATATATATATATTTATATACATATATATATATGTGTATATATATATATAGTATATAGGCTTGTTCTTAAATATATCTCAGCCACCTAATGTTATATTCGTATAATACATATAATATAATATTATATTACATTATAAAACAACTATGTTAAATTGAGTATATGTTTAGATAATAATTTGTACAGTTACTGAATTCCCATACCTCAAAAGGCCAACTCTTGAGGATTACGTAAATAAGTTAAATGAAAAAACTATCTATTGGTTTACAGTTATTATTTTTTATAACATAATTCTTTAAAAGCCAATGTTATCGTCTAGGTTCTCTATAGCATATAAATATTTATTTAAACGTAACTTTTATAACATTTCAGATCCTATTTCATTCACTCTTTTTTGTTACACTATTACTAGATAATGGATATTCAACAATTTCGATCTTATGAAATAGTGTTCATTCAGTTTCTATTCACTCAAAGATATGTTTTTATAAAGTTGCTATTCAAATATCTATCATCTCATATAATTAATACATCAGTGAGAACATTAAAATGCTTGTTTATAAAAATGTAATGTGCAACATTATATAGATTATTAATTGTCAAAATATCGTTATAAAAATATAATTGGTATAATAAAACATATAACAACATTATTAGATAAATTTCGTATATCAGACCTTTACAAAATTATGTAATTGGATTTAATTTTAAATTTATAAAATTTAAAAGGATAATATTGTTTTCAAATAGTTCAATGTACATATGAAATGGATTTTTTTTTGGAACGTTAAAAAGTTTTTCAACCTTTTATTAAATATAATTTGCCTTATGGAATAACTGTGAAGGAGATCCTAATAACGTTTCTAACACAATGATTACAAATCATATTTTATGTGAGGTAAATCACACAGAGAAGAAATGGATGACAAATATCGACAGCTCGCTAAGCTATGCGGAATCGTGAAGAGGGTTCGACAGCATTTGAATATATAGGTGGTATTAATTTTGGGGCTGTCTTTTTCAAATCTTCGCGTTAAAAAACTTTGTAAATTTAGTTTGAAATTCATATATAGAAAATTGAGTTTTAGTATCGTTTTATCCCGCATATTTTACTATTTTCCAACACTAACCTACAACATGAAAATGGAAAGAAGGTAGTAATACTTAGGAACGAAAGAGGGAGTTAAAAATGTATTATTCAGTATAATGCATACAATCAAGTGTTCATCCCTCTAACCCTAATAATAAGAATAGTAATTTACTTTCTACATATAAAAATTTTATAAATAATAACTTTTTCAGTTTTATTTGTTGTTTATGCTCTAGTTTTAATATTGTTTACGGTTAAAAAATATCCTTATTGTTGTACATATCATGGTTACGCTTTATATTATATTTCTGTTGACAACTAGAAATAAATCATTTCTCATATAAATTAACATTAACGCTTGTTTCTTTTGTATTTGTTTCTTATATTGAGCCCCTTCTATCTAATAAAATAGCTCCAAGGGTATGTTCAGTTTTATAACATTTTTAAAATAGATAAAAATTTTGACAATTAACGTAGAGCGTTTTTGAAAATGTGTCTAATTTGATTTTGCCGATTAACATTTTGTAATAGGATTTGATTTTTTTCCATGTTTCAATGATACAAAAGCAGCAACGCAATGTTTTAAAATATGCAACATATTATTTTCTCAGGTTTATAACTACCCTACGAACGTGTAACAAAATAGTTAGGTTTGCTATTTGTGATTTAGATTGTAAATTTCCTTATAATTCAATATACCTTTCAGTTAAGTTTCTTTTTTACTTTGTATTTAGACCCAATGGCATATCCTTATTAAAAATATCAAATAAATATATGTTTATTAGGACATAAATATATGCAATAAGTTGTATGGATATAAATAATCAATAAACAAAAATTATTAAATGTTACGCTTAGAAAATGAAACAGTTACTCTTTTTTATTTCTAATTTTGTGTGATAATACTTATTCAAGTACAAACAAAATATTTTAATAACTAAAAATTTTATTGCTTTAAAATAATATTATTCAGAATAAACTTGAAATCCACGATATGCAGAGTTCAAATAGTCTTTATATATTCGTAATTTTAATATGTAGACCAAAAATCCATTGTTTAATTCATTTAAAGTTTAATACGCATAAAACGATTAACATATTGCATTAGATTACCTACAATTAAAATATTTGATAATCATGATTCAATAGGGCTTGGTATAATCTTTGTTTTCTCTTTTCATACAGCATAATTATTAGTTACATTTTACTCAGTTACATTTTATACAGTGATTGAGATTTTAATTCGTTTCACTTACTACAAGGAATATCACCTCTTTCTAGGTAGAGAACCAAAATGGTGCTTTTAGACAGATTGCTATCAACTGTGTATTTTATTTAAATATGAGGAATAATTGGTTTTATATTAATTATTGTTGTAAATAATTAATACCTACCATTATGATATTATAAACGGTAATAATATTTTGTAACCAATATTTTTTAATGAATATCTCATCTATATTAGTCGGAAGAAAGACAGTTTTTAATTTTGACTCTTATCTAAAAATATCAAACTGTAGATGCATTAGACGATAACTAAACTTATGTAAAAAGTTACTTATGTAAAAAAAAACACATTTACGTAACACTTACAAATACTTCCATTATGTTATATACCTTGTAATATACAAGATTTTTAGTAGGATAAATTTTGATAGAAGGGAAAATTATTTCGATGTAATAAATCCAAATTCATGTTGGACAGCAAATTAATTTATTATATTTACATGTATACATATTTTGATTCATTTAGTAAAATACCCTTCATAAAACCTTTGCACTAATGGCCTTCATCTGGAAACCTTTTTTGTTTGAGAATAGCTAACAAGCTTAATTAAGAAATGAATAAGTAACTTATCAAGTTTATTTGTAATTTGATATTGTTTACGGAAACTGTAGTGTTCACTAGTATTTCCGCAATGCTGTAGTATAACTTGTATGTTGAATGAAAACATTAAAATATATATAAAATAAACATACATTTTTAAAAACTACCTAAAATCCCCAAATTACTTTTTGTTTTGCTTTATAATGCATATTATTTGAGATACACCTAATACTCTTCTTCCTAAAGCTTTAATCAGCTGCCATCTTGAATATTTAAGAGATACCAGACAAACTAAGGAATCACACACACAGTAGTTTTATGAAACCGAACTAGGCCTTTTTATTAAGTCCTATTTTAATTAATCTTTTAATTACGGTTAAAACCACTGGGCAAGGGCCCAGTTTCGGTTATTGTATTATTTTATTATATTAAGAATATCATTTAAATATCTGAAAGCTCTTACAGTTATAAGAACCACGTTTATGGTCACACAAAGAGTTACGTTGGCCTAACTATGACATGCTGTTGTATTAATAACCATTTTCCAACATTCTCATATTTCCAAGAGTCATACAGTTTATATAAAGGGTTTTAGTTAAGTTGGTGAACAATCAATAGTAATAGATTACTACAAGTATACATTTTATGGTGGCAGATAATGAAAAAATATAGTTTATTCTACATTATCTTATTAATGTAAATCTTTATTTATACCATTTATTTGAATTATAGTTTGCTTCATGTTGAAATATTAAATTATTGTGTTACAACAAAAGCATTTCGCTGTTTTTCCACACCAGTTCCAAGCTGTTAAGTCCGTTGTAACCGGCAACGTGGTTTATGTAAGCTCCAAAAGCTTTGAAGCACTGGGGAAGCTTCCTTAATTAATAAACGACCACAATAATAGCAATTTGCTAGAGAGCTCTAGAAAATTGGTTCTTGCTTATTTTCTAACTGTACTTTCATATAATACTCGAGTAGTTAAAGTTCCATTTCTTAAAATATTATATTATCCAAGTTTTAGTGAAGATTATGCATTGAATTTTACGTCCTATATTTTAGTCTGTATTGGGTAAATACGAGGTGATCTTCGCTTACTACTCACATAACGTTATCTATTCACTAAAGTTACAAGGGTCAGAGTTTCAAAATCTGTGGAACCTACCGTTTATCCGATTTGCCGCCAATTTTATAAATCAACCAAAGTTCATAACTTAAATCTTTCAGTATACCAATATCACTAATTTCTTGCAAAAGCTGCACTAAATTTCCCATCTAAACATAATATATAAATATTGTATACAAATCCCGTCCTGATCATAACACTTTAATAGTAACGGTTTCAGGACAGTTTGAAAAATAAAAAAATATTTTCTTGCATTTTCCGAATTGTATCACTGTCTGCTTATGTAGTATAGTATCAAAATAATTGGTTGTACTTGTTAGTATTGCCAATTAACAATGACTGTTATATTTATATTAAATACGGTGCAAGTACAACCAATTATTTTGAGTTTCATATGCATAGGCATCCTGCACATATAAATGTAAATACTCTAGTCTATTTAACGTTAGTATTAATCGAAACAATCCACAACATATTGTTTCCTTAAGTAACATATTACGTTCGACTATTTATTTCAATAGTTTTAGTTATCCTTAGACATATTCGATGGAAATTCAATAATCAGATGAAGTAAACTGATACAGTTGAGTACAGAAGGAACAAGCTACAAGTGTCTAGGAACTTTCGAAAAAGATCTTAGGATGAAGTAAAGGACAAACGGATAAGAAGTTTTATCTGTAGGCCCCAAAATCAATAGGGTCATTCTTCCATTTATGTACCAACTTTAAAATATCTGGAGCTTTCCATTATAGAGTTATCGCAAAGAAAAACTGGCGTACGGATGGATTGACCATGGGCCTTTTGACTCCAAAATCAATTGAAATTTCTAGCAAAAAGACTGAATGTACCAAGTTTTAAGTCTCTAGGACCTTTCTAACAAACACGTTGCATAGAGTGGTAGAGAGACGGGCAAACAGACAGAAGGAACATTTAGATCCCTTGACAATAAAAGAACAAAGACAAATTTGTGTACCAGCTTGACAATATCTAGGACTGCTCTATTGACAGATATTTCACAGAAAGATCGATATACGGATGGATTGCTTTTTGGTCCGGTAACTTTAAACTCAATAGTGTTTTCCGTGCTCTGATACAACCCGTATATAGTTTTAAAGTTCTTGCCCCATTTCTATAAAATTTTTTGAAACTGACGGGCAATGACAAGCCTGTCTAGTTCCTGATGAAACATCCAGAAGGAGTAAAAAAGGAGAAAGTATAGCAGGGTTGATGCCTATAGAAAATACAGCAAAATAAGTTCCCCTAAAGAACTCTACGAGTATACAGTCGTTATAGCTATTATCTATTATATGTTTTATGATTAAAATATAAACTCTGTTAACGTAAACATAAAGTGGAATGAGGAAGAACTTTCCAAATTTCATTTAATAAATTACAATAATGAATTTTAAAATTGAGAACACTAATATATTATAAAGAAGTTATATTTTTTCTAAAAGATAAAACAACCTTATACAGACTTTTTCTGTAAAAAAACTTACTATAATTAAACAAAACTTTGACACTAAAGAGAGGAATAGTCATAATATAAGGAGCAAGATATAATTTTAATATTATATAAATATAAGTTATTGGAATAGTTAATATTAAGCATTGTAGTTTTTAGATAATTTTTATTCCAGATTAATCCATTTTTGCAGATTATTTCAATTACCAATGCTAGTATACCTATTACTTACACGTGTGGAGGTTGGTTTAAGTACGTGAAGCTAAAATGTTTTTGTAAAACATTTTTTTATTCACATTAGTTTCCACGTTCTAGTAAAATTCCACATTCCGAACTACTGATGATCGAGTTTTTTTATAGGTATTCCTCTATCAATGTCACAAAATATCAGGTTGGAATAAGCAAATGGGCTGTGGCCCCCTTAAATAAAATAAGGAACAAACACATAACTATTCTTCTAGTGTAATATGATCTATGGTGCACTGTTTGAATAATTTAATCTCACATATAGATTAAATTTAAATATATATATATATATGCATGTATGTGAGTATTTGTGTGTTCGTTTTTGTTAAATATGTGTACTGATATTAAAAAAAAATTCCACACGGTAAAAAAAGACTTTTCTACTTGAAATGCCACATACGTTGGATCTTTCTTAATAAGAAAGTTATTACTTTAAATAAATATTTTACACAATAAAGAAGCTATCGTTTCTAATCATTGAAGCTATAGATTCAATGGGATCTATATTATTTTAGGTTCAAGTGTGTTTACAAAAATAAGAAACATCTAAGAGTTTTCATATGTTTAATACAATTTAAACATCAAAAGAGAAAGTTGTTTAAAGAGGCCTGTACAACGAGTTCCACATGTAACGGACTTTATTATATCATCTTTGAATACGCACTGAGTTACATTCCTTTCATAGTTTCCAAGAATGCCTTATATTTCTTGGAGATAATTGTCCATAAAATTTATTATTTTTCATCATATCAAAACTAATATTACACATGTTATTCAGGTAGTCTGATTACTAGCGCCTGTATACTATGGTCAGTTTTATAGCGTTGTAAGTTAAACTTTTCCTGAAACTACATCATAAGTGCAGTGATCCTAAGTGTTGAAAAAGCTCGATAAAAATGTTACTCCCTATGATTTTAAAAAAGAATCCCGAATGTCTTGGCAATCGAATTTAACGTAGCTATAGATTAATTTGATGTAAATTCTGTGGTTTCGCCAGTTTTTTTTCATCTTGCATATTGTTTGAAATCATTTGCAGCGTTTGAAATCGTCTGAACAGATATAAAAATAATTCTGTTTTAAATAACGAAGCTTTGCATCGTTTTGACATCAGATACACCTATAATACAAAATGTAGTGTAATCTAGGTGAAAAGGATTTTTTAATTACTCATCATATGCACTATTGGAGGAATATGGAATCAAGCCAATCTCATCATTAACGTTCAATTAACCCTCACTAACATAGCTACATTACGTGTTGGAAACAATATTGCTCCACTGTACTTAGCGATCGTCTTTGTCGTGCACTCAGTTGTACACCTGAGAAGACGATGAGGATACATTTTCACCTAGATTGTACTATATTTTGAAGTCTATATTTTAAGATTCTTCGTCAATTTCATTTGGATATCGTGAGACAAACATGACTACAGATTGCAGTAGTAAAGTCTGCGACATCGTCAGACCTCAGATGCTGCACTAAGATTAAGGTGAACTGGAGCAAATTCAACATTCACTTATCCAATTTTGTCTTTGCACAAAGAGCTCAAGAGACACCGATCTTACTGGACCTTGATATTTTGCAAATCTTTACCTCATAGTGTTAATGTAACAATGCAAAATTAGTCTTAAAAAATTCAATTTGAGTGCATTTATCAATAATTATTTGTAGCTTTAATTTAAAATAAAACCCTGTAATTGACGTCTAAATTTAACATAATCGTATGTTTACCGCAATTACGGACTATTGTAAACTCCTTATTTATTTAGTATTTAATATGTTTTACTTACTGCATTTGCTAATATTTTTATCTTTTTGATTTTTGTACAGGATATAAATTTTAATAATAAAATGTATACGGACAACTAGTTTGTGAAAACTGTTATGATTTTACGTTAATTTGTGTGTAAATAACATTTAAAAAGATGATTTAAGGCTTATTTATAAACGACATTTTTTCATACACCTTCAAGTCTCATAAACATGAGATTTTCCGAATTGACGTATTAGAAAGTAGACGACACATAGTAACAATGGCTCGTTACATATAGTGTAGCAGCTAATTTTATTGGTTGTGATGTAACTTTATTACTACAATAAAAAAAACTTTTGCAAGAAAATAAAAGCCTTTATTTCAAAATGAAAATGTGAAACAATAATAGAAGTTTGTGAAGTAAACACAGTTACGTACGTCTCACAGCCTTAAATATGAGAATTTTTATTAAATGTTAAGAACCAAGTTCCCTACCCCGTGGTTCTTATACGCCGAAATATAGTAGCCTATATGCAAGTACCTAAGAGACATGGAACTGCTAGAGGCAGCCAATTTAGTAAGGTCAACGGTTTCTAGAGCCACGGCAGCTGGAGAACTAAAAATATGAGCACTTAAAGGCTGGTAATGTACAGATTTTAGAGATAATTTAAGACTAGAATTTAGTATTTCTTGTGACAATCGTCCTTCAGAAAGTTATGTAAATGAATGGTTATTTGTGTATAATTTATTGTTGCAGGTTAAATATTTTATCATGATCTTAATCATATCTGTATTATATCATTAAACAATTTTAAAAGAGTTATGTACTTCTATAATATTATTTATACTGTTTATATTTAAAAAATACTAATTCATTTCCCCTCTTTCATTGCTTGGTTTAATTACGTTACCAACCGGCAGCGTTTCAGCTTACCAACCGGAGAAGCTGTAGATTCCTATTAAGTCGTATTCATGATGGTTTTTCCTTGTATCCTGTTAATGTTTATATTTTTAACAACATCGAAAGAGAACGAACATAACCTCCAATCACACACATGTAGGAAACTAGTGCAACTAACGTATACTATTCACATCAAAATCACAATATGAAAAACTAACAAAAAAATTATCATAATAAATGATCAAAGAAAAAGGAGGTAACTGATTAGTTCTGCCAACTAAGAGACATATAACAAATCTAAGTCGTGGAGCGGTCAAACATAAAAATCTAATATTCTTTTACGTAAAATGTTTAGTTTTTATTGTACTAGTGTACTTGGATTTCAAAAGTTTTAGAACACGTCATCACTATTCTAATACGAATATAAGAAAATATACATTTCTACTAGAGTTATATTTAAAACCCTTTCAAAATTTCCCAAGGTAATGTTATTGTTCTCCGAGTATTATAACTCCCTAAAGCCAATCAATATATTTGGACGAGAACTCATAATGTCCACGTAAGAGTATATAACATATATATATATATATATATATATATATATATATATAAACTTTTTATAAATGCTTTGAACCGTAGAGAAAGTAGTTTTCCAAGCCAACATTGGAACTTAAAATACATAGATCTACATATTCAGGATTTCAAGCTTTGCAATTCAGAATAAAAAATTATGAAGTTATATTATTTACAAAATTATTGTACTTTAATCTCTGTTAAATCAGTATTGACGAATATACACATATGCTGTCTTGTATAGCTATTTAGAAATGTTATAATATGTTTAATCCTAATAACTCTTTTACGACGCGCATTAAGGTTACAAATGAGAAAGAGAAATTGGTTGCTAGAGCTTGTAAGACACGAAAACAGATTGCGAGGTGAAAGTTGATGGATGAAGACAAAGTAAGCAATTCTGACTAGGTGGCCTTCTGCTTTGAATTCTTTGTACAGATATTTTCTTGTGTACCTCATTAAGAGTGAGAATGTAATTTTAATAGTTAAAATACAAAATAACAGTAATTAAATATTTACATCTTAAATAATGAAATACTATTCAAGATCAAAAGAGTATAAGGTAGTTTTGATTACAATTTTCCGTACATTACTAGTTAGAAATACCCCTATAAACTTTACGCTAGGCTAGCTCTCCTAATAAATTTCTGCAACATCAGAAAAGCAATGTTTCTAATAGGAGAGAAAATTCCTAATGTATTTTATCGGTTTTTAATTCATCATAACTCAGAATACAGATGTCTTATTTTGTTGTAATTGTAGAAGTAAATAACCAATAAATTATTAGTTTGAACATTTAGTATTCTAGGATAATAAAACTGTATGGAGTTACCTTTTTGTAGTATCTATAGTTGAAAACAACATCATATAGTGGTTTTAATTTGTAATTTCATTACGTGTACTCCAAATTCAACTGCTCACAACAATGAATACAAAATTTAGAATTAAAACAATGACAAAAAAAGCAAAAGCCTATAAAAAATTGGCTTGCAAATTTGCATAATATTTTATCCATCCTAACCCATTATCAATAATTAACGTATCTAATAAACAAGAAAGTAAACTTAACATATTGTAAACAGAGAAGAAAAAGTTAGTACTATATTAGTGTAATATCTACAAGTCCTCAACTTCAATGATTACTCGAGTGTATATTTAAAATTTAAGTAATCTGCTCCAAATAGAAGAAGCTGGTATAATTTGACTCCAAAATAGTTAATATTTGATTTCCTGAATGTCCTTTTAACTCTCTCTCTCTCTCTCTCTCTCTCTCTCTCTCTCTCTCTCTCTCTCTCTCTCTCTCTCTCTCTCTCTCTCTCCTCTCTCTCTCTCTCTCTCTCTCTCTCTCTCTCTCTCTCTCTCTCTCTCTCTCTCTCTCTCTCTCTCTCTCTCTCTCTCTCTCTCTCTCCTCTCTCTCTCTCTCTCTCTCTCTCTCTCTCTCTCCTCCCCCTCTCTCTCCCCCCCTCCCTCTCTCTCTCCCTCTCTCCCTCCTCTCTCTCTCTCTCTCTCTCTCTCTCTCTCTCTCTCTCTCTCTCTCTCTCTCTCTCTCTCTCTCTCTACTATTCAATTTAAAAAAAAAATATTTTCTTAGGTTCGGTAATGTTATTTCTAATTACAGCTCAGTGATGATGCTGTGATTTTACTTTCGTAAATTTAGTGCAGCTCGTTAAAAAAATAATAGAGTAAGTGTTCTATAAATTGTGTAAAGTCAATTTAAATGTATAGCATTCGCAATTTTTTAAACCGTGAAAAAATGTGTTTTAAATATGTCGATGAATATTATTACGCCCAATATAAAAGACACATTATTAGTTAAAGTTGATCCTATATCTCCTTCGTACTCATCTCCTTTAGGATGTACTGAAGTTATGGACAAATGCTAAGACTTTGTTTTGTTTTAGACTTAATAAAGGAAGATAAAGAGACTCATCATGTGATTCATAGACGTTACAAAGAGAATTACGTGACCCACACTACTTACTTGATGTTGCTTTTAATCCAGTAAAGTTCTTCAATAATGAAATAATAATTAACTAATATTATAAAATAAATTAAAATAAAACTATATAAAAAATAACAAAAGAAATTATGTAATAAAATAAAATAAAAATCATTACCATTATATAATGATTTGAAAACCAAGTGATAACCTGCCTTTTAAACAAAGCATATAGTTGCGCAATACGTAAAGTGTCATGTTTTATGCCTATATTCTTGGTCGAATTATAGTCTAAATTTTATTAGCCCTGTTTATTACAGTGCGTGTATCTAAATTGCTCCAATTTTTTAACATGTCTTAACCATAGTTGTTATTGTCTGAAGAAGACTGTTAACGACTTGACTGCAGATATCCATATTATCTTAATTAGCTATACGTATCATACGTAACAGTTTATATTCCAGGTGGTGTTCAAGTTTTGAGCTATTTCGGGATCGCTGGGATAAGGAACAACCAGTCAAGGTTGCAGACCCAGAAAAGCTCATCTACGGATGAAGGAAGCGGCGGAGCCTCATAGCTATATTAAGCTTAAAAATTACATCTATGCAATACTTAATTTGTTAAAACTTCAGCCAATTAGGATAAAGAGTTACCCCTTAATTAAGAAAATTTAATCGTATGAGAACAATTTCATATATGAATTATACAACACCATTAGCCGCCTCTTGCGACCTAAACTGAACGGATTCTTCAATAGCTGAGTCATTCACATCACTCAGCGAGCAGTAATGGTCAAATTCTTGATGTACAAACTATATGCAACTATGCGATTCTCTTAATTCACATACGATAAAATTAATTCATTTTCGTCAAAGCTATTCTAAGTACAAAGAAAAACCCTGCTCTGTTGGTCGACTAAATTCCATTGCAAGTAATGGTGTAAAATAATTAAACTTATTGTAATTAATAGCTTGACGCCTTTCAGCTTCCGTACGGAATTTTGGTGTCACTCATCAGTTATAAACAAACCTGCGCTGCCGCGAAGCCTGACAAAGCTTATATATTAACTTTATTAAGAAACCACCAGGGTCTTCCTATAATCGTGTCGTTAAAGTTTGATGTATAAGTGACGATTGGTCTAAAGAATAACCCTGTTTTTGGAATCAAAGTTAAAAAGGGTATCAGTCTGCCTATCCTTTTGTGTGATAGCTCTTTTCTAGTAGAGTTCTAAAAATATTTAAAATGTTACATACATTTTTATAGATCCAAGGAAGAAATCTAATGATTTTGAGTTCAGAATATCAATGGAATGTCCGTCCGTCTACCGTTTCGTCTATCGTTCGTCTATCCATCTGTTTGATAACTCTTAAAAGTAGAAAGGCCCTAAAACATTTTCTGAGTCAACATTTCAGACTGTCTCTTTCCTCTATTCTTTCAATAGTCTTTTTTTGTTTTTTTATTGCAATCTTTAGGATCCTTGGATAATTCATTGTATTGATTAATTCTTAATATATTACTTAATATCTTGATTCATAACTTAATTTTATGGTATGTATTCTTTTGAAATGAAAGTCTGATAGGAACATTACTTAATAATGATCTGCAATAGTAATGGACGATAGATATTACTTATTGGTGAAATAAATGAGAGTGGAACTGCTCTTTGTTGGACATCAAAATATTTTCCAAATTGTTTACCACGTGTAAAATTCATAATGTTTCTCCGTCGCATCGAATGAGAACCATAGGAACTCAGGTAACTCACCTCCTATCTTATTTAGAACAGATACATTAAACGTTGGAATTGATTTGTATGTGATATTTTGATCGATTGATAATAAATACCCAAAAGCCTTGGATCTACCAGCAGATAATATCAGCTGTAAATTTGCGAAATTCAGATCTTTCAAAAGGAAACGTTAAAGCACATATAAGCCATTCTAGATGTCGAACCGTAGCAGAGAGTGTAGGAGTAGGAGTCTGCTTTGTACATAAGGTCACTTCCAAAACAGAGTAATTCTCGGAATCTGGAGACTCCGGTACCAAAATTTCCGTGATCGAGAGATTTTCCAGCCGGTAAACTTCAAGAGGTTAGAAGAATCTAGAAGTAGGACAATTCTTAGGCAGGAAACTTAAAAAGACAGAAGGTCTGGAGAATCAAAATGCGTTAAGAGATTTGGAAGGAATATATAACCGAAATAAATGTTGTCTGTATTAAAATCAATCTTATTGTCTATGGGTAAGTTCATTCTCAAGGTACCATTGCAGATTTTCATACAGAAATTAAATTTTTCCAGTCCCTTGAGTAAAGGCTTCGCTAACCCTTACTGAATATAAAGACTATGACCTCTAATGAAATAAATGTACTGTTAGATCCGGCTCGGTGGACCGCAATTATATTCGAAGGACCAGTAAAATGTCTAATATTTAAAAACTCATACTTCGATAGCTGAGCAGGTGGAGCCCATAAGTTGATTTTCTAAGAATAACTATTAGTCGAATGGGAAAAAAAAAATACAAAATGAGATCACAAAACATATTATTAGAAAAAAGGCACACAATTAAAGCAAAAATACAGGTGTTAAAATGATTTTCGTTTTCTATTAACATGTCCAAAAATGTCCAAATTAGTTGAGGATTTTTTAATCTTGGTTGAGAAGAGAATTGTCTTTAGTTGCAAAGGACCATGATAAGAATGATGAAACACTGTTACCTTGCACCGTCCTCGACACACATGAAGTTGGGTTGATTGCAGTTCGACCTGGGTTGCTTCCAAGGAACGTTGAGCAGGGGGAGTCCTTGTTGATGGATGAAGATTCCACCATGAAGATTCCACCCTCACTTGACACTGTTTTCGGTTCACTCACGAACGTTGAGACAAAGTTACTTTTGGCTCGTTAACCAAATAATGTCCGGCAAGGGGACTGTTAATTGCCATAGAACGGCTTACGGTTCACAAGAGACAAGACAAGGGGGCACGGCCCGAACTTGGTTAAAGCTGGTGTTGACGTACAACCTAGCGAGACGGAGTCTTTAGATGAACTGGAGAGATGCCTTGGGGAGCTTTTCTTGTCCGGCGTCCTGGATTCCTGATTGGTAGACAGAAGTCACCTCATACCACGTGACAATCGGACCACTATAGATTTGGAATGCAGGTGGGTGTGTGTGTGTGTGTGTACAAAGATAAGTGGAAATAGATGGCTTATAATAAAAATGGTATCGAACAATGGTGGGCAAAGAGCAGTTCTAAATAACATACAATTCTGGTTATTAGTAAAAAGACTATATTAATGCGTAAAATTTGATTAATTATTATAACTAAATATGAAAAACCTAACATGTACGTAAATTATTATTAGTCTTTTAGTACAAAACTTCATAATGAATATTTGTAAAACTCACTCCTTATAATTAGACAAGTTTTTAAAAAGTCTTTAAACTTGTAGTTTTTTTAAAATTAATAAATGAATACAAAATTTAATGTTCCTAAAAATCATACTAATTTAGGATATTTCTCCAAAAATGTTAGTCTAGTTATAATCCATAACTCACCAGAAATATAATCCCCAATATTTAAGATGTTGAGATATTGTGGTGGATTACTTATTATTAATTTAAAATAAAATGCAAAATGCAAGTTGCGGCATTATTTAAAATAAGAGTCCTAAAATCTTAAAATATTATCAATACAAATTACATTTCTACGGTTATGGACATATTCTTTTAAAACACTACACCTAACCAGATTGAAATACACCGCATCACTGCATGCTAATTTAATATACAGATGTATAACAAATCAATGCTCGTAAACAAATAAAAATAAAATAATATTATTACTAAAACTATTGCCCCCATACCCTTGTTCTATGAGGGGTCGTATTTCCGCACACCACTGTGACATGCAAGAAGTCACGGCTCTAGACAATGGAAGTGGAGACGCACTTACGGGAGAGAGCCACACCATACTGCCGGGAGACTACAGCCGGGCCAGAGTCCCCGCATTGGATTTATGCCACGTGCCCAGAGAATGTTATCGCCTAAATGTTTTCATTGATTTACAGAAATTTTCGATTTACAGAAGAGTTAGATCGGAAATTAAATTTATCATAATGAAGACAATGAGAAAATAATGTACGTATTCTTTTTAAAGTTGTCCATCAACGTGTTATAAAAGGGAATAGATTACATTTTGTCAAGAATTCCGCCTGCGAGAGGGACATGTTCAAAGCGAAAACATGTAAATGTGATTTCCCGCCATAGCGACACGAGGGAGTGGGAGGGAAAGAGTGAATGACGAGGCAAGCTCTGTCAGATTGGAACGGAAACGTTGAATTCTGGAGTGTTACGTTGTGTGAAGTACAGTTCATATAAACATATTTTTATTATATTTCACTGTATTCAGTTCCTGCAATACAACGTGAGTAACCTAACTCTGATGAAGGTACACTGTTTTCGTAATAAACTTTTATCGGTCTTACATTTAAACGAGTTCATTGTCTCTACGATATTCTGAGTGTTTCCCAAATATATGTCCAAATTCAAATTTCTTGTATTTTGTATGTTTTTGTAGGTTTTGTTTACTAAATCAGTTTTAAACGTCTTTTATGCCAAGTAATATAACATTATTTTAATATTTTCCTTAAAAATAAACTGTTTAGCTCAATGTTAAAGTTTACTTGATATTTAATGTGATTGTATTGACATTGTATTCATTTTTTATAAAAATAATAATGGATGTGTTCGTATTATAATAGGTGTCGCATGATTTTCTCTTCTGAGATTCCATTCAAGGAATCCTATTCCATTGTTTATTTCGTTATTGGTAAATAGGGTAACACATAAACAAACAAAAAAGAAGTGTTTATATTCCCTGGAAACAAAAGCCAAATTGTATCAGCCAAATGAGTAATAGGTTCCGAAGACGATCACCCTGATGTTTCGAGTATTTATCTTACTTATAAATAAAGTTTCTCTGATTCAGGTTAGGACAATATTCAAGTAAATGATTGTTGAAACAACTCAAATCCTGCTGACCATTACTCTTGAAATGCTCGAAATTATTAAAGTTTTAACATAATCATTATATGATTTTATGTTTTTTTTATCGAACACCCTTTTCTTAAAATATAATTTCCCTGTATCAATCTTGAAAGTTGAAAATAACTCTTTATTATTACAAGCATAATTCGTTTTACTAATGACATTATTTATACACCTTGATTAACTTTTCACTTGTTAAGTTCAAAAGTCCCGCATTTACTTTTAAAAATATAATCTAACAATAAATATTTTAAATAATAATAATAATAGATATATCAAAATCATATAAATACTAAAAGAAAGGAAATAATGTATTTTTACACTTACATGTAAGTACATGTAAGTGAAGAACTGTATGAAGTTTCAAAAGTTCTTTGGCTATTTATATCATCCAAATGACGTTATAAAAGTGGTTATTAATCTAAGTATCAAAAGTGCATTCATCACAATGAAGAAACCAACGAAGTTATCAATTTTGTGTATTTAAATTGTCTTTACTAAATATACAACAAATAACTGATATGTTCTTAATGGTTTCTGTAGTGATACAGGTAACACAAACTGGCTTTTATGGCTGAGAAAATGTCTAAAAACCATAAAACTATTTTCAGCATCTAAAACATCGGTTTGAAAACAAGGCATTATGTTTGCACATTACCCGTTGTAGTAGTAGAGCCTGTAAGGTTGGGACATCTGACACATCATTAGCCCACGACGCTAGCGACCCTTAACCCTTAACGTCTACTGTAGAAACCACTGAAGTGACCATGTAGTCTGAACAAGGCTCGTGTATGCGTTGAATATCTGAGAATGTTTGTGGTTTTAACTTTAATTCCTGCTATGACAGCCATCTTTGATTAACCCGTATCTCTCCCAATTAACTGCAATTATCAATCACATTATGTAATTCCAGTGACTCAAACATAAGAGTAATGTGATTCCATTGCGAATTTAAATGTTTTGTGAAAAAACTGTTTGTTAAAACATTATTTTAGTTGTAATATAATATTTAGTATAATTGTCTGATACTTAAAACTGTTTATAAAAGAAACCAAAACTTAGTATGGACTAATATAGTAGATTTACTTTTATTCATAATTTAATTTGTAACAATATCTAGTTACTTGATATTGTGTTAATGCTCTTTTTTCCAAGTATAAGTAATATAGTATTCCTGTAGTTTTTATTGTTGGAAAAGCAATTCATTTATATTTAATTAAGATATGTGTTTGAATTTTATTATACATATAAAGATCTCATATTGAACCCTAATATACAATTATAGATTACCTATATACATTTCAAAAGATTAATCTTAACTTGCGAAATTTTCCAAGAAAATAAAAAAATACGTTGCCCATAAAATTTAAACTGAGAATCATATTCAGATACTGTATGGTTTAGTATAAAAAGTAAAATACAACAGTATAATCTTAGAATCCCTGAAGAAGACAGTATAAGGTTTGTCGGTAATGGAAAAGGGTGCGAACAATGACACGACAGCAGTATCGGAAATGACGGCGTGTGGGCGTTTACCGCACTGCCTAGGGGAAGGCCTTGCAGAGCAGAGTCAACATTTCCTGTCATTTCTAAGGACAGTGGTATTCCTCCAGAAAGGAACATAAAGCTATGCTGATTGAAGAATCTGGAACCAATTAAAACACAAAACAGAGTATTCAATCCCAATTCTATAAAACTTTGTTTTTAATATGTTGTTTTAGTAAATGTACTAATAAACCGTATATCATATAATACGTTTTAAAATAAACAACCAACATATGAAGAAATCAGAATAACTGTAAATTCATTTACTTTTAATAAAACATGCTATATTACGCCGTAATATACTTCAATGAGGGTGCATTCTAAATATCTATAACTACATGTGTTCCCAAGTCAAATTTCAAATACTTGTTTCAATTTGTAAATAAATTGGTTTAATCTCAGGTTTTACTGTCCCCACCCTAGTTACTTACAAAGCCAATGTACCTAACTTATATTCACTAACACTCATCAAAATCCGATTTAAGTGACATGCACGATCATCAAACTCTATACTACCATTGTATAAATATAACTTCATGCAAAGGTCATTAGATTGGTTAATAATAATAAATATTATTACAATAATACACTTGGCCTTAATCACTAAATTACACTAAACACAACTAATTTAATGTTAGTGTAGGCAAAACATTGCTAATATGAATTTATATTCAAACTAGTTTACAGATACTACGAAAATATTCGTGTCCAATAAAAATGGGTTGTAACATTTATTTCACCATGGAATAAAGCTAATAGACCCCAAAATAAAATTGCGCCGAATCCGCAAAAGAATGAGAATCTTTTTACCAAAGTATCCGTCAAAAATCACTCTTCCAACCATTAGGAAAATGTGTTTGCAACTGTGCTTGGTATAAATTAATTGCGAAATGGGTCGAACATTAATACAAATTTCACAGTTGGAACATCAGCAGCAACTTTACAGTTAAAGCATCAGCAGTACCTTGACAGTTGCTTTATCAAACAACCGCCTGGACCTGTTGTAATCCGAGTTCTCCAACTGATTGTTTCTCGATGTCTGCAGTAACTTGTGGACGTCAAAGAGAGATTAGGTTAGTGATTTTCTGTTTAGCCTAAGTTTACTTTACAGTTTGTTAACTAATCAACGAATGAATATTCTACTTATAATTATCACTTCTAATGCCTTTCAACAGTTGGCCTTTAATACACAAAGATTGAAAAGGGAATAGGTATACATATATATTTTTAGGCTTTAATGCAAAAAATTATATACGTAGTAATTCCCCGAACTGTAGGAGTAGGTGTTTAGTTTAAGAATGATTATATTATAAAATAGCAGCAACCTAACAAATCCCAACTAAAATTTATTTTTCGACTAGAGAGATGGGATGATTCAGTGGAATTTGCATTTGAGTCTTGTTTAGAAAACAGTTTTAAAACCACAGCCACTCATATTTTGCAATATTGTATTTTTGTAGCTAGAAAGAAAGACTAGAAAATTTAATTTTTAACACAATACAATCTTGAATGGAAATTATTCCGAATAAGCTATTTCCAATCTTTTAAATATTTTCAAGTAAAGCCACTCATTGTTTTGAAAGAGAATTGTTATAATCTATCTCGTAGGTAAAACAATGCATAATCATTCATCTTTTTATGTGTTCGTTTATCTACAGTGAAAAATTATTCTAATATTTGTGATATTTTGTACAATTGAACGTAATAAGCGAGAAAATTTCCTTTTATACCAAAATAGAAGTAGTGTCGATGATATGTATAATTTTGATTTCAAGCAATCAGATTAAAATTATTTCATATAAAAAGTGTTTCAATATGTTTAATAAACTCTTGTAATAATCCAGTTTTTTTATTATTTCTATACACATATATATATATATATATATATATATATATATATATATATATATATATATATATTCCTCTTTTATATACAGTGGAGACTAAAAATAAAAATCAACTCTCCATATGACAGGTTTAAATATTTGAACGTATAAATCTGCATACATTGAACACGTGTATTGCCAATAGAGATTTAGACGCTAGGAGAAACTTAGAAAAAAATATTATATATGATCATCGAATGATCATTGGGGAGCATTTTGTATACATTTAAAAAATTCCCAGCGTACTTCAATGAATTAATTTGTCTGCTTGTGAAAATAGTACAAGAGCCTGTACCCATACGACGTCGCCTAACTCTAGCTACTCTACCTGCCATACCACAAGTGCTATTTATTGTGTATGAAAAGTAATATAAGTACCATAAGAAAACATAATGAAAAGCGTATTATCAAGAAACATGAATAATTATTTTGGATTAGAACTTATACTGCGGTCTGCTATGGGACATATTTTCAATACTATATACATCCAAGACAAAGCTCGATTCACCCGAGATACGTAAAGAAAGAGACGTGGACCTAGAACTCGAATAGAGTTTCTGTTTATCTCCAAACATTGCATTTAAATTTTCGTCGATCCCGGAAACGTTTCCGCTCCGTTCTTCCTGTTGCACTTCCCTTGACTTGTGAATAGTTTCTCCTCTGTCATAATTTTATTGCTATCTACCTGTTTTTACTAATAAATTCACAAGAATGAGAAAAAGTGTTTATTAATTTCCTTACAATTTCTTAGTTTTACTGTTTTGTATAAGTAAGCTAAAATAAACATATGTATATTTCAATCAGTGTAATGTAACATTATTAATTAATTATTATAATTAATTAATAATTTTTATAGATTAATTTTTCTACTTGTTATATCAATGCCCTTTTTTATAATCTTTGTTTTAAAAGCTTCCACAATATTATTTTGAGGTAAATAAAAAAGACGAAAATATTTTACACTTTATTATTGCTTGCCAACTAAATATTGAAGTAATATATGCCATATGTTTTGGGAGAGTTTAAGTCCTTTTATGTGTATATAACACTACTATAACATACTAGGGAGTGAGGTAAATACATCACAGAATATAAAATGCTGTTAAAATATGCCTAAATCAAACAAGATGCAAATTCTCATTATGTTTAACATCACATTAGAATTCCACACATTATTTTACTTCATAATAATTGATTAATACTTATCTTTTCTAAACTATTGACAAGATAAAGTTATGTGCCTTATAGGTTTTGTTTTTAAACAGTTATTAAACAGTTTCATTAGTTTTCTGAAATCTTTATCATTACATTTATTAAATGACTCCTCATATTTTAGTAAATTATTATTATTATTAATATTTTTGATATATACAGCATCATAAAAATCTATGGTTTCTCTCATTGATACATTTTGAATGAAAAAATATAAATATACGGTGTTGTGAATATTCCCTACTATACAAAACTAGCTTTTAAAAGTATAATTCTTTCATGTTCAAATTTGTAATTTAAAACTATTGTTAAAATGCTTTCCTGTTTTGTTTTTATTTAGTCAAAGTTTAGTTTTGAAAAATGAATTTTTGCTTCTGTAGCATAGTTGCAGGGTTAAGGTCAATATTTTCTACCTTCTGTAAGTCGTTAATAATTCACGGTTTATATACGTTATTCATTATAGTACAGTACTTATTTCAAAGTGTAATAACTAATAAGAGTATTTTTACATGGTTATAACTATTTTTACTTTATAGGAGACCTTAATTTCTATTTTAGTGTTTTATCGTCGTAAAATATAAAAGAAGTTTATTTAAATAACCTTTATATATTTTCCTTGTCTAAAGGAAAATAAATAATATCAATAAGTTTTACTTGTGTAGGTAAATTTGTATTATTATAAAAACTGGAACATATTTTAAGACAAAAAATAAATATCAGAGTAGCTGGTTTCGCCAAGAGTTAACAAGAACACAATATTGAATTGCTTCAGTTCCAATATATGCTTTATACCCCTATAAACACAATATACTGGGGATTGGATATGTTTTTATACTGTATTCAATGATATTGTTAAATTTGCTGTATTCTCTTCATACCGAGTTCATAAAAACTTAGTTACTTATTTCCATTGTTATTATATATCCATATAGGTATGATTTATATTGTGAATACTGTACTCTTTAAAAATAAAAACAAATGTATATAAAAGTTCAACCACTCTCTTTATTAACTAACATCTGAGTTCTCTTTCTAGAGTCAATTTAGTATCAAGTTTTAAACTAAAGCAAAATTACGTGATTACTTTTCTTTTGCTAATAATGATAATCAATAATAATAAATTGTGTAAAGAACCAAGTGCAACTTATAAAGCGTTACCAGATTTCAATACATGAGATACCACAAGTACATCTGTCCGTCATTATCTTAAAAAATGCGTTCACCGCTCATTGCCATTCAATATCCAGTTACAGGCAACAAATCTTCCATCATTACTGACATATAAATTAAGATTGACATAACAAAAAATATTTTTATATTACTGGTTTTCGGATTTTATTCAATACGAAGAAAATTTAATATCTCCTCTTCTTCATTAATTGTTGAACCATGCTTTAAACGTTTTACCTAATAAAAACAATAATCATTAAAGTTACTCATGATTTTTAAACCAGTCTTCTACTATCGTACGGAACACATCATTGTAAGCCTGGCCGAGTGGGTAGTTACCGCACCCCATATTCCACCTGACTGAGCGGTGTTACTACATAATCATATCAGTCGATTCTCAGTATGAGGCAACGCGACAAACTCCCAACCGTTTCGGTTGTTGACAACCGATTTGTTCTTTTACTAACGATTATTGTGCACGTTCTGCATCTTATAATAATTTGTTTTCCTTATGTTCTTTTGTAGTGTAAACACGGGCTATTTTATATCGTAAACATTGAGGATGGTACTTTTTAAAGTATTTATAAGTATTAACGATCGCTCGATTGTTTAATTCAATCGATTATCTCTTCACTATGTAATCTTCTTTTATAGCTGGTAACAACACACCACAATCCAGGCTTGGACTGATATGTCTCGTAGTAAAGGAACTTATCCCTCTGGAAATCTTTTTTGCTCGGCATAATTAGTTATTAGGTTTATTTAAGACTTATCACTAATAAAAGAAATATTTTAAATTTCTTTAAATTTTTGTGTCTTAATCCAATATTTAAACACCCAAAATAAACACTCTACGCAAAGCAGTACATTTTGATGGCATGAAGTAACTATTTATTGAAAGGAATCAGATTTCATTGTTATCCAGCTGTAAATATTTAGTTTTTACTACTTGTTAGCAAATAATCAGTAAGTATATTCATTTAGTCATAGGCTGTTGGATAATACGGATAAAAAATAATATTAATTAAATATCTTACAGTTTTTTAATAAGATACATATACAAACCCGAATAATCAGGTATAAAAATAAATACATGTTAAATAACTCTATAGTAAAATTTATGAAACAATAGCATGTGATGAATAGAGAAACCCAAATATTTTCAATGTAGCTAGCAATATAATATATATAAAAAGTATAGTAAAGGACTATAAATGAAGATGATCAATAAATCAACTATAAATCTGATTAAATATTGGCAACGATCCATGAATGTTCAAATAAAACGGTCGGCAAATTGACAAGTAATCGTTCTAGTTGAAGAATGATTCATAGCAAAACCGCTAATATCTCCGAATAGGTTAAGTTCGTTAAAAGTAACTGTAGATTAAATATGAGAGTAATTTGTATTTTATGCCCGATATCAATACAAAATATTGTGTTTTTATTTTATTATTTTTTATTTTTAAATACAAACATCACCCCTTTATCTATTCTATCATTCTTTCTTTATTTTGGAAAAATTTAGTTCATAACTTACCATGTTATAATATTTTATCATAATTATATTTTAAAATGCTTTCAGAAACAATTCAAAAACTGAATAGCAATTTCACCATGTAGAATTACCTTGCAACGGGGTCCTTTCTACTCTTTGTCCCAACATGTAACGAATTTCCACTTTGTTGCGACAATCTATCTCGGTGATAATTTTCATAATGTATTACTTTACAGAGACCCAAATCTTATATATTTATTTTTTGAATGAAAATTATCTGTTCGGATTATTGGATACTTCCGCTATATTGTATTAAAATCTATAATTGAATGTATAATACAGGGTGGTTATAAATTATTGTACACATTTTAAGATTAAATAAATAAATAACCAATCAACTTAAAAAACATGGAAATTGTTTTATTAAATAGCAAATTTAAAAGAGTTTTATTACCAATGAAGGACAAAAAGATTACTGTTACTCATACTTTTACAAGGAAACTAAACTAATTCCACGTGCTCTCCGAGGTTTGCACGCAAAGTTTGTAGTCTAAATTCAACCTCACACCATGTGTTTCTGAGCATTGCTGGAGCTATGCTTCCAATAACCTCTCGAACTCTATTCTTGAGTTCCTCAATATCTTGAACATTTTGGCGAAGACTCTGTCCTTGACATAGCCCCACAAAAAAAAGTCTAAGGGTGTAATGTCTGGGGAACGTGGAGGCCAAGGAATTGGACCATCCCGTCCAATCCAACGACCAGGAAACGTGTCATTTAGGTAGTCATGTACTATCTTACCCCAGTGTGGAGGGGCACCATCTTGCTGCCAGTAAACATTTGGTTGTCTATGCTCAATTTGCGGTATTGCAAAAAGTTCAAGCATGTCGATGTATACCTCTTTAGTGACTGTCGGTTCTGCGAAGAAAAAGGGTCCTATGACTTCATCTATAGCCAATGCACACCAAACGTTTATTTTAGGGCTGTCTCTTTCTTGTTCTCGAACATTATGAGGATTTTCAGTACCCCAAATCCTACAATTGTGTCTATTCACCTTACCAGAAACATGAAAGGTTGCTTCATCAGAAAAAATTACTTTTTTCAAGAAATTGCTTTTTTCCAATGTTTATTGTTTGTTCTTCGAGGTCAAGTAATCTAACAGCAAAATCGTAGCGTCGAGGTTTATCGTTAGGTTTTAGTTCATGTAATAACTGAATTTTGTATGGATGGAGCTTAAGGTGTTTGTGCAAAATTTTTAAGACTGTTGATCGAGGTAATCCTAATTCCAAACTTGCATGCCGAGTAGACTGACCAGGGCTCCTCGTAAACAATTCTCTTACTTGATCAACAATAGCTTCAGAAACTGGAGGTCTACCAGCACCTTTTCTATGTTGGACACTTCCCGTCAGTTCAAACTGCCTATACCAGCGTTTTATAGAATTGTTACTCGGAGGATTATGGCCATACTCTAAAACGAAACCTTCTTTGAACAGTTATTACAGATCTGCTTTCATGAAACCTAAGAACACACCTTGCTTTTTCTTGCACACTAGCCATTTTGATACTGAGGTTAGTTTAGTGTTTTTTTAGTCAACTGCAATTAACAGCTGGTGTGGAAAGATCCATTGTTGACCAGCTGACTATGTCAAAACACAAGTCATTAAGAAGAATCATACCTCACACCCACAGTTTAAGTGACATTTTTACTTTCTTTTTATAACTACTTTTTAAAATTATTGTAATGTGTACAATTATTAATTTTCAGTCAGTATATAAAACTGTTTTAAATTTACAATTTAATAAAACAATTCCCATGTTCTTAAGTTGATTGGTTATTTATTTATTCAATCTTAAAATGTGTACAATAATTTATAACCACCCTGTATATTTCATGTATACATGTATATATGAAATTCACAGGTATTTGGTCTTCCGATCATATGTTAGTTTGGTTATTTAAACACATACACATGGTGAAAGAAACGGCCGAATACAAAATAATTGAATCGTAAAAACTGAGGGCTCTGTGGTGTAATGGTAGCACATTCACCCGGAAAGTGAGAGATCCGGGTACGAGTCCCGGCGGAGCAAGTACTTTTTGCGATTCAATATTTATTGAAATTATATATATATATATATATATATATATATATATATATATTTAATGCAACGTAATAAATGAATGAATAATTTTTATCAAGAATGCTTATCTAACAAAATCTATTTCATTTACACATATTTAAGTTCATTTTAACCTGTCTTTAATAAATTTATTAAACATTTTGTTTTTGTTGTAGACAATTATTGTCGCTGTTTAAAAGGAATAACACTCTTTGTATGTTACTCTAACTACAAAAATTGTATTAGATGACTTATTAGAGCTCGTTTTTCTACTGGAAGAAGATGGATGTTATCTAACGTCCCACTTCTGGTGACGTCGTCTTTTTCTTCAACGGTTTCGAAAAAGGTGACGGCTCGCGATCCCGTAGAAGTAGATGGAATTGTTGAAATTACTGAAACGAACTACTTAATTCATCTGGTGTACCCTATGAAATAAAACTGGTTCCTTAATAAATTTTTCGTGTTATAAGGTACTTACAATTCCCTGGGATACACCACGTTCCCTCGAACAAGTTCCGTGAACGCCCATTCGGCGTGAACACACGATGAAAAACTAATGTCCCTTAACTGTCCACTCAGCAAAAAGTAATTAATTATCTGTCATACGAACGCACACCCTCTCCCGATCCATGACCAATGTTATCGATCTATGACGAAGTAGACCGTGTTTCTGTTACGCTGGCGAACTATTACATCCCACACAGGACAAAGGTGCTCGACTAGCTGACTAATTTTCTCACGAATTTCTGACCGTATATTCCATCTTTTTCTCCTTCCACATTCTGGTTTGTCCCTCAGTGGTTGACACTTATTAGGTGAACACTGATTTGTTCTATCTTAATTATGTATCTTCTTGAAAAGAATTTTAAATACGGTTCCCACAGTATGTTTATAAACCATGGATCAGTTTACGTTGTCGCAAGAAAGTCCAACAGGAAGTCCATGTCTGGTAGATATTTATTTTTTGACCGAAAATATCATCTAATCTTTTCTTGTAATTTAAATTAATTAATGATCAATTTATTCTTCTCACATCACCCGATACATACAGTAAATAAACGATATTCAATGTAAGTATTTAATAAAGTGCAAGGAATTCCATTATTAATAGGCCTAATTAGTTCATCACAACAAAGATTACTCAGGGGCGATGCTGGAATCCCCGAGGCTGTAATTGTAATATCTCTGCCTCGCTTATTCTCTCCGCCCTACAGCTCCTTTGTATAAGTCTGGTTAATTGTATTTACAGTTTAAATAAAATTTGGAATGCAATGATTCAACATTACAACCATTAGTTCCTTCATTAACGGTTTAAGGTAGTAGGTGTTTCTATCTGCATGTATGAGTTTAGACACCTCTGTCAAGTATAGTATGTAGCTACTTCATGGATCTGTGCTCCTGAATGATCTTGCTGTATACATGTTATATTTATATACGTTTATTTTTTAGTTAATACTATTAGTCAATTATTTATCTTTTATTATTGTTATTAGAGTATAAGGTTTACGCCTTTAAGTAATCAATTAGTAAAAAGCTATACTAGATCCATCTTCTTGTGATAAATATGCAATTATTTTCAAATAAATTTTGGTTTTTAAACTAAACTTAGTGCAGAGATCTTGCTAACACGTATTTCAGTATTCATATTCAGTTTTCAATATTGTAAGCAAAACGTGATAAATTTTTCATCAAATACATTTGAATAAATTTATATGTGACACATTGTTCTTTATAAAATTTAGATTTTTTTATTCCTATTAGTTATGTACCATTAGTATTACTAACGTTCCTAGTAAAAGTGACTAGTATGAGTACTCTAACACCTGTGATTCTTTTATCGTACCTAATAATCCTAGCAGGCTGTCGTATTAGTATTTATATAATCAATATATATAAGCAATAAATTACTGATTATCAACTATAAGGTAAACTTGATTTTATTATAGGACATTAAAACTAGAAGAATATCTGATATATATATATATATATATATATATATATATATATATATATATATATATATATGTGTATGTATATATATATGTATGTACATATATATGTATATAATATAATAACTTACATACACAGTATTTAAGTTATTATTTTATAATTGATAAAAGAAAATTTAACTGTTTCTTTTTTACTGTAAAAACAAAATAAACTATAATAGTCACTAAAAAAAGCTGCCTAATACCCTAGATTTCGTTCAATTTATTAAAAGAACATAACATTTGTTATTTTACGGTTTTAAATTAAAAGAAAGATCTAAAATAAAACCCGTGGAACACTATGCCGAATGTCGAGTTGCGCTTTTAATCAAACGGACCTGTCAATAAGTTTCGATTTATTACACACTTACGTAATGAAAGGAGAAAAAAACACTGTAAAGCACATGTTGATAAAAAGTTGACTATTCTTTCTGCTGGAAATTAATAAAAAATAATGTACATTTATTTTATTGCATACAATACAAGTTTTTTTATTATTATATACAATCCTGAAGGAGTACTCAAAGAACTTTAGTCTAACTAAATTGTAGACTACAATGATTATAGTTTATTACAAACGTTTGATTACGCAGTGCTGTTATAGTTTGATCATGCTGCCCGTGGTTTTTTACAAAGGTGTACCTCTGTCGGAATACAAGTTTATCTTTCGAGGATGTGGAAATTTTAGTAATATAAAGTGATTATTGCATTAAGTAACAAAAATGTTATTCCTCACAACTTTGCAAAGATATTTTTCTTCTCCGTACTTCCTGTTGTAAATAGTTCAGTGCATTTATATATGTGAAAAAGAAAACAACAAATCTGTTTTTATGATAAGTATTTGTATTTTGATAGCAATTTATTAAGAATGTATTGTTTAAATAATTTAGAAAAATAATGACATTAGTTTGAAAACACATTTTGTCCAGCACTAAAAACATTAAGATTTATACATAGTGTTTTTGTATCATAAATTAAACATTTTTTACCTGAATTTAAGGACGTACTTTATTTATTCAGTGTATGCTGGTTATGAGATAAATCCAGAGTTTATATCGAAAAATATGAAGATTACATTTCACAACATGGAGGAATAACATTATTTCCCGCATATTGATACATTAAGCTACATGGTAACTTTCCGTTTAAGGTTTTAAATAATATTCACCCCATACTAGATTACTTTTTGGGATTTAAATTAACTTTAGAGTTGAAATGCTGTATGATGGGTAAATATAATTACGTAACAATGCCATAGTTTATTAAATATGTAAATAATTGTTGTAATTCAACTAAATCCTTATATTCTTTTTAAGTTTTAAGGTTTTATGTATTATTTTAAGGAAAATCAAATAATAATCTCATCCATCTCTTTATGTTTGGTATAAGGGATTGGATTAATGACACTTGGATATTCTAAAATACGTACCAATTAATAATCACTGATTGATACTCAATATTTTGGTTTAGGTTCAATATTAAAACCAACACAAAATATGACATATTAAACATGTTGATGTATAATTGATGGTTACTATTACTTTTTGATAGAGATATAGGAGTAAAATATTATACGATATTTACGAAATAAATTTAAACATTACATACATTAAACGCTAAAGATTAAACATTAGAGCATTGTTTCAGACAAGAAATTGTAAATGGAAATACATTTTCAGCAATTAAAGAATTTGGGTTGCATAAAAATGCAGTAGCAGTAAATGTAGTCTTTGATGGCATAAGTTGCAACGGTAGTATTGTAGCAGCAGTTTCAGTCGAGAAAAACGCCGTGTCGCGTGGCGATAAACTATCGGCTCCAACAACCCAAAAATCATGAATAGAGTATACTATCTACATCTTACCAACGACAAACCCCTATCACATAATCCTGGGAACGAAGAAGACAAACCTTGTTCGAAATTAAATAAATATAAAAATGAATATGACTGTAAATGTTCTATCCATTGCTGACTTTATATTTAAGATTATATTTAATATTATATTTTAGTTATGTTTTATAGGTTAAAGTTATGAATTTGTTGAAATAAGACTATTGCATTATAAACCAAACAGTAATATTGTATTATAACACAAATTATATATATATATATATATATATATATATATATATATATATATATATATATATATAAAAACGTTTTTACATTTAAAAGGGTTGATCCCACGTGAACGTTGACCTTATGTAATGTTGAGTGTGAACTCTAGCTAAACTCAACATCCACATTGCTTAAATATGCTAATACGAATTAAAGTACTTGGAAGTATAAAATGGGGCTTGTTCTATTAACGTAGTAATTTAAATTAGCAAACACATTTGAATATAAAATTAAAAACCACATACCAACATGTGAAAACTATCTCTTTTTTCACCTTCATTTTATTGCAATCAGCGAAGGAATTTCATTCAATATTGTGCAAAAAGGGATGGTGGGAATTTTTATGTTATACATCAAGTGTTCAGAGAGGCTGTTGTTCAATAAACGTTCCAGGAAAGACACCATTCAGGGAATCAGGCATGTTGTTTCTCTTTACATTAGATTAATATATCATCCCTTGCTTGATATAACTGGTCTTATTAAGAATCGTACGCTTATCAAGACATTTCTGATACTTTCGCACGTAACTTACTGTTGATCAAAACTATGTCATAGAATTAGTTGTTTTATTTACATAGTACCCCACTTTATAAATGAAATCATAGGGCAAATAAAACAATTGCATCCATTTCTGCATTCCATAAGTTTCTTATAACAGCAGTTCCTTTAGCATTATAAATATTGTAACTAGGGATATTTAGTATTTACTTATTAATATAGTTAGTATGAGTAGGAAGAATTTTGTTACATATACACCAGTAGAGTAGGTTTGTAGAGGTAATTTTTCGTAGTTGAAACCATATCGCAGTAACTTTGGGATAAACCCTTGTTTTTCAGAAATATAGGCTAATTCTTTCTTATAGATGGATAGGCAAATGTGACATGAGTAAACACTCTTAGTTTTTTTATTGTTAGCAAACAACAATCCCATCATTGATTTATATTTATCTCTTTAATTTCAAGTTTTAGGAATGTGTAAAAATGAAATGTTAAAGGAAAATTCTTCTCATATTTAACAAGTTCCCAGTTTGATCAAAATCTTATAATACGATAAGTAAAATCGTTAATAGTTCTTTTCCTAGATCAATTCCCCACTAGGATATATAGATTATGGGGATTTGCGTAAAAAATCCATAACCCCTTATTCCTTAATATACTCTGATAATTTTCTGATGTTATAAATATTTAAATAATAAATCGGATGTAAATAATATCAGAAACCAAATAAAGGTTATAGTTATAAATTAAGAAAATTTATGTCGACAAACTAATGTTCAACGACAATAGAAGAGTCAATAGTGTGAGAAATAATGCAGTTTCATAATAGACTAATTAGTCCCTGGAGAGCGCCCTACCGACTCCTCGCTGGGGAATCCATATGGAAATTAGCTTACAGAGTTCATAAATAAGCAATGTTCTAGCAGTGTGAATATTAGATAAATTAGCAATTTTTGTATGATACGATGAAACATTCATACTTTATTTCTTTATTATTGTTAACTCGCAAACTACAATCCTACCATTGCTTTTACTTTTACTAAGGATCCCCTGCTACATAAATTGGCGTTGGTACATTTAGAAAAAAAGGTGTAGGTCGTGGAAGAGATATAAATTTATCGTTTAATTACATAAATCAATAATACTCTACAAATTTGATTTAGTACAATGCATATAAAGTACGTACCGTTCATACTGGCATGTTTATATATATATATATATATATATATATATATATATATATATATATATATATATATATATATATACATAACTACAACATATATATGTTAATAACTCTAATTTAAACAAACTCTCGATGGAGAGAATAAGAATTTATCCAACATAACAATATGGCGACAGTGTAAAAGATATCCAATTCCCGGTATATTGAGTTTATAAGGGGTATAAACCAGATATTGGAACAGGAACAATTGAAGGATATGTTCTTGTTAACTCTTGGCGTTACCGGCTTCTCATATATTATGCTTACGTCATAAATACAATCGCTAATAAATATGTTCCAGTTCTCAAAATAAGACACCTTTTACTCCACAAATATTCAATATCTTGACCACGTATTCCAGTCTGATGTACTTCGATTAAACTTTAAAACTTATAAAATAGTTCATATGCAACAAATACCACATATTAGACGTTTATAATATTGACATTTTTACTCATACATAAGTAATTACTGTACCGAATTGACAAAACACATGGCGTTGGATACCGCTGAGATAGTAGTATTGAATACTCGATTTAAAAAGTTTACTTCCATGTTTAATTGTTACAAATAAGCATAAAAGGACCACTCCTAGACGTAAAAAATAAAATATGTTTTGTCACTTTGCTGCAAATAGAGTGATAATTAAATAATTGACATCATAGGGGATGGACCTAATGGTTCCTATGTTCTATGTGAATTTTGCATATGAACTTAATAACTGTTATAACTTTAAAATTGACATCCCTTCACGTTGATTTAGACTCACAAGCGCGGGCGTCATCATTTTGGAATGACATTGCAGATGTAGTCGAAACGAGTTAAGAGTTAAAAGTTAAGTTAAAAGTTAGCTGATTAGAAGTTTTGAGCTAATCTTCACTATTTTAAAATGAAGTTGATTAAAAATCAGAGACTGAAAGTTAAAATAAGAGACTCTAATTTAAAATGAGAGACTCAAACTTAAATCAGACATTCAAATTTTAACTCGCCTAAGACAAAATCACGACTGTATTAGCTATTTATCGAGACAACTTAAGATTCATGACTACGTGCTTTGACAGAAAGACATCACCATCCTATTATTCAATATTAATCTGCCAAATAAAACATCAACCAAGATAAGTTACTTTACTGTTTAAAACTGTAAATTATATTACATTTGAAATAAGATATCTCGCATGAAAGGGCTGATTAATAATTTAAAATTATCAATTTTACATACAGACATATCACACAAGGTGTTTCTCGGCGGCAAGAGAGTCAGCTACAAAGTTTTCGAGGGAAAAAACTAATACGCGTACCAGTTAGCTTATTAATCCGCCAAGAATTAAGTTTGAAGAACATCGATTGTAACTTATATTACCGAATAACCTACCGTTACCCGTAACGGTTGTAAAAATATGTATTATGTAAAATAAAACCTAATAATGGTACATTATTTCCATTTATATATGTGTAGCACCTCTCTGGTGTATTGTTGTATTCATTTTTTAACACGTTTTAAAATATATACAAACATATTTATCTAAAAATATTATACAGGAGACAGGTAAAACTATCTCTATGCAGATGGTACATTTTACGTACTTCTAAATATTTAAAAATTATTATTTAAGTTTGCCTACTAAGTAAAATCATGTATAAATAATATTATTCATGCGAATATTGGCTTTAGCTGCACTTCAAAATCAGCTTAGTGCTTAATCTAAAATCTGACATTAGAACGTCCTCGGTTTTTCCATTAAGCTTTACCCCGTCCACCCCTTAGAATGCTTTGCAAACATTTTGTAAAAAGCAAATACCTGTTTTTATTTGATCAAATTTACCTATATAGTATTTTTACAATTAGTTTGATCAAAAATAGATTTGAATAGGTCTATTTTTAGATACAATTGAGTATTATCGGTAATAAATTACCTAAGTATTTATACTCTATTATGTTTTTAAGGTTAAAATTTAGAAATATCACCGCGTACCATTTTAACGAAGGGTTTTAGAGGAATATTGTTTTCATAGAAATTTTATGCAATGCCTTAAGCTATAATTTAATGTACAAACAAATAGGCGCAAGTAAGCAATATCCAGAGCAGGCCAAAAGTTTTTTGGCGGACACACTCTGCGCTGTAAGTGCGCTGCAAGGCGTATATCGAACTTACGGGCTGTTAGAATTACAACTATTAATTTTTTTATTACAGTAAATAAATTAAACATATAATGTTTGTATTATTAAGTAAGCAATAATACTTACTCATATATATATATACAACCTGTAAAGTAAAGTACTACACCTCATGGGTCAACAGTTATAAAAAAATTCAAATATTGAGAACTATCAGTTGTGATTCGGGAGAAGTTAATCCTTCTGCTATATCCTACAGATATATACACAAATATTATATAATCGTTCTCATATAAAATACCGTAGTTAAAAACAAACAGTTCTTGTAAATAATATGGAAATTGAAATTTAGTTCTATAATGCCTATTTTGATCAGGTGTACCTGTTCCCTACTCAAACTTTGTATATAAAAATATATGTTATAAGGTAATCGCAGTGATAAATTAATTAAAAGTAGAATATTAATTCAGTAGTTTATTAGTTACCAAACTGATAATGAAACTTTGGCTATAAAGGCAATCACTAATCTCTTGATGACTCCTACAACTTACTGCAGACATCGAGAAACAATCAGTTGGTCAACTCGGATTATCGACAGTTCAAGGCGGTTACTTGATGATGTGACTTTCAAGTTACTGCTGATGCTACAACTGTCAAGTTTGTTTCAAGGTTTGACCCATTTCGCAATTAATGTAAAAGCAGAAGTGTAATTATAGCTGTCACTTTTGATAAGTTGTCTTTGATGGAGTATTTGGGTCTATGATTTAGTGGATTCAAAGTTCCTTTGGGGTTTAGTAATTATATTACTAATAGGTGAAGTACAAAATTTTATATTTTTGTATTAAAATTATTATCACACTGAATAACTATAATCGTGTAAACTTTTTGGAAGACTGGAAATTTACATTTAGTATATCCAATATTTAACAAGCAGTGTTAAAGACCGAATTTTGCTTGGAGTTCATTTCTATATCGAAAGTAGTATGTTCATTGATATCACGTGTAACAGCATGAGTATTTGTCTGAGCGTTATATAACATCACCACATTGGTCTTAAGTTATCCACGATGGCAATGAGAAGAGCGCTGAATTAATAATTTTATACCGAGTAAACTCAAATTCCTTTTTAACCTATACCATGGTAATATATGTAGCTAAAGAATTGAAATTTTGCATGTGATTCAAGCAAATTCTATTACACGATGCTTGGTATAGTGTACTTTGATCATTGGTACTAAAATAATTAATTAGAATCATGATCAGTTTGTCTTATGTATTGATACATACGTGTTGATGTCGTAATGTTTGTTTTAAAAATGATTTACTAATTTAAGCGTAAAAGTCCATTTACTAAAATCAAGATGCATTTTAACACATTAATAGTATTTGTATTTTATTCTCACATGTTTTTTTTTTATATACTTTTTGATTTGTAAAACAGTTCATCTTCATGTTACGTTATGGATGAAAACCACTATCCTGAAAATGACGAGAGCTGGCTAGTCTGTTATGCATGGTCCCCACGTAAGCAGTACGGTAAACGCCCACACACTGTCATTTCCGATACTGCTGACGCGTCATTGTTCTTACTCTCTTCCAATACCGACACACCTTATACTATACTGTCTTCATCAAGCATTACAAAACCCTATGACACCTCATGTATTATATTTTATATACTTAGTAAAGACAATTGCTATGAAAAAAGTTCATAAATTTTTTCTTTATTTTTAATAAACTTATGTCTTGAATCAATTACCTGATTTAATGAATGAGTAGCATTATATATTATTTATACATTGTACTCTTATGACTAGGCTTCGCGTAGTATAGGTTTCATTCAGTTGAATTCTTTAACTGGATTTTATGAAATAAGTACTGTATTAAAAGTAGTGTTTTGATGAAATTTAGACCTGCGAATGAAATAAACGACTAAACGAAACCATCCCTTACGACTTGATGCAGTTCATCACCCACATGTATTACGATAAAATGTAATTTCCATTCAATCTCCGCGTAATTAAGGAAGCAATTAGACGTAAAATAATTGTCTACAGTATGTGTGGGGAATTTGAACTGAAGAATTTCATAAGGATGCAATTTGTATGGATAATGACTCATCTGTAGTATTCAGGATTCATCTACAAAATTTACAATTTATGATGTATAGGGGAAGATATAGTAGATCAAATCCTTTTAGATCGTATATGTGTACAATGGTTAAAGTCAAATATTTCGAGCATTGACAGACAATCTGGATTGTCAGCACGGCGTTGTCTTTTAATGGTTACTCTTGGAATTCTAAAGAAGGCAAACTAATAAAGGTATAAAAGTTGGATGTTGTTTGTGGTAAGTCATTGTGGCATGTTCTTATGTCATATTACAATACGACATAAGAACATGCTCAAAATATGAGTATAAATTGACAATAAAGATATCTTGGTAGATGGCTAAGGTGGAATGGCCAAATGAAAGAAATGTTGTAGGACTTCTAGTACTTCCTTTTTAAGGCGTCAAATTACTTCTGCCATGAATTCTATCATTTAGTATATATTGTAATAATAATTGTAAATTATTACAAATTAATTCTATTTTAAACATTCAACGATTTTATGAGTAATCTAAAAACCTTTCTGCTTTTGACGTGTTCTCAATACATCATTTTAAAGAACTAAAACTTTTATCTCGATTAAGTCGCAGTAAACTTGGTTCTTAGAAAACTAGTTGAAAATTAAAATCAAATAACATAAACAAATTATTAAAATTTTAAATTAAAAGCACTATGATTATTGTAATATTGCAATTTAAATAGTGATTCAAATTATTTTGTTATTTTAAAAAATTAATTTTTCTTTTTCACTGTTGATTACTTTATCTTGAATAAATAACTATAATATATCATAAACAGTGTAAGTTTTTTTTCAATTTCTCACACCTAAACAAACAAAAATTAAAGTAACACTCCTTTGCCATGTAATAATTATAAATACTGGTAAGTTATAATTTATGAAAACAGTATGAAATATTAATATTTGTGTAATAAACAATGCATTACAGTGAACAGTAATGCATACAGTTTTGTGTCGTAACTGTAGACACTACACTGAGAGCGTTGTATGTCTAGGTCCACGAGGAGACGATAATAATATTAAGAGGATTTATGTTATCTGTCACGTCATGAAGCTATCACATTAGCCAATTGCCTGACAGATCATGCGGATACATCCAACCGCAGTTAACCGGTTACATCTTCATCAAGCATTAATCTTAGAATATATCTAAGGTCTGGGCATTGCTGGTAAATCTTCAAATGGTATCTCTTTAATTTAGATCACAGGTTGGAAAGTAAGTGTTCTAATATTTATGGGTATATTACACTTAATTTAAATTGATAATGTGTCACAAATCTATAAAGTTTTGAATACTCTAGCTTCCTATTTTTAAGTAGGGTAGTCAGTAAATCAGAATTAATGAATAACGGCTCAGCCGATTTAGCTAAATGTATTTTTTTAAAATATTTATTGTAATCCAAGGAGGGTTTGTTTGAAGAGAAAGAACTAAAATGATAAATGAAGTAATTTATAATACTAAATTAATCGTAATACTTTATTCTTCATAACGCAAATTTAACTGACATAAGCTTTTTAGTGTCACGTTCAACAAAGACGAAAATACATTTGTATACGGTTTAGCTTTTAGAGTTGTGCTTGTTCAGTAAGCATATAGTGAAGACAGTGTTAATATCTAACGTTTACTCTAGATTGCACTATAGACGAATTTGAACAGTTTAATTCATTGGAAATATTGTTTAAACTGTGTTATAAACCAACCTAAATGGATAAGGCGTTGAATGCACTGTCTATCCAGTCTAGTAATCTGGCCAGTAATTTCGTAATAAATAGAAACAAGAAGTAATCCATTATTTTATCGAAAATAACAAAAAAAGATTAATTTATTGTGGGGATTTAAGGCAGGATACAATGTGGTCTTGTTGGCTTCAAAACATCTCCTGTGTTATTCAGGTTTGTTAATATTCGCACATAATAACAACAGAATCAAAACATAACAATGACCAATACAGTAGACAAAAAATTTCCCAAGTTTCACTTTAAATTTGTAGCTTCGATTATTTAAAAACTTATTAATTAAAATCTGGACTACATTTTCATTAATCAATTCCATTTATCAACGATACTAGAAAAACGTTGACTCTTAACTTGTTGCATTCTGCATATGTATTGTGACGTTGCTTTGATTATTTTAATAAACTGTTGGTATTAAACACAGTCATTAATAATAAACAAAGCCTTGCCTACTTAACATATTATTTACAATGTGTTGTCTTTTTCACTAGTACAACTTTTCTTCATACTATAAATAAACAAAGTAAATATACCATAGATAAATAGGACCTTAGGGATATTCTTGCTGTTCAAGAAATGAAATTGGTATATTATGCATACGTGCAATCTCTTTTTGCATTTGGGATAACTTCTTGGGGGGCAGCTTATAAATAAAATCTTGATCCTCTTTTTACGGTTCAGAAATAAATTTTGAAAGTAGCTTTTAAAAATTTCATAGGTTTTCAACATCCATTTTATTTCAAAAAAACTAAAATTTTTTACAATAAGACAACTTTTTTATAAAATCTCTTTTAATACACCTGTATAAAAATTTAGATGATTTATTTGTAAGAACTCAACACACCCATAACACACGTTATTCTAGATCAACAGGAATTCTACCACTGCAATTAACTAAATCTTATTCTAACACCAACTCATACTATCTAGCTCACGTGCTTTTTATAAATATGAGTAAACAGTTTCCAAATTTTAGTTTTTTCAATGAAATTTCTACAATTATTTTTAAAAGGAAAGTTAACCAGTGGTTATTATCATTGTCTATTGAGGAGGCCGAGGCAGTTTTGTCCACGATCTACGGGCGGACAGTTTGACATGTAAACAGCCACCACTCCTATCCCATCATCATTCATTATCACTAACCTATTATAATCTGCGGTGACCTTGCTTATTTACCATTGTTGCTAATATGTATATGTTTAAAAATTAATAATATTCAATGTTTTAAAACAGGTACAAATCAAAATTACGCGGTTTTTTTCCTTTTAATATATTCATTCCATATTCACGTATGTATGTTCATGCATGTATTTGTATATATGTATGTGTGTGTATATATGTATGTGGTATATAATAGTGTATTATTTTGTATTATATTTATTATTCATAAAAAAAAAATTATATCCAGTCCGTTATTTCTTTAGGCGTGAGCAACTCGAGTCTGCGCACAGGCATCATAGCCCATGCAGGCTCATTTTCCCGAGGACAATGTTTTTTATACATGATGTTATTTTTATGATGTTTATTCTATGATGATTATTTTTTATTCTTTGTTCACGTTTCAAACTTCCTTCGGTATTGTAAAAATTTAGAAGTTAATTGTACAGTTTATATTGCAATATTGTACATATATTTTGGGAAATAAATCAATTCATTCATTCATTCAAATTATTTTATCGCAGGAAAAAATGTTTGTAATTAGCACATATTAAAGGCTATATTATTATACAATCGTCTAATTATTAGGGTAAAATATGTCTTAGGAAATAATTCTGTTTTATATAATTAACAGCGATGGTGTTATACGTTTGTATCATTAAATATTATAAATACAGATTTGTGTACTTACCGTTCATATGTAATGCGATATCATTAAAAGACAAATTAAACACATATTATTGGTTAAAAATAAATTTTATTTTATTATTCAATTTATTGCATGGTTATTTAACAGTTTGCTTTAACATAACACGGACATGTTCTAAAAAAGAGTTATAAACTATCATGAAGGCAATAGTGGCTGAAAATTGAAATTATTTTAGTGATGCGTGAGCAGTTAAATTTAAAACAAACCACTAGTATTGGATGTGGTTTACGGGTCGAGAATGACAGAATCAATTACCTTTAAAAAGCATGCTTATGTTTTAAAAACTTTCAGTTATAAGTAGTAGTTTATATCACTGCTATATATAACGGTAAAGATTTTAAGAAATATAATAAATCAAAGGCGGTTGTTCTGTTTCACGATTACATTCCATAGTAAATAAGGAATTTCTTTTTCTTCACACTACATAACATAAAGGTACCTCAAACACCTTGAGGAAGCATTAAGGACGACTTCATTCAGGGCCTTTTAGACATTGATATCAGGTCTGGTGTGCTACTTAGATGTGGTATATTTTCATTGTAAATTACAGTTGTATTACATCCCAGTGAGTATTTACAAAATCCTTAAAACAGTTTCAGTACACATCGTCCACTTCCTACACATGAGGTAGACGATAGAGATACAAGAATCCATCTGGGTGTGAAGGAAATATTTACAGATCGTGGTTGAATGTCTGATACCTCTTTCACTGTGAGCTATAAATAACCACATACGTCACTCACTCTCAAACACACTTCTCTCCGGCTCGTGTCCTTGAAGTACACATTTTCAACTATCTATTTTCTTATTTTAAGTGCTTTAAAACGAATGCTAAGTATTTACCTTGTAGTCATGCATTCAAAAAATATTTAAGAAAGTGTTCTATTACTCACTCTATTTTCATCATTAATGAAATTCAAAATGTCAATTAAACTACTAACAACATTTTAGATTTACTTTAGTAATTAAGAGGTGTAAAACAAGGTGGAAGTACTCGTACGCTAAGGTACGTGTATTTAATTTTATGATATTAAATACACACATAAAAGTTTACCTGAGACATAACTAAAAGTACTCCATAGTTGAAGATAACATACACACATTATTCGAAGGCTAATACCCTTACTAAAATATCAAGTGAGGTAGTTCAATTGTAAGGTAGTTACACTGTTATGCAAATAACTTCCGGTATTGGCATTAGCCCCCTACTCTCGGAGTTTCTCTGGTCTGATGGTGACAGTATTGTCCCATCATCGGCTTTGTCAATATCCACCAAGTGAGTTTCCAATAAAGGTGGATCTTGCCGGGAATTATGTCAGGATTATTATCTAAGGTCTTGTATACCAGGAACATATACTTAGAACTATTATTCGCTTACTGTCTGTTGGAGTTGCAAAATATTTATATTTAAATTTACCTGTTGATTTGAAACTTTGTTTTCATTTCGAAATTAAAAAGATTATTTTCATTTGATAATTTAGCATATAAAACTAGCACTTGTTAAAATTATGCTTTGCCCGCACTAAAAAGTGAAAATTTCATCATTTATTTAGGAAAACTATATACTAATAAATAACATGAACTTAGATGGTTATTATGAAATAAAATTTTAAAGTTGATCAAAAAAGATAGAGTGAGAACCAGTCAGTGGACCTTATGTGAAGATTACATGATAATATATAAAATGAATAAAACATAAATAATTTGGATCATATTATCGTATTTAGTACCAATTAATTGTGTGTTGCGTTTAATCAGGATGGTTCACTTTCAGCTGGATTATACATTCAAGTTGAACCCCGAACGGGCACAGTAAAAACCGACGTGTCAATTAAATCTGGGAAACATTATCGATATCCAAGAGTGGTACACCACTAACTACAAATCTCGAGATTCTAGGGTGCAAGGGTATTTCGATAGATCTATTATACTGCGGGAGTTGACTGTTGGACTTTGGTAGTGTTCCCTAACAGTCGAAGGTTTTTGCTAAATTAGACGTGCTACCCACTGCCTACTTTGACTGGAGTGGCTGGTTCAGAGCAGGCTTCCCCTTGTTCCAAGAAGACTGATATTAAGGGCCTGAATCCTTCCTCATGGATCTAGACAGGAATTTGCTCCTTCCCACAACATTACCCGTCCGTAATATCCTGTCACTCCAAATGCAGCGCAAATGTCCTTTGTAGGACTAGGTACAATCTAAGCTTATTTTCGTAAGATACAAATGAATTTTTTAAAGTATTTATTTATCGTTCTAAAAAACAAGTTGGAATTTTTGTAACACATTTTGAAGAACAATCATTAGTCCACGATCCGATTGGCAATTCACAATGTGCAATTGTATCAGTTTTTACTTGAAATCGGCTGAAGAGGTTTCCCTAAGAAAACACGCGATTCTTAGCCACGCTATCTGTGATGGGGTTTGAAATTGGAAACTATTAAAAGGGCCAATAATATAAAAATATATATTTTTTATGATCATATTTTTCTTACCTAACAATTTAAAACTAACCGTTTTCACGTAAAAAATACCAACTAGATAAAAACTAGATGAAGAGACTGGAAATAAAAATTTCAGGGTCAGTATTCACAATCCTCAAGATATAATACCAAGCAGTAAATATTAAAATTAAAAATACAATATATATTAGGTTCAAACCCTTCAAATTAGCATTAAGTTAATAAAAGTAAAATAGGTATCATAACTGTTTCATTTTTCTCTTATGATTTCATTATTTCTTTGTTCTAACTGTCTAGCATTTTTGTCGCTTTAGGGTAATTGATTTATTAACCTTGCGTAAAATATATGTTATTATTTAAAAAATTAATACTAACCTCAAATATCTTCATATTACATTTTACATTCAATAGTAAATAGCAATTTATATACGAATTGTTTTTATCTTTTTAAAGGTTAATTGAAAAACCATTTAAAAATGAAACATTTTATAAAATACCTATTACAAATTTTGCGTTTACTGTGGCTAATAACAAAATTTTAATGAATGTTACTAGTTTAAAGTTACAACAATTAAACTTGAGAGATGATTAACTCCAGTTTCTGATTGTCAAGGGACAGCAATGAGATGTAGATTAGACCTTGTTGTCGCTAATAATACAGGTTCCAGAATGGACATTGCCAATCTGTACATACACAATGAATCTGGATGAGGTTGAACTACAGCAATGAGTTACACTCATTATTACACGCTCTTCTTTAACATTAAACTCAAACATTTAAAGGTTTATGCTTGTCAAGGGAGAGTAATGAGATGTATATTATACCGTGTTGTCGCTAGTCGTATAGACACTTGACTGGACATTGCTATTCTGTAAATACACAAGGAATATTGATGTCTTTGAAACGCAGCAATAAAGAAATCTTATTTACCACTAAACAGAGTTTCCTCCATACATTAACAGAATTTTATCAGATATTAAAATAACATTTTAAGCTCAAGAATATACCACAGCGGGGCATTCACCAAAATCAATGTCGATGTTAAAAATATAGAAATTATGCTTCATGTTAATCTCATGACTTGAAAAACCTAATTTATCCCGCGTTATACTGTTGATGATAAATAGTGTAAAAGAAAATCAATATTTTTATTCCTGTGTCATAGATTAAAATGTAAAACAAAGCCTATAAATTAATGTGTTCCTAAGATATCCTGCGAAAATCGAAGCTCTTTAAACACTACATCTTATAGGCTTATATTTATAATTAATAAAATCGTTCTTTTCAACGTAAGAAAAATGTGTAGTTGGTATATTCGCTGGTACTGAGCCAAGTTTTATGTACAGTTTTTGACCATAACTGAAAGTGCCTGTGAAGAAATTAATGTCATTCAAAATTTACAATTTATACTTCAATGAGTCTTTTGAGATATTTTACACAGAGGCAGAGGATGCGTTTTCACCCCTCTATAAACTTGATTCGACACATTTAGCTGATAATATTTCACCCAAAGCAAACAAATTACATTATTCCACATATTATCATCTTAAACTTTAAGGTTTATAGATAGCGGCTATATAGATTTAGTAGAATGAACGTTTTATATTTTAGTTATTACGAGTCTAAGTACAGCAAATTTTCAACCTATTTAGAATTTTAAATTTTTTTTTTAATTATTCCTTTATATGATAAAATATTTTGAGTTTACGAAATACAGTATTAAAGGTATAAAATGGCATTCCGCAAACATACATGTAAATACGAGTGATATTTACAACCGATTCAAACAATATATGTTACCCTGGTACTATTTGAACATAAATCAATTAACATTCTTATCCGGTTTTAATGAAAAAATCATTTCAAAGTAGAAATCATTTGAATTTATGCAATATCATATCTCAAGTTATTCAAACTCATAAAAAAGAAAGTATATATATATATATATTTATTTATTTTCTGAATAAAGTAATGTTCCATAAAATTTTAAATCTAATCGTTTTTAACGTCTCTGAACGTTAACCGCTAAAATTTTACTACACTAACGGTTATATCTAACTAGCCATAGATCGTTGAGTAAAATGGATGTCATGGGGTATTTTATTTGTTTGCAACACATTTTGTACTAATAATACAATACTATCCCTAATTTATCGAATTAAAAATTCCTCTAAAAATACTATATTTTACCAAAAATGCATAAAATATTAATAACATTTTTCTTCAAGGGATTTTCTTAACTTCAATAATAAATTGAAATTAACTACAGTAATGTTTTATGCCTTAGCACATATTACTTATTATGTTTATAATTAATAAGCTTATTAATATATAAATAATTATCCTGATCCTAATTTTAGAAATTCGAAGCCTATTTTTGCAAACTGATTTTAAGAAAACACAATATGAAATTAACTTTCAAAATCAGGAAGAAATATTACAAACAGAATTCTCCCACAGATATCCAATTAAGATTTTAATGGTTAATCTGGGTGACAAGCCAGTTTGATTAAGCAAGTTAGTAACAATTAACTTAACTGATTAGCACCATTCCAGTTAAATAAAGTTGTCCAAAGTTTAACTGGTAATGAAGTATTCAGTCAGTGCTCCGTGATTGGTACAGCTGATATATTAACTCATATTTTGTGTTTTTCTTTTCATCTGCAAAACTTAATTAACAATAGATGTAGCTCGAATTGTCTTTTTAATAAAAGAAAACTTGGAAGGGGTTTATTAAGGGAATGCAATGTCTTAATGATTACGATACAGAACTGAGTAGTAAATAATTTACTGTTGTACTTACATCTCAAAGTGTGAAATTAATAACTTATTTTAAATTCTTATACAATATACAGAGTGTAATGAATGTTTGAGCACCTTAATCTTTGTTTAACCATAGCAAATAAAATTTACTATAAGTTGTACGCGTCTTTGTACGATACTTTATTATAAAATGATCATCAAAAGTGCTGTTATTATAACTGTATTGTTGAAAGTAGTTATTGTTATTTTATAAGCCTTTAAACATTTCACGATTATCTTATATCCCCCAACTAATCTCTTTTTTTAGTCATTTAATTAGTAAGTATTATCTTTGTATAGTGGTTTTTAAAGTAAATGAATGAATTAAACTTTGAGAGGATATTCCGTAAGGAATGTAGTGGAATATTAAATAAAAGTATTAGTCAGTCATAACAATCTTAAAACTCTTTATCAGTAGAAAATACAGGTTAAAACAAAACTTTATTTCCCGCATTCATTACGAAATATAAGCTGCTGAAATATTTCTAATATTGAAACTTAAGTAAACGTTTTCAGACTCACAATATTTGAAAATAGAGAATTGTAGATAATGAGTTTTATAAAAAGAAAAACCTTATAAGGATTTTGAACTTTGTAAAATTACAACACTTTAAATATAGAACTTTGTTTACAATAACCAATTACTTTAGTGTTTACTAAAAATTTACACATATAAGGATATATAAGGATATATATATATATATATATATATATATATATATATGTGTGTGTGTGTGTGTGTGTGTGTGTGTGTGTGTGTGTGTGTGTGTGTGTGCATGCGTGCGTGCGTGTGCGTGCGTGCGAATAGAATTTAGTTACAATTCTCGTAAGTAAAATAATTTTGTCATTAAACTTTTCACTAATATCAATTATTTTGTATATATTTCTAAATAATTTATTCATAAATAATACGAAATAATTTTATTATCAGAAATGAAATGTTTTTGCAAGTTGAAATAGAAAGGTATTAATAAGATTTTAAATAGCAAAAATTGAAATCGATAATATTTCCTTGCCATTTTATTTCTGAAGGTTTTATTACAAGTAGATACAGATACTAAAAGTCGCTACTTTAATGGTCCATCAGTTATATCTTAGGGTGTATTTATCGTTAAGAAACACCAGGCTGTGTGCTGATACAATATAAATGGCCTTTTCGGCTCGTGGACCAGCAGTAAGGTTTAAAAGTACAATGCAAAATTTTAGATTATACAAAACAAAGACGTAATTTTATATTTAGATTTATGAACTTTCACTCAATTGTCTGTTACTAGGCCTAGTCACTTATACATAATTCTTTACAGTTTGATTCAACGGATAAAAAAAAGAGTAGGCTAGTTTCTTTATAGATTTTAAACTAAAAGTTGGACTATTAAATAATAAAAAATGCTTATTACATTTAAATTAATGTTGTTTTCAAAGAGGTTTGATTTTGATTGATACTTTTCGTATAAAAAAAACTTTCTAAATGAAACTTTGCATAAAAAACTATTATTTCCAAACATACTGATACCACCAAAGTACGCATGTTTATATAACATGAAATAAATAGTGTATATCATTAAATTATTGGTTGGTTATAATGTCTAAATAACATTATAAACCCCTGTACAATGTGCAACTTTATAGTTTTATTTGTTTATGGAAATAAGTGCATACGAATCGGTTATAATTGGATTATATCTAATACATGAATGACATTATGTACAGGTGTTACTAGTAAAGTTGTCCAATCTCATACGTGACATAACCAATACGATGAAGTATTCAGCAACCACCAGAGCTGCTACGTACTTGGAAGGCCTTTGTTAGAGAAACACTAACCCGCATCTACTGCTGGAATGACGGGTTTAATTAATCGGAACTGTCAATACAATCCATCCCACTCGACTCTGTTTAATTAGTAAATACAGAAATTCATTAAAAGAACAATTGTAACTGTAAGTCAAAGTAGTATTTATAAGGACTTCCGTAGTAAGTCAGTAACATATTTGTTATTGAAAGATAGACACTGCCCAAATACTTTCTAGTTTCTCTATACGTAAGTGAGGGCATGTTACACACCTCTTTTACTCGTTACATATAATATTTGATAGACCACACGGTTCATAGCAGTTAATATAAGCAAATGGTTGAAAACACTATTAGAAATATCATTTTAAATATATCAAAAATGTTGCTGTATGTACAGGATATAATACATAGGAACAAAAACAACTCATATCTCTCAACCGTTACATGTTTAGCGCTCTCAGCTTGTGTAAGGGTATCTTTAAAGTTGTCGTGCTCGCTTATGCGATAACGAATTGCCTTGAAAAAACTACGGTTGGAATTTTTGTTAACATTCAAAATATTTAAATCTTGTAAAAGTTTTATAACATATAAAAAACAGCTGATGCCTATCAAAATACAGAATGTTTACTGCTCCAGGCTTGTGCAAGCGTACCTTTATGTGACCATACTCGCCTATAGATTGACGGAATTTATAAAAACAAGTACCTGTAGAATCGCAAATAAATTGTTCAATTATGAGGCAATAAATAAAATTTGTTTAACAATACTAGTTTTAGTAAATTGACTTGAAACTTGATCGACAGACAATACTTTTTTAACATTAAACGAAAACAACACATTATGTTTTTTACATTCCTCTTCTGTATTTAATTTCTCTAACTAGTTTTAGTCGAGATATTTCTTGACCTATGTCTTGAATGGTATTTTTGTTAGAGTATATCTTTTTAAATTATAAGTATTTTAAAATACATAGTAAAAATCCTATATTACACACACGAACGTACGCACGCACTTTAAAACACTCAATATAAAAGGGAAATCCTTAGTAAGTTTTTGCAACCTATCAGTAATAATTGACTATACGTTTTAAGTTGCAGATGTCTAGGAAAGAATGGCTCGTTGAAGCATATTAGTGTGAAAATTCTACATTACACTTTTTATTTTTTATCTGAATTACACTACCATTATACTACACTTATACTATAAATAAGATATATTATATATATATATATATATATATATATATATATAAATACATGCTGCCTCTTTGATGTACTTCCGCTGAAAACGTAAAAGAAAGCTTTATAAGTTTCAACAGATGGTTACGTCAGTACAGCGACCGGTACGACGCTTTTGTGAAATACTTATAGACCTATATTTATACAAGGGATCCTACGTTATCAATGTAAAATTTCTGTACAATCAGTTGAATAGTATGCGCGTGCAAGCAAAACAAACAAACAGTTGCACTATCGCATTTTTAATATCATTAGGATTTATTAAACCTAGAGAAGAAACTGATATGACATGTAATTTTTCTCCAAATTAAACACGGGAACTTGATAAATGTAACGGAATATACTTATAACATTGTAAATAATAAATACAATCTGGTATTTCTATTTTAAACTTCAATAAATTGGGGAATACTTTTAAAGTAAATATCTTGCATAGAAAAATTCCAAGAAATGGATGGTATGATACACATTAAGTATTCAGGAGCTGTTGTTTAATAAACGCTTCCAGGGAAGAAGCCATCTAAGGAATGAAGATAACGCTCTACGCTTTGAATTAGTTTAATATTTCATTATTTTTTGCCATAAACTGCTCTTACTAAGATTGGTGCTGATCCCAACAAATAGTTCCTGTAATCATTCCATACAATATAACATCGCATTAAAATATAGATCAAACTTAGAGCAACAAGGTTTGAGAGTGAATAAAGTACTGAATTGTTATCAATAATTGCAAAAGTAATGACAGAAGTTTATTTTATGGTCCAATTCATACAATGATCAATATACACATAGATTGTAACATTAAATCCTTGTTTCATTTAATTATCAAGGAATTACACAGGTTTTGAATTAAACACTCAAAATAAGAGAACCCGTAACCAGTTTTGGAAACGTAATTGGATAAGTAATAAACAGAACTAGGAAAATTGAGATATTTAGCAGTTTTTAAAATAAACCAAAAAGTGGTAAATAATAATGAAAATATAAAAATGGAGACTTTATAAAAATACAGATGCAATACGGGAAGTTGACGTGTACAAACTTTGGAATGAGATATAGACATAACATCTTCGTTATGAAGGAAAACGTGGAGAAATAAGGACGATATTATGATAACAAAATAAACCTGTTGATACGATTTGGTTTAGAGAAAGATGTAGGATCAAAACTTTCATCAGGAAACGTATACAATTTGTACCCATATTGTAAGGTTTTTACAACGTTTTATATCAGTACTTTAAGGTAAGAAAAAGGATTAAGGAGAAGAACGGCATCTGAAAAATAATTATAATAATTAGTACTTTAAATAACACATACGCTTGTGTAGTACTGAATCACAATAATAATATTGATTCTACAAGTTTACATTAAACTAAAAATTTCTTACTTTTTAAAAAGAGAAGCTAGTAGCATAAGTAAAGGCAAAGCAATAGAAGTTGTGAAAAAGTTTATTTTTCTGATCGGATTATTAGTATAGCAGTATACTATACAATTTAATGTTAATGTCAGTAATACATTAACATTAAATAGCAATGAAAGGCAGTCATAGCGAGTACAATAACATATGGTTTTCACAGTATTAAATAAATTACTCAAATTCAAGCTTTGGCAAAGAAACTCTACCACCGAGTAAAATGGTAGCTAAATCTGCATATAGGCTTGTGAGTATGAACGTCTCAGTATAAAACTGTACTTTATGCATGTGAAGTTGTTTCAAGAATAAATATGTATGTGAAGGTTATATTAAAAATCCCATAACACAAAAACCTTCTTTATGGTCTTCAAATTTCTCCTTATAATTTATATGTAGGCCACAAAAAAGGAAACTTATCTAAGTACTTTATATGAATTGAAAACTTAAAATATTGCACAATTGAATCTCTTCACAATCTCTTCTAATACAGTCCTAAGAAATTCATCTCATAAAATTAAACCAGAGGAGCATTATTAGGTTTGAAGTAAAATTACCCAACCCTAATTTTGTAAAAGTTTTCTATTTATTTGAAGATTTTTGTAAACTAATATTGCTCTAAGGTTTTTAGTAACATCATAGTGTTAAAACCGTACAGTATCAAAACAATTTTAGCATATGCAATGATTTATAGAAACGTTAGTTAAGTTGATCAGTTGAAATAAACATAAATATAAAAATAAATAAACATAAACGTTTTTAAAAATACTCACTTAAACGATAAACTGTTAAGGTATTACTTCTCAAAACTTTCTAGATAAGCAACAATTTAAAAGTGTAAAACTGTCGTAAATGACGTTAAATTATAAAAGAATAATACTGAGTGCAATTAGCGGAATTATATGAAATTATATAAACATTACAGTAAAAGGAATACAACTTAATTCAGTGATTCCTTAATATTAGGTAAAGTATCTTCCAATTGCTAATACCCTAATTCCCACTTCGTACCACCATTTAACGTATGACTGTGTAATAAGTTACTATACACTAAACAACGCAGGAGTACGCCACTCCACGTGTCGAACTAGATTAGCTCAGGATGCAAGCAAAGTTCTCGTCTATAACTAATTTAGTTAGGGAACATTATATAACCTGTGACAATTTCATATGATTGTACTCATTTCGTTACAAACTGATTTATTTTGAAATTATTTCGTTATCATGATGATTACCCGAATACAGAACGAACAGACAAACATGGATTTAGACAGAACTACAATTAGAATTTTTGCCAGTACCTCTGTTTTAATATATTAAACGCTGAAATAAACTAAGTTTCATAACAACATGGGAGAGAGATGATATAAATTTTTAAATATCTTAAATATTTCTGAATTATACAAGAAGGGGGAAACTGTTTTTCACCAAACATTAGGAAGAAGGAACAAATGAGAAAGCCAAAAGTGGTTGCGTGCTCTTGTAGGTAGCGGGAACAAATTGGGAGGTGAAAGTTGATGGATGAAGACAAAGTATCCCACATTTACTGAAATTCCTTTTGTTGTAATTTATTTTGCTTCTGGTGCGTAGAATAGGCTTTCTTAAATCTAACGCTCAAATGCCGTTGCTTTTGTACTGCATTTAATATCACACTTTAAATATAAAATATGATGATAGCTTAAATTCTAGTTAAATTAAATCCATGCTTGTTTTTGGCGACCCTAGGGTACCTGAGCCAAGCTGTGAGAACCATCTCACAGTCCGTCCAGAGCTAGGGCCTTTCTTCCCATATTTCAGGTCTTAGCTCACCGTCTTTAATCTTTTCTAAACTAACTTTGCTCGCCTTGTTCTTCTTTTTGACCCCGCATCACGTGTGTCCTTCCACCTTCTTTCGACCGGCGCATGCAATTTTATATATATGATGATTAGCTTAAATTCTTGTTAAATTAAACCCGTGCTAATGATTAAGTTATGATTTGTTCAATATATATATATATATATATATATATATATATATATACATACACAAATATACTAAAAGGTTTGTATAGACATAGCGTAGAATGAACACATACATTGCTGTAATAATCTTTGCGAAAGATTAGTACAGCAATGTAATAAAGAAAGAACTAAACTGCAATATTTATAGCTATCTTAATAGCAATGAGACCAGGGGCGTTTTCATATTAGCGTATTGAAGCGATACAGTCCTCTCATTTTTCTGGAATTTGCTTCCATATATCGGGACAAAACTGTACTAAATGCTGCCCTGATAGTATCCTGTATCAACACATAACTTGTAGATTCCCGACGCTTCAAAAAGAGGAATTTGGAATGGGGGTAAACTCAACATTCATTTGGAATCAACCCTTTCCACCACAGTTACGTTAAATGTAAAAACTGCAAAGTTGCTCCAGAGTGCTTAGAGATCGTGTTAAAAACATCTTAGTGCACTTAATTGTGCACCTGATGAGAAAACAATAACACTTATTCACGTCCATTGCACCAGATTTTTAGTATTGACACGATGTTCATTTTGGGTTTCTTAGTCACCGTATTTTAAGGATCTCTTCAGACAAAGGTGACTCCAGGTTCCATAAGTCAGGTCTTCGACTGATCTGAGAGCGTCAGATTTCGGAAGCTGCACTAATAGGAAGGTGAACTAGAGGTAAAATTGACATATACAGATCTGTACTGTGTTGAAATGAAGGTTCATGAAATATAATATAAATAAAGAAAACAGGGAAGAACATTTTATCATTGCTGTTAGTAAAATATGCTTCCCTGATTATCAACTATGAATAATTGTTTATTTTGTAAGATATTCCATATCCCAATAAGAAAAGCACATTTAATTCGTTAAATAGTTTTTGACATTTCCAAATTGTTAGTATTTAAGTATATTGATCCGTGTAAACTACATGGAGGATTTCACCACATGATCGCAATTGAGTTTAAGATTGATTGACAAATTTGTCTAATACTTTAGAAATTTCAAAGAGATAATGACTGGGGGAACAGGGTGAATGACTAATATGAGAAATAATTTATTTTGCCAGTTCTAAACCAAATTTGTTTTGTTTCAACATCCAAGCCATACGATGGATGACTTGTTAACGATAATGTGACAAACTGTACAATAAGGTGTGTTTTTTATGTTACAAATAAAAAATACTTTATGATAAATTTTCTTTTTTTTAACGTGGATTTTAATAATATTATCTTTATAAGGTTTCATGATTGATCGTACCAAATCATTCTGAAATCCTTTTATGTAGCCTACAATGTTAAAAAAACGCCGTGGAAGATACAATAGACTTATTACTTCTAACATGTTCAATTTTACTAGTAAAGCTAATAGAATTGTTTAATAAATGAAAATGAATCAAGCATATATGATCTTAAATTATCCCTATTTGATCTTTTTGTGTATTATACTGCTGAATATTAAATTGTTTCACCTTGCTTGAAGTAGAATGTATAAGTTTTAAACCACTCTTTCAAGAACAAACTTTAAATGTAATGGCATACATATAATTATTATTGTTTAATATAAAATAGTACAGTTAAATATTAGTATTAAAACATTACAATTATTTAAGTACAATAACACTTTTCCATTATAAACCTTATAAGATAGGCTTACTTTACTAATGGCATTGCTCCTTCCCAAGAAATTTGTTATTAAGTTGAACTTCTTCTCTTTATTCTCACTCACAATAAAGCATTTGTAAAGAAGAGTAATAGGAACATCATCAAAGTAAATATAACAATTGTTCTCCAAGTCGTAATTAACTGGAGAGATAAGAGTTAAAAAAAAAAGAATTTCCAACACAAAAACAAAGTATTTTAATATGAGTTAACAAATTTACCAGTGTTTAAAATCACATCTTAACAAAAAAACAAGATGCAAATAAAGCAAATAGTTTAATTTATTAGTTGGGCGCTAGAAAAAACTGGAACTGGTGGGCCTACAAAATATAATTATCTATCTGTCCTCAAAATATATACTGATCTATAAATAAAAATTTTGCATGAAGCTTCATTTCGATATATGAATTCTATTCGGTTTAAATTTAACTTCATATGATTTATCCGAGTATTAGCGAAAATATTTACATTCAATTAACCACATTGGCATTGTTGAAAGTAATTATAATATTACAGACTAAAATAAATTTGTAAACAATCTTGTATGATCATGTGAGCCAAAATATCAGAACCAACGAGCTGCAGCATTGAAATTTCGCGTAATCTCTGGGAAACATAATGTAAATGACACCTAGTATTATATTAACACTACATTGTTGTACAGTGACACTAATGTTTTGATGGCAATATTTATTAGTACTTAATCACTCGTATGTGTGTATGTCTTATGATAACTTTAATACAAATAATTTCCGAGTAGATAGAAGTAATGTCCACCAGAAATTTAGACAATCGCGATAATTTTACACCAGTTGCTATTCATCAGTGTCAAGTTTATAACATAAATATTTAAATGCATGGTGAATTTTAGTGTTCTTTTTTGTTATTTTTTCATTCAAATTTATCAACATCAAGATTCATTATTTATAGTATAAGTAGTAAAAATGTTTATTTAAAAGAATTCAAATTTAGCGTTTTTAAACCAACCATCCCGAACTAGCCAAGAAACAAGAAATCAGTTACACTACGTTTCGAGATCTGCAATCAGATCTCCTTTTTAGGTAATTACCTAACCTAATACATAATTACAAACTATGTTAAAATAAACAAATCATACCAAAGTGTTGTGGCACGCCTAAGTCAGGAATCACATCCACCATGTTGTTTGTCAACTTTACTAACTTTAAAACCCTGTACTAAATAAAAAAGACTATACTCAACACTATACACAAACTGAACTAAAGAGTACAGTTTTAATGATTAGTGTTGTAGTATATAGTTTTTTATTTAGTGCATGCTTTTAGAGTTAGTGAAGTTGACAGACAACATGGTGGTTGTGATTTCTGACTTAGTCGTGACACAACGCTTTGGTATGATTTGTTCATTTTAACCGAGTTTGTAATTATGTTTAGTTAATTACCTGAAGAAGAGATCAGATTGCTGATCTCGAAACGTAGTGTTACTGATTTCTTGTTTCACTGAACGATGGTAAATATCCGGAAAAATCCTGTTTCGTTCACAATCCTTCCATCCTGAAAAATAACATTCAAATACAGAATAGCCAAGAAACTTGTGCTGCGTGTGCATTCTTGATGCACTTTTACAACAAACCAAAAAATTATTTTGCAGTTGTATAGATTTTTCTCTAATGGTATTAGAGCTTATGGCAACTGTTTTCCAGATTTAGTCCTCTATTAGTATGCTCAATGCCTTTTTAGCTCTTTTAATTATCACGACTAAAGAGACATAAGAAGTTTTTTGTTAAAAAGAATTCACTTTTGTTCAAATTACCTCTGATTTTTCTTTGATTTTACGAACATTGTGAACGTTCGACTCAATCAATACAAACTTCTTAGCAACTGAAGCAACCTTATTATCCTTAGTTCATAGAGAATTCTAAATATTTCAGCTAAAAACAGAACAACACGTTTTCGTATTTTTGCACTCTCAAACAGTTCGCGGAAATACTTGTAACAATACAGCGTCTTCTTTGAAGTTGCGAAAAACGTAATCTTGCTGGGTCATGAACGGTTACGTTAATACTATAATTATTTTAGTTTTATTTATTTATTTTTTACAGCTTGGCTTTTAGGAAAACTTGGATTATCTAATTCTTACGGACCACGGACCCGCGGAGAAGGAAAGATTACTGCATATATATAGATTTTTTTTAACAAAACTGAAACAAGTTTTCTTTGTTTTAAATTCAAAATAAAAACCAAATTTGATATTATCAAATATAATTACTATAAAATTAAAAAATTACCCTTCCCACTAAGTAGGTAGATATCACATTAATCTGTCATATCGAAAAATTAAACTAAATTGTATTATTGGTCAACATTTTAAAATGTGCATTATAAGTTAAGATGTTCACATAAAAAATTATTTAAATCTGCACATTGTTTGAGCTACACTTATATGCTACTATGTTATAATTTTTTACAAATATGTTTGAAGGTACTAAAAAATGTATTTATAAGCAAATTCTACAGCTCATGTTTATTTATTGTCTGTATTGTTCTACCTAAGCACGGTTAAAAACTGATTCTGTAATTATCTGTATTGTACACGTATTTAATAAAGGTATCACAATTTAAATAGAAGCAAATAAAAAAATAATGTATGTGTGTATGTTTTCATAAAATTTCACCTTTAAACATTCTTTATAAATGAAAAATATAAACTAAAATTAATGGTTCCATTCATATTTTCATTAAGTATGTAACATACGAGTATGTTAAAGAAAAATTTGTCTAATATACAAGTATTTAAAATATGTGCTATATAAAAGTATGGCATCACTTTACTTCTTAAAAGTCACTAATTTGGTAAGCCGAGTTTGTTTCTAGTAGTGCTTGTGGACGTTTGGCATGAAATAGTAAACTAAAAGTATTATGACTTTTAAAAAGGACTACGTCGTTTTATTATTACAGTTATAATAGTATTTCACAAAAAACACGTTTTCCATTTTCACACAAAACAAACCATCTTGTGAGAACACAATGCTCCAGTTCCGTTCTCGCAAGAAGCGTGAAATTGTTTTCTATTCTTATCACCTCTCATAACCCGTCTCCGCATTTAGACACAAGCAGATTCTTGCTTAGAGTGAATAAAATCTGTAACATTTTATTGAAAAGTGCCATAGATATAAACTGTTTATGTAGTAATTACTGTACACACAGCAGTTTTATCATCACACTTAGGGCTGTATGTTTGTTATTGCTAGTTCTTCGACTAAATATTTATTACATAATTCATAATTAAATTATAATAATAGTATTTAAATAATATTAGTTATAATAAGTTCAATCAATAGACATAGAGTAATGAATCAAGTGTAAAAAAATGTTTACGCACTTAATATTCAGTACCTTTTACCCTAAGGAAATATTTTTTTCCTTTTCTATGAATATAAAGTAAATACCTCATAATTAAGAGATTTGAATTGTTGTAACTATTAGAACAACACTAATAACACAATACTTCTTGGTCATTATAGGCTATTATAGAAAACAATATATTGGCTAAGAGTAAAGTTCATCACTAAAGAGGCTGTATTGATTACTTTCTGGCCAAGAGTGTGTTTGTCTCATGATATATAAAAAACGAACTGACATAGGAAAAAACGAGTTCGATTATGGTGCATGTCAATCCATGTGAGTTTGATTAGCGTTAGTGAATTTTTTTTTTAATTATTCTTGTAACGATTAGTAATCATAATGTCAAAGATAAGATCATGTAATAAAACAATTTGTAAAAACACTGAATACAATCAGGTGACATATTAACACAAGCAGCCAAGTGGAATGAGGCATACATTTACAATCTCAGCAGAGCCTCTTAGGCGACACATGGTGTAGTATAATACTCCTGTCTTGTTTCATTGGTGATTCGTAATAAATGTTGTAATGTATACTTTAAGAAGCATAATATTAGGCGATGTAAAAGTTGCGGTTTTTTTACGAGGGAGATCCTGATCAATTTCATTAATGGTTACCTACACTCCGCCTCGTCCAAACTAATATCATATAGACTAAGTGCTAATTTGATCTAAGAAACATGATTATGTATATGTTACATTCCAAACAACTGAAATTCAAATTAAGATTTAAATTAGAAAATTTTTTATTTAGAAAAGCATTGGCGTTATTAATCTAGGGTGATTATTTGATAAAAACGTGTTTTTATCACATTAAACATACTTTACATAAAAATCGTTTTAAATAAATACTTTTAGAATAATTCGGCAATAAATAATTCTTGGTAAATGTTAAAATATTTATAGATAGTAAACATATTAATTCTTACAATCACAAATACAGAAATCATTTTGTTAAATAACAAAGAAAATTTAAGTTAAAAGTATTAAAAAAGGAGTAATTGTAAAAAACTATACAATTATTAGAAATATAATTGATCATTTCATATTCAATAGAGTGTAAATTCATTATAAAAACAATTCTGAGTCACTTTTGCCTGCCTCAACTTTGAATGAAAAAGTTGCCTATGGTGTTATCAGTGCTGAGTTGTTTAACTGTAATGATATACCAAAGGAATGAGAAGTTAAAGTGTGGGTCATAAACCTGAACTGGATGATATTATTATGACGTTTTTATTGTATTCTTGAATATTTCCTATGATTGTGAAATGAACAGAAAAGGAGAAGTGGCTCAATTCCTCAGAACAGGGGGTGGAGTAAGGCACTAGTAAGGTGCTTTGTTAGTATATAAATAACTATGACGCCAAATAAGCAGATAAATATTGTCCACCTATTTTCGAATATTCCCTGTTATGAAAATAACAAATTAAAAACTTTAACCACATATAAATAAATATCATTGATCAACCTTAGTATCAAAAAACCCTTTACATTTTTCTAAACAAGTTTAGGTACTGCTTAGAAGAGATATTCAGATAAAATCATTATTTAAGAGAAGAAACCGTCACTATATATCTTTCAGTAAACAGGCGTGCAGGTGGGGAGTTCCAAGTTAAAGAAGGTTTTCCCTCAGGGAATCTGACAGTCAGTGACAACTTTCACCTTTTTGTACATATCAACTGACTCATTCCTATGTTTGTGCAAAAAAAATCCATACAAACCATTTGAAATGTCTTCATTTAAGCATACTGATAAATGAAAGTAAAATTTAGGCAAATATTTTGTAGTTTTAAAGTTTGTTAGACCAATATGCACATTTATATAACATGAAAAATCTGTAAAAATACAGATATAATTAGCTTAACATTAGTGAAGCATTTCATTGGAGGGACTGGACAAAGTTCGTACCTGTCAGTATTTAGGCACAATATCTTGAAAATGAACTGACTTATAAACTTGTAATATAGCATAGAACCACTTTTCTATATACGAACAATATAATTCTATCATGGCGCACTTCCATGAGATTTGACTGAACGCCATTGAAACCGATAATTCACTCGCTTTCTGTCTGCCTGGGGGCTATAACTTTATTTCAGAGAGTGCAAAATCTAAAAGTGAATAGCTAATGCTAGGCATAAAACTGTAAGCTATTTTAATACTGAAAAACATTCATATTAAAGATAACGCAAACCAGATTTTACATTAAGTGTAATAACCAGAAGTCGGCAACTGAATGGGATAAATATGTACTACAAATAGACAATGTCTCCTAGTTCTGTCCGTCAGTTCGAGCTGTCAACAATATTCCAGTGAGATTCCTGTCCTTATTCTATGTTTTGTTCTTAACTTGTATTAGATTAGAGTAAATATGCTCGTTCATATTTACAGATTATATCACCTCTCCAGGACACCACAAAACGTGATTCTTTACATCCTCTTATGGGATCACTTACAATATGTCATGCTTATAACTCATTTACAGACAATAAATCGTACATAAAAGACTATTTTTATTCTCTAACAGATTAAAGAGAATTTTTTCTGCTCACTGAGAGCTGGCTTCAACGATGCTCAGTGAAAATTCATGGCTGCGCTTGCACCATCATAACTCATTTTTGTTGAGTAAAAATTAAGAACAATGACAAATGTAAAGTCTGCGGATTATGGTCGTCAAGAAGGTTACCCAAAAAAAGTGGTTGCCTATTTAGAAATGATGCCTCATTCAAAATTCCATAGGTCTCATAGTTTTAAAGATATCGCGTGGAAAAATAGACAGATATACAAACAACTTTGAAATTAATAGATACTACAGGTATGTTTATCCACAAAGTATATTGTTAACGGACTAACAGATCCAATGGACTATAAAGATAGAATACTATTGAACACTCATTTTATTCTCAATAGCAGAGGACGTAAGTAGCCCTTTATATTCCGATATCAATTCCGCTTATAAAAATACAGACGTTAGAAAAGTTTCCACGTTAAATCCATTTTCCTTTTTTGAATTAAAGATTCAGAAATGTTGCTCTAATGAAACAATAAATAACGTAGATTTACTCTTAATTCCTATTACGAATATTTATAGGAATTAAAGGTACTAGGTATATAGAATATAAACATTAGTAAAGGGTAGCAGTAGTATGGACTCATTCAAGAACATTTAAAAGAAACTTTCCACACGAATTGTGCAAGGTTCAAACTATTTAGTGTCTCTAAAGATCTCTCAGTCTAACTACAAGAAAGGAGTGTGCCACACCAAATGTTGCGTAACAATGGGGCAATGAAGCTTCGCCGAACTTCATGCAAGATGTTAAGTCTACTGATTACATATTTATCTAGATGTATTTCCATTTGGTATATTAATAATTAACTTGGGATTCAAATCAGTGTATAAATAATAAATCTCCACACACCCAGACAACAAAAAAAGTTGATGCGTGTTGGAGTAGTTAGGCTACAAGTGTTAAAATTGTCAAATGTTAAAAATAGCATGTGCTTACACTCAGTTTATGCATACTTTTATTTCTTTCGCTATATTCTCATTACCTCATGGTTCCAAAAACTTTGAATGTCAAGTAACTCAATCAAGGTCAGCCAAATCTCATGCAGTGCCTTGGTTTCTCATCGAACTCGTTGTGGCCTGTATAAAAATAAAGCTTCATGAAAAATTTCAAGTACTGTATATTGGTTAGTTCCAGGTGTCTTACGGAGAGGTACAGAGACAGACACGCTGAAATGAAGGTTTTCCAGCTCAATGTATTTCATATAGATTGATATTCTTTGCTAACTCTCAGCCTATGAGTTAGATGATTCTTCATTTTATTCCATTCCGTCGATTTTTCTATACAATTATCCAAATTATTATGACTTTTAATTTGAATTTAATTGAATGTAAGTGATCACGCAGGTTAGGAATCTTTTACCATAGAGACAATCAGGTGTTTTATGTTTAATTTTATGCACAAAAGTCTATAGCATACAGTACTGTATATTTTAAGCCTACTTAAAAAGTCAAATGCAAAAAATACAAAAAAGGATAGCTTGGATTTAGTAAAACACATAAAAAGCCACTCTTCTTTACGCCTCCATGTTTACGACCACTCTTCCCCAAACTGGTGTCTACTTAGCCTCATTTATTGCGTTTTAATAGCTTTTTCGGTTGTTCATGGATTACCATCTTAACAACAAATGCAATCCAACATAAATAGGAGGTGTTACCAATTTTTATTTACTGGAAATGGAAACTGGAGTAATGTTCTTTTATAGAGTTAAATTTTAGTGGACTGTCATATTGTGACTTTTTAATTTACAAATACAGCAAAATAAGAAAATTTAAAAGCAGTTACAAAGAATTGTACTGAATAGGGGCTAAATAATTTTATTACTAAATAGGTTTGGCATGTTTGATTTTTGTTCGTCTCTCTGTACTCGATATTTCAATATCAATCTGACTTGGATTTTTATCAGAACCTCCATTTTCGTATGGGGAACACCAAGTTCGTTGTGGGCCTTGCCATTTTAAGGGATTTGGCCTGAAATGCATCACTTATAAATTTTAAAGTTCTATATGAATAAAACTGTATACCAATTTTTTTCAGTGAAGACTAACATTAAAAACGTTGAAAAACATTATATGTTTATTATTAAAGGCGAATTTTACATTAGCAATTTCTTTCAAAACATTACTCATTTTAAATAGTAGTAATGAAGTGAGAAAAACTTTTAAATACATCTCATTGTATAGAGACGTTTGCCACGTGATTACAGTTCAGTGCTTAAAAGGTAGGAGTATACCACACCAACTGGCGCATAACAGGCTTTGCCGTGGTTGATTGCAAAAGGTAATGTAAAAAAATGTAATGAAAATGGTAAATGAAAAAATATCTATGTAAATTTGTTTATATATAACTCGTTTTATTTTCTACATATCCTGTGGATATATATATACATAAGTACAATCATACAAAAAAAAACTTATACGAAATTTACACTCAGCCATATTACATATTTGGACACGCATTATATTGCAACTAGTTTTGGTATATACTCATCTGATATATAAATTTTACTTTTATATAGAATTTTAAGTTTACAGAAGAATATTTTTTGTGATACATAATACAGGCACTTTTTTTAATGTCCTCTAGTGTTAGGCTTTGCTATTTATACTTTCATTATATTGCAGGTAATAAATAGTAATAAGATATAATGTGGATTATATTTCTCCGTCCTTTTAAAAGTATTTAGTTTTGTAATTAGATATAAGTATTGCATAACACATACAGGTGTAAGGTCTCGAGTTCGTTTCGGATTGACATTTTTAGACTGTTTATTTTGTAACATTTAATTCAAACATTGTTTTATAGTTTAATATGAGTAAGAATTTATTCTTGCAATAACTTTTATCGTCCCGAAGTAAGGCCATCAATGAGAATCCCTAAAGGATAATGGAATAAATTGTTATAAGTCTATTAAAAGAAAACATAATATTGTTGTCATCCCTGGAAGATATCAGTTTGTATACAGTTTGTTTAATGCCTCCTTACATCTAACACACAGGAACTAATAAATCAAATAAAGTTTATTGATTTATTATTCTGTTACGTTTTTCATACTTAAGAAAGAATTCACAGGTTGTCCCTCTGTTATAACAAAATTAGAAACGTGTGTAAGGGGAAAATATATTTTTTAGCACTTCTCGGTTATTATTTATGTTCATTATTATTAATTATTGTTTTTCAATTAATTGAATTAATTTACATTGGTTTCAAAGACACAAAGGAAAATTGATATATTAGACTGTTTGTTTTCATATTAAATTGCATTATATGTGTGTTGTATTACAATAAATTTAGTATTATTAAAAATATATTGACGTATTGATAATATATGTGAAGTATCTTATACATCAGAAGTTTCAGATATTTAGAGGTTTAGTAAAATTGGTGCTTTAGTTGGACTTTAGATAGATCCCATAAATTGTATTGCCCTAGACCATCGGGCCCCTTTTATTAAATCTAAGAGTAGCAACAGCTTCTGGTCCTTTTCACCATTTACGTCTTTTCTGGAGTGGTGTAAGTAATGAAATGCCATCAAAGGATATTGAATTGGGACGTAGAACTACTACGTTAGATCGCTTATTTTAAATAATCAAAATGTGAAATAAAATTGGTAAATATTTTGGTAAATGTCAAGATCCTTTAGTTAAATGTTTAGTAAAAACAATTGATTTAAAACATTATCTAAGTATTTTTATTTTCTTGAGCGTTAGTGAAACCCTGTTACTCAGGGGGCTTGAGAAATGTTATACCTGTCTAAAAGTCCATAGGATATATCGAGAAAAATATTTTTCATGAAGCATAATTTTAATCTAGGCAACATCGAATTAGATTGTGGTTCATGTCTCTGTGCGGGAGTTAGCTGGTTGTTAGCGAAAGATTTTGCTTAGAATTTATACCAACCATGGTGACAACTAAAGAATTACAGAATAAATCAGATAAATTCCTTAATATATACATTTTTAACATTGAATTTAAAACACCTTTTTTTCAAAAAAAAAATTAAGTAAACAATGGATTTTGCATGCAACGACAGGGATGTCTGTTATGTGTTGCGTGGATTTATGAAAATCCTTAAAACCCAATGACAAACAAAAGAGAAATATCTAGGCTTTCTGAGTGACAGTCATTAAAGATGGTCAGAAAAATCACATAGCTTACCGAATTACATTGTTACAGATCTATTCGTGCGATAAAATAACTCAGGTATGTAGATATTACTACTTCTTTGGGTATCTAATACATAAAAAACATGTTTTATTGATGAATTAATCTACCTAAAAGATATCCGGTAAGTAGAGTAATCTTTTATGTTTAATTGTAGTTTTATGTACATATATAATTGATCCATAGTTTTCTTAGTGATGATTATAAAATACCATCCATAATAATAATAATTAATAACTTTAACTATATTACTGAAATTATATCAAAACGTATAGGAAATGTCCAAAAACAACCTAATAGCAGTTATTTAGTCATTCAGATGAAATACATTGAAAAGTATGAGCCTTAAGTGAAATAAACTTTAATATTTGTATCTAAACATGGAATCTGGTTAACGTTAAAATTCTTTCCATTGACTACATACACAAAAAAAAGATTTAAAAAATATATGAATCACCAATATTTCGCACAACTCCTAAATATTATTGTTGTGGATAAAATATAAATTAAACTATATTCCAGAAGTTATCTTAACGTCTACACAAATTTAATGAATAAAATATTTAATGTTCCATTATGCTAGTAATAATAATTTGTATGAATCAACTTAACCTGATACGTTGTAATTAGCCTTTAATAACCAGCGCGGTTTATACATTCAAGGTATATTGAAAAATCTGATTTAAGTTTACCTGTAAAACTATAATGGATAGGCCTATCCAATATTATTCTTTGGAAAGAATAAACATACCAATCATATTTTTTTTATAAAGCAATAATTATAAACATTTAAATTGAAAAGCTATGCCTTTGAAAATTATTGGAATGTAAAACTAAAATGTAACAGAGGTTATACCCTACCTGTTTTATAAACCAATATTAGGTCGAGGTCTGTTTTGGACTGCAATTTCCTTTGATGTTTAATTTACGTAAAACAAATGAATATTTTTCTTGTAATGTACTCATCTTTGTAAAGGGATAATTTATATGCCCAATTCATGTTTAATTACTTACTGAACGTAAAACATTTCTCTTGGAAATATTAAGAAAATAAATGAAGTCCTTCCATATTTTGTAAGCAACTGTTTGTATTATTAAAATACTCTAATAACATAATTATAGTATTAATGATGTATTCATTTATATTCACGTATCATAAAATACATAGCTATTTGAAATTTTGGTTCAATTTACATTCCTTCCATTAATTTGACTTAAGTTATCTGCCAGTTATCATAATCTTTAGTTAATTTCAATTGTTACTATATACAATTTGTAACCTTTTTAATGTTTTAATTCTAAGAACATACATTTAAAAAGATAATGTTTAGTGAATTTTCATTCGTAGAATTCATACAAGCTAAATGTGTGACGGGTTCCTTAGCCAATGTTGCTGAATATAAGATTTTAGTGAACGTGTGAATCAAAACTATAAAACACATTACCCAAACTTTGTCATGGCAACATAATAATAATAATGATAATAATAATAATATATATATATATATATATATATATATATATATATATATATATATATATATATATATATAATTTCAAAACATTGAATCGCAAAAAGTACTTGCTCCGCCGGGAGTCGAACCCGGATCTCTCACTTGCCGGTGAATGTGCTACCATTACACCACAGAGCGCTTACTTTTTCCGATTCCAATTATTTTGTATTTGGCCGTATCTGTCACATATGCGTTTAAATAAGCAAACTAATATATGATGGGAAGACCAAATACCTGTCAAACGACTTTTATTTACATTAAACTGTATTATAGCCTTATTTAATTTCAATAAAAATTGAATCGCAAAAAGTTTTATTGAAATTAAATAAGGCTATTGCCATTTATACAGTTTAATGTAAATAAAAGTCGTTTGACAGGTATTTGGTCTTCCATCATATGTATGTTAGTTTGCTTATTTAAACGCATATGTGACAGATACGGCCAAATACAAAATAATTGAATCGGAAAAAGTAAGCGCTAAGCGCTATATATATATATATATATAATTGTAATTGTTATGTAAGTTTGTTATATTGTAATTGTGATGGACTGTATATTTTGTGTTTGTATATAAATATGTATGTGTTACTGTAACTAAATGTATTGTATATTTTGGAAGAACAATAAATTATTATTATTACATAACCCCCTTCAAAGTTTAGAGTTCTAATAAGTGGTTAAAAATATTCGGCATGAATTCATTATTTCCTTTCAAATTACATACCTTAATAGTATGTTATTGACGATGGATGATTGATAATAGTTTGATTCTGGACATTTTCTATTGTTCGTGCCACAAAAGGTAGAGCAGTACATTTTGAGTATTGAAATTTGCCCTCTTCTTTAGGCATAAAAACTCGAATACAAAAAAGATACACAATTACATAAAAATAAAAACGCATATTGAATTATTGGACTCAAAAGAATCAAGTAATACCTGACTTCAGCACCAACAACATGAATTTCAAACTGGTGAGAATGAACCCAAGCGATATTACTTAAATGAACCAAGAGCACAACGAGATATGTGACGCAATAGCAAAGATTAAAGACTAAAGTTATATAAAATTACTTCCTTTAGTATTACGGCACGTCATCTGATATAACAGAAACAGGAAGGCCGTGGCCTGGAGGGCGGAGCGTAAATTTTATCCGCCTTCGGTCTTATGGTTTGCTGGTCCTAGATCTCAATGTCACCTCAATCCGTCAATAAGATTACGTTATAAAAATGTATTTTTGCGGTGTACTATGTTGGCTTTATGCCATTTCACGTGAACAAGAAAGAATAAATGCTAACTTATAGTATAGACTAAAGTCTTTATGTAGTAAAGACCACCTGAAGTACGTGGTGAGGCAGCTTACTTGTTTGGTGTTAGAGATGGGTTAACTTTCTAAACTCCTACTCGATGAAACAAATTACATTTTACTTGTAACATTGTTTTGATAACGTGATATGTGTTTAAATTATGTATTATTATAACATCGACAATGTAGAAAGAATTAGGGAGATATATATATCGGCCATACCTATGATCCTGATTGGCCATAGTCAGAGCTTAATAGCTTAATATAATACACAAAACATTACTGTGGTGGAAAGGGTGGATTCAATGAAAACATTGAATTTAGCTCTACTTCAAATATCGCTTAGTGCATTACCTGAAATCAGTCAATGTTATAGAATTGACTCCTGGAATCCGGAGTCTACGTCCGCCTTTTAGGATATAGGAATAATTATATGAAGGAAAATGTAACTTTGAGATCCTTGGAGCATATTTTGATTACAGAAGGTAAAGCTGATTGCATCGATTATTTCCAGTCTCACTAAAAACCTTCATCCTGTGGCATGCTAACACTTTTTTGTATTTTTTTCAAAATTAATAAAGAGTAACATATATATAATGTGAGTTTACATCTTTTATAAACTAAACAGTTTTTTATTTACTGTATAATTAGGGAAAGGTTTTTTTTCCTGGGTGTTAGTTAGACGTATCATTTTAGAGGATTGAAAAATATATGTACCGAAATTTATGTACTCCGTTTTTATGCTCTGTATTTCCAAAATGACCTGATGAGTAGATTTTAAACTTTGTATCATCCTTAATTTTATTACAAGACACTGGGTTATGGTGCATGGCTCTACGGCATTTGGCTTAACGCTAGCGAACATTTTATATTGTTCGTTTAAGTACCTGTTATTGCAACCAGGTAACAGAACGAATACATTTGTAAACAAACTCATACAATCATATGACATTGTAACTAATGTATCCAGCCTAACTATCCAAAACATATTTTAAGGGAGATTTTATTCTCAGACTTAGTTTATAAGCAACTTCATTTATACATGAATGAGTTCTTTGATGGTGCATATCAATACAAGGGACTTGTCTGATTATCATTGTGGACTGTCATCCAGTAAAGGGGCATAATTGATTTTTATTCGCTGGAGGATGTAAAGGTTTTTGGTTGTATAATGTACGTCATGGTCCTGTATCTGGAGAACATGGAGTGAGATATAGACATTAAATTTAGCATACATCACCAGCAAATCCTTCTTACAAGACATGTGGTGTGTTATACTCCTACCTTCATCTCAGAGATATGTGGCAACAAAATAAAATACATTATTTTTAAATAATTTCAAACTGTAAATATAGTCAATTTTTTTCATCAAAAAGAGCTCCACAATGTTTTGCCTCCTTTCATTGTGCTGAAATGAAACGAGACTTATTGACAGGTCCGTTTAATTAAAAGAGTAATTCGACATTCGGTATGGTGTTCCACGGGTTTTATTTTACGTATTTCTTCTAATTTGATAGACGAAAATGAACACATTTTATGAGCCTTTTAACAAAATGGCCGAAATATATGGTATTAGCCAACTTTTTTTAAATTTATAGTTTCATTTAATTTTTGCAATAAAAACACCAAAGTTGCATTTATTTCCTAAGTTTTAATATAACTTACATACAGAGTTTTATAATTGTGCTGTGATTTATAAAGTAATCTATATCTTTAAATTTAGATCACAGTGGTCAGTCTCAGCTTGGGGACGATAACTTTCTTTACAATATGCAGATATTCTGGTAGTTCTGTTTCGCATGATAAAATAAAGCTGGCCTTATAGTTGGTAATCAATCATTTATTGGTGATATATGTTGAATTTATAAATACTAAGTACAAAGCCTTCTAGTATTAATAAGTACGATAAAAGCATCAAAGGAAATGTTATATGTCTCCATTATCCAGTTAGTCTATTTATTCTATTGTGGAAGCTACGTTCATTATACTAATAACATATAACTAATTAGAATGAACAATTTAGATGATAAAAATAAAAACGTGTAATATGTAGCTTTGTGCAATAGTATTTGATGACAAAACCTTTCACGTTTTGCTTAAAACATTGAAAACTATAAGAATATAGAGATATTTGCAAGGACTATCTCTGTACCTAGTTTAGTTTTGAACCCAATAGGCATATTTACCACAATGAAATGGATATGATATAGCTTTATTACGTAAAGGCGTAAACCTTATTTACTTATAAAAATAATACTATTAAATCAAAAACATAATATTCCTAACCAAAATAATAAATTAATAGAAATGTAACATGTGTAGAGCCAATATCATTCAGAAATTAGATACATTCGATGCTTCACAGAGCTGTCTAAACTCATACGTGCGCATAGAAACACCTACTACAGTAACCCAAACCATTAATGTAGGAACTAATGGATATAATATTGAATCACTGCAATCCAAATTTTCCTGTAAACTGTAAATACCATAAACCAGACTGATAAAAAGGACCTGTAGGGCAGAGAGAATAAGCAAGGCAGAGATATTTCCATTACAGCTTGAGGGATTCGAGCAACGCTCCCGAGTAATGTTTGCTGTGATGAACTAATGGGCTTATAATTAATGGCATTTACATACTCTATTACACATGAATTGTTTATTTACATGACATTTATTAGTGGAAGAATTAATTGGTCATAATTTATTTAAATTACGAGAAAAGGTTGGATAACACTTTCAGTAGACAAATAAATATATACCAGGCATAGACGTTCTGTGGGAGTTTCCTGAGAGAACAAAAACTAATCTTTGATGAATAAACATACGGCAGGAACCGCAGTTTAAATTCTTTTCAAGAAGTTACACAATTAGGATAGAGCCAATCAGTGTTGACCTGATAAATCTCAACAAATGAGGTACAAATTTAAACAAATCGGTAAGGAACAAAAGAGGAAAAAGAGAGAAAGAAAGTCGAGGGGGAAACAGTCAGATGCTCGAGCACTTTTGTCCTGTCGGGGACGTAATATTTTGACTGCCTAACATAAAGACGATTGACTTGGGCACAGATCGACAAGTACCTTGGTCATGGATGGTGCGAACTTGTTCGACCGCGTGACAGATAGACAATTCCTTGGTTCCTAGGTAGGCAGTTAAGGGATATTAGTATCTCATCGGTGTATTCAGGCGTAAGCAGCGGAATTGGTTGAAGGAAGCATGGCGTATCCCAGAGAATTATAAAGACCTTATCAGACGAACAATTTATTGAGAGAACAGTTTTATTTCATAGTGCAGATAGTATGAATTAGGTGCTTCGGTTTAGTCCTTTTAACAACTAATTCACGTCTGCGGGATTCGCGAGCCATCACTTACTTCGAAACCGCTGAAAAGAGGACGACGTCACCAGAAGGGAGCCATCAGATAACATCCATCTTCTTTCAGTAGGAAATAAGAGTACTTACGTCTTCTAATAAAATATATGTCTTTAGAATAACGCATATAAGTAGTTTTAGTCCTTAAAACCAGCGATAAGAGCCTTCTTTAACCAAGACAAAATGTACCAGATTTCTTTAAAGACAGATTGAAAAAGCATTGAAATATTTTAAAACTAAATACAGTTTTCATATAAACAATCTAGATACAAATTATTAATTTCCATCCAAATGTTCTTTCTATCCAGTCATTCGGAATGGATAATTTTGAGTTAAATTATTAAATGTAAAGGGTTTTGGGTCACTGTAAATTAATAAATTATGAAAGGGACTAATCGAGAGAGATTGTTGCAACAAAGTGGGAATCCGTTTCAGATTCATAAAGTAGTAGGTACCACGTTACACAGTTAATTCTACATGCTGAAATTGCAATCCGATTTTAAAGCAGTTTTCTAAATATAATTAGGATGTGCTTGTTATTATAACGAGGTAACTTTCGAACTATCTTTTTCTAAATTAAAGAAAGAATACAAATAGGTTTAATTAAAACTAATAAAACAAGGTGTTTTTTGTTAATTTCGGATATAAAATGCAAATTTAAGGCATATTTATTCTAAAGTTATTTTTTTATAAACTTTACCGATTCAGAGATATTATCAGTTTGGCTGTGAATTCTTCTTGGCTAAAAGAATAAATTGAAAAATAAGCCAGCCATTTTATTTAAACAATTATGGACACATGCAAATACTAATTCATATTAAATCTAATACCTCTAAATTAATAGTTGTTTATTATATTTTACGAGTATTTAAATGAGATTAGTAGCTCTATTAATCATATGTCGTTGTCTCTATTCAAAACATGTTACTTTTTAAGAAAATACTACGTAATTATTTACTTTCATTTATTTTTAATACCTGATTATTGAGGTTTATCGATATTATTAAAATAAAATTATAATAAAACATTATTTTATAAATATTATTATTTATTGATATTCTCAGATTACCAATGTCTAAATAAAAAAAGTTAATTAACACGAGCTAGGCACTAGTTATTAAAATGTACATTACTAACAGGTACAGAACAATGCAATCAGACTACGTTAGATAAATAGTACTTACAAAGTCACCATTATTATTGAGAAGCATACAGTGTTTATTTTGAGTGTTAAAATATAAAAATAAGTAATAATAGTACTAATTAAAAATATTTCTTCATCACAGGCAAGATTTAAATAAAAATCATAATTAATTATTCCAATCAGGAAAAGTTAGATACAGTTTAATGTTTCGTCAACTGTGATAAGAATACAACACAAACCGTTCAAGAATACTCCGAACGATGTCCTGAGTTCCTATAGTACGAGGCATCAATCCAAGCCTCGTTTCGGATTGATGCTATGGTTCGGTGTTGCCAGTTGTAATCTAAAAATAACTATTGGTGGGGTAATCATTTGAATTCAATAATAGAGCATCGTTACTACTCATAATTACTTTGCAACTATCTTTCTTTCCATCTTATTTTAAAAAATATTAGCAATAAATAACAAGATTAAAAGGTAAAGAATAATGTAGCGCCAATAAACAAAACAACCAGAACGAAGAGAGACGCCATATCTTCGCCTCATACTGAGAATCAGCTGATATGACAATGTGTCCACGCAGTAAGTGGGGTGCCATAACTGTCCATACAGCCAGGCTTGCAATGATGTGTTTCGTACTATAGGTGAAATTTGAATTTATATTCATTAGTAGCTTTAATGATTATGGTTCTTTTACAGTAAAACGTAAACGGCTATAGTCAACTATTCATGAAGAAGAGGAGATATTAATTTAACCTAATTTAAATAAAATTCGAAAACCAGCATTAGAGAAATATGTATGGTGATGTCATTGCCATATTATTGTGCTCAAAGTTAATTCAGTATAAATATCATGTTGTAGGTTTAATATTGATAAAAATTTACATGTAAGTGATAACGGAAGATTTGTTCCTGTAAGTAAATATTGAATAGCAATCTGAGTTGAATGCATTTTTCAAGATAAGGACGGACGGATTCTACTATTAGTATCTTATGTATTGAAATGGGTTAACTCTGTACAAGTTGTACTTAGTTCTTGACACAATTTACCATTATTTATTATAAATATTAACTATAAGAAAATGATGACGGAATTTTGCTTTAGTTTAAAACTTTATAATTAAATGTGTCTAAGGAGAGAACTCAGATGTAATATAATACAAAGTGCAGTTGCACGTTAATGTACATTAGGTGATAATCGTAAAGAGCCCAATATTAACAATATAAATCATTCGTACAAGGAAAAATAATAACAATAATGGAAATAACTATTTAAGTCTTTAGGAACTTGCTATGAAGACAATACACTACATGTTAAAATCTGATTGAAGACAGTAGAAAAACATATCCAATCCACAGTATATTGAGTTTATAGGGGTATAAACCAGATATGGGAACAGAAGCAATTCAAGATTGTGTTCTTGTTAACTCTTGGCGAAACCGGCTTCTCTGATATTTATTGTTCCGTCATAAAATATGTTCAGTTCTTATATAATAAGACACCTTTGTTTGAATCGTAATTAAATAATATCAACTTATTAGTCAATATCTAGACAACAGACACCAATTTTGGATTAAACTATATAATTTATATTATTTTTAACTTATAACTAAGCCTTAAATATTACATGCAAAGCATTTAAAATACATTTTACATACTACAGATGTAAGTCTTTACATCTATATTTCTAAGGAATTGTTACATACATTTCAGAAAATTTACCTAAAAATGTAAAACGTATTAATATTAAAATATTTTACCTTAGACAGGGAGAATTTTAATGGTCATTTAAATAAAGATCTGTTATATTTTACGACGATAAAAAAACAAAAACAGAATTAAAGTTTTCCAAAAATTAAATATAGTAATAACTACGTAAAAAATTATAATTAAGTATTAAACTTTAAATCAAGTACTTTTCCTTGAAATAAGATATAAAATCCGTGAATTTTACTAACGAATTATAACAGGTTGCAAAAGTTTATCTTCTAGACAGCTATGCTAAGAATGCAAAAATTCATAGGTTAAAACAAAACGTTTTTCTAAATAAAAAACTGGTGGGCATGTAAATACTAGTTTTAAATTTAAAATTAAAACAAGAACAAATTATACTTTTAAAGCTAGTTTTTTACAATAAGGAATTGTCAAAACAACATATTTTAATTTATATTTAGTATAAATAAATCTGTATCAATAAATCTATATCAATCTGTATCAATCACATTTTTTAATAACTATAAAAGAAATTGTAATAATAATTATAAATTATTAATATATGTAGTCTTCTATTATATGAATTACCTTTTTAATAACTGTTTAAAAATAACGCTCAAATAGACATAATTTTGTATAAATAAATAAATAAATAAATATATATATATATATATATATATTATATAATAATATATATATATATATATATATATATATATATATATATATATAGCAACTGTTTAAATTTGTATATAAGGACTAAAAAAATTATAACAATATACTGTGATTTTTGTGTAAATTGATGATAACGTATATCCATTGAAAATTATTATTTAAATTCTTTTCTATTTTTCTTAGAACTCATAATGCTAAAAGAGATCTTTCTCATTATATTAAGATACCCCAAATTTCAATTTCTAAATAGTTCACTAAAGAAAATTATTAATCAAATATTATGAGCTGTAATAATGTGCGGAATTCTAATACAAAGACAAAAATAATGAGAATTTGCATTTTGTTTAAACTATTAACAGAATTAATAGTAGCATGTTATGTAATTACCTCACTCCCTAGTATGCTAGAGTTGTACGCAGTTTTACATACGCATTAGAGTATCCAAAATTTCAAAAAAAAATTAACATATATTAATTTAATATTTAGTTGGGAAGCATTAACAAAGTGTACAGTTTTTTTTTTTTTTACTTTTTATTTCTATCACAAAATAATATTGCTGAAGCTTGTAAAAAAAGAGTATAAAAATAGTAGCCTATCATTATATATTTTATATAAGAAAATCTAAAATTTATAAAAAAACATACTGGTTTAAATATACAGATTTGTATTGCAGCTAATGGAAAACCGTATATATGTAAGGAATTGTACGGAAATTCTTAAACACTTCGTTAACTTTTTGTGAATTTAATAGAAGAAAGGAGTAGACAGTGGTAGTATTTATGACTGAGGAGAAACTATTCACAAGTTAAGGGAAGTGGAACAGAAATATATGGACCGGAAACGTTTCTCGGATCGACTCAAATTGAAAGACAATGTTTGGAGATAAACAGAAACTGTATTCGACTTCTAGGTTCTCATCTGTTTCTTACTATAGTTCGGGTAAATCAAGCTTTGTCTTGGTAAATATCTTTTGGAATCTCATCCAATAGCAGACCGTATAAGTATAAGTTCAAATCTAAAATATTTAATCATCCTGAGGACGATTAGTTTGTTTCATGTTTCTTAATATTCAGCTTTTCATTACGTTTTGTCATGGTACATATACACTTTTCATATACAATAGAAAGTACCTACGTGTAATATGGTAGGTGTAATAGCCAGATTTTGGCGACGTCGTATAGGTACGGCTATTGTATTGTTTTTATCATGTTTATTATTTTTATAAGCAGACGAATAAATTAATGTTAAATATTTTTATAACGATATGCAAAATGCTATCCAATGATCATGTGTTGCATTATAAATAATATTTCCACAATATTTTACTGACAGCGTCTAAAACCCTAGGGGGCAATACACATGTATGGAAATTTATACTTTGAATCTTGAATCATACAATATGTAAATATATGAAGAATATGAAAATCTAAATTATAAAAAGAGTTTTTTTTTTAAAAAAGCTCCTTAGTATAATTATTAAAAGGCTTTTTCCATTAAGATATTTTACTTTGAATGCTTGGAGTTAAAAATTACAAATATGGACACTGCTTTCCTGTTAGTATTAAAAGAAATACACCCGGTTATTAAATTAACGAAATATCGCTACTATTACAATAAATTCACTGTGAATAAAAGAGCATTTAAAAATTTAATTGCTTTGGCTTTTTTTCCTACCAGCTAAGCTATATCGATTCTTTTTCAAAATAATGAACGGCCTTTACCTGAAACTCGTAAACAAGTTTAATAATAGCTTATAAGGAATAATTTCTATTCAAGATTTTAGTTTGTTAAAAGATTTAGTTTCCAGGTCTTTATTCCTAGCTACAAAGATACGTTGCTTGCACAAATAGCCAGTTACTCTATTTTTAAAACCGTGGCCTAAGAGACTCAAAGGCGGATTACTCTGAATCGCCTTATCGGTCTAATTTGCAAAACTAAGGTTCGGTTGGAATTTGTTAGAACCTTAGTTTATTTCTCCTGCTGCTATTTGAAAATATCATTCTGAAACTAAAAACGTGCTGTAAAACATTTTCTGTAAATTATATAGATAATAGTTTTTTCTGTAATTTATAATACAGCTATTTCTGTATTTCTGTTTCCATTTGAGTATTTATGTATTAAAGACAAAATATTGAAAGGTAACCGCAGTAATAAATTAATTATAAGTAGAATATTAATTCATTCGTTGATTAGTATACCAACTATGAAGTAAACTTTAGCTATAACAGCAAATCAGTAATGTCTCGTTAACGTCCACAAGTTACTGCAGACATCGAGAAACAATCAGTTGGCCGACACGGATTATCGACAGTTCCAGGCGGTTAGGTTACTTGGTGAAGTAAATGTCAAATTACTTTTGATTCTTCAACTGTCAAGTTTGTATTGAGGTTTGACCCATTTCGCAATTAATAATGCTAATACATTTTCCTATCCCTTTGGAAGCTGTTTGACGGATGATTTTAGTTAAAAGATTCTCAATCTTTTGTGGATTTAGCGAAATTGTATTTATATCCATAGTGAAATAAATGTTCCTACCTCTCTTTAATTGACACGAATACTTTACATAGTATCTATAAAATAGTTTTAGTATGCTAGTAATGGGCTGCTTACACTAGCATTCAAATAGTCGTGTTTAGGTTAATTTAGTGCTTAATTTCCAGTATATTATAAATGTATCATTTATTATTGGAAAAAAGTTAGCGAAACATATCAGACGAGGGCTGGAATAATTTAATTTTTTGTCTGTTTGACCGCACGATATCGCGAACAGAATTGACCTATAGACTTTTGTATGAAGTATTATTTCTACTCTGCCAGTATAGAGTTTGATTTTTATGCATGTCATTTTAATAGAATTTATCTCAGTGTTAGAGAATATAATTTAGGTACATTGGCTTTGTGGGTAACTGAGATGGTGACGGTAACATTGCATATTAAATAAATGTAGGAAAAATTGAGAACACTCATTTGAAATATGATTTAGGAACACATGTAGTTACTCGTATATACATTGAGTGCAGCCTCAGCAAAGTCTATTACGGTGCGGCATAATATAGCATCTTTTATTAAAAGTATATTAATCTACGGTTATTCTATCCCATATTGATTGAATTCTTCATGTTTTAGTTGTTTATTTTAATATGTATTCGATGAAATACGGCTTTTGAATATTACTCACACTAATCTTATGTTAAATACTAATATAACAATTATGTTAAATTATCATTTAAATTCGTTTCTTTGTTTTGTTTTTTTAATATGTTCCCGATTCTTGCAACGGTATAACTCTATATTCCTTTCTGGAGGAATACCCCTATACTTAGTAATGACAAGAGATGCTGACTCTGCTCTCCATGGCCTCCCCTTAGGCAGTGCGGTAAACGCCCACACGCTGTCATTTCCGATACTGCTGATGTGTCATTGTTCGCATCCTCTTTTATAACTGACATACCTTACACTGTCTTCTTCATAAATTCAGTATTAAACTTTTATATCTTTTTTGTATACGAATATGATTCTTAGTTTCAACTTTATGGCAACGTATTCTTTTAATTTCTTAGAAAATTTAGCAATTTAAAATAAATTATTTGAAAGGTATAGAGTTAATCCGTAATTGTATATAAAATAATGAGCTAATTAAATGTAAATATTTTGCTTTTCCGTCAATAAATAAAACGCGAATACTATATTACTTATACTTGGAAAAATTACATTAACACAGTATCAAGTAAGTAGATAATTTTACAAAGTAAATTATAAATGCAAATTCACCTAGTATATTAGTCAAAAGTAAATGTTGTTTTCTTTATAAAAATTTTAGGTATCAGAAAATTATACTCACTATAATATTACAACTAAAAATTATGTTTTAACAAACCGTTTTGTCTCAAAATATTTAAATTGGAAATGGACTCACATTACTGTTATAGTTTAGTAATTGTAATTACATAATAAGATATATAAATGCAGTTAATTGAGAGACAGAAGACTTAATCAAAGATGCCTGCCAGAGCAGAAATGAAAGTTAAAACGATAAACATTCTCAGATCTGCTACACATTCACGAGCCTTGTTCAGAGTACATGGTCACTTCAGTGGTTGCAAGAGTAGACGTTAAGGGTCAAGGGTCGCTAGCGTCTTGGGCTAATGATCTGTCTGATGTCCCAACATTACAACCTCCACTACTACAACGGGTAATGTGTATACAGGATGCCTAGTTCTTAAACTAATCTCTTCGATGTTAAAAAGAATTATGTAATTTTCTTGAAATTGAACTAGTCAGAAAAGTAAGTTTGTGCTACATGTATTGTACTGCAGACACCAGAAGAACATATCAGTAACTTGCTATATGTTTAGTAAAGACAATTTAAATATACAAAATTGATATCTTTGTTGATTTCTTCATTGTGATGAATGCAATTTTGATACTTGAATCTATAAACAATTTTATAAAGTTTTTCGGATAATCTACATGTCCCCAGTACTTTTGAAACGTGGTGTAGTACTTCACTTACATGTACAAAAAATAATTATATTCTTTATTTTAGTAGTTATATGTTTTTACATGTTTCATATTATTATTATTAAAAATAGTTATTGTTGGAATATATTTTTAAAAGCACGTGCGGGAAATTTATACTTAACAAGTGAATATTTATCCAATGTGTACGAATAATACCACTAGTAAAACGAATTATGCTTCCAATATTATAGAACTATCTTCAACTTTGAAGACTGATACAGGGGAAATTATATTTTAATAAAAGGCTTTTAGATAAAAACTATTAAGATCATATGTTGATTATGTTAAAACTCAATGAATTCTATCATTTGAGAGTTAATCAGGATTATTTGAGTGGCGTTACCTTGTAAATAAATTGTCTTTACTTAGTGGTGTGATATACTTTACCGAATTTTATTGGAGCAAAGTTAAATATTAAGTATATTTCTACAAGACAAGTTTCTTATAATATTTGCAAAACATATAATGGATTTCGTCGAGCTTAATATGTTTGCGTATCAAGGCGGTATCTTACTCTGCCATGAGTTTCAATATTTAACACATTTATTAATACTAATTGTTTGGTAAGGAATGGGAATGGGTGCTACCGGCTGAGACCACGCTATCCTTAATGCCTAAGATGGTATTATTTCAAGTTTATACTTAATGCTTATATTTTATCACTTGTTTATTCATTTATTATCCTCAATAAAATATTATACAACCATCCCCAGTGTGAATGCAGCCAACTATAATTTAGCTTATTGGTTATGTAAAAAACATACCATGTAACTGATTTTATTTTTTATTTTATGAGTAAAAATTATTTTTTTAATGTTAAAACAAGATAAAGTTATACATTTTCTAAATGTTTAATGTATTTAAGTATTTAAAACGGGAATAAGCTTTGGCTTCTCCTTATTAAAATTATGTCTATTATTAACTATTAGAGCCTCTGACGTTGTTTTAAATTGTAGTATGCAGTGGCGTAGCTACATTGGGTGGCACAAGGTGCGGAAGTTGGTGGTGGCATCCCCTTCGCAAGTATAAAGCAACAAATTTTATATGATAAAGGTCATGCATGGATCATTTAATATTTATAATATTGAAGAAATAGCAAAACAATAACAGCTAAGACAGGAAAGGAATTGTTATGCAATTAAAATTTCTTCTTTCTAGCTTAGATATATGCAAACTCAGCAATAACTTCATAGAAATTTATACTTTGTATTGCCTCGTGTTCGATCGCAGATATAGAATAATACACGTTTAACAATTCACGCCAACCAAACACAACACACTTCACGAAACAAATGAGAAATGTTGCAACTGAAACGCCAAAGAACGCAAGTATGGGACGGGGAATCCCCCACAACAGCGTCAGTCTCTTTTTGCGGGAATCCCCGAATCATACATAGAGCTGAGCTAGTGCTAGTGAAGGAATCCCCGAAAAATAAAGTTTTGTGCTAGTGATTTATGTTTTTTTTTGTACATTGTTCTTAAAGTTGAGAGATCTGGTGGGTGTCACCTTTTTTGGCCCGACCCCGCCGCCCCCTTTTGCTACGCCACTGTTAGTATGTATAATGGGTCACTCCCATTAGTATGTATATGTTCACGATCTTTGGAGCCTTTTATCCAATATTTCATAGAGTAAGACTTTACCTTTGATGAATTTTGTCTTTTGAATTAAGAACTTCAATGTATCATAAAACAGAGTATGCTTGGCAGTTCCTCTTACTTAAACTAAACGAAAATACACGAAATATCATTTTGCTATGTAATAATTATAAATATGAATATATGTGGATTAATAAAAAAGCTCATACTGTTGAAACCAACAATGGTAAAAAGTACTCATTACAGTTTAATCTCTTTGCTGTAGTTAATATTGTATGTTCATGTTCACAGGGCGTCAATGATGAGAAGATTTATCTAGTCTGCCTTGTCATTAAGCCAGTACATGAGCCTATTACCTATTAGCATCGTGTGGTGCAATATTGAATTGGCGAAGCAGCATCAGCAGTCTGACAATTCAGGGGTACCTGCAAAACATATATCTTTTATTAGATCACATAGTCGATTATTCGTAACTTTAAATGTATAAACATGTTTTTTACTATTTATAAGGATATTACATTTTGTATAATGTTAATAAATGTTTATAATGTTAATAATGTTTAATAAAACTCCGAAATTTTTATCTTGATGTTTGTGGATTAAAATTGAGATACTCCTGCAAACAAAGATATATCTTATGATATAATTGGGAAGCACTGATGGATTTTCCTTCAGCTAAAGACCTTTGTACGCAATTATATGTTATAGTAATATATTTAATTTAAAAAATGTTTTGTAAATAGTTATTATTTAGGTATGTGTAACAAAGTAAAGTAAAAAGATCAAAACCAAAACAACAACAGAACAAAAAATAACTATTCTTCAAATGACTGACTTGTAGAGCTAAATTTTTTGTCTTTATTATTACCAATAATAACTAAAAACAGCTCACATTGAATAGGAACTCAATTAAACCATAAGTGTGAAGGTTATGTTTAGCTCCAGTTCACCTCCCTCTTAATGCAGTTTCTGAAATCTGTACTGTTACAGACTTGAATCCTTAGAGATCCATAAATATCGGTGACGAAGGAGATACAAATTAAATGTTTTTACCGTTTTTAATCCAGAGACACCCAAACTACAAAATATAGTGAAATTAGTTCAGAAGAGATTCTACTTTACACTCTGTCATCAGTCCACAGTTGAGTGTTTTACGATGTTTTAGACAGATCGTTGGAAAAATCGAGTTTTTTACATGTAATTTCGATCGTCCACTTAGAGGAAGGTGAAATGGAGATAAACGCAACATTTACATTGATTGAACGCTTTCCACCACCATAGCTACGGTATGTATTTTTTATTTAACCCTTTTAATACGCACCAACTAATTATAGTACAAAGTATGCGCAAAGTAATCCTTCAAATTAACTGTATCGGAGAAGTACTTACAATTCAGTAGTACTGAACTGAATTACTTGATACTACTTTATATAGTAATTATACACACCAATAAATATTTGTCTGTTTTTTACGATAGAGTATAAACTAATCATTTGAGAGCAACTTACGTTCTAGTTTAATGGAACGCTATTATAAGGGTCGAATTAAATCAACGACAGATAACATAGTCTGGTGTGTAATGGCCAGCAGGATTGGAGTTGCTTCAACAATCATTTACTTGATTATTCCTCAAACATGAACTAGATGACCTTTCTTTCTATTTAAGATAACTACTTGAAACGTTAGGCTGAGCCGTAGGCTGACACACAATTTCTCTCTTGTATCCGGTTTAATATAAAAACTTCTTTGTTGTGTGATTGTTTATTACCCTTTTTACCAATAACGAAAGAAATAATTGACTTAGATTCCTTGCATCGAACCTTAGCAGAGCAAATATGCGACACGTGATATAACACTTACCTGCATTAATACTTTTATAAAGAAAAAATGTATACAATGTCAAAAAATCACATTAAATATCAAATAACCTTGAGCTAAATAGTTTATTTTGAAGGAAGATATTAAAATAATGTTACAATACTGAGTACAAAAGACAATTTTTAAAATTTATTTAGTACACAAAACCTACAAAAACTAACAAAATTCAATACAACAGAAAAATGTTTAATAAACATACATTATAAAACATACAAAATATTGTGGTAACATTACACTCGATTAAGTTTAACACTAATAAAAATGTATTACGAAAACCGTGTACCTTCATTAAAGTTATGTTGCTCATGTTTATGTTAGTCGTGTTATCGCAGGAACTGAACGTATGATAAAAATATGTTTTTGTGAATGGTACTTCACACAACATAATACTCCAGAATTCAACATTTCCGTTCCAATCAGACAGCGCTTGCCTCGTTGCTCTCTCTCTCTCTCCCTGCCTCGTATCGGTACGGCGGAAAATCACATTTACATGTTTTCGCTTTGAGAGCGAGTCATTCTCTCTCGCTGGCGGCATTCTTGACAGAGAGTAATCTATCTCCTATATAACACGTTGACGGACACCGATACTGAGATTACGTAAATTATTCTCTCATTGATAAATTAAATTTCCGATCTAATTCTTATGTAAATTGAAAACTTCTGTGAATAAAAGAAAATATTTTGGCAATAATAAAAAAACAATATTCAAATATAAATTATTGTATTAATTTAACAGATTGTGAATGATTTTTTTGTTTAAAAACTTGTCTGTCTCTTTGTTTATTGTTTGTAATACGATATAGCCGAACGAAATAATAAGTAAAATTCAAATAGTGTACAACTACCTACATTTAAACTTGAAATCATTTTATACATTTAAAATATTTCCAGGTGAATCATGTTTTGGGGAAAAATGTATATATGTATTTATTAAGAAAATATTGCTGTTTTGTAAAAGCAATCTTGTAATTTATCATATTTTACAAAAAATACAAGAAATATTCCTATCAATTTCATTATGACTTTTTGCAAAATAAAATTAGATGTAAAATCATGGTTTATACTGAGTAAGACAATATATTCTATTATTACGTTTAAATAAACAAGGTAGGAGTACGACATACCTCGTGTTTATTGTAAAAAGCTTTACTGAACTCGCTTACAAAATGTGAAATCTGTAGGTCATGTAATTCTCGAGATGTTCTACACACAGACAATGATACAGGGAAACATTTTTATGTCTCCATGGCAAGCAAAATAAAAATAGAGTCGTCATGTTAAGCAGGCGTTAATGACGTTCAGCTAAATTCTATGATTGGACATGGACTATTATAATATTCATTCTTGGAATCAGATTTACATGCAAAATGTAAAGTATTTAGATGAAGTATTTTTCTTGTAACATGGCAAATTTACATTGTTTTTTAATAAATTAGTCATCACATCTTTGTTTAAATAATGAAGTTCCGGTGAGCGAAGCAGGTTAATGTGAAGAAAAATTAAATATTAACACCAACTTTATTTTTTTCTTTTTGACTCTATAAACAACGATTTTATATTTCAAAACTCGTATAATTGTACACGGTTTAATATAAAATATATTTTCCTACTATTTCTCGTGGCAATGATGTAATAGCATCAATGTAAAAATATTTGTTAACGCTCAGCCAAAATCCATGAGTGATATGAACCACCGTCAAAATCTATATATTTGTTATTGGTCTTATACAGTTAACCCAAGGTGGATTACCTTTTATGGGTCTGCGTGCTTGATGTAACCTTTTCTTACCCCAGTGATCCCGAAATAGCTCCATATTTAAACAGCACCTGGAAAAAATGCAATTTATGATACGCATAGCTAATTAAGATAATATGGATATCTGCAGTCAAATGGTTAACAGTGATCTGTAGACAATAACAAAGAATATGGTTAGGACATGTTCAAAGATTCGTAGCCATTTAGGTAAAAGCACTGTAATAAACAGGGCTAATAATATTTAGCCTATCATTTTACCATATTTACCTAAAACATGACACTTTACGTCTTTTACAACTACACACATTGTTTAAAAGTCAGTTTATTGGTTGGTTTTCATATAATTATAACGCGTTAATGTGTTATTTATTAAAAGATTTTACTTGAATAATAGCAACGGGAAGTAAGAAGAATAGGTCACGTGATTCCCTTTGTGGCGTCTGTGAATCACATGACGAGTCTCTACGGCTTCCTTTATTAAATCTAAGACAAAACAACGTCTTAGCGTCTGTTCATCACTTCAGTTCCTCCTACTTAATGATATGAGCACGAGGGGGATATAAGATCAAACTTTAACAAATACCGTAAGTTTTTTTGTATTGGGCGTGATCTTGTATTCATGGACGGATTTAAAACTTTTTTCATTTGCGGTAAAAAAATTACGTATGGTATAAACTGTGATTTACTTGGGTTTGTTTATAGAGTAGTTTATCTATTATTTCTTATAGGGCTGAAACACGTTTACAAGAATACAATCATAGCATAAGCAGTGTGAATAATTTTTAAATAAAATTACAGAATCCTAGAACATTTTTCCAATTTTCGTTAAAATTGAATGGTAAACATATAATGTTTTTGTGAATTTATTTAAAATGTAACATTAATTTGGATCCAAGTATGGAGGGGACGTATATAATACTACGGATGAGGATTTTACCTTATCAGTTCCAGAAAAGTTCCTACAAAAAGCTCTTAGAGGTGTACCATAACATGAAAAATTTAGAATAGTTAGTTACCTAATATGTTTAAGTTTGACATATTCTTACAGTTTTTACACCAGTTACTAAACATGTAATAAACCATTTTAAAATTAAACTATGGACACATATAAACAGAAATATTTTTAAAACTGGAAATGTATCACGTTAAAAATTATATATATATATATATATATATATATATATATATATATATATATTATATATATCTTACTGTTGGGTATTATGTCTTTAAACAGCTACTAAAACTAAATAAAATCTCAGAAACAAATTTGTTAAATTAAAAATGTTATAATTTTTAGGACTATGCGCTATCTCCCGTATTTTCTAATTATCTGAGTGCAGAGTGCTATATACAATAAACTTATATGTCTTAAGGATTCCATTAAATATTTAAACCAATCATAGGTAATTGTGTTATGAAAATGTCATGAAAACTTTTTCTTACATTGCTAACCCATCCATGGGTATATTTCACTTGCAGCTAAATCCTTTAGGTTAAAATAAACTAATATTTGGTTCTACACGGACAGGCTAGTATCAAGAACAAGATGAAGATAATACGTCTTGTTAAATTATGGGCTTTAAAATCAGTCCACAAAACTGAAAGTTATAATTTATGTATAACCTCCTTTTTCACTTTTTCGGGTAATGTTTAACACCCAACCTTGCCATACTCTGCTTCATTTTATAGGTTTCTTTATTTTTATGATATTTTCTAAAAGATTTAAAGCTTATGGGATATTCCATAAAGTACTAATGAACCTTAAACTAAATGTAAACAATATTAATCACAACTGACTGCTGTTATAACATATTTAAACATTGAACAATAGTCGCTGTGACGTAGCTCCCAACTTAGCTTCAATTAACTTAAAGTTTGTTGGAGTTGATATCTGATCCGTTTTATGCATAAAAAACGAACCAAAAGCACAATATCTGGCACATAAGTATTTTTTGAGATTTTTCAAATAGGGTAGACTGCATCTTATTCACAGCAGTTAAACACTTAGACATAGAAAAAGCACGTTTGTTTTTAATGCATTGTTTAAATTTATAATTTCAAAAGTGTAATAGTCATATAACAGTTTTTATTTCTCGCAATTTAAATTTAAATAAGTGCTCGTTCAGTCATAAAATATATCTTAAGACTATGAGTAATTTTTTAAATGTTCTTTTACATTGAAAGTATTACCTATTATAATGAGGAATTATTTTAAGCATTCAGATCATTTAAATACACGTTACGTTAATCTTGCACTTCATTTAATATTCCGAAAAATTTACAATTTTCATACCAAAAACGTCTAAACCTGATTTATTTTGAAGCCAATGCGAGTGAATGCGATATCATTTAATATAACTAACAATTTCTCGTTTACCATAACTGTATATATGTTTCAATTTGCATCATAAGTGAATAACTACATTGCTATGAGATTATTAAACATTGAACTATTGAAATGTTGGAGCACTAATCCTGCATTTAAAATATAAATAAATTGTATTCTTCTTATCTTGAGAATGGATGATAACGAGGACTTTAAATGAGTCATAATAATTTATAATAGTAATTTAGTTGGAATATCAGTATTAACAGATGCTTTTCACGAAAATTTTAAGATGGTCTATCGACATTCATTTCAGAAATTCAAGCTCAACGACGAATGGGAATTATCTGTAGAAATAAGTTGTTTGTAGAATAATTTAGAATAACTATTCTACTTTACTCAGTGTTAACCTGTCGTAAAATAAACTTTAACTATGTTCATTTTTAAAAAGGAAATTGGCAGTAAGGACACGGATTGGTATTTTTTATATCCACTGGGTATTGATTCTCAAAGAAACTGTTAAAGCTAATATTTAACATTACTAGCCAGTGGTATTGGACACTTCATGTAGGCTATAACCATAACTCAAATGGAAGATTTCAATGGGCTTTCGTTGCAGGAATTTCAGTAAAACACAATACTTGTAAATCGTGAAATATCAGTTATTAAAATTCATAACAGTATGCGCAAACTTTTATGTCTTTTCTTACAAAGAATCACAATGATAATTTAACCATGCCTGTACTTGCTATAAGAGTAACGCATACTATGTATGAGTTTGTGTGACTGTTGAAGAAAGTAATAGTAGAATGTTTAAGGTTCAAGTTAGTAAAGCAAAACCATAGGCATTCAATAATAGAAATTTCAGACATCGAATATTATCTATTTAGGAGTTACATTGTATCAGCTTCTAATCATGGGAATGGATTACTTAATTTTAAAATAAAACTCCAATAATCATTTTCTTATAGGAATTTTAATTTTAGATAAATAAATTACTGAGAGGTAATATATCGATAAAAATAAATAAAATCAGGAGGTTTAAATTTAGTAAAGATTTTAGCTATTCAATCTCATTATATTTTTAGCTCAGTGAAGTTATTTTGGTAATATCTTATTTGGTACGTGTTTTAATGCAGTTTTCCTGAAAGGTTTCTATACTAAATCTATAAATAAGTAGTTTTGTTTCATTGTATTATAGAGAAAGAACATTTTAAATATTTTTTTTTTTCAGTTAAAAACGCAGTTTTTAAAATTTGTTATATAAATTATAGATAACTGTTATATTATTTCCTAACACCACGTTACTTACGATTTCATTAGTGATATTTGTATATTTGACAATGATTAGTTTGTTGAGGAGGATTATTTAGTTAAGAACTGTTATATTTTGGGTGAGGTTGCAAAAGTTTTTTTATCCATTATATGTTTAGAGATATATTTAAATTAATTACAACAGCGAAATCCTGTTTCTCAAAGCGTCACTAGGCTTATGTGAACGTAACCGTTTATGTAGCTATTAGTTCACACCTATTTATTGTGTTGTTGCTTATAACACAACTTGTAATAAGTTTAAACATTTGATGTCATATACGGTTACGTACAAATAAACATATTATCTTCTTTTTTTCGTTTGTAGTTAATGGTTCTTTAATTGAAAAGTAAAACAGATTGTTAATTTATTTTTAAAACTGAGATTTCACATTTATAGTTCAATAATAATCAATATTCTTATAAGTATAAAAATAACGTAACATTTTTTCCATTGTAAAGTTATTGTAAACTTCTATACTTACTACTTTAATTCTATACTATAAAGAATTTTTTTACTTCTATACTTTTATATTATTTACGTTTTCTTTCCTTCTATATTATTTGTTAATTATTATATATATTATATTATATATATTTATATATAAATTCAATATAAAACATTTTGTTTGCCTTAATTGTACTTTGCAGTACAGTAAATAAAGTTACAAATTAAAAACCAGATTTGAGGTCGTTTTTAACCAGATAATACAACAAGGTAAACCCATTTAAAATTTTATCCTATAATTCTAAAGTTTCAACATAATATGTTACTCATTATTTCTTTTCACAATTATAAAAAACATAGTAAAGTTACAATTATTCAAAGGTAATAAAATACATTAGGATTGTATTTTTTATTAGGAACCTGGCTATTGTAGTTTTGAGTAATAAATTAGGAGAGCCTGCTTGACCTTCGAAGTTTGTAAGGGGACCTCTTACTTCGATATACGGAAAAGTGTATTCAAAACAACTTCATACTCATTTACTCTAAAATTATGTTTCATTATTTAAAACGTAAATATTCAATGTCAGTCATTTTGTATTTTGAATTTTAACTATTAAAAATGCATTCTCACTCTTATTGAGGTACAATAGAAAATGTATATACAAAGAATTCAAAGCAGAAAGGCACCTAGTCAGAATGGGTTACTTTGTCTTCATCCATCAACTTTCACCTCCCAATCTGTTCTCATGTCTTACAAACTCTAGCAACCAATTTATCTTTCTCATTTGTACCCCTAATGTGCGGCGTAAACGAAACATTACATTTCATCTTTTTACAAAATTTCTGAATAGCTACACATAACAAAACATGTCAGGATTAATTTAACTGAAGTTTAAGTAAAATAACTATATAAATTTTTTGACACTTAAAATTGTTATTCCCAATTGCAAAGCCTGAAATCCTAACTATGTAAATTTATGTGTTTGTAGTTTCTTTGATATCTTAAAGAATACCTTTCTATAGGGTTCAATGCATTTATCACAAATTTGTATATAAATGTGTTATATACTAGGACGTGGAAATGAGAGTTCAAGGCCTATGGTAATTATTGGCTTCAGGGAGCTACCAAACTCGGCAAACAATATCCTAACATTTTGAAGTTTCTAAAGGTTTTCACCATTTAAACAAATCTGGACTAGAAGACAGTTAGGTCTTGGATTTTGGCAACCCCTAAAAATGTAATGGCTCTCGTAGTTCTTGTTCAAAGATGCCCCCTTTTCTACGAACTATTTTCGATTTCAAAGTCATATTAAATTTAGGCTCCCAAATTTTGAGAGCGCTTAGCATCAGTGATTTTGTTCGGAGGTTTCCAATCTCAGAATCATTTTGTTCTGCAAAATTTTTACTCTAAATATTTTCTCTGCCTATTTTATTTCCTGCTTTTAGATTCTTCTTACCTGTTACAGCTTCCTGTCTTTAAAAGCTCCCTATAATCTGCATTTTTTTCTCAAATTCAATTAATCATCAGATAAACATATTAAATGGTCGACAAGACAATTTATTTTACAAACTTGATAAACAACAATCAGGTATACTGTTATGTATAGTACTGAAAACATATAGTATTCATATATGGAATGGCATGTACTGGTAAAAAATTGATACTTCATGACTAACAAGAGTGTATCCTGAGACTGGAATTGCTTTAGTTGCCACAATATTCGTAGAACTCATTTATTTAATATTGCTGAAGAAAAAAGATACAAAGAGCTTAATCTGTCAAGGTAAAATACTCCAATATTTTAGTGTATCATATAAAGCGAAAATAAAAAAAATTGTCTGCTATATAGACTGAAACAATCAAAAAATATTTTACTCATTGACAATACTCAAGACTAAATAATCAAAAATAGTTTATTTTAGTGAAGAAAATGTCACTGTTTTGTAGGGAAAGTGTTTCTTTAAGAAATTAGAACATGGACCTCGAGTAACAAATACCATTAAGGTGAATACAATAAAATAGTCGTTAGTAGAAATTTACCTTTCTTATTTTCGTATAAGAGTGGTGATGATGGGTTTTGAAACTTTTGAAATTCAAGTATACGAGTATACTAAAAACTAAATAGTTTGTTTTAAAAATTCTACTATGAAAATAATAGATGGACAAAGTTCTATGTTTGACCACCCAGCCACTTTAATTTTTTATGTCTGTCTATATATATTTCTAAAGGGGTGTCTGACAGGCCTATCTATCCCATGCTATTTTGTTGATTTTTAGGAACACATTTATCCAAAACTATTTGACTTAGGATGCTGCATTTTTTTATTTTAAAGTACATGTATTAAAGTGCTTTATGGACGGAGAGTTGTTATTAAAGTGTTAATTTATATTTTTAATAGATTTTAAAACTTTTTTTAAAAATTACGATGGAAAAAAAATTATTTAAAAATTGTGCAGAAATATAAATATGAATGATTTTAATGATCTCTCTGTTTAAAATGTAAAGCTATAAAATAGAAACAAATTAAATAAAAATCAAAATGGTATCTTTCGTGGTTCTTCTGAGATATATGTTCCTAAAATAAAAAACGCAAGTTTTTGGGAAATCGCATTTTAATATTTTTAAGAAGTGATGTAAACAAAAAACTTACAATCAATGCATTCCAGCTCCATATGTTGGATTTTATGGGTCCTCCATCTCTTCATAAGTGTCTTCTAGTCTCTTTTTAGCTAAGGCAAGCTGCTTACGTCACTTTTTTCCATTTCTTCCAACGCTTTCTCTGCTTTTTTTAACCCTTAGCTTCATCCAGCGACTTCATTACTACAATGCATTGATTGCCTGGGAAACATTCCTAGTTTCTCCAAAACTTCCTAATCTAACTATATTACCTTTATTAAAGGTGGCAATAGCTTCATATACACCAAATGTGTAGGGCTTTCTTCATGACGAAATGTTGTCTTTGGGATACTTGTACATATAATATTATTTCAATGAATCGTTAGGATTTTGAGTTCCTTTGTGCAGGCATTTTCGTAGCAATTCTCGGTTTGAAAAATCTCTGAAAATGGGTTTTAATTTCCTCCATTACTGCTAAAGGTAAGTGGGTGTGAGCAGCATGGTCATACATTGTTATTTTTTAGCTATCGCGCTGGTATTTACACCAACTTTTGTCACCGTTTGGACATAAACCGTGTGCAGGAGATTCATTACTGGAGGCTAGATGAAAATAAGTAGTCCAAATAGCTTTCCCTCATGTTTCCTAGACTATCAGTATTTCTAACAATAGCTAAATGATAATAGTTTTAAAATTTCATCTAATCATTACTTTGGTCAAACGGCCTCTGCCGCCAATAGTTTTACCGTCAGACAACTTTGGCCGATAGTTTTCGATTTGGCCGATTTGTCCTTCAACTTCCTTAGCCTACTCCCCATTCTTTTCTTTACATGGCCTAAACACTCAAGCTTTTCTAACAATATATTCTGGGACATACGGTTTTTCTTTGACAATAGTCGGGTAGGCTGCACTGTCGCCATCACCGAGGTAATACTTATACCTGACATTGCGTGTGGATAGAGATTGATAAAACATGTCTACAACACCAGCAACCTCCATCCCACCACTTACTCCAGTGTAGTTAGCAGCACAGGAATCATCATGCTTATCTCTCAGCCTATCCTTACATCTACAAAATTTACTGTATATTTTGACATCAATTACCTTTCCAATATTAGCTGCAATCGCTTTTACTACGCCGTTGAGTGAAGTGTGGCCGCGGCGCTGCCATGAGCCATCAAATATGGCAGTTATGTCTGTACTACCTTCATTTTCCTCAACACACTCTTTTGTTGCTTCTATCATAGAGTCCTCACAAAATTCTTTCATAGCTGAATGTAATACATCAATGTAACGCTTGAATGAAGGAGTTCGCGGAAGATTCATAATAGCACAAACGGTCTTGGCTGCCTGCTCACCTTTTCCCACACAGCGAAACGCATATGTCATACGTGCATTTACTTCTGACTTCCCACAAACTAGCCTATCACTGTTTTTTGAAGCTACTTCAAAACCACATAAATTACATTTTATAATTAATATTTACACTTAGTCCAAACCTGTTACTTGTTTCAATTGAAAGAGTACGTTTACATCTTTCCACATACAGCAATGCCTTCCAATAGAGATTCTAACCTCTTCAAATTGACTATATCATTACAGTCATTTCTTTGTTTCATATTTTTTATATTGAATTAGACTGGAACATACCTTTTCTTTTTTGATGAACTAGATTTACCTCCAGTGTAACCAGATCCATTAGTGGAACTAGAAACTTAGGCCTATTTCTGTTAGACTAGAGCTAGGCCTATTTTCATTTTCAGATTGATTTGTGTTTAGACGTTTACATTGCTTAGGAACACCAGTAAACCACACGTTTACGCTTTTTATTTTTATTCTCGGCATTATTTTGTAACTATTCACTTTACAACAATAAACACTTTTAAAACATAAAATAAATACATCTCACTACAAACAAATGTAAACATAAACAAACATAATTTCTTACAGACAGCAAAAGGTTCTGCTTTGTGGTATAGAACAGGTTAAGCCAACCCGAAAATCTGAATGTAAAAGTCAAATGGAAGAAGGACTACTATAACAAATGAGTGTAACAAACTCCAATCAGCTAAAACAGCTGAGAAACGTCAAAATTGGCGCTGCATCACTCTACTAATATGCTTACAGAAAAAAAACTAATTGACAAAAAATCTATAAATGTGGTATGAAATGAAAGCTTAAATCACAAGCTTTAAAAGTGACATCAAAAACAAAAAAAAAATATTTTTTTTTTTTGCGAAAATTCATGTCCGACCCCCCTGAAACAAATGAGATACATCTATTGTTTTCAATAAATCATTTATAGTGTGTATTTTGTTGTTAATCGTAATGTGATTTAGATGTGAATAGTGTGCCTAACTTAGTTGTAGTAGTGTCGTATATGTTTGAGATTAGAGATTATGTTCGTTCTCTGTGGTTTTTTTTAAGAATATATATGTAAACAAAATACAAGGAAAAACTATTATGAATGCGAATTAGTATAACCCAATATCATATTTCATTACGACGTTGCATAAGGGTAAGTTTGGAAAGAAACATGCAAAGAAAGGATCCAAAAGGGTAATTTTGTAATTTAGTTTTTTAATTAACAGTAGAAATAACAGTATGGAAGTAAATAATTGGTATAAAATAAAGTGCAAATATTATAGAGAAACTATTTTTAAGTATGGATGTATATTTTTTATTCATAAAATTTTATTATCGGAATGATTGACGAAATTGTAACTTTGTACAATTGTATATCCTATCAGGATGTAATTTCCTGCTGAAAATAAAAGAAATAGCGTAATACTTTGGTTTCAAAATGACTACCTCCTGTAATGGCTAAAAATATTGTCTTTTAACCGAGCAGAAAGTAAATAAATTTCAAGAAACATAAAATATTGCATTTAAAACATAAAAATTATGTATCTGTATAGTTAAAAACTTAAATGGATTACAATAGAGTAACCAAACCACATTTATTCGGTTTAGATACTAAATGTCCTTTAACTTACCAAGCTATATTTTATGTATGAAGAAGAGTTTTTAGTTTTTTTTTTTTTAATCTTAAGAAAGTTTGCATTAAAATGTTTAATACTTTGCCGTTTTGAAAGATACGATAGAGTTTTTATTGTTCAGTAATAGCATCCTAATAAGACATACAAACATAAAATATTACAATATGTTAACATAAACCAGTTATGAGTTGTGAATTATATTATAAATACAGGCACGGTATACGAAGTAAAATATATCAAAGTATTCTAGAAACCATTTTATTATTTTCCGAATTTACATCTCAAAATATTTATCCATATAGTTAACATCCTGTACAATATATATCCTCGTATACGTTTATTTTATTTACATCTATCACTCTGTATTTTGTGTGTTTTAATATTAAAACACTCGGTGATGCGAGATAACCACTACGTGGGTGATGACAGTGCACAGCTATTTGTTATTGTCATCTGATAACATGAACAGCTGTGACCTGCTGTAAATAATGAACAACTCTGAGTTCCATTATTTCACATCTTTCTCGTACTTTGATTGAAAATATCATGTTGGTATTAAAAGTCAAATCATTATGATTATATGTCAATTTCATAAAAGGAGGCATTAAGGCTTTTATATAAAATGAATATGCTAAACGCATTAACAAGTATTACAACGCAGGAAGCAATTAAATTACTATGTATTCAGTATGTAACTGACCTAAATTACCCTCAATTCCGGTATAGATGAGGTTACACTACAAATTGGTGTCATGTCAGCCACAAATCCATCCCCAATCTCTGTGGCCGTCTGGTCAGCCACAAGTCCATCTCTGTTATCCGTTCTATTTGCCACAAGTCTATACCCTTGGGACCGTATGGACATGGCTTTATTTTCGACTGGAAAAATAAAAAGCTGATCCACTCATTCATACTTAGGTACTATATTACTGTATAGATCTTGGAACATCCGAATTAAAAGTGTAAAATTGGTCTTGAAGTTATTTTTAGATATGATTGAAGCAAATTATGACGCATAAATTATTAGTATTGTTATTACGGCTATAATCTCTGGTATTATGTCGTAAATGTATATTTTCAATTGATTTAATTCATATTCAAGATATTTTTATTGACTGTCTTGAGATCCACTACACATGCAGACGAGTACTCTTTTTCAATAATACCATTTGCCTTATGTGTTTTGTAATATTTTCAAATTGTACTACATATGTCAATAATGTTGTCAAAAAGTATATAAAATTAGGTGCTGCGTGTATTGACGTTAGGATTTATAACACCGTCGGGTAAATCTTAGGTATTGGTTCTAGTTTGAAAAAAACTTCTAATTTATTGATAGTCCAAGAGACACATTATGGTATTAAAACAAAAACTATGCACACGTTTTTTTTAAGAATGACATATAAAATACTACAGTTATGTAACAAACACACTAATATTTCAATAAAAAGAAAGTAATTGATCTTTATGTTACAATGAAGTATTGATACTAATCTAATCACCAGTATAACACAATGTAACACAAATACGATACTGACACATAGTACAAAGTACGAAATATTCATACAGTTAAAATTTGTTTGGAATCATGGGTAATATCAGCCACAGCTGACAATCTTTTGTTAACACCCATTATACTAGACTTGAGATTTAAAATCATAAGAATAAAGTATAAGTATAAAAACTTTTGTTTACGTAGTGCAAGATGTTTCCTACGATACTGAGTACATTTTACGCTCCAAAGTAATCTAAGTATGGCGTATTATGTCGGTGTTGTTCCACCTTTTATTCTGTTATTGTTCTTCAAAAATTCTTTGTTCTATTTATACCAAAGAAATCATATTCTTTATTTTTTGCCACTTTTGCTAGAATTACAAAGCGTTAGAAATGCTAATCTAAAAGTCTCAGGAATATTCGTGAAAACCTTACCTGCCTCTTATAACAATACGTTATTTACTCGTTTTTTAATATATTCAACCAAATAAAAACATTCTTTACCTTTTATTGTAACCTTGTGTTAATTGCAACTAATATAATAATACAGAAAAGTTAACGATCAGTTTTAGTAACATTGGATCAAGTTTAAATCAGAGAATTCGTTGAAAAGGTAGTATAGTTCAATGAAGGAAGGAAGAAGGCTTATAAGGCATGCACATTTTCAGCTGTCAATAACATTTTGAGCTTATAGCCACATATTTACTGGATGTTTTAATTACTGTAAATGCTTAATTGCTTTAGTTTTAAGGTACTGATATAAAGTATTTTTATAAATTATACGGAAACAATATTTCTACTTTTTTAACATGTAATAATTGCAAATGTCTAGAACTTCATGAAGAATATATTCATGGGACGTATATTCGATATTATAACTCTAAGGCAATTGATTTTACTATCTACTAAAACAACAGTTGTCATACACAGTTTATTCAAATTACGGTAGGTATTTTTTCAATACTCTAAACCCAGTACTGCAAATCACTGATATCACGTATACATATATAAGTTCTAAAATTATTTATGAAATCTAATATTCGTCAGTAACTAATAAAAAATTGAAATTTAGTCAAAAATACATCTTTATAATTGGACACATACATTTAGTGGTAGAGAAATACTATTATACGATATTTTGGTTATAAAGATACATATGTTACGTATTATAACACCTTCTGTGATGCTACGATATAATAAAACGTTTTACAGGATAAAGACATAATACAAGTATAATGCTGTAAAATTTATGGTCATTAGAAAAGAAATTTATAATCAGAAATTATCTAATGAATAATACTATTTATACAATTATATTTCATTTATTAAACTAACGATTAGCAATTTACACACACACCCGCACACACACACGCGCGCGCTGCGCATTCTAACTTATTACCTATATTTGTGTACAGGGCGTTTCAAAAAGGACTTTACAACTTTGAAAATTCATATAAAATTTATTAAACAAGGTGCAGAGCTGGTTGTGGTGTTGGTGTAAAGGAAAACAGTTGACTGGCTTGTTGAAACGTTTTGACTGGCGTAGTCCGCTAGTGCCTAATCGCGCCGTACAAGCGCTAGTGACAGTTACGTTAAATATGGCAGCTTTCACTGGACCGGAGCGTGCTAGTTGTGTGTTTGTCTGCGACAACAGTTCAGCGTAATTTTCGTACCAAGTACGCTAAAGATCCTCCTAGTAGGCCTACAATTTATGAGTGGCATAGTGTAGAAACAGGGTGCTCAGTGAAACATAAAAAATCCTCAGGTCGTCCAAGCATATCTGACGAAGTCGTTGAGCAAGTGAGACAATGTTTTGTAAATAGCCCTATGAAATCGACCCGGCGTGTTTCTCGTGAGCTGCAAGTACCACATACGACGGTTTGGCGTGTGTTAAGAAAACGTTTGCACTTGAAACTATACCTATATTCGCTTTTACAAACAATTAAAGACACTGATAAGATTGCCCGTAGGAACTTCTGTGTGAATATGTTAAATCGAGTGGATGATGATGAACCTTTCTTGGACAACATAATCTTTTCTGACGAGTCCACTTTTCACTTAAGTGGCAAGGTAAACACACACAATTGTAGGATTTTTGGCAGCGAAAATCCTCATGAAACATTACAACATGTTCGTGATAGCCCTAAAGTGAACGTTTTTTGTGCGTTGAGCAAGAGGAAAGTGTACGGCCCCTTTTTTCCAAGAGAGAACCATCAATGGGATAGTGTACCTTGATATGTTGCAACAATTTTTAATACCACAGTTCGATGAGGATGACCGAGAACGAAATGTTTTCTTTATGCAAGATGGCGCACTAACACACTATCTGACTGACGTCCGGGATTTTCTAAATGACCGCTTCCCAGGTCAATGGATTGGCCGTGATGCGCCAATTGCATGGCCCCCGTTCCCTAGACCTGACACCGCTAGATTTTTTCTTCTGGGGTTACATAAAAGATATGGTGTACGTAACTCCTTTGTCAGCCACTCTACCTGAACTTACAGCAAGAATTTACGCTGCTGCTGAGCAAGTTACACCTGAAATGCTAGTGCGAGTTTTGGAAGAAATCGACTACCGATGGGATGTCTGCAGAATAACCAACGGAAGCCACATAGAACATCTTTAGTTTAAGATAAAAAAATTGGAATTTTTTCCTTTAAAATAACACCCAAACCAGCTCTGTACCTTGTTTCATAAAATTTATATGAATTTTCAAAGTTGTAAAGTCCTTTTTGAAACGCCCGGTATATATTCTAATATGTAATAAAAAGAAAGAGAGATATGAACAATGCATTACCAAAATGAAACTTTACGTGATTACTTGTCGATATCTGACTAATAGAACTCGTATTCCTTTGATTAAATTTTCACTGTAATTTGTTATCGCGTAAAGGTGGGATTCATTTTCAGCATCATTAGCTTTGTTCAGGTAACTAATGGATTTTTATGGGATACTACAGATATTTTCCTCAGTTGCGTGATTTTCATTTCATTGTAAATAAAAGAGATGAGTCACCTCTTTCGACACTTGAAGCATCGCTCCACCCTATGAAAAATCTAATATTAAATGACAAGAACTTAATTAATAGTTTTTGTAATTCTTTTTGTACGATAATGATAAATATATTCAAACCGCAACAATAACATGTACACAAATAACATCCCATTCACGCTTTACAATAAAAATGCATGCAAATTTTCATCTTGATTGTTATGAGCTAGAAGTAGGTATATGTTTAAACTTACCAAAACTGACTCTAATACCTCAACCCCACTCAAAGTGGGGGAATCAATTCTCAACAAATATGTCATCAAAGGTCTAATATTTAAGGCTGTGGGACAAATGTAACAGTGTTTATTTTAAGAACTACTATTATTAGTTCAGATTTTTATTTTCAAATGTATAGGTTTTCTTTCATCGCAAACGTTGTTTTTATTGTACTGAATCATCAGATAAAGTTAAATGGCAACTATTAAAAGTAGCTGCTGGTATATATGTAAGGAGTCATTACTACTATGAATAGTCTACTCTTTAATAATTAGTATCAGCAACCCTATGTTTATGCTAACTGACAGTGTATAAAAAATTTTGGTTGTAAATAAGATTAAGTTTATATCTTCTTAAATACAAATTTTCTTAAATTGTGATTTATACAATTTCTTAGATTTACATAATAACCATAATAGTTTTCACTAAATAGTAGTACATATAAACTAATATTAAAGTTATTTTTATCCTGAAAACAAAGTAAAATGGATAAAATATTAGCAAATTCCGTAATTATTAATCTTATTAAACACAATCCATTTTTTTAACGACTCTTAAAATAAGGTGTTTTACGACAGTACGTAATAGCAGTAAAATTTGTATATGTTAAATCAGCCTGAAATCACAGGGTTTTATTTTAACGTTAAGTTGTTTAAAGCTAAGTTGCAGTCTTATATTAAACATCTAAGATAGTAAATTGTAATGTATAAAGGTTTAGTAGGACTGTGCAACTACAGCACTTTGTACAAATACTAAATTGGATTTGTTAATGTTGAATTTGCTTCAGTTCTCCTTCCTTTCAGTGCAGCGTATGAAGTCTGACTCTGTCGCAGACCTAATTTCTGTAATCTGTGGTCATGTTTGTAAACATGACACACTAGAGAACCCAAATAAAAGTCGGCGACGAAGAGTCTCAAAATATGCAAACACAAAAGTGTAATCTAGGTGAAATGGTATTGTCATTGTCTCATCAAATGCACAACTGAGAGCACTACGATGTTTTAGACAGGATCGTAAGGCACGGTTTAGCAACCTGGTTTCCTACACACACGCAACGTAGCTATGGGGGCTGAGAGGTAATTAAAAGTACATGTTGAGATTTTCTTGAGTAAATTTTTCGACAATAGCGCATATAATGAGACAATGATTTCTCAAGGGTTTCTCCTTTTCACCTATATTACGCTATATATTGTATTGTATGTGCCTCTGGCGTGAAAACGAAGGAAATATTAGTCGTTTGTTGTTAAACTTTTTAAGCTTCTAAGTTTTTAGCAAAATTCTTTTTTCGATTTTCAGACGATTTCAGAAGAAGACGCTGCACTAAGAAGAAGTGAAATGGAGGAATTTCAAAAATTACATTTTATCAATCCCTATAATATTAGCAACGTTAAATTGGATTGCCAAGACACTCGAGATTCTTTTATTAAATGTAAGCTAGTAGCAACGTTATCGCTTTTTTATACACTTACGATCCTGCTTATCCGATGTAATTGAAGTAATAATGTGTCATAATAGGTTTTTACTGATGCTTTTCATGTTACAACTGGATTATCCTATAGTGCATAACAGTACATAAATATTTGTATAATATTACTTTTAAATTTTAAACAATATTTTCAGGAGTATTTAAACCCAAAATATGCCATAAAACTGGCCATAGTATACAGGTGCTCTTAACCGAACTAACTGAGTAACGTATTTAATCTTAGTTTGTGATATTATAAAAATTTTTAGTATTTTAAAAACAATTATCTCAAATAAATAAAAGGCATTCTTGGGAAAGTATGAAAGGAATGTAACTCAATAGGTATTCAAATATGATATAATAAAGTCCGTTATATCCGGAACTCGTCATGCAAAACTCTTTTTATACAACTTTCTCTTTTGATGTTTAAAGTATGTCAAACAAATGTAAATTCTTACGTTTTTGTGAATTTTGTAATAACACATGAACATAAAATTAATGTAATAAATAAAATCTTAGTGTTTAAAAACATTATTGGAATTAAATGCAAATGATAGCCCTTTTTATTGATAAAAATCGTTATTGTAAGTTATAAATAGAAATATGAAGAAAGTGAAAAAGTATTTATATAACAAGGCGTAATGTTTTAGAAAAATTTCAGAATTCTATTGCAATACAATTTTACACACACACACACACACACACACATATATATATATATATATATATATATATATATATATACATTGAAAATATGTTATCTATTTTCGACTAATAATTTACTTTAATCCATGCATCAGGTACAATTTGCATTTGTGCTAATCTCTGTTTTATAGAGAAAGTGGCTTCGTAAAAACTTCACTTTCAGACATTACTCTAATAACTCTTTCATTGTAAAAAAAAATAGACAGGAATTGCGATTCGTATTCACACAGCTGAGTGCTTTGTCGATTCAATTAATGAACATTTCGTACAAAAGTTCATACCTAAATCCATATTTTACTATTTTTTTATATTAAACACTTAAACATTGTAACTTTGTATATGCTAAGGACGAAGTACAAAAGATTATTTTTAGTTGCGTATAATATGTTGCATATATATACGCAATTTATATATTTGGTATATAATATTTATATAATAACTCTAAATAATCCGTTGTACTTCGACCTTATTTAGTTTTGCCGAGTAGAAATGACTGTTAAATATTGTGTTAATGCGAGAAGTTTAGTGCAGCATTTGTAAGAAATTAATTAAATTGACATATTGCAAGATAGATTTAAGTTATGCACTTTTTTACTTGATAGGTTACATTGGCGGCCAGATTGGGTAAACGGTAAGTTCCCGGATTATATGACTCTTACTTTCGTAATTTTAGAGCTAATAACATTGTGTGAGTACTAAGCGTCGTATTTACCCGATGTCAGACTAAAAATATAAGACGTAAAATTGCAGGGAATAATCTTTATTAAAACTTGCTTCATCCTATTTTAAGAAACTAAAAGGAACTATGTTAACTAGAGTATTAAATGAAAGCATAGCTACAAATAAGCAAGAAACAATGTTCTAGAACTCTCTAGCAAGTTGCTATTATTGTGGTCGTTTATTAATTAAGGAAGCTTCCCCAGAGTCTCAAAGCTTTTAGAGCTTACATGAACCACGTTGCCGCTTAAAATGGACTTAAAAGCTAGGAACTTATGTGGCCAAACTGCGAAATACAATTGCCGTAACACAAAAATTTAATTTTGCAACATTAATCATACTATAATTTAGATAAATGGTGTATAAAACAAGATGTAAATTAATAAATTAATGTAGAATAAACTATCTATTGTTCATTATCAGCAACAATAATGTTTAAACCTGCAGTAATCTAGTACTTTTAAATGTTCAACAACTTAACTTAAATCTTCTATATAAACTCTATCACTCTTGAAATATGAACATGTAGGAAAATATTCAATAATACATCAGCATGTCGTAGATCTTATAACCCTATGAGCTTTAACACAATTTAATGACGTTTTTAATATGGTAAAAAATACAATAACCACAGCTGGGCAGACAGTGGTTTTAACCGTATTTAAAAGTTCATTAAAAAGTGCATATGGAAAGGCCTAGTTTAGTTTCTTAGAATTACTGTGTATGTGTTCCCTTAGTTTGTCTGTTATCTTTTAAAGATTCAAGATGGCAGCTGATTAAAGTTTCAAAAATGTACGTTCATTTGTGTTTTATATATATATTTTAATGTTTTTATACACCAACCATACAAATTATGCTACATCATTGCGGAAATAATATTGAACACTATAATTTCCGTAAATTCAAAAAAAGTTCCAAATAAACTTTATGAATTATTTATCCGTTTTTTGAACAATTTTGTTATCTATTCTTAAAATATAAAGGTTTCCAGATTATGGCATTGGTAGAAAACTTTTATCTTGGATATTTTGAAAAATCAATAAAAATATGATATAATGTAATTGTAATAAATACATTTGTTATAAAACCTAATTTGGATGTATTGCGTCTACATACATTTCATTTTTTTACAACATTAATCCTAATAACAATCTTGTGTATTAAAATTAGAACATAATGGAGTTTCTAAGTATTTGCAAGTGTTATGTAAATGTGATTTTAACATAATTAATTTGGCAGTTATCGTCTAATGCATCTACATTTTATATTTCTAGATAACAGTTACAAGTAAACTGTTTTTCTTTCGACTAATCCAGATAAGATATTCATTTAAAATAAAGGATAAAATTTATTTCCTTTCATAATATCATAATTGTATGTTTTAATTATTTTTCAAAATAAATAATATAAAAGTAATTATTCCTTATATTGACCTAAAATACATAGTTGACAGCAATCTGTCTAAAAACCATCCTTTATGTTCTCCACCTACAAAGAGATGGTAATTATTTAATAAATGAGACGTATTAAAATCTCAATCACTGTATAAAAAGTAACTGAGTAGAATAAAACTAATAATTAAGTTGTTTGAAAAGGGGAAAAAAGATTGTAAAAAGCTGTAATGTATAAATATTAACAAATGTTTTAATTGTTGGCAATCTAATGCAATATGTTTATCGTTTTATTTGTATTAAAATTTAAGTGAGATAAATAAGGGACTTATGGTCCAAATATTAAAATTCCGAGTATATGTAGAATATTGACTCTGTAAATCGTATATAATAAGTTTATTCTGAATAATAGTATTTTAAAGCAATAACACTTTTAGAGATAAAAACATTCTGTTTCTTAGTTGAATAAGTAATATCACACAAAATTATAAATAATTAACTCATAAAAGGAGGAACTGTGTAATGGTCTAAACTGACATTTTAATTATTTAGGTTTATTGCCTGTTTATATCCATAAAATGTATTGAATATAATCGGATAACAATATAATGCATAAACCTTAAATATTTTTAAGTCATAATAAACAGAAATGTATTTGATATCTTTAATAATCTTTAATATATGCCATTGATTCTGAATACAGAGTAAAAAGAATTGAATGTTATATTGATTTGTAAGGAATTGTACAACCAATACCAAACTGCAAAACTAAATATTTTGTACCGCGTTAGTAGGTTAGTTATACCCCTGTGAAAGAGAATATATAGCACATTTCAAAACATTACGTTGCTACTTTTGTATCATTTAATTGTTGAAAATAAAAAAGCCATTACAAAGTGTAAAAAATGAAAAAAATCTAACTACCCGAATTAAAAACGCTTTTTCGTATTTTTTAAAATGTTATAAATCTTAAAAAAGCCTTAGAACTATTTTATTAGAAAGATGGGGCTCTATATAAGAAATACAAATACAAAAGAAAATTGTGTTAAGGTAAATTTGTCTGATGATGGATTTTTTCTAGTTTTAATCAGGAGTATAATATAAAGCGTTCCATGATATGTACTTTTTTATGCGATATACTGAATGCAAATGTGCTTTTTAAACTCTCTTTTCCATTTCGAAGCATTCCTAACTTCTTTATAATTTCATGTTGTAGATTATTTTTGGCAAGTAATAAAAATACAAGCCACATAAAACGTTACAGAAGCTCAATTTCCTACATAGCAATTTAAATTGAATTTAGAAAGCATATCACCATTAAATTTCTAAAAATACAGGTTCAAAATTAATACCACCTATATATTCAAATTCTGTCAAACCCTCTTTACGATTCCGCATAGCTTAGCGAGCTGTCGATATTTGTCATCCGTTTCTTCTCCGTGTGATTTACCTCCAGAATATATGATTTGTAACCATTGCTTTAGAACCGTTATTAGGATCACCTTCACAGTTCATCCTTAAGGAAAATTATCAACGCAAAAATCTTTTACTTAAACTTCAAAAGTTACATACAAAAGCTGTTTTCCAGGTACATTGGACTATTGCACTGTTTTAAAAACAAAGTTTTCCTTATTTATAAATTTTTAATTAAATCCAATTACATCAGTTTTTAATGGCGTGATATAAAAAACTTGTCCACTAATGTAAGTCATAAGTTTTATTATACCTACAAATATTTGTATAAAAAGATTTTACAATTAATTATCGATATAATCTTTTACATAAAATGTTTATACACAAGCAGTTTAAGATCCTCACCTGATAGAAATAGTTATTGCAGCTGATTGATATTTGAATAACATATTTATTAAAGAAATGCTTTGAATCTATAAAATCCTAATGTACACTATTTCTTAACACCGAATTGTTGAAGCTCTTCAATATAGTTAAAGTCTAACAGAAATATAGGGAATGAAATTGGACCTTATATGTTATAAAGGTTACTCTTCAATAAATATTTATACGCTAGAGAATCTGTAATAGATAAATTTCTTTTAATAAATTATGTTATAAGAAATAGTAGCTGTAAATCAATTTCAAAGTTTTTTTTTCATGTAACTTATTTACGCAATCCTCGAATCTTTCGCTACTGAGGTTTGAGAATTCTGTAACTGTATAAGTTATTATAGAAAGATTGACTAAGTTTCATATGTCGGTTTTATATTGTTAAAAATATTTCTAGGCCAATTAATGTGGTATTTCTTATACGCATAGCGAGTTTCAGTACAATAATATAGTGTCTGTAACATTGGTGAGACAGCTTAGTAGAAAATTTCTATTAATTTTAATGCAATGCAACTGGAATCACTCAAGAAAGTAACATAGCAAAAGTAATACTGCTCACTCTGATTTTGGTCAAATACTCAATAATACGCAAGAAACATGTAAGCAATTTTTTTAGACTGCAGCACTAAATTTATTATTTTAAAATACACAAAATTGCTAGGAAAAGATTGCTAAGTATCGTATTCCTTGGTTTGAAACATTTACTTAAGAACAGATTCTGAAATTTTAATTCTTTTCTTCCGTTTATTGGATATGAAATTAACATCTTTTATTCGTTGTAAAACATTAGAAATAAGAAATGTCTTGATCGCTATTTTTATTTGGGTAGTTCTTCTTCGTTTTTTTTTATAATTAAGTCTTTATCACTACACCATGCATACCAAACCTATGAATGTAATTTTAAATGATTAATCTTAAATTCATCGGAATTGTCACGCAAGCTATTTTTACATCTTGAATTAAAATTTTTATTTGCTTAAAGGCTCAGGTTAGAAAATGAAATTTATATAATTTTATAGGAAATTTGTTGATACATTGGTAAATAAAACTTGAAAATATTCATAAATATAACATAAAATTAATAACGAAATAAAGTTTTGAATTTTTACAATTGTAAGAGGTCACGTAATCAGACCTCAGTTATTGTGAAAATGCCCAGAATCAATATAATAGAGCAATATGTTGCCTACTAAACTATATAATAGTATCTATTATTGAAATTATATTTCACACATTATTAATTCAGGCTAGAATGTCTGTTTATCTATCTACTGATTTGTAAATTGGTTTTATTTAGCTGATTATTACCCTTTAAAAGTTAACCACATTTACGCATGAATCCTTACGACACCACGAATTCGCATGTTTTTCAAACTTCTGTAAGGATTTCTTTCAGTTATAATACACTTTAACAAGTTTGCTAGTTACTCTTACATACTTCTTTTTTCGAGAAAATCACACAATATACGCAGTATGCAGTCTTCAATTCAAGAGTACGAAAGCCAACAATATTCATTCAGCCGTAAAAACAAAGATTTGCTTTGTTTTTTTCCCCTGTTATCTGTAAGGGAATCTGAAATAACTCTGAGGAACCCATTTGGCATGTGAAATATTTAACTTGCCATTATCTGTCAAACATTTGTTTTTGTATAGTTTATGTTTTTTATATAATATTATTTATTGTTTACTTACATTATCTTTAGGCCTCCTTACATTTGTTTCTGAGCTATCCTGCAACGTAACACTAGGACTTTCTTCAATGCTGGTGTAAGGCTGTATAAGGCTCCTTACTTGCCGAAATATCGCTACACATACCCACCACATAACTTGCCTCATATTTGATGTATTACAACGGTTTAAAATAGTTTTGTATATTTGCTTTTATCATCCATCACTGCCATTACAAACACAAATTGACAAAATTATAACCATTTCTGTAATAAACAAACAGCTAAAGCGCTAGCGGCCAATCGCGAACTTGAACGCAATAAGTAAGCGCTGTAGCTACTCGGGTTGTTTCCCCTGCCTATCGTCATGTAGGGACGTTAAAACGCAATACACTACACATAAACATCAGCACTGGCAGTCTGTTCTGATGTTAGCATATTTCAACGCTGACACTCATTGACTCAAGTAGTGTCGTAATTTCAGTGTTATAAACAGGTATAAGAAGTAAGAATTATTATATTTTTAATAAATGGAAAATTTATCCACACTATTCAACTTTTTAACCCATGTTGTGCAGTAAATTTTCTTATAAAATATTTATGAATTTTATGGGGCTGACCCCAGGTACTTCGTGGGGAGTAGGAGCTTAACCCCGAAAGGACCCCCTTGTGTACGCCACTGGGCGCTGTACACCAAAGGAATATTTAAAAGTTCGAAACTAAGACCAACCGTTACATGCAAAGTAAATAGGGAAATCCTGTGGTCACACTTGCTAGTGTGATTCCATTTATATCTTCAAGAAGGAATACTTTATGCAAGTAATTTTTAGCTATTAATGTGCCGGTTCGTTCATCTACCGCCAGTATCAGAGATATACAGTATATCCAGATTATGAGCATACTGTAAATAAATTAGTTTCCCTCCATGTGAGCAATGCCAAACCTCATGTAGTTTGACGCCCTTTTATTTAGTCCTTTAGAATTATGGAAGTACCATTTTAATGTATAATTAGTACGTAACCATACGCTTGATCGGTTACGGTTACAAGCAATAAACGTTTCAAGTGCACAAAATTTGCTCTTAATCACAAACACATTACCTCAGTCGTGTCTTTTACTGTATTTGTCAAAAGGCAAATTCATTATAATGACCTTGTAATGAAGATAATAGTGTAAATAAGACTTGACTCTTTCAAAGGATAAGAAATCTTATGTATTCCGGACGTGTTATTTCTTTATTACGCATAAATAATGTGGAATCTATTCTTGTTATTTGGAAAATCCCTCTGTAAGCCATTGCTAAAAACATTAAAAGTCAGTTTTTAGGATATATTATGAAAATAATATTTTATTAAATGAGGGAAAGATAAAATTCTCCCAAACCCCTTAAAAACACTAATGACACTATTTAAAAAGCAATGTTTGTATATAAACATAAACGCTATTAGTATTTTCCTGTAGTGTCTCTGTATACCATTTCCATAATAAATCAAATTAAATGTTTTATTTTTTTCCGCATATTAAGCTAATATTGGCCACAGAGACGTTATCAAAGGAATATCGGAAGCCTCGTTTGTGTTGAAATAACATTGTTAAACTACATGTCAGAAAAATACCTTTACAATAAAGTCAGTAAAGGAAATAAAATTACATTCTCCTATTCTTTCTGAACCAGCTATAATTATTATTATAACTCATGTATGTATCACAATACCAATTACCGATAAAACTTATTACACACTATGTTTGATATATGCAATACCTTTATTTCTATTTTGTTACCTACTATAATATCCACACTGACCACAAATCTATATAATCAGCTAGAACTATGATGCACGTAATGAAAGATTAATTATGCATATAATAAACAATTTTTATGTTTAATTTCTTCTATATTGTGAGGATATTCCATTTGTAAATCACAACATATCAATATTAGTTATCAAATGTTCCACCATTTACAAATCAAAGCGAGGAAGCTTACTCATGTCATATGCAATGCATGTAAGGAAAAGAAATAATATTGACAAAAGAACAGCCTGCTACTGAAACTAGTGATTTTCTTTAAAACATGTTTAATGATTATAATATATTATTTCGGTTGCTTTGGTCCTAAAATAATTTTTGCCACCGTTATATTAAAAAATAAATATATATTCACCTCCGTTTTGGAATTTTTAATTTTTTTTTAATCAAAATACATTGGATTTATAATGTTTTATAACTTTGTACCAAAGGAACCGATATTATTGTCTGTTATCACGTTTTGAAGAACATGACTAGTACTAAGTTTTTGTGCATGCTCAAGAAAATTTCTCAAATTGTTTTAAATTCGTGGCTTTAAAAGCACATTTTCAAACATTTTTTATAAAAATTATTTAAATTTTTTTTTTATATAAACTTTTGTTTAACATATAATAATATCCATGCACAAAAAGTGTTACATTATAAATAATATGTAGTAAAAGTTTCACTGCATTAGCAAAAATAGTTAAAAAGTTATAAGAAATTTAGTGTGAAAACTATAAGAATTTTTATATCTGCGGGATCAGCGTTTGAAGATTACAAATGCTATTTAGTAGCTATAGATGAAAGTAACTTACCATACAGGTACTCGTAGTCGGTGAATGGTATATTTATATTTTGAAGACATGTGTAGGCCTAATATACCAATAACAGGAAAGAGAATAAGGCTATATTTGCTATATTATCAATAAAGAAAATGTATAGTAAATAATCACATAGACATAATTAGGTTGTAAAATCAGGTGTGCATGCTCCTCTTCAAATAATTTTTTCACAGTGATGAAAAGTTGTATTACAGTAAATGTTATGTTTTATGGTTTCTTAAAAGCCATAAAATTAAAATTAAATATAAAACATAGTTTCAAATGTTTGTCAAAATTGGTAATTTTTCAGTAGGGAATCCCCTTAAAAATCTGTGCATTGCCTTTTTGACACAAAAATCAATAGCGATCTTTTTATGACCAATAGAAACCGATGTACAAAGTTCAAGTCTCTAGGACCTTTCTTCTGAGAGATATTGTACGGACTGGCGACATGATTCCTTGAATACTCTGTCGAGTGCTTGATAAAATGAGTTATTTATTTATACTGAACCACTTACTCAACTAGCTCAACCCCACTTAATCAACCGTAAAAATCAATAAATAAATTATTAGTTTTATTTTACGGATATAAATTAGATTTTGTCTGCTCACACTAAAAAGTATAAAATATATTGATAGTTTTACAAGTGACCGAACTACGGGTAAAAATAAATGTTTCTGTTACTTTGGAACTTTGACGACTATCTTCAATTTCTAATCCTGGAGTGTGAAAAAATGGATTAAATACACATGGAATTATATTTGTAAGCACATTTAAAATTTGGCTTCATGAGTTGTACAACAATTCAGTTCGTATATTTAGACTTTTAAACCCCTAACGGGTTGTTACGTAGAAAAATATTAGTTGATTTGTAATTTTTATATACATATTACAGTATATAAAGATTGTACTTGTTTGTGTTAATCTTTTTATTAGTTCTACGTTTGCAACTCACACAGTAAATAAACTACACTTTCCTTTATGATACAAACAACACATTTAAATTTCATTTTCTTAAAAATATTTTTAGATTTATATATGAAAAAAATATATCGTATTAAACAGTGGTTGATATAATAAAATTAAAAAATAAATATCATTTATAGTAGATTAGCATTACAAAGTCTAAACAAAATAGTTTTTAGTTGCAGGTCCAAATTAAATACAGCTATACTGGACTAGTTTATATTTGTAGAAATAATTTCTGGACATATATATTCAATACGATATGCTCACGATTTTATAAAAAACTTTCCTAAATACATTTATTTATTGTAAGTATTTTAAATACGATTCTATGTATTTGGGTAGTATCTATCAAGATATACCAACACTATGATTAATAGGTTTAAATTGTAACTATAAGTTACAACATGACTCTTAATATTAATACAAAATAATCAGTGTAACAATACTCTCTAAATATTCTCACATATTATGTGTTTATACACATTCAGAAAAGAGCAGTACGTTGAGTATTTTCTTCAAAAGTACTTAAATCTGAAGTGCATTGTACAAGTTCTTTATCTTTATCGTGAAATCACAATGGAGGTTAATGAAAAGCTCTTTCAAAGTGAACCATTTATCATTCCTAAAGGCATTAAAGAGTCATAATACTCTCTTACCTCATAATGTGTCTAAAAGTATTTCTTTTGTTCAAAAGTTTTAAAGTGGTTTCTGAAATTAGGTTAATAAATCCATAACCATAACTCAAAAACTACTTGACTGCATTATTTTTAAGCACAAAAATATTGGAAATGTTTCTAATTTGTTTGAAGTTATACGATGCTCTACAGTTATCCAGAGATATTGGAGTTAAAGTAAGAGTATAATATATTAGACAGGAGTCACAAAAACACAACGCCAGACCGACGTTGTGTAGCAACTGTAAGCATTTCAAAGGATTCAGGAATAGAAGGGTATTAAAAGGTTCAGAAATGTCTATTGTACGTAGGGATGTTAATAATGAGCCACTAACAAAATTTTGCCTTAAATTAGAAAATTTTACCTTAAATTGTGCTTCGGCACAAAATAAAGTACAACACCGTCCGTAAACACTCAATAAGGGCCACCAAAGTTATTTTATAAGTTGTAATACTCAATGATGTTAAGAAATATGTCAACGATAGTTCAATTTAGCCAAAACACTGGGTCGCAGATAAAAGTAATATTATATTAATATAGGAACTATATCTAGTTTTCTCTGGAAAACTTACAGACATTTGAAACCAAGATTGCTGGTTGTTGTATTAAAAAAATAAGTTTACCAGTGTTAAATTTATTTGCAAATTCGTTACAAGTCCTAAACCTCCGTTTAGTGAATACAATTTACAACATAGTGATGACGTATATGTTTCCGAGATAACTTCAAGCTAACTTTTCTTACAACGGTTTAATGCTGTATCGTGATATATATCAACAAAGTTTTAAGGGATTTAACAAAGAAGCCTTTCGATGAATTCAATATTATACTGTTATCTGATACTCTTATGTTGTAATATTAAATGTTAAACGTGTCACAGCACTTCCTTTGAAATAATTCAATTTCAATATCGAACTGAAGTTAGATTTCCTCTAATTTACTATATCAGTTGATTACAAAAAGGGCATCACCAGTAAATTTTAATTCTACACCTATAACTTTCAGAAACCTCCATGCCAAATTTAACAATCTAGGAGCCGATTTGCATTTTATAAGCATCAAAATTTAAAATGGCAGCCCCTAGTGGCTACAGAGCGAACAAGCATGAAGTGACGGTCCGTAACGGGAAACGAAAGTTTTTCCCCTGTGCAAAACATACATCCATAGCACGCTGAAAGAAGTAATCACTTAAAAAATATTAACTTGTTAACAACACTTGGCTTGAAAATTATTATTGTTACGAATTTTAACCCTTTTGATACCCTTCTTTTAAGACTTACGCCAAAATTTTTGCATGCGAAGATTAAGTTAATTCTCATGGGAAGTTCTTGTATTGATTTCAAGAAAGTAGGTTGCATGTTTATACAATCAAAATAGTCTGTTGGTTCCCCCAATATAATAGTGAATTAAAGGAATATACTGAATCTTGTATATACGGACCCGCCTCGTAGGAAATTGAATTCATTCTAATTATTCAATCAAATGATTCTTACGTGAAGTTAATAAAAGAAGTGAAGCTGGATGTTGAACTTACTCTAACGAATGATTCTCTCTCACGTGGCTCAAGGAACCACGGGTTTCGGGCAGGGTACCTTGTGGTTTGAAAGAACACAGTCAATATAAAACTCACAGTATCCTGAAATTATGAAAAGCACCATGAAAAAATAACACAGGTATCGTAGGAAAACTCGGAGGTACTGAAACGAGGTTAACAAAGTAACCTGGTGATCGACATAACAGTAGTGATCCTCTTATTTTATATGTAGCCCGAGTGGCTTGTAGACTACTCCAACCAGCAATACAGGAAGAGACTAACGAGTGTATGCAAAACAAAATATAAAAAAATGATTTTGTGACACGATGATTTGTATGTAAACGTGAACCGCGGTGGAAGTAAATGGACCAAAATGAAACACTATGTGGTTAAAAATTTTTATTTAAATATAAAGTAATTGTAAACTAAAATTGTAACAAGAAGTTTAATGGATAAATATTTATTTTAGTAGTAGCAATCTTAGGTTATTTAAATAATAATATAAGTGAGCCAAGATCAGGAAAACAATTCAAAGCCAAATAATGACAAGTTATAACAATGTACCGATTTAAGTCCACCTAATTGAGCCCAAGTTGTGAAGTCCAGAAGTTATAATGGAAGATGGGAACTCGTTAGAGAGGAATTACAGTTATGTTCAAAGTGACGTCAACTTTCCCGCTGTATTATAGGATTTTTCTATTGCCCTGGATGTGTTGTCATGGTAAATACTGTTCTGTATTACTCTGTAATCAGTGATACACTGTATATTGTGTGGACATCGTCATAGCATCCGTTTTTCAGCAAACATGAGACACGATTTCTAAAGTGTCTTATTTACCAGTGGTACGGTTGTACATTTTAGCTGATTTGTATTTAAATGATTTCAACAAATCGAGATTAAAATTTTCAACATATAAATTAAACAACTGTATCATTAGAAAGACCTACCATATTGAGAAAAGATACTTTAGAGTAACAAAACAAGTGCAACAAAAATTTAACTGAAATAAATTGTAAGAAAATAATGACTATAATATGATAAAAACACAAATATTGAATATCTCATCATAAACAATATTTGAGTAAATAATAAATACCTATATTAAATACTGATTATTAATTGCAACAACGAACAAACAATTATTTGCAATAAAACCATTATTGATTAATTGAGTTAAAAATGTAGCGACAATATTTTATTTATAATATTTTATATTACTCCGTTTAATTACTTTCTACCTAATTCTGGAAATAATTCTTGCTGTTACCTGACAGACATAAAAAGCCGTTTTGATATAATTTTGGCTTATTTTGATAGGAAATTATACAAAGTGCTTATTATTCAAGGAATTTAAAAGCATCCTTATGTTTTGTAAAGTTATTAATAGGGTTGTTTTTCACGTCTACAGTATTTTAAATTGCATAAAATAGTTCGATAATTAATGTTCAAGAGGTTTTTATATATATTATGTATGCAATATTTATCAGCAGTATAACACTTTAAGAAGTGTTAATATGCATTTATTTTATGTTCCATGCGCATTTTTACCATATGAAATACTATTAGGTGAAGCATAATGATATCATTTTGTTTATCAATGTTTTTTTTAATAATTTATACAAAATACAGCAGGAAACATTTCATAATCTAGTCCACCACGTATCTCATCATTATACAGCATGCTTACTCATACTATACGGCTCCTCCTTATATTAAATTAGCTAATTACTCAAGCACAGTGGTACATTACTCACTAGCTTCAGGACTGATTTATATTACCCCTGTGGCTGCCCAGTAATTGGCCTACTATCTCTCTGTATTATGATACAATTGACTAAAACACTGTTATGAAACACATTGAGTGAAATTAAACTAATTGCCATTAACAACTGTAGAGGCTCATACAGATCTATTTTATTAATTTTTTTAAAACTTTGAAATATTATATTGTACAGTAATATTGATGCACAAACTCAAATAATATCTACAAACTTGAATAATATTATGTATAATAATCATTTTTTCCTTAGCTCTATATGTTTTTAATTTTTTTGTACTATCAAATTTATTACATGTTATTATATTATTACATTTATTACATAGTTTTTTATTTTTTAGTATAAAAGTTTGTTTTCACGTTGATTGGTTATGTGTGTAATTTATCTAATATGTTTATATTTAAGTGTAAATTATATTTATGTGAAAGATGTTTAGACTTTGCCACACTGGTGGTTATGTTTTTTTAATATATACATGTATTTATAGGAAGAAGGAACGATCAAGCCATCTAGATTAATATCATTGATTAAAAATAAATAATCAAATTTAAATAATCAATTAATTTCATGTTGTCTATGCTTAAATTTGTACGTGAAGTTCTTTTTAAACGTTTTATTCATAGCTACTTAACATGTTTTACATTAGGAGTATATGGTGGTTAAATTTAATTCCCCAAAATGGCTAACCCAGTTTTGTGGCAGTTCAAAATTTTTCATGGCTGTTCTTAAATTTTTACTGCAATAAACCTTAAGATTTTATGTTTGTTTTGTGTTTTTATTTTTATTATAAAGTGATATTGTAATTGACGATTAGTTATTAGTGGAAGTCATCCATTATAAGTGTTGTAAAATGAGTAAAGAATGAGTGAACTCATATATGGACAGTTTATTTTCACAAAATTTCAACCAATTGCAGTTTATAGAATGTTTTGTGTCAAGGTTTGTTGGGAGGGGGATGGGTACAACATTGTATTCATAAAACAAGCATTACATAAAACCTGCCGTCTTAATGGTTAATTAAACACATATGTTAGGACCTCCAACCCAATGCTCTTCAAAAACCGCACACATGGCGTAATTATACATTTAAAGGAAGACAAAGTTTTTGCCATATATGTTACTATCAAATTTTCCCCAACAAGGCTTTGTGAGCCGAAGTAGGTAAAGAGAACGCGTTGTATGCAGTTTTATTCTTTAATGAATGGTAAAATTAAAATAACTATTTATTTACACAAAACTAGGGCTGCTTTTGTGCAAACATGGGAGTACTATATACATTTTCACCATAAAAATTCCAATAAAGGAGAATATATCACCCTCGGTATTCAAGCTATGAGAAAGAACGGCGGCACAACAGAAACAGATAAGCCTCGGTATGGATCTTGCGTATCTTATGTTAAAGCTAAAAAAACTTTTCTGAAGGTGAATTTTCTTTAAAACTGGAAATACTACAGGAATTTTCTAATTTGGTTTTATATATTTCAATAATATTTTAGAACACAACAAGAAGAAAATAACAATGTTTTAATTCAATTTAAAACGTAATATACAACGTTAGTTCTTAAGTTCACGCAGTTGTTTTCACGACGATCGTTAAGGATGTTCGGTTCAATCCGTGACGAAAATTGTCTGGCTACTTCCCGTTCTTACAGTTGATGATCGGAGATGGATGTCAGCGAGGTCGAAGTTTTTCAAGATTTAAATAGGTACAGCAGTTTTAAAAGGGGTTTTAACAAAAACCCCTTCACGATCGTCGTCATATACAATAAAAAAAACGTATCTTTACTGTGTAATAAAATATCTAGTATGCTAAGGAGGAAAAAGAATGTTAAAAATATCCCTTAGGTACGGTATATATTTCATCACCCACAGACCTAATATTCAATTTACAACTGTACACTGTTGATACAAAGTTCCAGCAATGTCCAATCAATAATATAAATTACTTTATTTGACTATAACCGTTGATTAAAACCAAAGATAGAGACAAAGCTTGTGCTGTAATTGATGGATGTTGCGGCCAATTACAAATAAAGCTGGCTAACAAGGAAGGTCTTTAAGAGGCAATTTATGGGTCTGTTCCCATAAATCTCTATTAGTAGATTTGTGATGCTATACTATCTTTATTTGGTAAAATTTGTGGTTAGTGTGGTGTTTTTCTGTTCAAAGTAATTGGTAAAAATTGTGTTGTAACAATTCCTCAGTTACAGGTTAATTATAACTAAAGTTATACGACTAAATTGTGGAATTATTGAACATGGATTGTACAAAAATGGTAAAAATGTAAGTTTTGTCTATACAATAATAACGTTTGGTAGGACCAACGGTTTTAAAACAGTTATTATTAAAATAATAAACTTTATCTTTATCGTAAAGAATTAGTGACATGTACGAGCTATTTAAATATTGTACATTACAATATTAATAATGCTTTAAGTTAGCAGTATTATTGAACCAAGGGCTTACATACAGTACGTAGCTGTAAAGTTGATGAGCAGTAGTAGCTGCATAACTATCAGGTCAAGAAAAACCATGTACTAGAACAATGAAACATATATTCACTAAATACTTTGTTGAATGTATTGAAAGAGGAAGAGAAAGAGTTCGTGTTACCAGGCATATGTCTGGAGGTTTTATTTTTAGACGTCTAAGCAGTAGTACAGTATTAAGTTAACGAGTATATTTTATTTACTATAGTTATATTAGTACTATGTAATGTAATAGTATATATATATATATATATATATATATATATATATATATATATATATATATATATATATATATATATATATATATATATTATTTCGCTTATTGAAATGAAAAAAAAAACAAAGATTATAAGGCTTCTATATATATTTCATGGGATTTAATACCCACATCTTCAGGAAGCATAATATAAATATGAAGAAAACAAGAAACACAACAAATAAAATAACCAAAAATGTAAATACGCAACTAAAACATTAAAAAACTCATATATATATATATATATATATATATATATATATATATATATATATATATTCGCTTAATGATATATCAGATATCCAGGGAACATAATCAGGACAAAATTGAAAACTGTTACAAACTAAAAGGCATCAATAATGTTCCATTGCATGCCAATGAAAATTTAAATAGGTTTAATTTGAGAAGGAACGAAACTGCTCACCAACTTGTTTTAAGGTCAAAATTTCCTTTAGGTTTGAACATTCGTTAATTTCAAAATTTTTCACTCTTTGGTGTTTATGATAAAACATCAGCTGTGAGGTATTTTCCCCTGTTTATTATTCTATTTAAGTTCTTTTTCTTGTTTATATTTAGTTAGTTTAATTATTTGATTTTGTAAATATTTATACACTTTTTGTTATCTGAATAAGTATGCTGACATACGAAAATTCATAAAAAGAGTTTACCAATATTTGGTTTTTTATTTTCACATGAAGAGAATACATATTGATAAATAAATAAATAAATAAATATATATATATATATATATATATATATATATATATTTATTTATATATATAATTTATTACTATTAAATTACAATGTAAACTTCTTTACATGGGCATTTAGCTTCCTTTGAAATAAATTATAAAAAATCTGTTAAGAAATTTAATTATTTTTAACGATTAATGTGATATATGCAATATAAATCAAACAACAGTAAAATCACGAATATCTAAAGTTGAAAAATGCCTTAATATTAATTTTTGTTGCTTGAAGTATGTAATAAAGGCAATCCTAATTTAGAAATATAATTTAAATATAGTAAGTTTGAACCTGTTTATGTCTTTATGACAATTTTATTTTTTATCAATCAATATTATAAAACAAAAGTTAACGTTATCATTCAACTGTGAGAATTAAGACTGAACGACTCAATTTACATACCTCTTTGTACGCAAATCCTTTCTGTGAGACTTGGAATCTCATTGAGGTCACGGATTACAAGAGTTCCATGTTAAGCTTTAAGGTTACAAAAAATTAAGGACAAGTTTGATTACTGTACAACAGTGCTGTTTTTAAAAATAAATCTGAAAGATGTTGGAGCAAACGCAAATGGAATAGATATGGAGATTTTTAAGGAAATTCCGTAATGTATGGGCTTTGCGTTTGGACATATGTGCTTTACCGCATTTGATTTTGCCTGTAACAGTGGACTAAATGTAATGGAATAATTTTGTTTGATTACCTTTATTACTGATTAAAAAAACACAAAGTTAAGATTTTTAAAATCATTATAACTTTTCTTTACATATTTTACTGTCAAAATTAAAATATCGACGCATCTATAATATCGTTGTAACATATTTTGAATACCCTTTTAAAAATGTTTGTTTCTACTTTATCGTATGATATACTTGACACGTGCTTTATATCTTCTGCCGCAAACGTTTTGGATAGAAGTAACAGATTAGCAAATCACAGTTATAATTTACATAAAGTATGCCTATATCTGTATTATAAATGTATACATACATAAAATTCAGCGAGTAGTGAATTAATATTCTTAATTCTAAAGTCAAACGGACGCCACACTTCAGGTCATTGTGGGAAGTTTTACTTCTGCTCCACAACGGAGAACATTGTGGTCTGGAGCACTTCTTCCAATGAATCGATGTTTACCGGAAATATTTTTTTGTAATTATATCGTGGGATACTCTACAACTAAAACTCATTGTGGTTTATTACATGAATAGATGTTTAGGTCACATGTTACAAATATGCACAAGTAGCCATAAATAAAGCAAAATAGATTATTTGTATTTAGCTCAATAATAATAAATGATAATAAAATTATTGTCAGGTAGAAGAACATTTTCCCTTTTTTAAGGGCACTGTCATATGAATGTGATAAAATTCGAGAATAAGTTCATACTAAGTAGATTAATAAAAGCATACTACAGGATTATTGCCATTCCTGAACTATTTTTCAAATTTATAGACTCTTGACCTTCGCTGTTTTGATTTAACTGTCATACGAGAGATCTCTACTCCATCTATCCCATTTCCAGTCAACCCAGTCGACATAAAAAATATAAAGGCCGTTACAGTTTAGCTTCTCATAAAAATAACATTACAGATGAAACTAAAACTTTCAAGCTCTGAACGAAAGTAACCAATCCAACAAGCATCATGGCATGGATTGATATGTTTCTGAAAAATATCATACAATCTTTACGTACACCAAGCTTATCACTAAGTTTTATCTTTTGTTTTTTTTTCGCTTACAAATATCGTTCAAGAAAATCTAAACGATAACAGAGTTTATTTTTTACAGAAATATATCAATATTCATTGTTTACTGATTTTTTATCTCTAGGTAAACTTGTCAGATAACATATCCTTCGTACATAAATCGCATATTATTCATCAGGTGGGTAGAGGCTTCGCTAAACGTAAAAGTCTATACATTCGTAATATTGTTATTTATAATGAATGTACTGTAAATTCTATGTACGTTCCAATACAATTGTTACTATTTAATTTTTTTTTACTTAAATTATTAAATCGACGTTTAAAGTTTTTTTTAGTAACTAAAGTAAATGTGTTTATATTTTCGTTATCATTATTGCACAGTATAATATTGTAGATTATTTTAGTAGTTAGTAGTAATTTATTTTAATTCCCTGTTGTAATAATTACAACAAACAGGAGTGAAAAGGCTAAAGGGGATCGGCTTCTCCTTTTTCATAAAGCTTATTATTTACAGAAAACGTTAATTTCGATGAGAGTGCATGTCCTCCTTGCGATTTGCCTGTCAGTTAAACTTACAGTGTCATTTTGAGAATGGTATAAGCCACAAATGTGAAATTTTTTATATTTTTCTCGATATTATTAGAGGTTTTGGAAATATACCTCCTCTGTTTTATGTGTATTTGCCTGTGTGTCTCTTTGACGAACAAATTGAGTTACCGACTTTTCATTTTTATTGTAACGAGACACTCACTTCATTTACAGTTACATCCTAATGGTTTTGGAATACGTTAGGGTACCTTTTGTACATATAACGCATTAATATCTTAAATATAACGTTTCAGCTTCTTATTGCTTAACTAGGAACATAGAATATACTTTATAAACATATAATATACTGCACTATAGAAAATTTAACTATTTGTTTTTTTGTATATAACTTTATATAATACTTGGATTCATTTCATATTTATAAAATAGCCTAGGTTCAAATTTTCATTCCAGATTTCTATACAGGAGGATTTCAAAATAGGAAATTTATAAGATTATGTAATTTATACTATAATTTGAGGGTAACCCCATCGTGATTGTTCACGTATAAATGGCAATCGTATGTACACGTATAGACTCAATAAAACTAATAATACTCATCGTTGTTTTGCTAAGAGTATATTACCTGAGCGTATTACATTAATACTTGAATTATGCATGACGTTTGTTTCTTCAACTCTAAAACAGCTCAGTAGCAATAATAATAATACTTTTATTAATAGCAACTTTTTAAATTACTAAGTACTGTGAAGAGTAATCTGTCAGGTCTGGTTTAACGTCTGTAGACTGGATATTGCTTTCTACAGAGAGGCCAAAATATTACACGATTTAAATTGTGTGAGTAATATTTCGATTTTGTGTGACCGTCAAGTACAAGGTAGAGTTTGAAGCTACAGAGTGGAATTACCGGTAAGCTTCTTAGTTACTTCCTCGAAGTACAAGTCGTCAGGATTGAACTTTACAAAACTCTATAAAATACAGAGTGAACTCTGAATCACATAAGTATACATTCTATTCTTATGAGAAATTCCTTTATCTATTTTAATAAAACCCAGTTTTTTGCATTTACAGTAACGAATTGGATATCGGGTCTTAGTCTTTAGTTACATCTACATTGGATTACATAAATTGTCAACATATGTGTTACGCTTGTTTTCTACACTTTCGGCACTATATACCATCTGCAATCCGTGCAATAATAAATCTCATATACTTTACTGATATGATAAGATTATAGATTATTGAAATCGCAATTCTAGCCATTCTAAAAAGCTGTTCGTTTGTTACAATATAAATTTATAAATGAACCTAACATTAGATTACATGCCAATCGTATTGGAATAATGTATTACATCCTAAGGTTAATTACATTAGAAACTAAAGCATTTATTGTAGAATTTCATTTCACCTCTATATTTGCTTTCTTTAGTATTTATAAAAACTGGAAATTCTCATCGCATTTCTACATTATACGTTAAAATACCACAATAGCATAGTTTGTTCTTAATTGCATCCATAATACAGGGTGAGTCTAAAAGGATTTTACAACTTTAAAATTGTATAGATATTTATTGACTTCACTTACAGACTTGATATATGTGTAATTTTGTAGCAAATTACTTCAAGTTTGACTCCCGTAGTGCTGTAGTACCAAGTTCCGCCACTGCGAGCGCCAGCTTCGTCTGTACTAAAATGGCTACTTTCACTGGTGCGGAGCGTGCTCGCTGTGTGTTATTGTTACATGAAACAAACTCTGCTAGAACTGTTCAGCGTAGATTTCGCACAGAATACGGAAGAGACCCTCCAAGCAGGCCTTCTATTTACAGTTGGCACAAGACTTTTGTCGAGATAGGTTGTTGTGTTCGTCATGAGAAATAGCCAGGTCGCCCACAGGTTAGTGATGCTACTGTCGAACAGGTAAGGGAAACCTTTGCCCGTAGGCCTAAAAAATCAACGCGGCGTGCAGCTGTGGAGACTGGAATTCCACAAAAGACAGTTTATCGAGTGCTACGGAGACGTTTGCACTTAAAACCATACAGACTTACGATGGTACAAAATATCACTGATTTAGATAAAGCTGCTCGTGGAGAATTCTGTGCTGTAATAGTTGGATCGAATGGGGGAAGATGAGACATTTCTGAAATCAATAATCTTCAGTGATGAGAATACCTTTTATACCAGTGGTAAAGTGAATACACAAAACTGCAGAATCTGGGGGAACGAAAACCCAAGAGAATCCCTAGAACGAGTTCGGCACAGTCAAAAAGTGAATGTTTTGTGCGACGAGTAAATTTAAAGTGTACAGGCCATTTTCCTTCATGGAGAGAACTGTCACTGGTATCATTTACCTTGATATGTTGCAGAATTTTTGATTCCTCAAATTGATGAAGATGAACAATAGCTCCTTTCTACTACCAGCAAGTCGGAGCACCTCCTCACTACCTAACAGATGTTAGGGATTTCATAAACGGTTGTTTTCCAGGTCGGTGGATTAGGCGTTCATGACTAATTGCATGGCCATCTCGTTCCTCCGATTTGACTCCTATGGATTTTTTTCTATGGGGTTTCATTAAAGATAAACTATATGTTCCACCTCTACCAGCCAATCTTGCAGATCTAAGAAGAAGAATCACAGCTGCGGTTGCTGTGTGAAGTTACGCCAGATTTGATAGAACGGGTGTGGCGAGAAATTGATTACCAGTGGGATGTTTGCCGTATCACTAATGGAAGTCACATCGCACCGAAATAAGGATATGACAATAAAGTTGAAGTAATTTGCTACAAAATGACACATATATCAAGTCTTTAAGTGAAGTCAATAAATATCGATACAATTTAAAATTTGTAAAGTCCTTTTAGATTCACCCTGTATTATTTTCTCTTATTTCGCAAGTGTAATATTATGATCTATTTATTTAATATTTATGAAAACTAAAACACTGACTGTTGAATATTCCCATTTCTATATTCTACGTTAAATACCAAATATCTGCAGCGTATTGCTAACTGCTCTATAAAACTGTATACTGCAGAACACTGTGGATTACCAAGTATAAAATTTTAATCCCTTTCTCTACAATTTTGCTAGAAATTTCACAGTAAGCAAAAGTTGCTCTAAATGATCTGTTCAAAATTCAACACACGTCACAACATGTCAGTGTCACGCTCCGTCACTTTGTAACAAAGCGTCTCGCTTCGTGCTTTCTTGAGCTAAGTTAATACATGTGTCAGATAAACTGTTGGCCTTTTACGTCAGAACTTGGAACATTTTATGAATAGTGTCAAAAGAAAATATTGTTTAAATATCCTATAAGCTGAACCGAGTACAGGCTGGTTGAATTGAAAATTGTTTACTGGTTTTACTTATGTTATAGGCAACATGTTTGGCAATAAACTTCTACTGTAGAAGTAAGGATACAAATAATCATCAATCTGATGGATCAGTAAATTAAACATAATAATGCAGACGTTTTGGAGTAAAAAGGTCATAACTATATTAAAAGACACATGTTTTTCAAAAAGTAACGTGATTAAAATTTTCGTTTACAATAAGAGTATTAGTTTTGTATGATACTTGGATTTTGTCAAAGAAATACAATAAATTAACTTATTACCTTTTTCGTTCCAATAGATAAAGTATATGAAACATAAAATAGAACAAAAGAGATATTTATTTATTTATTAACTCAACAGAAACAACTAAAGAATTATATTATTTAATTGATCAATTATATACTCTCACATGTCCATTTTTAAATGCAACCGCGCATTATGTCTCAGTTATAATTACAGTTTTATATTTTTGTAAGCTATTGCAAGTACTAGCAACGATAGGGCAGCAAATATTTAGATCAGAATAATAAATTCATCACACGCATTTATAAACGTATTTAATACTTATTCTTTATGACTTCTTGATATGTGGAAAATAATCGATATGAAACTCAAACTGTAAAATATGTTAACTCAAAATACATTTTGTTTCGGGGTTTCATAATTAACTACAATACGAAGGAACATGCTTACAAGGCATACGTCAATGATTTTACTCGACGAGTAGAGTATGGATCTAACGTCACACAATTGAGGTCACGTGATCCATGCATCCATCACTGTCCCTCAACTTTACTTAGCACGGCTGACTGTAACTCAACACGGTAATACTGATGATAGCCTTTAACCCTACAACTGGCAGTCGCCTGATTATCAGTCGATATTAATGTTTCTGTAGTGGCAGTCGCCTGAAAATCAGTCGATTTGACACGTGCCCGTTTGACATCTGTTATAATCAATACACGAACTAAACTGCAATGATTCATATACCACTGGAATCAGAAATAGTTCCTGATTTGATCGATGTATTTTGTTTTGTTTTGTATGCCATGATTTAAGTATGACATATTGAAAACGAGAGTTGTTTGTAAACAGTCGGCCATTTTTGTTGTATTGTTACCCGGTCGCGTTATTCTTGTCCATCTAAAACGTAAGTTTATTACATGAAATAAGTGTTTTTATGTAATAAGTGTGTTTATTAAATTTATGCGTATAAATTCTCGTATATTGTGTTTTATCAGTTTATTTTGTCATGTTATGAAGAAATATATGTGGAAAAATATATTAGTGACATTTTGTGTTCTAGGCTATGTGCAGTGTTGTGATAGTTTTAGATAGCTTTAGGATCATTTTCATATGCGATGATCATGATATAAAGCTTCTTTATTTATTTTTATAAGCTTACTTTTAATGTATTTTATGAATTTTTCGAGTAATAATTAAGGTTTTGATGAATTTTTGTAACACAGTCGTATCCATAGCAACGAATTTAGCCGTATTGTACTATCTTCAGATTAGAGTATTTCATAATTGTTTTAATTAAAAAAAGTGTAGTAAACTATACATTTTCTAAAATTATAACAAATTTTCAACATTTTGGGTATTTTGGAAATATTTTTTTTTCACACAATATGTTTTTTATAGGTGCACCCCCACCACTTTTACATACTTTTTTTATTTTTTGAAAACAAACTTAGTAAAAAAAAGTGATAAATTTCTTATATTTTTGGGTTTTTATTTCCATGAATAAAAAGTAAATTTTCTTGTGAAAACAGTGATATATAATACATATAGGTTTATAATCAAATTATATTTAAAAAAAAATAAAAACCAATACTACTGCAAAACACCTCAAAATGGCCTGCCACTTGAGGAAATTTCAACTGCCAGCTCGAGGGTTAAATGAGGGTACAATATGGTACCAATGAAGACTCTTTTGTCGTAATCTGATCTCATATACAATATGTAGCTTCTACACATTGGCAATGGATTAACTTGATATATTTAAAACATAACTTCTAGGTGTTGTCACTTCGTAACTTTGGCCAAGCTTACTCGGAACGCCCCAATCATCAGAGAAACAGCGTGAGTCAATAAAAGTATATATATATATATATATATATATATATATATATATATATATATATATATATATATATATATATACACACTATTTTCCCCCGAAATATAGAAGTGAAAAATAGTTCTTTTGTTTTCTTCTATTCAACACAGTGATTATATATATAAAAAATTTTCTTACGCAGAAAATATAATCTAACAGGAATTAATAATCTAAATTTAAAATCTCAATATGTATTTGTTCTCGTGATATGCGGATAGATTAGCTACGCAAACGCTCATTCAAAAACATTTAGTAACATGCTTATCGACAAACACAACGAAGTATATATATATATATATATATATATATATATATATATATATATATATATATATATATATATATATAAATTTAGTTTAATATCGAAGTTCCCACCTCAAATTTGTCCGTAGAGATCCAGTGTGAAACAGACTTACAAGATGGTGTATACTGGAAGAGGAATTTTGCCAGAACCCTCAGGAAATTCTAAGCAAAATTTACTAACATTTATGTGTATAGTTTAATTTATTGTGATGATATCATCATTAGTTATGGAATTTGCTAACGTTCAGCCAAATTGTATCGTGTAATCATTATTATGTACAGACATAATTGTTTGACTATATGAGTGAGTTGCTTGTAACGGTTCCCCAAAATCCATTGTAATTTGTCGCCCTTTGATCATCGATTTATTTAAAAATTAAGCATCTTTAAAACCATCTGTGGTATATGAAAGTTTTATAAACAAATTTAATTTAAGTTTCTCCTGATATAGTTATTACATTTGTATAAATATAGTTTGTATTAATATTGTAATCGTTATGGTGTTTGGTCCTCAGATTCAAAAAAGCTATAGGACAATTTTATTTGAAAATTATTTAATAAAGCATCATAAAATATACTTTAAACAATGATGAAACAAATAATTCTAATCACTGTTATGTTCAAAAATTCATTATTAAATACATGTAAACTAATTTTCACCTACTGCAAACTATCAAAGTCTGTCAGGACTAAGGTACAAGCGATTAGCCTAGGTTCCAGCTTGTTAAGGGAAAGCAATTAAATGTAGATTAGACCGTGTTGTCGGAAGGAACACGCTCTGTGAGCTGGACATACCCGGTGTGTTAGTGTATGCTCTGGAGAGCTTACAGGACCTTTGGGATTCATTATCACTACTCATTAATTGACTGTTATTGTCTGATTTATCAGGAAAGTTATAGTAGTTTAATTTATGTTTTAAAAGATATAACAAAATAAAATTTAAAATGAAGATAAATATTTTACTTTGACTATTATTTAGCAAAAGTATGTTTTGGGAATGTTTACGTTACGGAAAAAAAGTAATAAAGGCATAGTTCGTTTTGTTTTATCTGGCAACATAAGACACTTTTACGTGTTAATTATACAATCAGAAGAAAAATTAATGTGATTTTAAGACTGTAGGAAACTCAGTATGATTTCCAATGTAATTTTATACACTCCCAGGTGTTTAATGTTGTGTTGGATTGGGTTGCGTAAGGTTAGTTTATGGGTTAATGGTCTTTGGAAACTATCATTATCACTACCTACTACACTTGTATAACTTATATTGGTAATAATGCCTATTCGTAGATAAATATTGTATACAATAAATTAAATTTGTAATATTCATTAGTGTAATGACTCTGGCTAGTTTATTTCCATGTTAGTCCACTTAAAATACATTATTGATTAAATTTTATCTTCAAACATAAAAAGAAGGAAATTATGATTTACTCAGTAATATTGTATTTTTTACTGGATATTACAAAAGTTAATTATTGTTAATAATATTTACAGAATAAAATGTGTCAATTTTATTATGAAAAAGCTGTTTACGATTTCGATGTCTCACAAACACTATAAGATAAGTGAAATGGCTAAAATAATTAATTAGTTTAATTAGTGACTTAATTTCATGATAAAATTTTTAATTTTATTTTTTTTATAAAAGAATTAATAAAAGAAATTACATTTTTTTCACTAAAAGATTAAAAAAAGATCTTTATGTTAAGCAGTTATTATTGTGAAACTGTATTCTATCGAATAACTTTGTTTCAAACTGTATAAGATCATCCTGCTCTGAAATATTTAACAGAGAAAAAATTCTACTTTGCGATAAGTACTGTTTACAACAATTTAGAGGGCTATGTCAGTTAATTATTTTACTCTTACTCTTTTTGGAGTACATTCTGTTCAGTATATTACTAAAACTCGAAAACTAAATATGAATAAATTACTTATTCGAAGTTTTTGAACCTAGTTACAGTTGTACTATGAAACCAAAAAATGTGATGAGTAAAAATTTTGTGATTCAAACTTTTACATACAGTACGTTTTATTTTCAATAAATATTTCATGAAATAAATAATGGTTACATTACAAAATACTCCTTCAATGTTTAGTAAATGTATAAATGAAATAGGAAATAAAGAATATTACTAGTATTAGTATTATAATTTGGCCACAACTTTGCTTACAATCAATTTGATGAACAGTGAAGAGATATTTGAATAAGTGCAAAAATGTTTAGAAATAAAGATAATGCAGTAGTTACGACCATGTTTGTTACAGGTGAAATACTTTCTATATTGGTTTCACCAAAAGGTTGAGTTTCACATAAATATTATATGACAGAGTTAAATCAAAGTGATGATTGAGACAGAAGTATCTCTCATCCTGCATTAAAAAGTTTCCATCATTATAACTTTGTCCAAAATTTTTAACAGTTGATTTTTCAAGCTACAAAAAAGTTTTTTTTTGTAAAGACTATTTCTCTATGTTGCCTTAAAGTAAGTTTTCTCTGAATCCATTAAGAAATAAGGTAGTTATCGTGTTAATAATTATTAACGTAATGTATACTAGTTAAAATTAGTATGTCCGGCAACTGTAAAGCGTACGTAATGTCAAAAAGCTCGTCGAAATTAACATTGTAAATTACTTGGAATTTCTATCACACATTTTGCCCTATAATGCATGACACGTACACACAAACACACATAAAACATGAAAACACAATAGACAAGTACTATATATTTATTTATTTTGGGAAGGAAAATTGTCCTTTATAAAGTAGAACTCAGAGTATGAATTTCAATGACAATATCTAGCACATTTTACGTGCTTGTGTGTTCGAAGAAGAAGATATTAAAGAGACAGGAGAAATACGCCTTCCTTCAGGACATCTTGCAATACTTTTTTCAGGATTTACAAACTCGTATGTTCTCCACTGTTCAATATCAGTGTTCCTTACAAAAAAAAACTAAGCAAAATACTGATTAGATATTCAGCAATTAAATAGCTACGAAGTATAGAAATTATAATTTATTGACTCCTGTGAGATCTGTTTATCTAGTAAATAATAACATGTTACAGCTCAGATATAATAAACTGGATGTTTACTGAGAATATGAGGATATGTTTTATCTGTCAGAGTAAACCACTAGAAGTTTAGTATTTTATTAGGCTTTTATATTGCTAGTGCAGGTAAACCATTTTGTCAACTATTAAAATTTATATCAGGTGTACTATTTCAATTTTTAGTAGGACACAGAATTAAATATCACTTTTATAAAACGCAAGGTAAAAACGTAAGAATTAAATAAATGAAACATTATTTTGCATTAAAATAATAAACAAAATATGATTTATTGGTTATTATATAATATATGGGACTTCTGTACTAACTCTTTATAAAATAATTTGTTTTATTCTGTATAGCATGGAATGAAATTTTAGGATTATTCTTCCAGTATCATCCTAAGGATATTTTCGTAGTATTTTCCTTCACCTTTAATCCCTGTCTGTAATTTCAAACAGTTCGTTCACCACCTTCACGGTATTTCGTTATGACTTCCGTCATAACAAAGAGATTTTGTACTGCACAAAATTCACCGATGCCTTCAATATAGTTTAAAACTTCTTCCGGCCCTTAGTCAGAAATTCTTTACATAATTTTTGGCCCTTGAACTTGTGAGAATTCTTGTAACGATTTGACAAACTTATTTCGCTATGAATACTTCATAGCCCTGTTTTACTGAGTTGTGCAAGACCCATATACCGTTTTACATGTCGAATCTAAAATTTATATTTATTACAAGTAGCCTTGTTTTCTTTACGTGTGTATATTCAGTCTAATTTATATGTAAACAAAAATGTGGTTTACCTAAATAACATCGAAATATGAATAAAAATCAATTTATGTTCTTAAATTTAAAATTTTTAACAACATAAAAAATCAAGACTTATGTGCTACAGAGTTCACTCTGTATTTTATAGAGTTTTGTAAAGTTCAATCCTGACGACTTGTACTTCGAGGAAGTAACTAAGAAGCTTACCGGTAATTCCGCTCTGGAGCTTAAAACTCTATCTTGTACTTGACGGTCACACAAAATCGAAATATTACTCACACAATTTAAATCGTGTAATATTTTGGCCTCTCTGTAGAGAACAATATCCAGTCTACAGACGTTAAACCAGACCTGACAGATTACTTGTCATAGTACTTAGTAATTTTAAAAGTTACTATTAATAAAAGTATTATTATTATTGTTACTGAGCTGTTTTAGAGTTGAAGAAACAAACGTCATGCATAATTCAAGTATTAATGTAATACACGTACGTATTACACTCGTAGCAAAACAACGATGAGTATTATTAGTTTTATTGAGTCTATACGTCTACATACGATTGCCATTTATACGTGAACATTCACGATGGGTTTACCCTCAAATTATAGTATAAATTATATAATCTTATAAATTTCCTATTTTGAAATCCTCCTGTATAGAAATCTGGAATGAAAATTTGAACCTAGGCTATTTTATAAATATGAAATCCATTTATTATATAAAGTTATATATAAAAGCTAAATAGTGAAATTTTCTATAGTTCAGTATATTGTATGTTTATGAAGTATATTCAGTGTTCCTTGTGAAGAAATAAAAAGCTGAAACGTTATATTTAAGATAGTAGTCTGTTACGAGTATATGTATAAGAGGTACCCTAATGTATTTCAAAACCATTATGATGTAACTGTAAATGAAGTGAGTGTCACGTTACAATAAAAATGAAAAGTTGGTAACTCAATTTGTTCGTCAAAGAGACACACAGACACATACACATAAAACAGAGGAGTTATATTTCAAAAACCTCTAGTGATATCGAGAAAAATATAAATAATTTCACATTTATAGCTTAAACCATTCTCAAAGTGACACTGTAAATTTAACTCACAGGCAAATCGCAAGGGGGACATGCACTCTCATCGAAATTTAAATTTTCTGTAAATAATAAGCTTTATGAAAAAGGAGAAGCCGATCCCCTTTAGCCTTTTCCCTCCTGTTTGTTGTAATTATTACAACAGGGAATTAAAATAAATTACTGCTAACTACTAAAATAATTACAATATTATAATGTGCAATAATGATAACGAAAATATAAACACATTTAATTTAGTTACTAAATCAAACTTTAAACGTCGATTTAATAATTTAAGTAAAAAAAATTAAATAGTAACAATTGTATTGGAACGTACATAGAATTTACAGTACATACATTATAAATAACAATATTACGAATGTATAGACTTTTACGTACAGCGAAGCCTCTACCCACCTGATGAATAATATGCGATTTATGTACGAAGGATATGTTATCTGACAAGTTTACCTAGAGATAAAAAATCAGTAAACAATGAATATTGATATATTTCTGTAAAAAATAAACTCTGTTATCGTTTAGATTTTCTTGAACGATATTTGTAAGCGAAAAAAAAACAAAAGATAAAACTTAGTGATAAGCTTGGTGTACGTAAAGATTGTATGATATTTTTTCAGAAACATATCAACCCATGACATGAAACTTGTTGGATTGGTTACTTTTATTCAGAGCTTGAAAGTTTTAGTTTCATCTGTAATGTTATTTTTATGAGAAGCTAAACTGTAACGGCCTTTATATTTTTTTATGTCGACTGGGTTGACTGGAAATGGGATAGATGGAGTATAGATCTCTCGTATGACAGTTAAATCAAAACAGCGAAGGTCAAGAGTCTATAAATTTGAAAAATATCTCAGAAATGGCAATAATACTTTATATGCTTTTATATAATCTATATAGTATGAACTTATTCACGAGTGTTATCACATTCCTAGGACAGTGCCCTTAAAAAAGGGAAGATGTTCTTCTACCTGACAATAATTTTATTATTATTCTTTATTATTTTGCAGAATCAAATAATCTATTTTGCTTTATTTATGGCTACTTGTGCATAATATGTAACATGTGACTAAAAAACGTCTTCATGTAATAAACCACAATGAGTTTTATTTGTAGAGTATTCCACAATATAATTACAAAAACATATTTCCGGTAAACATCGATTCATTGGAAGAAGTGCTCCAGACCACAATGTTCTCCGTTGTGGAGCAAAAGTAAAACTTCCTACACTGACCTGAAGTATGGCGTCCGTTTGACTTTATGCAGACACAAGTACACAGAGTACAAAATTATCAATGAAGTAAAATAAAATTATATATGCTATAATAATATCACAAAATAAATGTGTATGGAAATCCATGGTAAGTAGCACTTGGAATATATGTTATAGTTACAATAAAACTACTCCAGGGATATGTTTTGGGCTTATTGATTCTCTCATAATGGATATTAAAAACAAATTTTACAAAAAACAATATATGTTATTTGGTAGTAAACATGTAACAATTCTTTGATTTATAATAATTTGTCGTATTATAATTATAGATCACCAGACATAAGAAAATAGGGCCTGAATAACATAATGGTGACATCAAAACAAGATCAATGCAATAATTTTCTACAAAACTTTAAAACCTGCTATAATTGTACCCTGTATCCTTAAAAATTTAAAGTATTTATGGATTAAAGTTGTGTTTTGCAGATTTTTAAAGCCAAGTTGAATGAAAGGAAGGACATTTCCAAGAATCAGCCAAGGTGATTGTTGCGACCATTCATGAGAAAAAAAGTAAAAGAAGCAGTTTAAGAGAAATATTAGTGCCCTTGGCATCCCTGCGTAAACTTGTGAAATCTGTGTCATTTCCATTCTGTGCAAGTTGTGCCTGCTCATTATACACCTCCTTAAATTATTTCACATTTATCACTATAACAGTAAAAAATCATCTGATTAGCGATACAACTCTTAAATAATTAACTTTAGATCCGAATCAATAATTTAAGGATAACATTTATTATATATTAACAACTAAGTAATACAAATGGTCTCCAAAATACAATGTGATAATCAGAGAATTATTGGCTTAGTGTTGGAAAAGCTAAGCTTGGATTGAGGGGCTGAAAAATATGATTTATATCAGTTTGTCTATAACATTGCGCATTAAATTTAATGTTTGTACAAAAATAATAGCATTGCATCATTTTACATATTAATCCATAGAATTGTAATGAGCGTTAGCGAATACTTTCACATTGCTTGTATGGGTAACCATGTCAGTAACGAAAACATCACAAGATTTTTAGAGTCAACGCAACCTAAACCATATCTGCAACGCGAAAAGTAGAGATGCACGCTCCTACCTTGTAAAAAGCAAAACATAGAAAGACATTAATCATTGAATGAACAATCTTTGTTGTTTTCCATACAATCTCCCTTCTTTACTTTCTAATCATCCTTATTACACGACTTTGTTCTTCTTTTTAAATCAGAATCCCATCCATGGTAAGTGGTTTGTGAGATTACATTTTATATCCCGTACGAAAATGCTTCCTAAATAATTAATGAATTTTCTTGTAATTAGTACATTTGCAAGTACTGGTACAGAAAATATTTGTAGCCAAAATCGATGAATGTATTGTGATATCGTTCAAAGCAAAACAGCTGCTATAATTCCAGCATACAGTAATTTCGCAGCGAAATAAAATAATTGCGCTTTGAAATACCGGGACAAAAAGCTTTAAGGGTCAAATCAATCTCGTAGAGAGAACGGTTTTCTTGTCAAAATGAGACAATCAGGCTGGAGAATTGGAGCAGAATGAGACCGCAAAGTGTTGTTCCGTAACAGAACTTTGTTAAGTTCAGCATTGTTAGTGCTTTATGTCCTCGGTTTGAGTCAGCAGAAATGTTCGGACGAAAACTCTGTAAATTCTGCGTAGCGACTGTTAAAAAAGGTAAAAGTATAACTAATTTTAATAAGGAGAAATAAGCATTTACCCTAGTTTTTTTTATCACACTGAACATTTCTTTGTCGAGCGTTTATAAAACGAAAATGTTTGGCGACCACCTTATAGAATTTTTATCGTGCAATGCATCATTATGACGTCTGGAATTGCTTATCTGTAGTTTAGTGGGCATTTATTAGGAGAAACGGAAAGAGCAACGGCCATTTTTAATCCACCATCTTGGATTTACATTTTCAAACAGTACTGAAATCATGTGATACATCATATTGAATCATTCTCAGAAGTAAAAATGTCACATGTGTTTTAAGGTATCCCTATCCTTGTTGGAGTTCCTTGTTAACTTATAACCGACAGAATAAGGCAAATGTCCGGATACACCCCAAAAGTTCAAACAGTGCTATATAACATATATGATTCTGGTGTAAATTATTCGTAGAGGAAAAGGCATTTGAGATTTAGTTAGAATTTTTCAAATAGGAGGGGCGGCATTCAACAAATCATAATGAATTGACTTATTCTATAGAAAAAAATTAAAATTTTATTAAATATATCATACAATTATTTAGGAGTCATGGACCTTCAAAATACAACCGGCAAAGTTTACTCAGCATAAATAGAAATTTTCTTTCTATTAATTTTAGGACTTTATTGTTTTACAAGTAGCTATGCTGGAAAGAGATTATTTTAGCGTAAATAATACAAATAAAATGTTAAAAAATAATCGTGTTGAATAAGCATTTATAGAATTGACTTGCAAGAATAAATCGTATACATAATTTGTTCGACGAGAGAAAATATAGGCGCTATACATTTTGTTGTAAGACTAGGGCTATGTATTATGTTTATAGGTAATCAGTACTCCACGAATAGGTCGGCTATTTACAATTTTAAATTATTAATAACAACGTTTAAAAAATAAAAAAAGTCGCGCCTTTTTCCTCAAAAAAATTTAACGATATTAGTACACAATACAACAATATAGAAAATAATTAGCTGTTTATTAATTAAAGTACATTTGTATTGATTTAATCAAACACTGGCTACTTAATTAGGGCGTTGACAACTTAATAGGAATCAAATAACTGTAATAGTGCAGTAGTACATACACATTTACGAATAGATTGCATTACTTGAAAAAGAAATACCAACATAAGGGTTTGTGTCATCATTTTAATTAGATAAGAGAGTTACAATTTTTTTTCGAAGTATAAGGTGCTCTTGAAATATATAGGTATCTTGATGGTTGTCTTACGTTCAATGGCAATCATCAATAGTCAAATAATGTTATAAAATTTTGAAAGCAGTTCCAAATGCAGCCAGTACAAAATAACGACACAATACATCAGCTGAACCACTTACTATCTGGACAGTGACTGAATGCTTCGTTACCAGTCGAAGTTCGAGGAACTTTCTTGAACTTGATGATAGCCAATTTGTTTAAGTTAATTGTTATATCCTAACTAATCTGCTGACGTAGTGTCTTAATTACAAACGACAAGAAGATTAAATACGAAGAATATTTTACAATTCTGGATTGATGGCATGATTAATAACTACTTAACAGAGTACAATATTGAAACCTCTACCAAATGGCTTTATAATTAACAAAAGTATTATCTTCAGCATTTATAATGTATTAAAAACAGTTTATACTCAGAAATAATATTTTGAGATATTAAAAGATATCAAGATTACTAAATTAAAACCTGTCTTTATCTTACGAGAGGCACTAAATAATTCCACATTCCATTTAACAGTAATTAAGCAAATGTATAGGTTACTAGGGGTAACCCTGGGTTTTGCACGATTCGTCCCACGTTATAACAGGGACGACATAATAAACTTATTAAAAATAGTATTTCTATCATGGAGATACTCATCAAAGTAGATTTCATATGTATACATCAGTTAGATCTCGAGATATCTTGCGGACAAACAGGCAGACAGAAACGATTATTCTCCAGTTCTTTGAATTATAATCTTCGCTAATGTTGAGCCAGCCAGTAAAAATTTTGATACGAAATAAATTATTAAACCTCTTCATTTATGGATTGGTTATAGTTTGCAGCTTGGGATTGTAACAGATTTGGTAATGCAAAGCATGAACTTAATGGATATTAATTCTACTGTCAAGAAAGTGTCTGTCATTACTTTACTAGTATAAGGCTTCATAGTGTAAACAATCAAATGCAATTTCCCATCTTTTTAACATAAAGGTGATGGGCACAAGGTGTCTAGCTGGCATATGATGTGTTCTCATTGAATTATAAATCAGGAAAATAATGATTACATCACACACTAATAAAAACAGTTAACTAGACACCACTGAAACTTTACATTGGTCTTATGGGTAACAATGACGTCGAATAGAAGCGTAAAATAAAATAGTTTTTAAGCAAACTTTAGTGGAATAGAAAATGTAGGGAATATAATTTACACTAAACCGGCTAGAATTGAACCAAAATGTATTATGTAGATCCTCTTAATGAATAGAGTTAATCACGCTGGCATGTCAAAATGAACATTATTTAGACTATCTAATAAGGCAAAATGTATGTCGGTTTCTCTAAGCAGCCCAAATTTCTAACTAAAAGAGTGGTCTGAAATTGAAAAACCCCCGCACTTTTTATTATACACAACGAGAAGTCAATGTTACGAGAATTCAAAAGTAAAAACCAATTTGTAGAGTACTCAGTAAAGGCAAAACATTTACCACGTGAATTTTATTCTTAACTCAATAATATTTAAAATATAAACAATTTTAAATTCTGATCTGAAACTAATTAAAAATAAACTTAACCATCCCACCCTAACATAACTATATTTTAACCACATCCTCGTAAGCTGAAGCAAGAACAATATCATAACAAAGCTGTTATAAACGTTTCACCAATATAATTCATTGTTTCTGAATATAGGTCTGGCGAGTTCGATATTAGAAAACTCAAGGCTCCCACACCTCTCTCAGACGTATATTGTTCTCACACCTTATTTCTACTAGTATTAAATTTACTATGAATTAAATTATTTATTTCAAAGCCAAGTAGTAACTATTTATCAAATGTATAAGGTGTTTCCCAAATAACACAGCCGTAATGTATTTCAATACCTTTTTTGCTAAAGTGGCTGTAAATTATCGAAAGTTCTTGGCACATTCCCAGCCACTAAAGCAGTTCCAATCTAAAATATTTCTCCAAGAGTTTAAAAGTCATATTATTCACTTAAGTAAAATTACCTGTACACTATAAAAAAAGATTCGTCATTCCATTTTTAAAAAACATAGAAAACTAGCTAAAGCAGAACATTTCAATCAGTATCAAAGTTTTAAACGAAAATATTCCTTTTAAACTATGCATTTTGGCAAACACAAATTGGTAATCCACATTCAATGGACATGCACAATAAAACAGCTTTCTTCAACACCAATTGCTCCAGACGAGTTGATAAATCGTTCATTAAGGAAGAACATTTAAATTATGCACTCTTTTTCAGAAATAAGAGGCCGAATGCAATATCTGACAAGTAAATTAACGTCATAAATTTAAATAGTGAGAATGAGCCCAAGCAATCTTATTGCACAGAACCAAGAGCACTACTAAAAACCTTTCACATGCACCGGGCATGGTGAAACACTGGAGATATTGAATAGAAACACTGTCACTGCACAGAACTAAGAGTACTAAACAACACATTTCACATGCACCAGGCATGGTGAAACACTGGAGAGATTGAATAGAAACACTGTCACTGCACAGAACCAAGAGAACTACTCAACACATTTCACATGCACCAGGCGTGGTGAAACACTGGAGAGATTGAATAGAAACACTGTCACTGCACATAACTAAGAGTACTAAGCAACACATTTCACATGCACCGGGCATGGTGAAACACTGGAGATATTGAATAGAAACACTGTCACTGCACAGAACTAAGAGTACTACTCAACACATTTCACATGCACCAGGCGTGGTGAAACACTGGAGAGATTGAATAGAAAAACTGTCACTGAACAGAACTAAGAGTACTACACAACACATTTAACATGCACCAGACATGGTGAAACACTGGAGAGATTGAATAGAAACACTGTCACTGCACAGAACTAAGAGTACTAAACAACACATTTCACATGCACCAGGCATGGTGAAACACTGGAGAGATTGAATAGAAACACTGTCACTGCACAGAACTAAGAGTACTAAACAACACATTTCACATGCATCAGGCGTGGTGAAACACTGGAGAGATTGAATAGAAACACTGTCACTGCACAGAACTAAGAGTACTAAACAGCACATTTCACATGCACCAGGCGTGGTGAAACACTGGAGAGATTGAATAGAAACACTGTCACTGTTCAGAACCAAGAACTCAACACATTTCACATGCACCAGGCATGGTGAAACACTGGAGAGATTGAATAGAAACACTGTCACTGCACAGAACTAAGAGTACTAAACAACACATTTCACATGCACCAGGCATGGTGAAACACTGGAGAGATTGAATAGAAACACTGTCACTGCACAGAACCAAGAGAACTACTCAACACATTTCACATGCACCAGGCGTGGTGAAACACTGGAGAGATTGAATAGAAACACTGTCACTGCACAGAACTAAGAGTACTACTCAACACATTTCACATGCACCAGGCGTGGTGAAACAATGGAGAGATTGAATAGAAACACTGTCACTGCACAGAACGAAGAGTACTAAACAACACATTTCACATGCACCAGGCATGGTGAAACAGTGGAGAGATTGAATAGAAACACTTTCACTGCACAGAACCAAGAGAACTACTCAACACATTTCACATGCACCAGGCATGGTAAAACACTGGAGAGATTGAATAGAAACACTGTCACTGCACAGAACTAAGAGTACTAAACAACACATTTCACATGCACCAGGCGTGGTGAAACACTGGAGAGATTGAATAGAAACACTGTCACTGTACAGAACCAAGAACTCAACACATTTCACATGCACCAGGCATGGTGAAACACTGGAGAGATTGAATAGAAACACTGTCACTGCACAGAAATAAGTGTACTAAACAACACATTTCACATGCACCAGGCATGGTGAACCACTGGAGAGATTGAATAGAAACACTGTCACTGCACAGAACTAAGAGTATTAAACAACACATTTCACATGCACCAGGCATGGTGAAACACTGGAGAGATTGAATAGAAACACTGGCACTGCACAGAACCAAGAGCACTACTCAACACATTTAACATGCACCAGGCATGGTGAAACACTGGAGAAATTGAATAGAAACACTGTCACTGCACAGAACCAAGAGCACTAACAACACATGTCACATTCATAAAGGAAGGTGTAAGACTAAGGGAAATAAAACCAACCATTGTCCATCTTCAGATCTAAGAGCACTAAGGAACGCATTTCACACCCAATGGAACCTGGAAGACAGGAAAAAGATCCATATAAGGATTTCCTGTAGTTTTTATTTATTGATAAACTTAGTTTAATGTGTCACAAGTTCATTCTGCACATTTTAGTTTTAACTGTTTAGCACGCTCAGTCGTATTTACTTATTTAGGATATTATACTAAAGAATTTACAGTAGTATTAGAATCAAATAAATAAAAAATAAAAAAGGTATTATGCAATATAGTGTAATCACTAATAATATTTACTTGCATAACTAAATAACCAACATGATTAAAAATACATAATCAATTAAACAATGAATACGTATGAAACGGAATATTTAATATTTAGTTGATAATCAGAAAAATAGTATAAAATAGGAATTGACGATAATAAATAGTTAAATATCATAATAAACAACATTAAAATATGCGTTTGATGTTAAGAAGGAATAGATAAGATGCAGTGGTGTCAGAAATTAAATTCTTGATTATAAAAGTGGCGGTTGGGTAACGGGAAGACCACAGGATGCCCTTTATAATAAACAAAACAAGTGGTTTCAATTAACTAAATAATAAAACTCTCGCACGTGATGGAAAGTATTCCATTTTGTTCTGTATTATGCAAGCAGTTGGCACCACTGTAACCAGTCCGCTGACCACCTACACCGCGGACGTGTCCTTACTTTATCCCGGTCTAATAAACGGGCAGGAAAATTTTATTGTTAAACGAAATATTTTTTCTACAAATCATTATACTATTTAACATTGCGGTTATCCAAATATTTCGCTTGATTTTCTGGGAAATTGTGAAAATAAAGTAAAACTGATGTTTTATAGCGTGTATTTAGGTTTTTAATTTATCATATTTTACGTCAAATAAACTTAAAAATGTTATCAAACAAGTCCCAGATCTTTAAGATCACACGTATCTAAGATAGTAGACAACATGTGGCAAATTATGTCTAAAAAACATGTTATGTTTAGATTTGAATACTTTAACTTCAATGTGTGGGAAATAAACAAGCAAAATGTTTAACCTAAACTTATATAGAACATAATTCCAAAGAAAATAATGTCAAATAGATCAATAATAAACAAACACGAAAGGTCAAAACTTAATGTTTAATTCAACCAACACATGATAAAAATAAGACAAAAATGAGGATAGGGGTTTAGAATGTTTACATTACATAGTACACGAAATACATAAATACCTCATAGGACTATTTGTACATATTTTTAAATATTGCAATTAAGCTTATTGAAGTTACATTATAATGAACACAGTGTTGTAGTCCAGGGCTGCCCAACCTACGGCCCGCGGGCCGGATCCGGCCCGCGAGTCAGTTTTACGTGGCCCGCCTTGTTGCTAAAAAAACCAAATTTGTTTACGAGCATTTGAAATATTAAATAAATACAAATTTTGAGAACCAAGCAGTCCAGCCGATTTCACGTAGAACGAGCCGTATTCATTTGGTGGAGTATGAGTGTTGAAAGAAGTAAAGTAGTTGCAGACAGATTTCACTGACTACGGTGGTGGCTGCACTGGCGAATAGAGCGCGCGTCCGGCACAGCGCGCGGTGCTGCGACGTAACCCCTACCCAACTCAGATCAGCACTCGTCACGTAATTTGTATGTCCTAGTATCCTAGTAGGATTAATTAAAATCAATGTATTCAATTTATTGGTGACTTTTTTATTGTTCCCTCAGAATTAGAGCAAACATCCAAAAGTCTGGGTTTATATTTATTTCTACTAAAAGAACCTAAAAACATAATATATTATAAACCTTTACCTAACAACTAATAAATAATAAGAAATTACAATAATCAGGAAACATGGGCCAAATAACCTTAAAATTCATATCTTTCACAAGATTTCTGGAACCAACCCCGGGCAATACGTTTTTTTTGGGGGTTCCAAATCCCCTGGGATATTGGCCCGCCTGGCCATAAAGGCTTTATAATGTGGCCCTTGGGTAAAAAGGTTGGGCACCCCTGTGTAGTCTATACATATGCTATGAAAACCGTATTAAATAACATTCATTCAAAAATTAATTTGTTTAAAACTTACAAATTATATTTTATATTATTTCGTGGCAAGTTTACAAATACAGGAAAGCTTTATTAGAAAGTTGGTTTTAAATCCATTAAACAGTTAATTATAAAAACCGTTCTATTATTAAACAGAAAATGGCATTACTACAGTGTTTACTAACGATAAATATTGGAGAGACATGTAGAAGTTCTGTTGTTAGTATCGTCAGTTAAATAAAAGAAAACTCAATCAAACTTTCTATTCATTCGATTTGAAGTTATCTCACATGAACGGATACGTAAATATGTTTTAGCTGAGGGAGCAGAAATTTATTGACAACTAAAGTACATATGCTGCTGCTGTCAGTATCGTTCCACAAGAACGCCTGCCAGACGAGTCAGTAATTTCATCACACATCAGTGATTTTATTATCCTGTCAGATTTCAGAGGGGCATTTACCTGTTTGTGGCAAGTTACATGATATGCAATTTTTCAAACATTATTTGACGTGTCAGGTACACCTCCCAAATTGTTAATTCCATTAATTAATGGTGACAATGTCCTTACTTTATTTACTGGATTTCAGAACAGTCACTGTTGATCATTTTTTACGTTTAAAATAAATTTCAGCAACATACCCCGGTGAAGAATGATTTTGTAAAAAATAAAATTGTAAATATTTCCTGCGTGAGCCTGATAACAAAATCGTGCTCTAGGGTCATTCCAAGTTTCTTCGATTGTTATTCAGGACTTGATGTGTAACACTGATTTACATGTTCCTTTCATCACCCAGGTTTGGTTCCTATCGACTCTCTTGAGAAGTCCAAATTAAGCCTGTTAGTATAAACAACTGTAAAAATAGTACATTTAATACAGTCTCAGGCAGGAGCACATTAATTAAATGCTGAACCGAATATTATTTCTGAAAACGCAACTATTCTTCTATAAAATGTGTGATGGTAGTCTATACTTTAAAATGTACATTTCATTACTCAGTCAATTGAAATAAATTCCAACTGGAAGAGTGTAGTTTTTACTGTATGGAGTGAATATTTTAAAGACAATTATAAACCTTGGTATATTGTAATATAGACTGTAGCGTTTTTAAAGCTACATTGGTTTATTTTTTTTAATTAAAACTTAAAAGGAACATTTCGCGAAAGAAATATTGGGATTTAAGTTTAAATCAGATTGTGAGAAGTTAAAGTAAAAACGAATATGTAATCTTTTGGCAAATTAGTACTGGTAGTTTTAAATTATTAGGAAGGAGGTTCACTGCCTTGAATTTATCAGAACTTGTTCTGCAGTTACGTTATATCTGACAAGGCTATTTTTCTTGAGTTAGATACGGCTGAACCAATGAGAGAAAGCCGCGGTATCCATCAGAATTAGTGGGAAGGGGAAGTATAAAACGGCAAGCTCATAGTTTTCGCCCTTCTTTTGGCAATTTTCGTGATTTAAGTTGATTACAGTGCGCCGTGTTTCTAATTTTTTTCCGAGAGTGATTTTGAGGTAAGCACCAAACCTATTGTACGTTTTATTGAAATAGTCTTCCGGATCTGGTATTAAATTAATTTTGTTCTTTTTTTATAGGAATAATTAAATTCATAGAAACTAAAGAGCAATCTAAATAACTGATGTTGATGAACAATAGAGCCCGATAGAATCATACTCGTTACATTTGGTTCAAACTTGCAAGAAAATTGAATTAAAATTGAACTTTGTTAATAACTTTAATTGAGATTTGGAAATTTTGTAATTTATTAATATTTAATTGGAACTGTTTTATTGTGAATTGTTAATCGGAAATCAAGTGAACATTAATTATTGCTTGAGAGAGTTGTAACTGACTTGCAAAGACTTAAAAGTTAATGTTGAACTAGTGGACAGAGAAGTTTTACTTTTTTATTTTGAATTTTGAGTGAACTAAGAAGTGAACATTTTTATTATAGTTCTTTCCAAGTATTATATGATTTTTATTTGAAAACTTTATTATTTTAAATTAGAAAAGCGCTCTAATTTTTAGTTTGATATATTTGATTAATATTTTAATTTCTTGCCAAAGGACCTTTTAAAATTACTAAACGGTTTGACAATTCTTTATGGAAAATAGAGTGATAGAAATTCCTTGAATTATTAATTTTCCAGTGTAAAATAAATCTATTATTTTAATTAGAACTGTGATTTTTATTTAAGACAAACCAGATAATATTTAATAGTTTAAATATCTAGTAATAAATTTTACTGAATATTCCATCGGAGCTTACTAAAGAAAAAAATATTTAATATCGTCTTGAATTTCTGAATATTAATTTCTACAATTCAAGTCGTTATATAGACTCAATTTCGTACTGTCCAGAACATAAGCCCAATTAAATTTTTAAGAAAAATAGCATTAATTATTGTATGAAAATTTGTAAACCGTGTTTTCGATTAAAGACAGACTTCAATGAAGTGTTTCTTTACTAATACTTACTAACATAGGTATTAATATTTTATCCTTGATATTTTTAAGTAATTAGGAATTATTTCTTCAAATAAATTACTGTACTAGTCGTTCAGTGATACAAGAAATAAGAAAAACTACTTATTGAGATAAATAATCGCATTACTTCCTCGAGTGTTTAATTAATCTTATAACATTGAGAAATAGTAGAAAACGTAAAACTAGATTTCCTTAAGATTTCATTTCTCAAATTGTACTGTAAATGTTAAAGTTTAATTTTATCCTCTTAAAGAATTGAATTTAATGAGAAAAAACTTGTAGGATTGGTTATAACAAAATTCAAAAAAAAAATAAACGCTCTCCTTACAATTAAACACTTTATATGGTTAATCTCTGAGCACCACTTTCCTCAATAATCTGTAACAAACTAGAGAATTGGGAAAAAAACACATCACTTCTTCTAAGATTGCAAGATTTGTACATTTGCAGATTTTCTGCTTAGTATTTACTTCTGAATTTTCCCAATTTTGTGTTAAGGATAAAAACCAATGATGATAAAGAAAATCACCACTGTAATGTTGCAGTGATCAATTATTTATTCCCCTACCGTAAATGATCCTGTAAACGAGAACTGAAACAAAATGAGCATACCTTATCCATTGTAAATTCCTTCCGTTATGTTCCAAAGTCACTCGGGTTTAGCCGCGTATGTTTAGAACTTTAGTGTGCAACACCATTCTCAACACATTGTTTTTACACAATGTTTTTACAGGGAGGTAAACACCCTTCTTTACTTTTGCTAGAGGTATGATTTTACCTCGAGAAATCTGTTGTTTTAAACTTATTTCTGTTCCTTCAAGAGTAAAATTGTGTTTAGTAAATTAAAAAAAAATATTTTTCTTATACAATGGGCAAAGCCACAAATAGTTTTTCACGCTTAGATGTGAATACTTGGCAATACCAGTGTAATGACTCATACCAACATATAAGCAAACAAAAACTAAAGCAAAAAAATGAACGGAGCACAAATAAAGTTTATTCAATAAACATTATGGTTTTAAATAAAGAGTTATATTTATAGAAAATAATTTAAATATGCTAATATTTGTTTCAAACATTTGTGTATAAGGAAGATGTCGGAAAATATTAGCCTTGTATTTCTGGAGAAAAAAATTTCTTATAACTTATAAACATTGTTAAAGCGTAAAGTTTTTTTAAAGATTGATTAGTTCTTCTAAGGAGGATATTTAAACCTCAATAAATAGATTAAAAGAAAAATATATGATTACTAAGTAATTAGAAAACATAAAAGTAACTCGTTATAATGTATATGATTTATACCATAAAGAAAGTAGATCACAAAAATATAATTTTTAGGTAAGTTGAATGATGTAATGATTCATTTGCGTAGTTTTGCACGGTAAGATTAATTATGATTTTGGCGTAATGTTAAAATTAATTTTAAATCTTCGCTATAGTAAAATTTTAAAAGAATATGTACACATTTACCTGCACAACCATTACTGGTATAACAAAACCTATTGTTTGGTTTCGGAGCTACTTTAGTTGTGAAGGAAACAGGATTTTTCCGGACATTTGCTATCGTTCGTGAAACAAGAAATCAGTAACACTACGTTTCGAGATCTGCAATCTGATCTCTTCTTCAGGTAAAGAACTAACCTAGTACATAATTACAAACTAGGTTAAAATAAACAAATCTTACCAAAGCGTTGTGGCACGCTTAAGTCAGGAATTACAACCTACATGTTGTTTGTCAACTTCACTAACTCTATAAACATGCACTTAATAAAAAAAAAACTATACAAAACACTATTCATTAGAACTGAACTACGGAATACAGGTCACAATACGTCTTCATTCGTCTACTAACCACCTACGACTGTTATTAGTTACTTTAGTTATGGAGTTTTGAAAATAATATGAGATTCTTACATAGAATTTCAGGTCCTAGAAATTAACAGGTTTTTTAGAGTAAAAACAGTTTAGCATCGTTTCCAAAGGGGTCTGATAATATTTGAGTATATATTTTCACTGTCTTTCAAACATTTCGCTTCAAAGAATGATCTATAAGGCCTAAGCCCAGTTTTATTCATATAGAAAACAAGGTCTGGTAGGAAGGAAGTGTTCACATCCAAGCTGTACGTATGACACCTCCTTTATTGGAAACTATAAATAACGACAAACTGCTCGCACTTATTTCCAGCCCTTTTTAGAGCCACTGCCTTAAAATATATACAACGCTGACGGTGTATTCGTCTGAAACGTTCAAGAACATAAAATTTTTATTCAATTGAGAAACTTATTATCAGCTGCACAATGGCTATCGGATGCAATTATTATACTTATTATATAAGAGCAAACAGTGAGCTTGAATTGTCTAAGCACACAAACTAATTTTCTTGAAATTAACTGTCACTTGTTTCCAGAAGTAAATCGATCTAAAAAAGGAGTTTTCTCAGGTTACATTCCGTTTACTCAGGCTAAACTTTCCTGAATCATTTTGCGATACTTACACCAGGTATCTGTTGTAGTGCCAGAAGTAAAGTTTCCCAATATTGCTAGTTTTAAATATTCGTGTATGTGAAGGAGTGCTGTAATTGTTATCCCATGTTCTCCGCCAACTTTTCTTCTACCTTAGCAACAGTAATTTTTATATACTAAAAAACTTTAAAACCACTCATACATAAAAATCCACACTTACTTAGGCCTTACAAACATAAATCATATATCATTAAAAGAGTATTAAATGTATTTCTATCGGCTAAAATTGATAAAAAAAGAAATCAATTTTTTTTTTTTTAACTGACCGCCTTAAATGTGTCAAATTAATAACAATGTGATAAAAGGTAAACGTTATTATTGAATAAAATGAATATACAGGGTGACTGGCTCTTGGTGTGAAAAAATAAATCTGGTAATAATATAGACTTAGGGAAATAAGAAACTATTATTTAAAAATCTTCTTCTAAAAAATCCTGGTTGTAGCAATGTTTTATAATTTTTCAGAAAATGTATGTAATTATGTTAATAAACTGAACTTTTCCTCAATTTTTACTTTGTAAATAATGTTTTTATTGGTGCCTAATGAAATTTATAAAAATTTCAATTAAGAAAGGCCATAGTAAGCAATTCACATAACTTTATGTGATATTTAAGTAAGTAAGAAAATTGAAATTTCTTAAAGAAAAACAAATTTTAACCAATATTCTGAGCAAATTTAAG